>NC_077227.1:500249154-500975629 GCF_027887165.1 Monodelphis domestica
AAGAAAGAAAACTGAGAGGTTAAATTACTTGCTTAGGGTCATCCAGAGGTACAGTCTGAACTCAGGTCTTCCTAGCTCTCAATCTACTATGCCAGGCTACCTGTCACAGAGAATCCTTATTACATAGTGTTGTTGTTCAGTCGTGTCTCACTCTTCTTGACCACATGTGGGATTTTTCTTGGCAAAATACTGGAGTGTTTGCCATTTCCTTCTTGAACTCATTTTTACAGATGAGGAAACTGACTGGAATCACATAGCTGGCAAGTGTCTAAAGTCACATTTGAACTCAGGAAGAGAAGTCTTCTTGACTCATCCTGGTACTCTATCCACTGTGCTACCTAGCTGCCCCATTATACATTGATTGATACATAGTAAATATTAATAAATGCTTATTGATGGATTGATAGTTAAACTGCTACTTTACCCAGTACACCGCCCCTCTACATAAACACATTCTTTCTTATTTGAATATCAACACAACTTTCAATAAAGAATAAAATTCACAGACTCTCAGATGGGAAACATATAGATGGAAATCTATCTATTCAAACCCTTATCTTCTAAAAGAATGCCAGTTATAATATACAGAACAAAATCCAAGAAAGGCTGGAAAGGATAAATGAGAAAGTAGCAGCAATTAACCTTAAGTTGCCTAGGGAAAGTTGAGGAGATTAGAACAGGAAGAGCAGACCTAGACTAATGGGTACCTGAATGTGATTATATGAAGTGGAGGATATGGAAAGTTCTCCACCGTTAGGAATTACCTTACTCCCCAGGTTTCCCCTTATCTTACTCCCCTCCATACATATGACATTCCAGCCAAACTAAATTACATTCTGCTTCTCCCTTTCCCCCTTAAAAGGCTTTTTATTCCCCCACTTCCATGCTTGTGATCTTATTATTAAAATGCCATTGTCCCACTGCCCAATTTGCTGAATTCCTCCTTATCCTTTAAAATTCAACTTAAATAACAACTGAAGGGAATGAGCTTACCCCCTCAGATCTCATGCAATGGTTTGTTCTGCATCTCTCTCATAGACTTATCATGTATTATTATCTATTATAGTCATGTGTGTTTGTGTCTTATCCCTTGACTGGATAGGTAGCCCCAGAGCATTAAATTCTAAGAGGACAGAAACAATTTCTTACCCAAATTTTATATCTTGTCCAAGCCCAGCACTGAGCTCTGTACATGTTGGTCACTTCATAACTATTAGTGAATTGATAGATGAGTCAATGTGAAAACACTGAAACTTGGTGACGACCAAAGGAAAATTTTACCTACAACCTAATTTTTACCTACATTGGCCTTGGTGACGAACACTTCTAGGTAACTATGACAAAGTATGTCACTTTCTGTGGAAACTAGACAAAAGTTTTAAACTCAATCCCTTCAAGAAACAACCTCCACATAAATCTGTTAAATGGATTCTCTTCATGTCCATGGATTGTATTCTCTCTATCCTAGCCAAATGTCTCTCTCAAATGTATTCTACAGGAACAGGAGACACTGGCTGATGGATAGATTAACTGTGGAGGGGGCAGGAAGAAAGAACTCAAGGTTTCTGTCCTTCTGAAGGCAGTGTCATCTTCTGATAGGATGAACGACTTAATGATATTATTCAAAGATGCTACTGAAGTGCAAACATTAAGTTCTTGCTCTTGAGTACCCTGACAGAGTATTAAGCGGAGTTGATGATTCTTTCTGAGCAGTTCACTTAAGGCTACTTTTGATAAGCCTAAGAGATGAGTTCCAAAGATCTACTTCCAACCATCCTTCTCACTACCATCCATGCACAATTAATGAACAATGTAGTGGCCATTTTTACATTTTCCATTGGGATGAGGGGGAAAAAAAGTATTATTGAACAGGTCCTAAAACCCCAAAGTGGACTGCATATCCAGTTTTATTTTTTTAACCCTTACCTTCTGACTTAGAGTCAATACTAAGAATTGGTTCCAAGGTAGAAGAGCAATAATGACTAGGCATTGGAATTAAGTGACTTGTCCAGGGTCACACAGCTAGAAAATGTCATATATGAATCCAGGACTTCCCATCTCGAGGCCAGGATCTCAACCCACAGAGCCAATCTGGATGCCCCATTCTTTAATTCATAATTTTTAATTTGCTTTGATGACTAAACTCTTCTTAGGAACTAGACCACTGCCCTCTGATGCTTGGCAAGGCTGAAACTTTCTTTTCCAAAGGAAATTTATTGTCTACCCAAAGTAAATGAATTAATGAATAAATAATCATGACAATGACTGGTGGTGGTGGTGATGATGGAAAAGGAATAATAGGATAGTGGCAATGACTTACTTATGTTTAGAGTTAATACAATGCTTTCACATACATCTGATTTTATTTTCACAACAATCCTGGGAGGTAAATGGGTTTGGTATCATTGTTCCAATTTTATAGATGAGAAAATAGGAGTTTGAAGAATTTAAGAGGCTCATCCATTTACATGGCATGTAAGTTGCCAAGGTGAGACCAGAACTCATATAGCCTAGTGCATTAGCCTAATGCTCTTTATAGAGTACTATGCTGTCATAGATATAACAGGCAGAGAGGGAGAATGTCTATTCTGTAAGCCAAACTTTCTAATAAAAGAGAATACTTGTGAATCTTGTAAAATAAAGACAGAGCTATTCATTTTGGCATTTTCCTCTGAACCAAATGGTACCTAAGGCACAAAACAAACTGGGCTATACTCTATTCCTCTGAACATGTCCTCATTCAGACTTCAATTCCTTTGTTCATGCTATTCCCTCCATTGGCATGCTCTTCTTCCCCATTCTTTCAAATATCACCTCCTCTCTGAAGCCTGCCTTTCTTTATCCTTCCAGATGTCTCCCCCCCCAACCCCAAATTTTGTCCTCTGCCTCTCTGGACTATACATATTCACACAGCATTTTCTTTTATATTCCTTGAATGCATTTTTATATTCTTTTATATTCTATTGTCTGTATGGTATGTTGCCACTCCACAAGGAGCTCCATGAGGGCAGAGAACCCATGTTTCATATAAACTTTTTATCATTCCAGTGCAGAGAGTGTTTGCTTGATAAATGTTGGCTAGATTTGTTGAATTATTGAGAACAGATTCAATTCTTATCAGAGGCAGCTACTTGTTTGGGGCAGGTGTTCATATCCCCTTGGATTGTGAATGACAGATACACACAAGTTTCAGAGCTCTGGTAAATTGAGAAGGTGATTAAAAACAAGTCTAGTAAATTTGGTATAGAAATATCGAGCTGAAGTTTTGCTCTGTTACTTCAAGTCATATTTTTTTCCTACAAAAAAAAAAACGAAAATAAACAAACAAAAAAACCTTGGCCCTGTGTCTCATTTGCAGCTCCAGGGCCACCAGACATTGTCTGAACCTCATGAAGCAATGTAGTATTTGGGAAGTTTCTTTCAACTTCATTAAAAACAGAATTCCATTATATCCAAGTCCATTCTATGCTAATTCTACCCATCATAATTATTCTCATTACAAACAATAACTGTATTCTGCTACCTTAATATATAAGCTATAGCCAATTCCTATAGAAATGGCTCAAATATTGCTTTAAACATGGTGCTTTGGGGTGATTTACCAGCATTGCCTCAGTCACAAAAGCTCTCAACTAATTAAGACCAGTGATCTTCATTTGGCATTTACCGACACTAGAGAACATTGTGAATCTGTTTTAGCCCACCTTATAGTCTCATGCTATCGGCTGCTTTAATGGAAACATTGGGCCTTTTCCTTAGCATACATAAATGGACACCACAAGCTTTTCAATTAAATTAGTCTTTTGAGAGAGATGTAGAAGAGTCAAAAAGCTCCTTAAAAATCTGAACTGCTTCATTGCTTCTCATTTGCCAAGGGGAGATGTGTAGTTAAAATGCGATGTTATTTTCTTTCTCCTGCTTGGGGAAAAAAAAAGTTTCTGATCTTTCGAACTTGAAGCTAGCTATTTTGGATGTTTCTTGGGATTTTCTACCCATCATAAACATGCGATTTGCTTTTCTACAGCTATGTAAGGAGTGGCACAGTTATTATACACCCAGAATAACTATATATGAATTGTGTTTTAAGCCTACTGTAGAGGGTATGTGGGGAGGGGTCACTTAAGCAATTTCAAAAGAATAAAATGAGGTGACAGATAACAGAGAAAAAGAGGACTCCATTTAGAAGAATAAAATGTAACCAGAAGGCTTCCCAATGACAAAGTATTTTTCATATGTTTGCTCCGCTCATTATCTCTAAAACTTCTGCACTGCTGCAGATTTTCCAATTGTTCAGCCTTTAAAGTACTAAATAACATCGATATGCTAACAATAGGATTAGCTATCCAGATAGACGGTTATGCCTCCAGAATCTTAATTTTACACATTTAAAACAACTGTAGAAGTTGCTTTAGAGTCCCAGAGCACTCCTGGAGGTTTTAAGGACAGCATTTCCTGGCTAGAGAAGCCAGAAGATTGAAACAGACGACAACTGGCAATTCCTAGCGATGACTTTCATGACTTTCAAATTCCTCTGAATTATTGAATCATTTCAGCCAGCTAATCCACTCGGAAACAAATACTTCAGTAGTAATCATCCATTTATATCTCAGATATTTTTTCTTCTATGAGAACAGGGAAGATCTGCTTATAGGATCTGTTACCAATGAACTTATTATGATTTTCTGACCAAACTGAACCATTCTAAAATTTGTCATTACTGCCGATTAATAGAGAATCACACGTGGCCCTATATGTTTTTATTCATCTTCTGTCAGTTTGGGGGTACAAATAGATTTTGATTCTTACAGGATTAAGGAGGGTATAATTTCACCTTAGAATCTCTAATTCTCCCTTATTTTTATCTCAATGAAGGAATATATCTAAATCAACTGTGTCTTAAAGTTCCTTCCACAGTGAGGGAAAGGTCAGCAGGAGGAAGGGAAGAAATGCAAATGAAACAGAAACAGGGTGTCCTTACTATTCAGCTTCCTTGAAATCTTGTACACTCAATGAACTTGCTCTGTTCTAAGACACTCAGGTATTTCTCTGTTCCCAAAGAGGTTATTGTTGTGTTATTAGAAGAACCAAGGGCCAAAACTTAATAGTTATTGTCAAAGGTCACCTCAAGAAACAGAAACAAATTTCTAATATCAAATGGCACTTTTAAAGCCATGACTAAAAATAAAACAACAAACATTTTTAATATAAAAATGATTGCCAGGCAGGAGCTACTCTTATTTAAGCTACACTGCTCATGATATAAACAGTTAGGGACCAGTAAGGAGACAGTGAGGGAAAAGATATCCATTATTAAATATGACCTGGGGAAAATCAAACAAAAAACTTTTTTGTCACAAAAGTAAAAAACAACATTTTAATACTGTTAAAGAACAGAAGAACTTTTGTACTGAATAAGTTTTAATACCACTATGATTTTTTAACAAAAGTCTCTCAATTTAATTGCAATTAAATATGTAATGAAAAAGTACTGCTTCAGGGAAGTGAAGCAAGACACTTTTAACTATTAGTTTAATACATTTCCAGCTGACTTTGCATCAAACAAAAAGGACACCATGCTTGTGTATGTGTCTGTGTGTTTGACTAACCATAAAGTAGAATTGTTGAGACATTTTGTTATTAATGAGGAACATCATGAAAAGCCATATTTTAATGTTTAGAAAGATGAAATTTTCTGATTTTTATGGTGGTCCCTAAAAACTAAAGCTACAAACAAAACCTGATAGAAAGGAGGGCTCACAATCATACACCTGACTAAGATGAGGTTAATTGTATATCCGACCTTAACAAGAGCCAGGCCTAGTTTTTTATTCTTCCTATGCTGACTTTCTAAGTTTATCTATGGCAAATAATCCAATAGATATTTTATTTTTACCTGTATTCAACAGAATTCCAGTCTTTATTTATGTCTTTTTCTTTGACAAAAAACCACCCCCAACTCTTGGGACTGGGAGAAAGGGATAGGAAGATACAGTCTATCAAACTCAGGAGTTTCCTATCAGGAGATGTTTTCTCAGACTATCAGCTTAGAGAAAGATTGAGAGCAAGAACCTGTATTGGAGGAGCCTGACAAAGAAGAGATGCTCCTGGGGACAGCCCTAAGATATATTCTTTTCTTAGGTGAGATTCCCCAAGTGGTAGGAAATAAGAGAGGTGAAGAGGTAGGAAAGAAAGAAGATTTTCAGAATCAAACCTCCAAAAAAAAAAAAAAAGAGATCTCTTTGAACAACATATTGTCTTTCCAAAGATGCCAGAAATCCCCAAAGCTCCCCAAATTTTTTGATCTGGTTTTACAAGGGGTGGGGGGAACTCTAGGGAACCGCCTTTCTTGTATAAGGACAGTGCCTGAACTCCCTGTCACATGCAATCTGCTGATTAGGGTTAATGTATTGTGTCCTGATATGGCAGATTAAAAATGAAATCAATAAATGACTAAAACAAATGGGCTTTTGAGATGTCCCATTCAATCTAGGTCTTTAAAAATGAGGTGAGATGAGGAAGGAGGGAGGGAGGGGACCCAGGGCCACTTAGCAATCAATATGAATCCCAAACACTAAGTAGATGGAAGCAAACTTGGTACATCTTTTAGCTGGAAGCCCCCTTATTTGGGACCTGCTCTAATTAATCAGAACAGCCAAGGCACTCCCTACTTGTGAGCTTCTTAGCTTTTTGAGTCATCTGTCAAAGTCAGAATGTGCAGAGGAACTGAAGGGTTCTGAAGCATGAGATATTTAGATGTTTTTTTTGATGTGACTTGCTTTTCTAGACAATTAAAAAAAAAAAGTGATGCTGCCAGGGTCAGGGCTCCATTCTGAATCCTATTTCCCTGAAACCAGTTTCAATTGGCCAGTAAATAAAAGATAAATGTAATGTTCCAATTTCTCCCCTCCCCCACCAACACTAGTATGCCCCCCACCCCCGTAATAATTGATATCACTTCTTTTAGTCCCATTGTCATAGATACTAAGAAGTGGAACAAGACCTCTTAGGTCATTCCCTCTACCCTAACTGCAGCATGCAGGATGGTCCCTACTGAATATGTTTCCATTTAAATAACCTGTGCTATTAAGGTGCAAATTACAACTTTTAAGTAATGATTGCTAATAGTCTAATGTTTACTGCCACACAAGGACATTCATGAAAACAAAATCTGCATTATTCATCTACATATTAAATAAACAAAATAAATGTGAGAGCTGTTCATCGCTACTGTACTTTCTCGGGTTATATGAGAACCAGGGTACAGATAAAGCAGCAATAAATCTCTCTGGGGCAAAATATATATATATATACACACACATATATACATATGTATTTATACATATATACACACATATATATTATGTATATATATGAGAAAGAGAGAAACTGTATACTATCTATAGAAAGGTACTGAGCTTAGGTTCCCCATCCTTGGCATTAAACTAATGATCACTGATATAGAGAATATTGATATAGAGAAATAAAATATGTGGTGATCTTTTTGTTTTTGTTTTTAAGTGGAGGTAGGATAGGAGAGGAAGGGTAGAATTTTTAATGTTAGCATTTTATACTTAAGAACACTTCATATCTCTGGAAATGAAGGGGTACTAAAATTCTTTTCCTTTTTCATTCTTCTTTTCTGTCCTCTCTATGAAACTGGTGGGGAAGAGATAATGGTACAACATGCAGGGATATTTTCACACGAAAAAGAAAAACATTTCGGTGGCAACTAAGGAACATAGAACTGAGGACAAGGAGGAAGAAATCAAACTTCAGGGGGTTTGGCCCTGTAGCTTTTGCCACAGCCCTAAACTTCTGTTATCCCAAGTTACAGAATGATGCAACATCATAGAGAAATGCCAAGAGACTAGAGAGAAGCTCCTTAAGAAAGAGCTGACACAGTATGGCTAAGGTAAGGGATTTTGGTATTTCTGAGGGAAATCTGCTAAGGAGAAATACAAACATCTATTTGATATTGATGTCTTGCTGAGGTAAACTAAACTCTAATGCCAACCCTCAAGGAAAATATTACAAATAAATAGTAAACCTCCCCTCTCCCCCATCTCTTATAAACAATGCTATTCATTCAATTTCAATGCTTACAGTATTGGGAAGATCTAGAATATGTTATTGGAAACTCACAACTCAAAATTAATGATAACAAGAGATAAAACTGACCTGCATGATCTTTGGGAGAGACTCTTATTCAGCAGAACTTCTATTCAATCCACTTGTACGTTCTTTTTAATCTTTGTATTTATTCACTACTCAAACTAGAATTTTGCTTTCAAAGTCAGTGCATGGTAGTAATTATTTACAGTTGTGCACAGTATGGGGCAGTGACAAATGCAGACATTTCCAGACTCTTTAGACTTCACCAACTTTACTTATGTGAAGCTAAAACAGAGGAAGGCATTGATGTCCTTGAATGTGGGCAAAGAAAACTATGTGGAAAATATCTGCTTTATTAAATATAACCAAATAAACAGCTAATAAGAGGCCTTGCTATTTTCTTTATACCTGATTCCTTTTCAGCTTGACAGTTTTTAGACAGTAGATATTTCTCCTTGCCTTCATCAAAAAAATAAAGAAATAAAAAAGTAAAGACCCAAATACTACATAAGAAAATGAAAAGTAAAAGCAGACCAGGAAACTAGAACCATGGCCATAACTTTCAAGCAGGGAAAACTAGTGTAAATAAATTAACCAGTGTAATAAAAACTAGCTTAATGAGGAAAGTCTAATTTAAATCATACAATATGATTATATGTGTATGTGTGTGCATAAATATATATACACACATATATGTATATATATGTATATATTCAGTTCACCTGAAACCTCATTGATCAGAGGATAAATATAATCAAAGTAGTACAATTCTGAGCAATGCACTTTTTGTAATGAGCTTACTGACTGAGACATGTCCAGTCATTCTGGTAATTTAAATCACTGCCTAGTTGTTGAAGGCCTTTACCGGAACAACAAGAAAAACAGAGTAATTTTCAGGGCAACCTTACTTCTTGCTGGACGGCAGCCCAGGGTTCTCTTATGGGACAACAATAAGGACGTTATCTATAATAATCTAGCTACACTCATTCTTCTGTTTCCAGAGTTAGCCCAGGAAATCTATGTGACTCTTCCCTGGTACAAACCAGCCAGTGTGCTCACTCTAACTTCGTCAGATTGGAAACTGGGGTTTAAAAGCAAAAGTTAATCAAAATATAGAAGAAAAAATGAGAAAGGAATTATGTTTTAGGAATCATCAGATATAGCCAATGGTGGAAAACAAACAAATATGAAATGCTTTTCTGCCTGTACATAATCCCACATACATATACTCATAAAACCCACAATCCAACCTATTTTTACAGGAAAGTTCCAAATACTTTTAATTTTTTAAAACCCCAGGTGTTTTATTCTTAGGCAAATAGCATTAAAAAAACCAAACAAACAAGGAAAGAATGCTTTTTAAGGTGTTTCTGTGTTACTCCTAGTAGCCTCTGGCAGTTAGGAAAGCAGGTACCTACCCCCCTCATAGGAACAGCTAGTAGCTAATTACAGATGCTCTGAAGGGCCTGTCCTGCAATTCTATGCTAGAATTAGATGATGAGAAAAGAGGAAATCAGTGGTAGATTTGATCCCTTTTACCTAAAACCCTAATACCAGCCCCCTTCCCCTTATTTGTTATCTACCTTTGGTTTTGCCCCAAGTACTTTTCAAACTTTAGTAAAGTATATCACTGAGCTTGCTCCTGTTTTGCTTCAGATTTCAATAAAGTAAAACTAGTGATAGGTTTGCAGGAAGAAGACTTGGCTGATGATCCCTAAAATCAAGGGAGGAAAAAAAAACCCTTAAGCTTTTCTTTAAAGCACTGATCCAACTAAGGACACAAAGAAATAAAAAACGCCCACATTAAAAGCCAAACAAGATAATAATTGTGCGTCTGGCTAAGAGAATCTAGAGGGCAAGCCTTGCGTCACTGGCACTTGAGTTACCATGGTGAGTGATTTATTGATATATATCAAGAATGAATAGATCAAAGGCAGCAAGATGACAGGTGATCAATCAAATGTCAAATCAAAGCTGGCAATCAACTGGAAAGCTGACTTTTCAGTGGGTGGGTCTGGCAGGAGAAAAATGAACTTTCATATTGCACTTCCCAGAAACAAAATCCCAGTATACTATTTTAAAAAAAAGCAATTAAGCAACCTAAAAAGAAAAACTCTTAAAAGGCTTTTTGTACTGGCCCATTAACCTGTTCCTATCTTTCTTTTTCTTTTTTGGGGGGAAGGCAAGAAGTAGCGATACAAAAACACAAAGTTAAAAACTCTTTCCTAGGCACCTATTTTCAGAAACATTTCATTTTCCATTGGGCATTTTTTTTTAAAGGCGGTGGGGTGGGGTGGGGGTAGAGGTAGGGATTAGATTTGAAAACAGATTCTTTCAGAACGCACTTAATATTGTTCATTCGATTTCCTGTTGCAGCTTTCACTAGGACTGATCTAAAGCTGAACTCCATCAGCTCATCCCATGCCAGTCCCTGCCTTCCCTAGCTCAGGCAAAACCTCATACTTCCTAGAACCAAAAAGGAGTTAAAGGAAAGCTGACCCAGGAAGAGACACAATGACATCTTAAAAACCAGAGTATACAGGCTCAGTGTAAGGGGGAGACTAGGATGTCCCCAAACCTTACACACTATCACCGCAGAAAAGCAAGAGGCAGGAAGGAAAGAAATGGAAAGAAAGTTAAGGGTGGGAGGTAGTTGGGGGGGGGGGGGAAGGTGGGAAGGGAGGATGGAGAAGGTGGAGAAAAAGTTTAAGGAGGGAAGGACCGTGGGATTCCCCAAAGCTGGAGAGTTGTCCGGGCACCGGGAAGGGGACAGGAATTAGAATGCCAAACCGGGGAGTCAGTTTCCTTCCTTCTTTCCCAGAAGGGGAGAAGGAGATGAGACTTGTTCGCTTGCTCCCAAGCAAGTTGGATAGAAGCGGGTGGCAGGGAAGGCGGAGGGGGGGGGGGAAGGGGGGTGATGAACAGGGAGCAAAAAGCCCAGAAAAGCAGGGGTGCTCGTCTCGTAGGGAGGAGGGGGGCGCGGGGGAGGAAGGGAGGGAAGGAGGGAGCTGCAGCCCCAGCCTGTAAGTGCCGAGAGAGAGAGAGCTTCGGCTTACCTGCCGCCCGCTTCGGTGCCTGCTGTTTCCTCCTCGGCATCGCTCTACTTTCTCCAATCTCACTTCTGTCCCCAGACCCGAGAAGCAGCTCGGGGGGTGCTCGCTTGTCTCGTCTGTCTCTGTCTCTCCCCCTCTGTCTCTGTCTCTCTCACACTGAGCGTCCCCCCTCCACTAAGGGCTTAAGGGGAAAAAAACCGGGGGAGGGGAAGCCCCAACAAAACAAAACAAAACAAAAAAACCTGTCTCGTGTTGACAATGTCGGGTTGTTGGTTGCTGATGATGTTGTTGGTCCTTTTTTTTTTTTTGGTCTATTTTTTGGTTTTGTTTGGGGGGGTGACTGTTGAGACACTTGATTTCTTTATTAAACATCCAAGACCAGGATCAGATGGCAGGAACTGTGCCGCACACACGCACCACACGCACTCACACGCGGAAAGATAAGGCGAAAGGTAGTAGGTTTTTTCTTTTTCTTCCTCTTCTTCTTCCTCCTTTTCCCCTCCTCCTCCTCCTCCTCCTCCTCCACCACCACCACCACCTCCTTCTCCTCCTCCTCCTCCTCCTCCACCACCTCCTCCTCCTCCTCCTCCTCCTCCTCCTCGCAGATCTCTATGGCGGACTTGTGCGGGGGGAGAGAGATCGCGGTAGGTTTGGTGCTGCTGTCAGATGCCAGCCTGTGAGTGATATGGGAGAGGACAAGAGCGGGTTTGGAAGGCAGGAAATCTGGAATTCACACACACTCACACACACACACACACACACTCACACACTCTCACACACACTCTCCCTCTCGCGCTCGCTCTCCCACACACATACACACGCACACACACTCTTTCTCTCTCGCACGCACACACACACACACATCCTCACATATGCACACACAGGCAGGGCGAGGCGATGCCAGCAAACATCGATCCACTGAACAAACTGAACATTAACAAACTCCTCCTCCTCCCCGCGACCTGATGACAGGGAGAAATTTACTCCCCAGCAGCAGATAGAAAGGCAGAGGGAGTTTATTAAAGAGACAGCGTCCTGCTGAGGGGAGAAGAGGAGTGGGGAGGGCGGGGAAGGGAAATTCATATGCTGGCCCTGCGAGGCCGTCCCTCTGCCCTTCTCTGGATCCCTCCCCAACTCTCGGAGGCATGGCCACCCTGAGCTCCCCGCACTCCGGTCGAGGGGTGTCTTTAGTTAAATCAGTGCTTTAAAGAAAAACTGGGGAAGATCAGCCTGAAGAAAAGGTGAAAAGCGAAGCCAGGTGAAAGAGTGAATGCCACAGATACTCTTTCCACACTCACACTAGATGAAGAAGTTAGATTTGTTCAACTACATCAATATATGGAGGGATTTAGAAAAATCTTAGACACTGAACTTTCCCCCTCAAAGTCCCCTTCCTCCCAAATGGGCTCCTTTCAAGGCCTATTCCCTCCTTTATCCCATTCTCTTCTGCTTGCTAGATAAGTAGGGAGTTCAACTTTTTTAAAAATGGCTATCTCCTTTTTTTCTATTCTACAAGCACTTTCTCAACTTTTATGCTTTCAACCCAATATTCACCTTCCTGAACATTTATTAAGCACTTACTGAATGCAAAGCTTCCTGTACCTCTTTCTGCAAGGGATTGTCCAAATTCTACTGCTCTCCTAAAATTTTCTTTGGTCAAACAGTGCTTCCAATAGATGGATCATCGGTTTGAGGCTTAGAAACTTTGTCCATAGGGTTGTTTGTTTTTATTTTTTGTTGTTATAATAGATACTTCCTTGTAAGGATCCTTGCAATTATAAATAGTTTGGGCCTGTACTATTTCCTTTGCTCCACCAAACCTTCCCCTAAAAAACATTCAATATACCAGCCAATGGCTGACAAGAAAGGACTGGGCAAGCAACAATCTTGTAGCACCTTTGACTAGAGCTGGCTTCTTTTTATTCCCTTTTTTTTTTCCACTTGGAAGTACTTGCTAAATAAAATTTTACTTTTCTCCCTCATAGTGGTTGGCTACATTATCATTACTTGCAAAGTGCTTTGTAATCATTTCAGCATATCTATGAGGGAGGTAAATACTCTTGCCCCCTTTTACAGAGATAGTGTAGAGAGGTTAAATAGCTTGATCTGAGTCATAAAGAAGCCTACTTACCACTCCACTCCCCTTGAACCTTCTCTTTTAAAGGCAACTTTGCTCCTTATTTGCATTGCTGGGAACATGAAGAACAAACAAAAAACAAAAATCCCTAAGAACCTGGCTGAAATGAGGCAGGGAAAGGAAGAAGCTGTAACTTATTAATAAGATTGCTTGGGTTGTTTTTTTTGTTTTGTTTTTTGTTTTTGCTTTTATTGATGTAATGGTGTCCAGAAGAATGAAAACTTATATATATATATATATACATATCTTTGTCATTTTCATATCTTTGATTTCACCATTTCTGGAGTTTGGAAGCCAGAGATAAAGGAATAAATCAGAAAGAGAAAACACAGAGTTTCATAACTTTAGTAACTTCTAAATATTTACCCCAAAACTCTTGGTTTTTCTTCTTGAGTTCCTCTAATAGTCATGGCTAGGAATTCATAATTTCTCTAGGGTCTGGAGAATTTCTGAGGTGTATTCCCAGTAACTTCTCCATGTTCCCAGTAACTTCTCTGTGTTCCCAGCTAGAGAACTATCAAAGTGATAACCAAGATGCTATTATTTACCTAGAAGAAATAGAAATGGACCACAAGAGAGGTAAAAATAATGTAAGTTTTCAACTGCTCCAAGGCTGGGATATATTCTTACATTTCCTAACAAAGATTGCATTAGATTATAACTTCTATAAATTAGAAAGGCTGAGGGGTATATTGGAAGTGTCATGGAACCAGGAATTTAATGAGAACTAGGTTCAATTCCTAACTCTAACATTTGCTATTTTTGTGACCTTGGGCAAGTCAGTCAATCTCCATGAGACTCAGTTTCTGCAACTGCAGTATAAAAATACTACAACCTCAAGGTTGTTGTGAAGATTAAATGAAGCAATATATATATATATATATATATATGTATATATATATATATAATATTTTGTAAATCATGAAGTACATTATTGGAAGTTCTTTTAAGAAGAGATGGTTCACTAGAATTCTATCTTTGACCTACTCTTAGTCCCTGATGAATTTTCTTTTCAAAGCACTGAGGAATCAGGTAGATGAACTGTTTTTTAATGGATTGGTATATGCATCCTTCATTAATGTTTTAGCAGTTGCCTATTGGAAATTTCAAATTCAATTATTGTTGCTTTCCCCCTTAAATTCACTTCTTTTCCAAAATTCTATCTCCACATCTCTGACATCTGACACATTTCTACTTAAACAGTCAAACCTTAGTTTGAAGGTCCTTGTCACCTCTTGTTGTTCAGTTGTTTCAGTCATGCACTCATCTTTGTGACCCCATTTAGGGTTTTCTTGGCAAAGATGCTGGAATGGATACAATATTCTCCTACTTGGCTTCCCCTGCCTCAGGTCATTCCCCACTTCAGTCTATCCTCAATACAGCTAATAACATGATTTTCCTTAAGCACAAACCTGACCCTGTCACTCCCCTACCCACAAAAATCTAGAAGCTAACTTTCGTTTCTAGGATCAGATATAAATTTTTGCTTTGCTTATGAAATCCTTCATGATCTGTCCTCACCTGTCTTTTCAAACTCAGATATATTACTTCCCAAAGTGTATTTTTTTTCTCTTCCTCACACAGGGTACCTCATTTTCTGCTTCTGTCTTTGCACTGGTCTCCTACCCAGCCACATGCTTAGAGTACAGTCATCACTACCTCATAAAATCTGTTTTCCTTCAACATGTAGCTCAAGTTCCATCTTCTAAACAAAGCCTTTCCTGACTATATCAACTGCTAGTGTCCTTCCTTATAAACTACCTTGAATTTCACAATTTCTTTATTTTTAAAAATTCTCTAAATTTATTTTATCTATACTTGTTTATGTATATATAATTGAGTTATATATAGATTTAATAAATTTTATATATGGAATATAATTTGTTATTATTTTTGAGTCATTTCAGTTGTGTCTGACTCTTTGTGACTCCATTTGGGGTTTTCTTGGTAAAGATATCAGAGTTGTTTGCCATTTCCTTCTCTAGCTAAATAGCAATATAACCTTAGGTAAGTCAATTTCATCACTCTGATCATTAGCTTTCCGATTTGTACAATGGGTAGAATAATATTTGGGCCATCTAACTCACCAAGTTGTAAGGCAAGCCCAAAAAGCAATGCATGAATGTGAACCAAGAGGAATTGTGGCATGGTGGAGAAAGCTGGACTCAAGAGTTGAAAGTCTTGGGTTCAAGAACTATCTCTGGTAAAGATTGGCGGTGTGATGCTGAATGAGTCCCATAACCTTCTCAGTGTACCAGTCAATTCTCTAAGGGTTCCCCAAACTGCAGCCCGAGGGGCCACATGCAGCCCCCTGAGGCCATGTATCTGGCCCCCAAGGCACTTCCGGAAGGGGCACCTCTTTCATTGGTGGTCAGTAAGAGGAGCACTGTATGTGTTGGTGCCACAAAGCATGGTGTCACTCACTTACAGTACTACTTCCAGTGACATCCTTTGGGTGGCTCCTTAGAATGAGGTACCATGGAAAGGATCATGTGACTACGCAATGGAAGACCTCAGCATGGTGAGTGGTGATGGGGGAGGGGATTCCGCACTGTGTATACTGCTGCCCAGGTAGGGTTAAGGTTTGGGTTAGGTTTTTATAGTCCGGCCCTCCAACGGTCTGAGGAACAGTGAACTGGCCCCCTGTGTAAAAACGTTTGGGGATCCGTGATATAAAGTGTAAAGAAAGTAACTATCAACTTTGGCAGAAAAGAACTCTATCCTGATGAAAGCAGGAGTCCATTATTTCCAAAGCAGTTATTATTGGCAAAGTACTATGCTAGCTATTAAAAGGAGAGAAAAGATAATTCAATAATTGTTCTTATACTCTTAAAACGTACAACAGGAGAGAGTGGTGTGTATACAAATATGTACTGTGATATAACCATATTGAGAAACAGCCTGCAATAGTAGATAGAGAGCTTGTCTTAGAGTCAAGTTCGAGTCTTTCCTCCCATAGAAGCATTGTGTAACTCAGGACAAATCTCTTAGTGGGCCAAAAACTCTCAAAAACTAGGTGGCATTGTAGTTTCTGACATCAATCACATTTATAATAGAATAGAACAGAAACACAAGAGGTACACTTTGCCTGGTGATAGGAAGAAAATTTCCAAGTGGTCAGAAAACGGCACTGGGACTGGCCCTTGAAGATACTTTTAGCAGAGAAACTAATTTTTAATCTAAAAAGGATTGGTAAGTGAGGATGATATAGTGTAAAAAATGGTTTAAGAAAAAGCAACAAAGTACAAAAGAAGTGGCTCTGCCTGTATTCATGGCCCAATTTGGCTGGAACATACTGGAGCACATGGAAGGGAAGTGCCAGCTTTCAGAGGATTTTATATGCCAGGCAAATAGTTTTGGGCTTTAGAGTATTTGACAGATAATGGTGAGCCACTGATAAGTTTTGAGCAGAACAGAATTAGATCTGTAAAGAAGGGATATTTGAATCTGAGGCAGGTGGGATATTGACTAATTAAAGAAAGATCTGGAGAGTACATATGTGTGAAGTCATGATTTGAAGGAGGTAAAGGACAAGAATGATGGAAGCAAAAATGGGAGAATTAACAAAGAGAGAAGCTATAGAAGTAGGATATACACAAAATACACATGCACATATATAAATTGCCTAAAGCCTCTCCCCACTCAAGCCAATCCTACACTTACTTGTCAAATCATTTTTTTTAAACCCTTATGTTCCATCTTAGAATCAATACTGTTTATTGGTTCCAAGGTAAAAAAAAAAGCCATAAAGACCAGGCAATGGGGGTTAAGTGTCTTACCCAGGGTCACACAGCTAGAAAGCATCTGAGTCCTTATTTGAACCCAGGCTCTCCCTTCTCTGGATCTGGCTCTCAATCCACTGAGTTATCTAGCTAGATCCTCAAATTGATCTTAATATAAATATGTATTTTATACACACAGAGACATATATATTTGCTAGTTAGTCATTTTTCAGTTGTGTCTGACTTTTTGTGATCCTATTTGAGATTTCTTGGCAATGATACTGGAGTGGATTGCCATTTCTTATTTTATAGATGAGGAAACCGAGGTAAACAGGGTCAAATGACTTGCCAGGGTCATAAAACTAGTACATGAATGAGTCCAGATTTGAACTCAGGGAGATGAATCTTCTTAACTGCAGGTCTTGCACTCTCTCTACTTCACCACCTAGCTGGCCATATTTATTTACATACAAATATATTTAAATAGACATATGCAAATATATGTGTATATATATATATAAAGATAGTCCTATAACTACATATAAATATGTACACATACACAAATATATAAATGTACATAGGTATACTTAGTTTTCTATCTATAGACATACTGCCTTAAAGCATTGTGATATGGCAGAAAAAAAATACTGGTCTCACAATTAGAAGAAATGGATTGAAGTCCAGGCTTTGCCACAGAGGTCTATTTTCTTGGGAAAGTCCTTTCATCACCCAGAGCCTCAGTTTCCTCATTTGTCAAATGAAAGATTAGACGATATCAGCATTTTTTACTTGATATGCATAAACTTGTTTAAGAATATTTTAATTCTATATTTCAATATAATTGCATCCACTTTATAATCTTTTGCATTTTATTTCATGCCTTTTAAGACGACATTCTGACAATGATCCGTAGACTTCACCAGACTGTCAAAGGAGACCACGACCCAAAAAAGATTAAATATCTTTGGACTAGAGAAGCTTTGAGATAGGATTCTCCAAGCTCTGGCGTTCTATAATTCCAGGTAGAGGCATTTTTGAGTGTGGTATTTCCCTCCCTCCTATGGCAAGTTTGGCAAGGTCCGTTACTTCCCTTATAGCTCAACAAATGTAGTCCGTTGCCTTGGGGTTTCTTAACTTACCCAGATGCCAGGGAGAGCACATCTTCCTCTCTACTTGGTAGAAATTTGCTGCCCGAAGACAACTGGAAATTATAGCAGTAAAAGTGTTGGGGGTAGTTTGGAACGCGATGCAAGATTGTTGTTAAGGAAAACATTGTCCTAAAGGCATTCAGCAATAGTTCTTAATATAATTTTGGTTTTTGGTAAAACTTCTTAGAGGTAATGAATCAGTATTTAAATTTCAAATGCAACAGCTGCCTAGCTGGAAAGATGCGGGAAATGGAAGCTGGTGGTAATAACACAGAACACATTTTCCCTTGGAGTTGGCTGCTTATAACATGTGACAGTGTTATGCTGCTACATAAGAATTGAGACCAACTTGCTCCTTCAGTAATCCATTGCTCAACTTCATTAACCACAGGAAGACATTAAGTGAATGTAAGGACTAGAATAGAGCTGGAAACCATATGTTCATCAGCCTTTAAGCTACGGGCCCATGTTATACTTTATGCCACATCAACTGTGCATCAGGTTTTATTTCCTGAACTCATTAGAAATGCAGGTCCAAAGGTGAACCTCAACTTTCCAGAAGCAAATAGGATATGATATAATTTGCTCTGAGAACACCTTTCAGCATCATGGAGAGCATGAGTCTTATCTACTATGATTAAGCATTAAGGATCCAATTGTCTTTCAGAATTTTCTGCCATCCTCTCCTGCTTACTAGGATTATGCCAATATGACTTATTCTGACTATTGCCCTCTGGCATGAATATAGCTTGCTTTTCCCTTTGGCTATTGTCCAAGCAGCACCCACCTCTACCCCACCCCCTTTTCTGCCCACAGAACTCCTGGGAAATCTCCAGCCCCAAATCAAATGGCACCATGAAGTCTTTCTGGGTCTTTTCCGCCAAAATTGTCTCTTTTTCTTGTGAGTTTCCAAGTCACATTCTTTCTCTCCTTGATACTGATAATTTGATTTTCTATTGTTTATTAGGATAATCACTCACCTTACCTCCCACAAGAGACTTTAGGGTTCTTGTTGACAGGGTCCATGTTTTAAATTTCTCTGTATCTCTGTCATTTCCTAGCAGCAGGTTTTATACACAGTATCCCACTTAATAATCTGTTATTGAAAAAGGGGCCCTAAACAGAAAGGGGTCCCAGGAGTACTTCTTTGGATTAATGGTAGCAAAGTTACAAAGTAGCCCCAGCTTTCGAGGAGATACTGAAGAAAAAACTTCCGCCCTTTGGGAAGCTCCAAAAAGTTGGGCTAGGCTCACCTCTCTCTTATTTCAGCTTCTGCTGGGCTTCCATTACAACAATTGTCTTTATTAATCATTCTAGTACTTTGGCATGGTAATAGTGCTTTTGAAATTCAATTCATGCTAGCTATGATTCCATTGCCCTCCTCCCTTTCCTAGGAAAGTCCATTTCCACTGCCCTTCTCTTATTGTCTTCTTAATTTTATCCAGTCTGGATATCAACTTTATTATTCAATGGAAATTGCTTCTCCAAGAAGCCAATAGTCTCTTAATCACTAAATACAATGGTGTCTTCTCAGTTCTTGTCTTTCTTGACCTCTCTGCTAGTTTTAACTTTGCCAATCCCATTCTTTTTCTTTATATTTTCTTCACTCCAGGTTTTTATTACATGGTTTTTATTGGTTTTTTACATGGTTAGTATTACTTTCCTGATTCTCCTCTTATCTGTCTGGTTGGTTCCCACTTTCTGCTGGATCTGCATCCAGGTCAGACCTAGGAACCTTGGATGATCTCTAATATTCAATCTTGAGTTCAGTCCTGTTCAGTCTTCTCCTCTCCTATTCTTTTTTTTGCCTCATCATTTAATTAGATCCCATGGATTAAATTATTATCTCTATGCAGATGATTCTCAGGCTTATTATCTAGCCCAACCTCTCTTCAAACTTCTAGTCAGTTGCCTATTAGATATCTTAGCTTGAATATCCTGTAGACCCCAAACGGAATTCATTTTCTTTTCCCCATATTCCCCAAACTCTTCCTAAATTCCTTTTTCTTTTTTAAATCCTTCCCTTCCCCCTTAGAATCAGTTCTTTGTTGAAGAGCAGTGTGGGAGTTCAATGTCTCTAGGCCTGGTTCTCAATCCATTGAGCCATCTATCTCACTCCATTTCATCTTACTTTTGAGGGTGCCGCTAACTTAACAGTCATTTAGACTCCTGACTAAGGTGACATCTTCTACTCTTTACTTTCTTTCATACCCCATATTAGATCTATTGTGTAATATCTCTAAGGTTAAAATATTAAAAAAAATAACAACAATAAACTGAACATCTCCCATATGTACCCTTCCCTCCTCTGACACTGCCAATACCCTAGTCCTCATCACAACCTTCTGGGCTATTGAAGAGCCTCCTGATTGGACTCCTTCTTCAAGCCTTTTCCACATTCAAGTTCATCCTATATTCTGTTGTCAAATTGATTGTAAATAATAGACCTTGGAAGGTCCTGGGTTCAAATATGACCTCAGATACTTCCTAGCTGTGTGACCCTGGGGTCACACTTAACCCCATTTCTAATCTTCCCACTCTTTTGCCGGGAAACAATGCCCTGTGTTGCTTTTTAAAATGGAAAGTAAGGATTTTTTTTAAAGAATAGATTGTCCACATCCAGAGAAAGAACTGTGGAATCAGAAATGCATTAGAAAAATAGATGATTGACCATGTAGTGCTACAGGGATATGATTAGGTTTTTGATGTTAAAGAATCACTCTATTGCAAATACGAATAATATGGAAATAGGTTTTGAGCAATGATACTTGTATAGCCCAGTAGAACTGCTTGTAGGCTTTGGGAGGGGGGAGGAATAAGTGAGGGTGGTGGGATCATGAACCATGTAACCACGAAAAATATTCTAAATAAAAATGTAAAAATTAAAAAAAAAGAATAGATTGGACCATGCCATTTCACCCTACTTAATCAGCTTCAGGGAATATAAAATCCTCCATTTGTTTTAAAACCCATAATTGTATCCTTTCTACTTTTACAATTTATTTACAATTTACATCCCTCTGAGGACTCTGCAATCTACTGACATAAGTCTCCTTGCCATTCCTCACAGAAGACAGTATCTATTGCAAGTCTGGGCATTTTCACTGGCTGTCCTCCATGCCTGGAATGTTCTTCCTCCTTACTTTCTTGACTGTCTCCTGCTTTTCCTTTTTTCTTTAAGTTTTTAGGCCAACATCTTGCCTTTCCAGATCTTCCTTAATCTTAGGGCCTTTCCTTTAAGATTATTTTCAATTTATTCTGGTTATAACTCAGTTATACATATTTGTTTGCATATTGTCATATCTCTTCTATTAGACTGTGAGCTCCTTCAGATCAGGACTGTGCTGGTTTTCCTTCCTTCCTTCCTTCCTTCCTTCCTTCCTTCCTTCCTTCCTTCCTTCCTTCCTTCCTTCCTTCCTTCTTCTCTTTCTTTCTCTTTCTTTCTTTCTTCTTTCTTTCTTTCTTTCTTTCTTTCTTTCTTTTCTTTCTTTCTTTCTTCTTCTTTCTTTCTTTCTTTCTTTCTTTCTTTCCTTTCTTTCTTTCTTTCTTTCTTTCTTTCTTCTTTCTTTCTTCTTTCTTTCTTTCTTTCTTTCTTTCTTTCTTTCTTTCTTTCTTTCTTTCTTTCTTTCTTTCTTTCTTTCTTTCTTTCTTTCTTTCTTTCTTTCTTTCTTTCTTTCTTTCTTCCCTCCCCAGTATTTAATAATACAATGCCTGGCACATAGTAGTCATTTAGTAAATGCAAGTTTTCTTGACTTGACATATATTTACTATCTTACATTGTTCTCCAATGTTTTAATGTCCGATAATTCTTCCTTCCAGATTCATATTTTTTTTTTACTAGACTGTATCAGAAAAGATCAGCTATCAGTTTCCTAAGGGTTACAAACTCAAATCTGGTACTATTAGGAATGCAATGGAGATCTCATTAGAATCTGAAGGAGAGATGGCTCCTCCCAGCTGGGCTCTCTGTCTCTCTAACTCATATTTGTCTTTTATCTCTGGCTCTTTTTAACTCATCTCTATCTCATTTCATCCGTGTTCTACTCTATGCCTCAGCTCAGTGTTTACCTCTCTCTGTCTCTGTCTCTCTGTCTCTGTCTCTCTCTCTCTGTCATAAAATGTCAAGAGCTAGAGTGGACCTTGGCATTCATGTATCCCAATTTCATATTTTGGGGGGAGAAAATTCAAGCCTAGGGAGGGAGATATGACTTACCCATGGTCACATGAGTATAAAGGGCTAAGCTGAGACTTAAATGTATTGCTTTTGATTCCCAGGGCAATTCCTTCTGACTCTCAGCCACCTCCTCTTTGTCCAAAGATTCTGTCTAGCTTTGTCTTGCAGCATAGAATTTCTAGCTGCCCCTCTATCTTTTCCTGATTGAGCTATAGGTTCATAGTCTATTAATTATTAGACTAGAAATGCCTCATTAAAATTAGACTCTAAACTCCTGGATGGCAGGCACTTTGCCTTTCATGTGAGCTAAACAATGCCTAAGGTATTGGAGATATTCCCATAAGAATCCCCATAAAGCAGCAGGATCACGCTTTCAGATTGAAAGTTACACATAAATATAAATTTTCTTCTCAGCCATTAACCAAAAAGACTGTTACAACAGAAATACTTCAATACATATTAATATCTATGTATATTATAATAAGTTTTAATATTAAGGAGAAATCTGAGGTAGAGGGAAAAGGTCAAACATTTCTCTCACCCAGAGCACATTGTTTGATGGCTTAAAATGGAGAAGACAATATTTAACTAGAACTGCTTCTCTTAGTCTGAGAGCACCAAGTAGAGCCTATTGTTCTCCAGAAGGATGGCTTTGATCCAAATACGACCCATTGAGTAGAGTATTTGCCTCTGCAATGACTTTTCAGTTCCCCAAAAAGGAGATGAGAAAGTAGTTGTTTTAAAATGGTAACTCTCTAGGGAAGGGGGAATTGAGAGAATGGACTTCGGAATCCAGCACTTCTGAGATGGCACCCTATCCTCCGTGATAAATGGCAGCATTAACAAGGTTTGGTTGAGAGGAAACCTACAGATTTATGACTTCCTGTCTCCGCCAGCAGATGTCATTATGGCTGACAGAACAGAATGCCTTTCAAGAGAGAACTGGGGTGGAGCTATGGAAAGGGAAAGAAAAAAAAATAAGCAAAAACTGGTATTCTTTTTATCATCATCAGTATCGTTGTTATTTTTAGGACTGGATTTTACACTAAACAGACTTTTAGGCATTTGTTGAGCTCGCATATCCCATGATTTATATAGAAATGAACAAATAAAGAGATGGTTATTGGCTTGCCCTGGAATAAGAAACCCCACTGGATTTTGCTCCAAGCACATTTAAACCCTTAAAAATTAGGCAGAATAAAGTGAACACTTTGAACTGAATAAGCCCTCAATTTACCCCAGGACATTATCTTGATGGGCATTTAAATGATATTTACTTTAGAAAGAGAATAGCTGAATCTTAACCTCTTTTGATATACATACCATTTTACCCATTTTTATAGACTGTTATTGGCATTTTATGCACCTGAAAAATTTTGATGCACCGTAAAGTGGTATAAATCTAGCATTTATCATAGGGCAGAAGCCATATAAATAAATAAATGTTAATGCTGGTATATATACCAGGTAATTGCAGGTCACATTATTTTCAGTACTTCCTACTTCCTAGCTTCACCTGAACATTTATCCTCAGCTGGAAAGCAGGTGTTTCTCCTACTTCTTCTTTTATTTCCATCTGGCACTTGCTTACAATGGAATCCTAACTAAAGGGAATCATTTGGGCCCAAACAATGAATCTTCCAACTGTGAGATAGATTGAACTGCTGGGGCTACATCTCCCTTCTTGGCCCCTATCATCCAGAGATCATCTTCCATTAGAGCAACACTGGCAATTGTTACCATTGTAATTAAGGGTCCATTCTGGCAGGTTCCCTCTCATTTTTCTCACCTCTTTTCAAAATGTCTTGCTCAGTTTCCAAAAAATTTAACTTCAGGGAAGGAGTTGACTTAGAGTTCTCTTCTGAGAATTATTTTTATTTGCTAATGCAATACATGTGTTTTAGCAAATATCTTTTCCCCCTATGATCTTAGTTTCAAGAGTGTTATAAATTGAACAGTGCTGTATGTACGTCACTAGTCATATACCATCAGTTTTTACAAACTTGATGTCATATGCTAAAGTTCCATTTCCCTCCTTTTTATATCTGAGTAAACTGAGATACAGTAATTTATGCTTCAAATGAACCTCTGGGGCTAAGAACCAAGTTCATGTTGCTGGTTTTCAACACCACATTTTTGACCCATAAATAAAACTTGTTGTGGAATCACTAAACTTTAACTGTTAGAATATGTTCTCTCCAGGCACAAAATGTCCAGCCTCTTGAAGCCAGCTTGAATGGGCTCATTAGAGCCAATTGTTTTATTTTCATTGTGAGCATTTATACCTTGAAAATTGGCAAATGTTACAAATCAAGCCTTGATGTATTGCATTGTTGATTGTTGGGTTTAAGAAAGTGATGGAGAAAACGTTAGTAATGAAGATTCAGCTTTAAAGTATTTCATAAGCATTCTCCCCTTCCCCCAAAGAACTGGTTGTTAAACATTTACCAGCTCATCACTGCTGACCTGGCTCCATTGAAGTAAAGATTTTAGAAGCTTCAAATCTGTAAATCATCCTTATCTGAGTAATATCTACTGGGTGACCACCCTAAAGAACCTTATGGCCTCAGTGATGTTGGGAAAGTGTAAGCCCTGTGACCCAGAAGCAGCTGGAGAACTCATAAGGAAGGTTCTAAAGTGGATCCCAGCTGGTAAAGATCTCTCTAAGCAAGCCCCACCTGCGAACCATCTGCCAAGAGATACCTGGTATCTCAACTGTGTACACAACCTGGCAAGAGTTAAGAAACTCAAGCTACACGAATGGGTGGGTCAGGAACAAACAGTTCCTGGAGCTCTATAAGCACATTGTCTGAATTTAGTGAGTCTGGGATGTCTGATCTCTTCAAGGCTCAAGTGCTACTTGCAACTAAAACTATCCACATAATATCCCCCCCCCCTTTGTTTTTTGCTGAGGTTAATCTTGAATATAAATTGGAAGGATGTTATTCTCTGAACCTTTGGGAAAGGGATTCCAGTCCCTCCAGAGAATACTGGAAGCAAATATTCCGAGGGGAACAGACACGAGACATAGGATTCTGGTTAAAGCTCAAAGTCACTTCACTGTGAAAAGCAATTCGCAAGAAGATGTCTTTGAGGTGTTTGAGGAAAAAGAAAGGGGGTCAAAGATAGAAAGGCCCCTTATATACCACAGTATTCATAACCACATTTTTTGAGTAATAAAGAACTAGAAATAAAGAAACTATCCTTTGATTGGGGGAATGACTAGATAAATTGTGGGTTGTGGATGTGTTAGAATATTATATCACAAGAAACAATAATATTAAACATACAGAGAAATAAGGGAAGATTCGTATGAATAGATACAAAATGAAGTAAGCAGAAGCAGGAAACTTATATAAAATGACTTCAGTGATGTATATGGAAAGAACAACAAAATAATAGCAACAAAAACTCCTGAAATTAAGCAATCATCATAATGACCAAGCTTGACCCCCCAAAAAAGAGAAGAGAAAAAAAAAGAGGCGAGGAACCAAGGACATGGAGCATTACATACTACTCTCAGGGGAAGTTATGTTGCTTAATTTTGCTGAACTGCTTTTATATTTTCTTCTAATCTTCTCTTGTATTCCTTGCTACAGGGGATAGCTCTCCAAATAGAGGAAGGGAGAGTCATATATTTGGAAATGAGGGTCACAGAAAAACAAAAGAGATTAATAGAGCTTTAAAAGGAACTTGAAATCTACAGGCTGTTCCATGAACCAGACACACTATCTTCAGTTTCTGGGTTTTTTTTTCTTGGATGTCCCCCATGTCTGGAATGTTCTCCTTTTTCTGTTCCAACTACTAATCTCCCTGGCTTTCTTTAAATTCCAACTAAAATTCTACCTTCTAAAGGCTTCCCCAATTTCTCCTAACTCCAATGCCTTTACTCTCTAAAATTATTTCCTATTTATCCTGTATATAGCTTGTGTTTTTATACATATGCATATATATATATATATATATATATATATATATATATTTGTTTTCAGGATATCTCCCCAATTAGACTATAAGCGCCTTGAAGGCAGAAATTGTCTTTTCCCTCTTTTTGTATCTTCAGTTCCTGGCACATAGTAGGTACTTAATAAATGTTTGGTTGGTTGAAGGATTTGGAAATTAGGTCAAGTGCTGAAGAGATTTAGGTAAAGCAAAAAAAAAAATCGAATATAGACCTGGGGCCTATTGGCCAGGTCTTCATTAAATTTAAAAATAAATAAATAGAAAAATGAATAGAACTGGAAGATGCCAAATGACTCTTCTTAAATGACACTAATCCTTTTGGAGTGTAGGACTTTGGAATAATACCTTCTATTCACATTTATATTGTATTGTTTCATTCAGAGCATTTGTGACAATTCATCTTCACAACTCCTGGATCCTAAGCTGACTGGAGTTACAACATGCCATGGGCTGTAGGACCCATAATTCTTTCAGCTTCTGGGCCAGTGTGAGAGCTCTTGGCCTTGGTGCCTCTCTTGAAGACATCTTAAGTTCTTGTGTATTGTATCACATCTATTCTGCAAGAAATTTAGATGAAGATTCTGGTAACCTTCATCTCCTTGAGTGGTTTATGTGGTGATGATTGTTTTGTTTTGGCAGCTGGATGAGGATGATGCAGGGGAGAGTGTTAGGCCTGGGGTCAGGAAGGACCTGAGTCCAAATGTAACCTTATATACTACTTGTATGACCCTGGACAATCATTTACCCTATGCTTGCCTCAGTTTCTCAAATTGTAAAATGGGGATTATAATATCACCTACCTCTCAGGGTTGTTGTGAGCATAAAATGAAGTGGTATTTGTAAATATTTTGTATGTAGTAGGTGCTTAATTAATTAATGTGCTTAATTAATGCTTATTTACTTACTTCTTTTTTTAAACCCTTATCTTCTTAGAATCAATATTATATATTGGTTCCAAGACAGAAAAGTAGAAAAAGCTAGGTAATGGGGGTTAAGTGACTTACCCAGGGTCACACAGCTAGGAAGTATGTGAGATCACATTTGAATCCAGGACATCCCATCTCTAAGCCTGGCTCTCAATCACTGAGCCACCTAATTGTCCTCTCCTTCCTTCTCTTGCTTTCACTTACTTCAAGAATACTACTTCAACCTCCACCAGTGATCCATGAGTTTTCACCTCTGTGACCACTCATGTCCTTCCCTGCATCCTTCAGAGAGCGCTTAGCCAGCGCTCTGCAAATCTTTCTCTGATTCTTCTAATATGTTGTGGAGGCCAGTATGCCACTGGGTTTATCTGCTCATCATCCATCATTCATGCTCTGTGATCAGCTCATCTCTGCTTCTGGTCTGCTTGTCACTGTTTTTTTTCTTTTTTACACTACTTTCCATAAGTTCAATGTGCTACAACCTATTTATGCCCACCTTTGATCTTCTAGGTACCTGCGATTATCATTTTTCTAAGGATGTGGCCTTCCATAATTCAATGATATCGCTTTCCTTAGAGATTCCTTAACTACATTTAGTCTTTACATGTCAAAAGTACTGAGTGGACTCACCTTTGAATCTTTAAAACAGATATATATATATATATATATATATATATATATATATATATATAAGCCTATATCTATATGCATATGTATTGCCATCTATATGTATGTATACATGAATCTCTCTGAATAAATATTTTTATAGCTTCCCTCTCTTCAGGTATGTTGTGAATTGATCCCCCAAATCTTTACAATTGTGTTACCTCCAGGGTAGATTTCCCCTATGTAAACTTAGTCTAATCTAGCTGTTTTTAAAATTTTAATTTCTTTTAAGACCATTTATAAACACATCCAGCACTAGGGTCAAAGTACAATGGTTTGACTATCTATGATAAGCAAATTTTGGCATCAATATTCTTTTGAGTCTTTTCCATTTTTCTCCTGATTTTGTCCCCTTCCCAATTTCTTGCTTAAGTACCTTTGTAATAATTTTGCTTTGTCAGCAAGCTTTCCTTTAATATCTTGTATTTGTGTAGCCCTTTAAGATATTCAAAGCATTTTATATAAGTTATCTCATTTAGTCTTCACAACAACCCAGTGAAGAATGTATCTCTATTTTAGGGATGAGGAAACTGAGGATGCAAGTGGTTAAATGATTTACCTGTTTTCACATAGCTAGAAAGTGGCTAAGAGAGGATTCAAACTCAGGCCTTTCTGCTTCCATCATTTGTAGCCTACAAACTATATTAAGATGCTCCAATGAAAGGTCTTCACATTATCCTATTGTTCTATACTTTATGAGGCGATGCTGCTCATAATATTTCATCATCCCTTTCCATATAAAAGAGATTATGTTATAAACCAGTATTGCTCTTGGCCACTTTATTTATCCACTTGGAAAGTGAGCTAAATGTTTGCTATCAAAGATTCTTTTCAGGGTCTTTTGGTTTCCTTCTTGTGGCAATTGATATATATTAGTTAAACTACTGTATGGAATGATTGTATTCTGTGTCTTTGTCACTAAACTAGTCATGTCATTTACATATAATAGAATAATATTGTGCCATAAGAAATGATGAAATGGACAATTTAAGAAGAAACAAGGAAGACATTTATGAATGGGTGGGGAGAAGAGTGAGAAGAACTAGAAGTTTTATATAAAGATTGCATTATAGAGATAAACAATTGAAATATTCTCGAAATCCTATCAACACAATGATAAAACAAAATCCAAAAGTCTGTGTCTTTGTCCTTTCTTCTATCCATCTCCTACTTTTTAATCAACCACTTGATTAAATAATGCAGTGTTATGCTTAAAGTAAAATAATAAGAATGCCTTTCAAATATCACAAAAACTAGTGCCACAAAAATGGTTGTAGAATAAAACAAGCAGGTCGGAACAAGGAACAATGTGAGGGAGTTAAAAAGAAATTAATTTAAGCTTGATGCAAAGAAGAACTTCCTTATAATTAAAGCTACTTAAAAGTTGGAATGGGCTGGCTTGAGAGATATTGATTTCTCCCTCACTGGAAATTTTTCAAGCAAAGGCTGGATGGCCGTTCTTAAACTACGTTGTGATGGAGATTCTTGATCAAATATAGTTTAGATTATATATCTACTGTAGTTTCTTCCAACCCAAAGATTCTATGCTTCTGTGAATGCTTTATCCATGTGGTTATGTGTATACTACTCATATAAAATTATTTATAGACACTTCGTATCTCTCTATACTATTTCTTAATTTTTGGATCACTGAGAATTGAAGGGCAAGGCATCATATAAACCAATGTTTGACAATTTCCAAGTGTGAGAATTATTTTTTTTCTCTCCAAGAAGCCATGAGAACACTTACCTAGTCATTTTGAACATTTCATTTTATCCATTTCACAATTTAATCCACCTTGGTGGCCTATCTTTATTAGGGAAATATTAGCCAATTGATTAAATAAATATCCTTAATGAAACCAGTTCAGTAGGGGGGTAGAAAGGTTGGTGGCCTACTCAAATACCTGGATAGAATCCCCCTATTGGTCAAATTAGATTTTTGCATGTCACAAGTACAGCAGAAATGGAATGTATTGGACAAGCATTGGGTAGAGTATTTTTGTGTGACAGTCAGATCTGTATTTTATGAAAATTATTCTGGCATTTTTGTGGAGGACAGATTGCAAAGAGGAGAGATTGGAAACAGGGAAAGTAATTAAGAGACAATGCTAGTAGTACAGGTTATACTTGATAAAGTCTCTGTGAGTGAGGAGACAGGGATGAATGTGAGAAATGGTGTGTAGGTATAACTGACAAGACTTGACAACTGTTTGGAAATAGGGGGTGACGGTAAGGGAAGATTCAGAGGCATCCCTGAGCTTATGAGCCTGTGGAACTCTGAGCTCATGAATTGAGAGGATAATGATGTCCTCAACAGAAATAGGGAAGTTTGGAGGAAAGATAAGTTGAATGGGAAAAATAATGAGATCTATTTTGGATACAATTTGAAATGTTATAGAACATCCAGGAGGTGATATCTAGTAGTCAATTGATAATATAAAACTGGAATTCAGGAGAAAATTAGGGCTAGAGATTTAAGTTTAAGTGTCATTTATTTAGAGAGGCATTGTGACATTGGATAGAGAGCCAAGTTCTAAGCCAAGAAGACCTGGGTTCAAGTCCATCCTTTGACACATACGAGTGATATGACCTTGAATAAGTCATTTAGCCTTTTGATGCTCTAGGCAACACTCAGTAAGAGAAGATGACAACTTATATCTGTAGAAGGAGTTTTCTTACCCAGGAGCTCTCTCTACCAGTGAAATCACACATTTAGTCCCTCTCCTCCTCCACAGAAATAATACTTAAACTTTTGGAATTTGATCAGATCGCCTAAAGAAAGAATATGTAGAGAAAAGAGAAACCAAGATAGGGAGCACCCATTCTAAGGGTGTAGAAGGCAAGTCCTACAAAGGAGACCAAAAAGGACTGGTCAGACAGGTAGGAGCATAAATAAGGAGAAAGTGAGCAGGAGTTCAGAAGAGAAGGAAATCAATGAGTATTGGGGGTCTTTTGGGGAAAATTGGGGTTTGAGCTGGATCTTAAAAGGGAAGTAGAGCTAAGGAAGAAAGGCGAGGTTATTCTAAATAGTGAATATTACAGGAAGGAAAATTGTGTGTTCAAGAAAAGAAGCCCATTTTTACTTCTTTTATTATGTGCTAATTTTTGTTGTTATTTGTGCATTTGTCTTGTAATTCTACTGGATTATGGGCCTCACAAACCCAGAGTCTGTCTCATTTATCAATGTGTAACTTCCAGAGCCCAATAGTGTTCTTTTCCCAGAGTGGGCCCTTATAAGAATAGTAACTCATATTTGAATAGCGAGAACTTGAAGATTTATAAAATACTTTCTGTACAATAAGCCTATCAGAGAACTACAATTATCTTCATTTTACAAATGAGAAAGCTGAGTTACAGCAGAGGTAAAATGGACTTGCACACAATCAAATAGCTGATAAGTATTAGGGTTGGGATTTGAACCCTGATCTCATGGATTTGACTCTTCACTAAGTGGTTTTTCCCCTATACTCTATTTTATTTTATTTTGATGCCACTTAAATGTTTTTCAGTGTGGGAACTCTTAAGGGCTTATGGGTTCTTAAAGGTCCTGTTATCTGAGGGCTGAATTTGATCAGGTATTCTCTTGAGGATCTCTTGAGGACTGGAACTCTTGAGGGTTCTAAAGGTCCAAGATCCTTTAATGGAGGTCAAAATTATCTTTATGATAACACTAAGATGTTTTAATTTCTAATACTATAATATTAAGAGATATAATCCATATAAACAAAAGCTTTGAGAGTTGGTCCTCAACAAGAGTGTAAAGGGACCCTGAGACCCAAAAGTTTGAGAATAGCTGGACTAAGATGATTTCTAAGGTCTATTCCAGCCAAGGTCGGGCAATTGATGAGAGTGTGAGCATTTATAGCTAGAAAACTGGCAAATGCTACAAATCTAGGCTTGATTTATTGTCTTGTTGATTGTCTAGATTTAAGAAAGTGGTGGAGAAAATGATAACTCAGATTAAATTTAAGTGTCTTACATAAGTCCCACTTCTTTCCCCCCAGAGAACTGATTGTTAAACATTTGCCTGCATACAGATAAGGAATACTGGCCACATAGCTAAGTTATCAGAGCTGGAATTCAAACTGAAGTTTTTGTTATACAAATTCTTAATATATATTTATTAAATTGAAATAAACTGGAGTTATTTGTTTGAATTAGTGTATAGAAAGGAAATTAGGTTTGATAGGTCTAGTTGAGCCATTTCAAAATAAGTCACATTGGGAACCATAGATGATCTTTCAAAGGGAAATATAGGATACTTAAATCAGATTAATTTGGGGAGAAGGAGGAAGATTTTTTTGAGATATCATGGGAAGCTAATTTAGAGTCCTAGTAAGAGATGATGAAGGACTTTCTGAGGACTAGAAGGAAAAGACAGGGAGTATGGAAAAGGTATATTAAGTAGATGGAAAAGTAAAAGATGATCCCAAACTTTTGAGCTTTGATGACTGGGACAAAGAAGGGGAGGTTAGATGGAGAATGCCTACAATTATGCCTTCTTCTCCTAACTTCTTTCCTTAACCTTTTTCCTGGAATAAGATCTCACTGTATCCAATGGTTCCTTTGCAATTAAAGAGCAAGAAAATCATAGGATTCATTCCTTCAGGAAACACTAAATGACTACTTTTTGTATGTGCAGAGCAATGCACTGGGTGATGGTCAAGATACAAACTTAAGCTATGGTAGGGTCCTTGTGAAAAAAGATGTAACCATAATAAGAATATTATATGGTAATTCCACTCAACAGACATTATTCAACACTTACCATGTACAAGATAATTTGCTATGCACTGGGAAGACAGAAATAAATATGAAAACTATCCCTGCTGGAAAGAGCAAGAACAAATTATGAAGGATCAGTGATCTTGTGTGACTCTTCTCCATTGTCATATCCTAATGAGTCAAGAGGCTGCCCTATAGTCTGAAAGCTGTACTCCTTCCTTGGTTCTAGCTCAACTTCAGTCTAGCTGGGAAGCTGGGGACAAGTTGTGTTTTATCTAGGTCAAGTATGGCTCACTAACTCCAAATGTGGCTTATTGACTCCAAAAGGAAATTGAACTAATACAAGTTACCCCTTTTGTTTTTAATCTCCCTCCAGATATGTTTTTCAGATGCATAATAATTAATACATGGAATTTGTTTTGTGGAAATATATACTTATCCTCTAACAGGTTAAAATCCCTTGCAAAATGTGGGCTCTAGAGTAGCCCTTAGTGACTAGAAGGTGATATGCTAAGTACTTTGAGAATTTCAAATTCTAACATTGCCACTTGTAGTAAACTGTGTCATCCACTGAGCCATGCAGGATTTTTCCCAAAGTGTCAAGAAAAGATAAATGGATCACTCCAGTTTACACACACCAAACACATTTGTTGAATAAACAACACAGAGAAATCTTAACTGAAATACCATCCTAGCAAAGGAACAAAATATTTAATTTGATTTTAATTGAAATGTTACTTGTTGAAACCTGTTGTTTTAGCGAGCTGACATCAAATAATGTAATAGTGATAATCCTATTTGAGACACTTACTAAAGCTTGGATTCTATGAGGCCCTCTGGGAATAAAGAAACAGTTCCATACTGAAAAGCTCTCCAAAGGGGAGGAGGCTCCCAAGTTGTCTTTGCCTGTGGCCAACATGCTATATAGCAAAATTGGCTTCAGTAAATCCCATGAAGGTGGCAGGCTGGCCACTGGAGAATTAGACAAAGAAGCTGCCCAGTGTTGTCGTATTCTGTTTAATTCATACCAAAAAATTAAACACCAGCTGAAATCAATGCCCATTCCTGGACTCTAGAGAGACAAAGAAGAAAGGATCTCAAGTCCCTGCCCTCAAGGAGCTTACAATCAGAGACTCTGAATCCATGTGAACACAGATACACATATAAAAGAGTATAGACTAGGATAGAGGAGCCATTCTGACAAAATGTTCTAGCATAATTAGAGGAGGAAGAGAATACTTTTAGTATCTTTAAATGATAATATAAGAGGAGGTAGAATTTTTTACTCCAGCTCCAAAAGAACATCTCACTTATGGATTTCTATCCAACTAAAATATTCTTCCACCATACCTCAAGCCCCATAGCCAAATCTCAACATCATCAAATAGTAATTCTTTGTATTCAACAATTATTTATGCAACTATTAAAGTCTTGGCTCTGCGAATACGAAGACAAACATGTATAGTCCATGTTTCCCTCAAGGTGTATACATGCCATAGTATTTTGGCACTCTGTTATATACAGTGGAACTAAGGGAATAAAGGAAGACTTGTGAAGGATAACACCTAAGTAAGCCTAAAACGAAGATGAGAATCTAAAAGGGGGTGATGTGGAAGATGCATTCCAAGACTGTACAAAAAGAAGGTTGGACCTCTAGTCAGATACATTCCAATGGGAATTCCTTTCATACACGAATTGGGCTAGATAGCCCCTGAAGTCCCATTTGTGTCAAGTTCTGTGATTCTGTGAGACTGGAGTTCTGGGGACACATCTAGCAGCTTAGTTTATCTAGAACAAAGGAAGAAAATAAGGTGAAATAAGCCTGGAAAAGGTAGTTTCTCAAGGGCCTTAAATGCCAAACAGAGGAGTTTGCATTTTATCCTGGAGACATTTGAGAGGTACCATTAGATTTTTGAGTAGCAGTTTTAACTGGCCAGCACTGGGTCTTGGGAAGATTATCTTGGCAGTTATGCGAAGGGTACCTTCCCTTCTAATATAATATAAGTTCCTTGTTGAGGTGTATAGGGTGTTTGGGGAGGTAGAGCACCTGTGCTGTAAGAGCTTGCCCAAGGCCTTTTCAGGGCTCCTCATCTACCTTTGGTTTCCATCTCTTACCTAACTCTCACCTGTGGCTCCAAGAAGTGGTAGCATGTACAGAGACAATGTCCTGGTAAAACCTCAATAGAGGCTAAAAAAGATTTTATTTTTTACCTTTATGTTCTGTCTTAATATCAATTCTAAGACAGAAGAGCACCAAAGGCTAGGCAATTGAGGTGAAGTGACTTGTCCAGAGTCACACTATTTACGAAGTGTCTAAGGCCAGATTTGAACCCAAATTGTCCTTACTCTATCCACTCTTACCTACCTGCCCCAAGGCTAAATAGGGTTGAGGGTAACTGATGAGCTTCAAACCTGGTGGGTGAGGGGGATGGCAATCCCAAGCTTGGAATGGGCAGAGAACAATTTGTTCCAATGTCTATGATGGTGGTAGAAGAGGGCATTGTGGAATTCCTAGAGCTTGGTCAGATATTGAAGAAGTCAAGGTCATCTATTGCATCCTGGGCCGTCACTAGCCATCCTGACTCTTGCTTAACACTGAACTTGGATGACTTTGAAAGTGAGAGTAAGGCTTTGTGCAGCTTTGGCTCACTTAAATCCAATTCACAACAAATCAAGATATCACTTTATGATGACATTGGTCTTCTTAACAAAGGATAAACAACAACAAACTCCTTGCTGGTAAGGACTGTTCCTTGTTCTTTTTCTTTGGTCATTGTATCTATAGTGCCTAGTGTAATTCCTTGCATACCACAGTCACTTAATAAATCAAATTGAATTAAACTCAGCCAGGAATATTCTCCCACTTCCTAGGCTCCATAGCATTTTACCCAAATCTCTTCTTTATACTTATCTGATACTCTTATTATCATAATGTTTTCTTTACTTGTCCTATCCTTTTCCTCTCAACCTGCAATTGAATTATAAGCTCTTTGAAATCAGAATCTGTATCAATACTTGTTGTCCCCCAAAACCTAGATGAGTGCCCTACATAGATGATAAATTAACCTAATAATATTAAGTATGGTTAATACTATTAATAATAATGTACTTGAATAAGCATTTATTTTTGAGCCCCTTGTGTGTTGCCTTGTTTTGCATATATTTGTATACATGTATACATGTCTTATTTCCAATTTGAGGTGATTAACTTTGGGAGATGAGGACCTCCAGCCTCAAGACTCTGGATAATGATTTATTCCACATAGTTGATTGTTACTGATCATCTTATCCTAACAAACAATAAGGGGTACTCTGAGCAGTAAAAAGGTACTAAGGGTCTGAAACCAGGAGGTTAGGCATCTAATTCTAATGTTGCCACTCTGGGTGACTTTGATTAAGTCACTGTGCTCTTTGGTTTCCTTATATTTAAATGAACCATTTGGATTAAATGATCAAGAGGGTCCTCCTTTTCAGTCCCCCCTCCCCCCAAATCCTTACCTTTTTTCTTAGAATCAATACTGTATATTGGTTCCAAGGCAGAAAAGCAGTAAGAGTTAGGCATTGAGGGTTAAGTGACTTGTCCAGGATCACACAGTTAGGAAACATCTAAGGCCATATTTGAACCCAGGATCTCCCATCTTTAAGCTTAGCTCTCAGTCCACTGAGCCACCTAACTGCCTCCTCTTTTCAGTTTTAACATAGTAAATATTGATTATGTGCCCAATCTTCTAGGCATTGTGCCAAGTTCTGGGAATACCAAAAAAAGGGCAAAAGGCAGTCTTTTCCCTCAAGGAATTCACAATCTAATGGGGAGAGAGGACAAGTAAACAAATATATAAAAACATAGACTAGGAAATAACTAAGATAAAAGGCACTAGAATTAGAGGGGTTGGAAATACTTCCTATAGAAGTTACAATTCCTAATTTAGCAATAAAGTTTCTTATTTATGGAACAGTCAGGAGGCCAATGTTACTGTTTGTTGGGGAGTAAGATATAATAAGAAAACTGGAAAGGTAGGAAGAGACTAGACTAGGAAGGGTTTTAAAAGTCATTGGGAACACTGTATTTTCTCCCAAAGGAGACGGACCCACTGGAGTTAACTGAGTAGTGAGGGTGAAATGAGAAGACCTGTGCTTTAGGAAAATCACTTTGGTGGTTGAATGAAGATGGATAGGAGTGGGAAGAGACTTGAGGCAGGAAGATCCATCAGGAGGCTATTGTATGGGGTGGAGAGGGCTGCACCAGAGATGGTGAAGTATCCAAAGAGAGAAGGGGATATACTGGAAACAGGTTACAAAGGTGAGTTAGAGAGGGAGGGAAAACAAAGCATCAAATATACACCTAGTTTGAAGGGTTGGAGGATAGTCCACTATACATTCATGGCTCTCTTTTACACAGTGAATGAAGTATAGCAAGTGCAAAGATTGGCAACAGAGGACCTGGGTTCAAATCCGTTCTTACTGTGACCTTTGATAAGTTATTTTTTGTTTCTGGACCTCAGTTTCCTTATCTATAAAATGAAAAGTTTTCGATTAGATAATGGTTAAGGATTCCTTTAGGCTTTGTAGGATTGTACATTATAGTATAATTCCATAGTCATCTCTGTATTCCACATATGCCCAGGGTAAAGTTCCTAAAATTGCTTGGGAGAGTAGACCCCATCAACAAATAGTTGAGGGCATGAATGAATGAAGGAATGAATGGGAATTGAAAACTTGGAAAGGGATCCAGCATGCAGTGGAAGTAGGGAAGGCAGTAAGGCATCTACTGCTTTATGGGAATGTCCTTCTAGTGATCTATGGCCACATCAGGTACAGATGCTCTGTAATGTCTCTCCCTTCATCCATTCATTATTGCAGGTCATCTGGCAGAGGCTTTTGATGAACAGGTTTACAGTAAGCTATAAAGCAGGGCTTATAGGCAAAGTCACCATCCTTTGTTCTTCCTGCTTCGAGGGGGCTGCTCCTTTGTCCCCCTTTGCTCCTGCCCTGACCATCCAATGGGCTCTTTGGATTTTCTTTCTGGTGAGTCCTTCCATGACCCAATCACAACTTAAATTTAGCTCTCTTTTACTAGAGAGGGGCATGGTCCAGGGGAGGCAATACAGATCAAACATTAGACTAACAGCTTTTTGAGTACCTTTTTTTGATCTTTCTTTTTATTCTCAGTGCTTAGCACAATGCCTGGCACATACTTAATGTATGATGCTTAATGAATGCTTGTTGACCTGACTGGACTCAACTTAAATATGGTCACTAGACCTGAAGTTGGGAAACCTCAGTTCAAATATTTGCTCTATATTTAGTTAAGTGACTCCAGGGAGTGTACTTAAGGCTCTCTGAGCCTTGGTTTCTTCATCTGTGAAATGGGGCAGATAACAATGACACTACCTTCCTCATAGATAGAACTTGGTTCATAAACCACATACTATATAAACACGAGTACTTAGGATTTTCATCACATAATGGGAAAAACACTAAAGTCGAGTCAGAAGATCTAGATTTGGGTCTCAACTCTTAAACTAGGTGCGAGGTCCTTGCAACTCAATGAGCCTCTCAGTTTTTCTCATCTGTAACAGGTAGGTAATAAATTTTTGTACTATCTATCAGGCAAGGTTGTAAGCTATAAAGAGAAAGAAAATGGATATGTTATTTCATTGTCACAGAGAGCTTCCAGGGAGAAATTTTTACTATCAAATTTGGATTAGTACCTTTCAAATCTTAGAGAATGTTCTATAACACTGAAAATTTAAGTGACATATTTTGGGTTACATAGCCAGTATGTATTAGAGATGGCCTTGAACCCATATTTTTTCTGCTCTGTATTATGATGGTAAATCTTTAACAACCAGCCCTCTGGAAAAAAGAATGTGTGCACAATCCAATTTTAAGTTTAATATGCATTATTAACATTTTTTCTCTTTAGTAAATCTAGGTAATTCACAAAATAATAAATCAAGTCCTGATTTGTACCAAGTTTTGAGTGTTAAAACTCAGTTTTACAATATTTCTCACCCCAATATGAGCTGATTCCATCACATTATCGCTGAAGCCAGTTTTCTATCTACTATACTACTCTGCCTTTCACATCAACTGTATAGTGATATTTAAAGGTCCATTATTATTACTATTATTATTGTTATTTTATTGTGTCAGTTGAGAAAGAACTGTATTTGTGGTGAGAAAACCTATACAGAGAAAAGTGAAGTGTTTTGATGATGGTTTCTCCAGAGGCCCAATCTAGGATAAGTATTCTTTTCTTGCCCCTGCCCCCTTTCCAGTAATGGGTGTGTCTTGGAATGCCAGAATTGACTGAAAAGAAAGAAATTGGGAGGAGATGGTGATTTAGAGAAAACAACATGATATCAAGAAGACCAGTTCAGACTTCAGAGGAAATCTATCCAGGACACAAAGGAAGGCACATAAGGGTGATTATGGAGAAGAATGTAATCCTAAAGTAACAATAAGGACATCTGGTTTGGGAGTGGTCCATGGGATCCTAGTGAGGCATTAGGCTTATTCTATGGTGCAACCCTTCTGGCAAGGAAAATGTAGCTGAAACTGGACAGAAACCTAATTCTGTGGGCTTTGAAGCCCATCTGCCTTTTCCTCCATTAAATACCCAGACCCTGTCCTCAAACCTTTTGCCAAGCCAGGGACAGTGTCCCCCTCCTTCATTCATCTTTCCTGATCATCCCAACCCACTCATTAACACTTCTCCCACTTCTGAATGGAATTTCATTCCACACATTATGGTACTCATTCCATTCTTAAGCTGAATGCTTTGATTTCAGTTCATTCACTGATATTGAGGAAAGGCTTTAGTGGACAGAGAGGTAACTTGAGAGTCAGGAAGACCTGGAGTCAGATCCTTTCTCTGGTACATAATAGCTTTGTGACCTGGACAAGCCACTTAGTAATTCTCAGTGTTCTAAGCAGATCCCTAAGCTAGTAGCCATCAGCATTGGTAGAGGACATCCACACGCCAGTGAAATCAGGGGTACAGTCCAAAAACAGCTTATGTGCATAAATATAAACTAAAATGATAAATGGACTAAAAAAAGGCCTCAAATACCTTAGAATAATACTTTATACTTATATAACACTTTCTAATCCACACAGCATTTTATACTTTGTTTGGAGAGGATTCTTGGAGCAGTTTCAGCTTTTGCTGCTACTAAGCCACCATCTTGGCTCTGCCCTCATTTTATACTTTGGAATAATACTTTAGACTCATAAGGCAAAGTGGAGCTTTATATTTTGTTGTTTAATTGTTTCAGTCATGTCTGACTCATTGTGACCCCATTTGGGGTTTTCTTGGCAAAGATACTGGAGTGTTTTGCCATTTCCTTCTCTAGCTCATGTTATAGATAAGAAAACTGAGGCTGGATTTGAATTCTGGAAAGTGAGAATTCCTGACTCCAAATCTTGTACTCTATGCATTGTGCCACTTCACTTACTCCTATAGGTACTATAGAAATTCTTGTTCCCTCTCTCTTCCCTATATTATATGTATGAGGAACCTGAGGAGCAGAAAGTTTAAATGACTTGATCAAGGGTTTTTTTTTGGTGGGGGAATATTGAAGCGAAGTCTATAACCCCATTCCTACTGATTTCAAGTCTTCCATAACTCTATGTGTGTTTCTCATTTTTAAATGTGTTTCTTGTAAACAATATATTGTCAGGTTCTGGTTTTTGATCCATTCTGCTATCCATTTCTATTTTATGGGTATGTTCATCCTATTCACATTCAAAGTTATAATTACTAATTGTGTATTTCCCTCTATCCTATTTTATTTCACTGGACCTAAACTATCTCAATAGAATAAGGATTTGAGGCTCTTAATACAAACTAGAGTTCAATGGGAAATCTCTGGCTCAGGATATGAGCAATAGTCTATCTAATTTTAACAGTCAAATTTGGAAAAGCATCTCTGAAACTCCAATAGCTAACTGAACCACAAACCTTCTTAGAGAGAATGGCTTCTGGAATTTACATGGATATCAGATAGATCGGACTCTTCCAGATTAATATGAAGAATATTGCAGTTAAATAAATGGTGATATTCAGGTTGAGAAATAGAGAAGTGTACCTGGAAGAAGAAATTTGTTCTAATTTGTCAAACTATGAAAATTGTTTTACAAAGCTAAAGTCTTTACAAAGCATACTGGGGGCTAAAAATGGAAGGATAATTCTATAATAGGGGTTCTTAAATTGATGTTCATGAACTTTAAAAAATTCTAAATACATTTCAACATAATTTCCTTTGTCTTTATATGTCTTTTGTCTTGTTTGTTTAAAAACATTATTATGGAAAAAACTGGTGGGAAGGTGGTGGAATAAGGCAAGAAAATTATACTGTCAAGTCCTACCCCTAGACCCCCAACATAAATTGATGCTCAAAGTAAATTTTACAGTAGCAAAAATAATTAAAAGTCAGGGTAAAGCAGTTGTCCAGCCTAAGAGAACTTGGGAGCACTTTAAGAAAGATCTGACTTCCCTGGGGTGGTAGTCTGGCCTGAGGAAACTGCATATACCACAGAGTCAATCAGCTTCAGGAAGTTTCACCCTCTGGATGGTGTAGGACTATGGTGATTGATTAGGGGAAGATTACAAGGGTGTGGGGGGATTTTTTTAGATTTTACAAATGGGAATAGATATGAAATTATAATAGTGGAGGACTTCAACTTTCCACTCTCAGAACTAGATAAAATCTAATCAAAAATTAAACGAGAGAAATCAAGGTGATGAATAGAATCGTAGGTAAGCTAGATATAGTAGATAATTGGAGAGAACTAAATAGGAATTAAAATAAATATGCGTTTCTTCCAGTTATATCTGGTACCTTTACAAAAATTGACTATATATTAGAGCACAAAACTTTATAGTAAAATGCAGAAAAGGAGAAATATTTTATGCATCCTTTTCCAGATCATAATGTAAAAAATAATAAAAGACCACAGAAATACATATTAAAAAGAAATTGGAGAGTAAATAACCATTTATTTTTTTAAAATTTTGCAATTTAATGAATATTTATAAATTCAGATATGCTATCCAGAGAATTGTAATTGTAACAATTGAAATGAGAGAAAACTAAAAAAATATTACACCACCACCCCCCATTAAAAAAAAAAAGGAAATAGAGTATCTAAACAAATCTACTTTAGAAAAACAAAATTGAACAGGCCATAAACTTTCTAAGAGAAAAGCATCTGGACCAGATGGATTTGCAAGTGAATTCTACCATTTAAAGATCAACTAATATTAAATAAATTATTTGGAATAATAGGCAAAGAAGGACTCCTACTAAACTTCTTTTATGAAACAATATGGTACTGATACTAAACCAGGAAGAACAACAATCTATAAAAATTAAATTAGCTTCTCTACTAAAGTATTATATTTTATGAGGTTTATTAAAGATTATTAGAACTCAAGGATAAAGAAATACAAAATAAGAAAAAACATGTGCCTAGGGCTGATTAGCCCATTCACATTTCACTTACTACATCTTGCATGCCCAGTAGAGAGATGTGTGCTTAGAAGTGAAAGAAGAGCATGCTTGGGAGGCAGAGAGCCCTTTAAATACTAAATTGTGTTCTCGCACTCAGGTGAGGACTCAGGTGAGATTATTGGGAATTCTGGGAAGTACCAAGAACTTCTGGAGATTGAAGTCCAGTGTTCAAATCTCCATTTTACAAATCAGAGATAGAAATAGTTTAATTTCACTAATAAATATTGACAGAATATTTTAAAATAAAGATATTAACTAGGAGACTACAATATATCACAAACATTATACATTATGACCAAATAGGATTTATACCAGAAATGAAGGACTGGTTCAATATAAAGAAAATTATTAAAATAATTATTTATATGAATAACAAAAATAACCAAAATCATGATTATATCAATAGAGGCAGAAAAAAGGTTTTGACAAAATACAATACCATTCCTATTTAAAACTTGAAAGCAGGGGCAGCTGGGTATCTCAGGAGATTGAGAGATGGGAGGTCCTAGGTTCAAGCCTGATCTCAGGCACTTCCTAGCTGTGTGACCCTGGTCAAGTCTCTTAACCCCCATTGCCTAGCCCTTACCACTCTTCTACCTTACAACCAATACACAGTATTGATTCTAAGACAGAAGGTAAGGGTTAGAAGAAAAAAAAAAACTTAAAAGCATAGGTACAAAAGGATTTATCCTTAAAATGATAAAAAGCATATACCTAAAATGATCAGCAAGCATTATCTGTAATGGAGATAAACTAGAAGGCTTCCCAATAAGATCAGGAGTGAAACAAGGATGGCCATTATTACCAATATTATTCAATATTGTACCAAAAATGTTAGCAATAGCAATACTAGAAGAAAAAGAAATTAAAGAAAGCAGAATGGGTAGTGAGGTAATAAAACTATCTCTCTTTACAGATGTTAGTCTTGGAAAATCCTAGGGATTCAACTAAAATTTTAATTGAGGCAATCAATAATTTTAACAAAGTAGCAGGATATAAAATAAACCCACATAAATCATGAGTATTTCGATTCATCTCCAACAGAGCCCTACAAGAACAGATAGTAAGAGATATTTAAAATAACCACAGATGGTAGAAAATACCTGGGAGTTTATCTGCCAAGACAAACCTAGAAACTACATGAACATAATTATAAAACACTTTTTATACAAATAAAATTAGATTCAAATAATTGGAGAAATATTAATTATTCATGTGTGAGACAAGCCAATATAATAAAAATGACAATTCTACCTAACCTAATTTACTTATTCAGTGCCATCTCAAATAAATTACCATAAAATTATTTTATTGAGCTAGAAAAAATAATAACAAAATTCATTTAGAATATCAGAAGGTCAAGAATATCAAAGAAATTAATTGAGGGAAAAAAGGAAGGGAAGAAGATCGAGCTATACCAGATCTTAAACTGTATCATAAGGTGGTAATTATCAAAACTATCTGGTTGTTGTTATTGTTGTTTGTCCTTCATTTTTGAAGTGCATCAGTGACATCATAGGGCCATGTCTTGACTTGTATGAATTGGATTTGAGTGGGGCAGAGTTATATGAAATTGTCAGTCTCACTTTTTCTTTCAATCACTGAAGTCCAATGGCAAGACAAGAGTCAAAATAACTAGTGATGATTCAGGGTGCAGTGGATGACCTTGAGTCTTTAATGTCTCACAAAGTTCTAGGCTCTCCATGGCACCTGCTTCAGATGCTTCCATTCCCATGCAAACAAATTGTTCTCATCTGCCCATTCTTCCAGAGGAAATCTTCACATGTCTGGTATAGACATCCCCTAATTCACTAATTGGCTTGAAGCTCATTAGTTACCTTCAATCTGATTTAAGCACTCTACAGAGATGGTTTTACATGCTGCACATGTTATAGCTTCTTGAAAGCATTGGTAAGAGTTGAATTATAGGTGGACACTGAAAATAGATAAACAGCCCTGAAAAGGTGGTAATTATCAAAACTATATAGTACCAGTGAAAAATAGAATGGTAAATCAATGGGATACAATAGATATACAGTACACAGTAGTAAGTGATTATAGTAACCTTGTTTTTGATAAATGTGAAGATTTAGGTTTTTGAGATAAAAAGTCACTATTTGGTAAAAAATTATTGAGAAAACTGGAAAGAAGTCTCAAAGAAACTAGGTATAGATCAGTATCTTACATTATTTACCAAGACAAAGTCAAAATGGATATAGGACCTAGACATAAAGGGAGATGCTATAAGTAAATGAGAAGAACATGAAAGATATTACCTATCAAATTTATGAGTGGGGAAAATTTATGAATAAATAAGAGATAATAATCATTGTGAGTGGTAAAATGGATAATTTTGATTATATTAAATGAAAAAAAGGTTTTATATAAATAAAACCATTGTAGCCAAGATTAGAAAGAAAGCAGGAAACCGGGGGTGGAGAATTATAGACATTTTCTTGGGTAAAGGCCTTATATCTCATATATATATAGATAGCTTTCTTAAATTTATAAGAATATGAGTCATTTCCCAATTGATTAATGGTCAAACAGTTATTGGATAAAAAAATCAGTTTTTTATATATGTATATATAATCATATAAAAATGCTCTATTTCATTATTGATTTGAGAAATATAAATTAAATTAATTTTGAGATACTATCTCACAGCTACCAGATTGGCCAAAATTATAGAAAGGGAAAATGACAAATGTCGGAAGAAACATGAAAAAAAATGGGACACATACATTGTTGGTGAAACTATGAACTGATCCAACCATTTTGGAGATCAATATGGAATTATTTCCAAAGACTTATAAAACTGTTTATACCTTTTGATTCGCCAATGGCACTATTAGATCTGTTTCTCAAGGTGACCAGGGAAAAAGTAAAAGAACCTCTATATTCTAAAATATTTATAGCAGTTCTCTTTGTTTTGGCAAAGACCTGAAAAGTGAGGGGATGCCAATCAATTAAGAAATGACTGAATATATCATTGTTATGGAATACTACTCAGCTTTAGGAAATGATGGGCAGGTTGATTTTAGAAAAACTTAGAAAGACTTGCATGAAATAATGAAGAATAAAATGAGCAGAACCAAGAATATACTGTATACGGTAAGAGCAATATTGTTTGACGAGGAACTGTGAATGACTAAGCTATTCTTAGCAAAATGAATATTGAAAATAACCAAAAATTCTTGTGAAGGAATATGCTATCCACCTCCAGGGAAAGAACTGATACATGGAAGTATGTATTGTGGCTTCACATATATTTCTGTGTCAGATGTTGGCTTTCTCTAGTATGAGGTTGGGAGGGAGAAGAGAGACAAGTCAGAACTCAAAATTTAACAAAAAAATCAACATTTAAAAAAATGAAAATAAAAATATTATTCTGAGAAGAGGTACATAGACTTCATCAGACTCCCCAAAAGGTTTGCCACAGACAAAATAGTTTATGTATCCCTGCTATATAATTTTTAGGATGCTGTGTTTTAGAAAGGACAGTGATAAACAGGAGTACCTCAAAAGCAGAACAATCAGGATTGAAGAGGAAACTGAATATTGGGATTAGTTGGGAAAAAAAGGGTAGATTATTATTTTTTTAATTTAAAAGCATTTATTTAGTTTCTATTTCTCTCCCATCCCCATCTTCCAATGAACAAATGAAAAAGTAAACAAAAACCCTCTTGAAAAATTTGCATAGTTCAACCAGGCAAATTCTCTCATTAGCAACATCCACAAATACATTCCTAATTCTATAAATGGAGTTTGCTACCTCTTTGGCAGGTGGTAGGGAGTGTGCGTCATCTTTGATCTTCTGAAATGGTGGCTTATTATTCAATGACAAGAGTTCTAAAGTCTTTCATTTTTGTTTTTCTTTAAAATGTTGTTGCATTGTATAATTTGTTCTCCTAGTTCTATTCCACTTTTTATCCCTTTGTGCAGATCTTCCCAGTTTCCTCTAAAACTATCCATTTCATTAAAATGGACATAGTTAACCTGAAATTGAGTAGCTTTAGTGAGGATAGGATTTCTGAGTTCAAGTATTTGTAGGGCCACCATGTGGGAGGGGGGATTAGATGTGTTCTACCTGGCTATAGAATGCAGAATTGGGAACAAAAGATGAAAGTGACAAAAGGATTTGAGCTTGATGTAAAGAATAATAATTTAAAAAACTAACTTTCTATAACCATTATAGATGTCCAAAGGAATGAGGTTCCTTGGAGATAGTGGCTTTCCCTTTCACAAGAGGATTTCAAGCAGATAGATGGTGGATTTGGGATCAAAGATCACTGCAGAAAGTGACTACAGACAAGAAATTAAATGTTATTTGCTCCTTGGAAGGAAGGAAAACTGTACAAACCTGGACAGCATACTAAAAACAGAGACATCATCTCACCTACAAAAGTCTGTATGGTCAAAATTATGGTTTTCCAGTAGCAATACATGAGTATAAATATTGAACTAAATAAAAGGCAAGCCAAGCAGTGCAGAATAGACATTTTCAAATGGTAGCCCCAGAGAAGATTTTTGAGAGTCTCCTGGACAGCAAGAAGATCAAATTAGTCAATACTCAAATAAATTAATTCATACTATTCATTGGAAGGTCAAATACTGAAGCTGAAGCATAAATACTTTGACCACATAATGAGAAGATATGACTCATTGGAAAAGACTGATGTTGGGAAAGATTGAAGACAAAAGGAAGCAAAATGAAAAGAGGAAAGCAGAGGATTAGACAGGTAATGTCTCCAATGCACTCAATTTGAACTGGGACAGACTTCAGGAGATAGCAGTGCATAGAAGGGTCTGGCATGAATCCATAAAGACACGAAAAGTCAGACATGATTGAACAACACCACTTGTTGGGCATCTGAGAGAGAACATATTGTTTGGATACAGGTTGGAAACCCATTCCAACTCAGATTCTGGGAAAAATGATAGACAATGGGTAAGGACGGGACAAAAAAGTAATGCACTCAATAGTGTGTACTAATGTACTAATAGTACGTACACCATAGTATGTACTCAAAGGTCTACTGCAAGTCTGGATGAAGAGTAAGAACACTAATAGGAACAATAAAGATCTTTTAGTGCTGACATTTCATTCTTTTCTCTATCTTTACCCAGACCAAGTAGTTCATACATATGCACACACCTATGTGGTGGGGAGGAGAAGATAAAGGGGGTGAGAAAAAGAGGAAGGGGAAGGGAAGGAGACAGAGACAGAGACAGAGACAGAGACAGAGACAGAGACAGAGACAGACAGACAGACAGAGTGAGAGAGAGAGAGAGAGAGAGAGAGAGAGAGAGAGAGAGAGAGAAGGTAGGGTCAGCAGGGATGAAGAGAGAAGCAACATTGTAGGGAAGTTAGGGCAGTTGCATGAAAATATTTGTATTTATTTGATAAAAAATTGCAAAGAATCAGAATTTTAGAACTGAGAAGGAAGGAACTTTCTATCAGTGTCAGAGCTGGAAAGCTACTTGGAACATAGAACATGGAATATGAACCCTGAAAGGTAAGTTGGAACGTAAAATATAAGATGTTAGGGCTAGAAAGGACCTTAAACCTAGAAGATCCTCTCTGGAAGGGATTTTAGAAAGTAGAATATAGACTTTAAAGGTGAGAGAGACCACAGAACATGGCAGTAGAGCTAGAAGAAACTTTAGAATACTGAATTTAAGAGCTGGAAGAGAACTTTGAAAATAGACTTGAAAGGGCTGAAGAAACTTCAGAGATGTCCCAAACCCTTATGTCATAGAAGAATAAGTGGAAACCCAGAGAGAAGGAGTTTGTCCAAGATGAGAGCTAGTTTATGGTGGAGCAGGAAACAAAACAAGGTCCATTGACTCCAAGTCTAGTGCTGTTTCTACTACATACACAATTCTACCTCAATCATTTAGACATTGGTTTGATAACTCAATTTACACTTTGGATGGTCTTTCTCACTCTGTGCACTCAATGAAAAGGTTAAAATAAAAAGGCCTGTCAAAACAAATCTCTATTTGGTTACCTCCATCTATGGGACAATTTCAGTAACCTGTCAATCTCTTCCTTGCAAACTAGCCTCTCCAACTCACAGCCCACTTCTTCAGATGACATCAACCTGTCAATCACTCACAGTATCAAAGCCAAATTTCATGCTGTGGAAAGCCCAGTTTGTCAATCACTCCACCAGACCCACCTGACAGCTTTTAACTTTTTCCTTCCAAATTCAGTGTGTCTAGTTAGACTTGTTGTCTTTTCCTAATTGAACTCCACTCATGGCTGGTAACTAAGCAACTAAGAAGTTATTTTCTGTGGTGACTGGCCTAAGTTTCATAGCTTTCTTGACCATTGCCATTTGTTGTCAGAAAATTGTTTCCCTTCAAGTGGCTAAACAGCAGCTGTAGTGTTTAGTTAATGCTGGGGAGCTCTATTGTTCCTATTTATAAACACTTTCCCACTGTTTAAAAGCAAACACTGGGTCTGTTGCCAAATATACATAATTTAAAATCATCACAGTGTCTTGGAATTTGGTCCCTAATTCATAAGTAAAACTATGTGTGATTGTTTGGCCTGGATGTTAGAAATAAGGCAGATACAACCACATTTATGGGACCGGGATGATCAAATCAATTCAACAAATTAAAATAGGATGAGAATTTCAGATTGACAGAACTGAGTTAATCCAGCCTCATTTTAAAGCAGAGGAAACTGAGGCTTTGAGGGTTTAAGTATTTTGTAACTGGTCACAAAGTTAATAAGTATCAGAACTAGCATTGGAATCCTGACCTTCTGACTAAAAATTAGCAGAAGTAGATTATATGCCTACTGCGTGGAAGATACTATGGGGCATACAAAGAAGCATTTGACAAATTTTGTCTGTTTAAGCTCACAGGTATATTTGTAATAGAAAAGAATGTTTACTCATCCAAAGGAATTAGCTTCTAATGATAGAATTTGGGGGAGTATGGTTAGAGTGTCCAGGATATACTCTTGGGCCAGATACTTTTCTAGCACGCTTCTTATTCCTAGTACTAAGCTTAATCCAGAAAGTACTCCATCCATCTAGGTCAACAAATATTTGTTAAATATCTTCCATGTGTAGGGCAATCATGTGAGATATCAGAGGGGATGCAAACATGTAAATGACACAGTTCTTCCCTCAAGGAGTTTATAAGTACAGTTTAGAAGAGAAGAAACATTTACGTACACACATATGCATCCACAAAGTTAACGCTTGTGCCCTCTCTCTGAAAAGTTTTAGTGAAGTTTTAATCTATCAAAGAGTAAATGTAGTATAGCAACAACAGCCATTTATTCAATACCTACTTGTGGAAAGCATTGTGGTGAGTTCTGGGGGGTACAAAGAAAAAGATGAATATGGAACATTAGTCTAGGAAACAGAATTCTAATGCCAAGCTCAAATACAACTTTTGGCATTTACTGTGTGACTGGTTAAGTAATCCACTAATCTTCTAAACCTCCATTTCCTCATGTGCAAAAATGGGCCACATAATGCCTCTAGAACCTAATGCACAGAGTTGTTGTAAAGTTTAAGTGAGATTTTGTACATAAACATGTCACAGGCTTTAAAGTTGATTCCTCAACTGACAAATGGTAGAAATCAACTATTTACTAAGGAAGAAATATAAACTGTTAACAACTACATGAAAAGAAGTTCTAATTTTTTAATGAAAAGAGAAATAGTAATCAATCAATGTTGATATCACCTTAAACCCACTGGAATAATAAAAACAGCAGAAGTGATAAAAATCCATTGTTGGTGGGGTTCTGGGGAAACAGGCTTTTGTAGAACCAGAGCTAAGAAGTCTAGTGGAAGATTGAGTTGAGCAGGAGAGGGCAGCAGTGGGAGTTTGGATGAGATAGAGAATTTAGGACAGTGTTGGCAAAGATGTGGCAAGGTTGCAGAGCTGGTTCTTGGGGAGCTGCTCCATTCCTCCTCTTCCCAGCACCTGAGGACAATTTTTGCTTACAAAGCAAACATCTTCTCCCTCAGCTCTCTCTGGTAATGTGGGGACTCACAGACAGCTTGAATTTGCCCTCTGGGTACCCAAACTCAGAAAAGGTTTACCAAGGCTGCCCTAGGACATCTCAAAGACAGTATAGGCAGCCATTGACCCCAATTCTACATGGTGTCCAAGACTGACTGTCACATGAACAGTCAACTGTGTGAAGCACAGACATACCTTGCTACGGTGATGGAAAAGGGCAAACCCACAGGAGAGGGGCATAGCAATATCATGACTCTTAGAATATGGGGGCCAAAGGCCAGTGATATCTCTAGGGTGGGAATATGCTTCCTTCTTTGGATCAGCCTTTGCTGTCCCTGAACCACTGAGTGAAACGATTATGGAGAGGAAGAATGCTACCCACTTCCAATCCAGATGTTGGTGTCTTAGATCAAAGCACTGATCACCCCTGTGCTAGTGACAATACTGGGAGCTCTAATCCATTGGTGGAGCTGTGGACAATAGGCTAGTAGAAATACGTTGGAGAGTATAATGACAGTGTGAAGATATGACATGAGATTATTCATTTCATTTGACACAAGACAAATCAATGAGCATTAGTTATATGCCAACTATGTTAGAGTCACTGTGTTAAATGCTAGAGATTGTGTAATTGAAAATCTTGTGCCTTTGAACTACATTTCCCAGGAGGCCACTGACTTCCTGTTGTTTCATGTTGAGGTAGACAAAGGGATAAATTTGGTGGGGTTCCTGTTCTTGCACTCTTTGCTTCCTGTCTGTGACTCTGGTGGAGTGGGGTTTTTGAACAGGTAAATGAGTCATGGGATAGTGGTTTTATTTTGTTACCTTTTTATTTTGTTACTTCTATTGATTATTAATACATTTTAAAAAATATAATATTTGAAATGAGTGTAGATTAATTTTAATTTTTACAGGATACAAAGGAAGAGTCATTGGTCTGTACTTGAAAAGCTTCCAATCTAATTGAGAATTATGACATGCAAACAACTATATACAATCAAGACTCAGTAATAGGAAAGTTAGGAAGAGAGAAGGGATTGGGAGGAATGATGAATTCAGATTTGGGTATGCTAAGTTTAAGATGTCTACAGGTCATCCAGTTCACGATATCCAATGGACAGTAGGAGTTGCAACACTAAAGGTTTTGAAAAAGGTTAAGGCTGGATAAGTAGATCTGAGGCTCATCTACATAGAGATGATAATTAAGTCTATAGGAACAAATGAATTCACCAACTATATGAAATCATATAAAGGGAGAAGCAGGTTTAAGATAGATCCTTAAGAGACATCTATATAAGAAACAGATGTGTCTGGTTGAATGTTCATTGAAGGAGACTGAGAAGGAATTTTCAGACATGTAGGAGAATAGGTGAGAGTAATGTCACCAAAATCTGAAGAGAAGACAATATCAAGGAGAAGATGGTAATCCAGTGATTTCATTGCTAGGATTTTATAGCAAAAACACTCTAGAGAGGTGGGAAAATACCTATTTGTAAAAAATATTAATAACTGCCCAAAATATAATATTTAAGAAATAGAAATAATCTATTGAATAATCAGAAAATGGCTGAATAAGTTATGGTATTTTAAAGTAATTGAATATTATAAGATCATAAAAAACTAAATGTGAAATATAAAAAAGAAATATGGAAAGATCTCTGGAGTGATGCAAAGTGAAGCCAACAGAATTAGAAATATATGTGTGCATGTGAATGTATATACATATATACTACCACTACATAAACAGAAAGGGCAGGGGAAAGAAGAGGGAGGCAGAAGAGGAGAGTGGAAGTGAGAAAGAATGAGAGAAGGAAGAAAGAGAAAAAGAGAAAGAAAAAGGATATAAAGAGGGGGAAGCTAGGTGGCTCAATGGATTGAGAGCAGGCCCAGAGATGGGAGGTCCTGGATTCAAATTTGACCTCAGACACTTCCCAGCTGTGTGACCCTGGACAAGTCACTTAACCCCCATTGCCAAGCCCTTACTATTCTTCTGTCTTAGAATAAATTCAGAGTATTGGTTTTTTTTTTTAAACTCTTACCTTCTGTCTTAGAAGGTAAGGGTTAAAAAAAAGGATATAAAGAGATCAAAAGAGGAAGGAGTAAAAAAGAAAAGAATAAAGTATAAGAATATGAAAAAGAAGAGAGTATGAAATCAAGGAATGAAGAAAGAGAGAAAAAACAATGAAAAAAAGGAGAGCAAAAAAAAGAGAAAAAAGAAGTAATAGAACTTCAGACAAACCTTTAAGCATTTTCTCCATCTCTTTAAGTCTAGGGCAATCAACAAAACAATTAAGCTTTGATTTGTAGTATTTGCCAGTTTCAGAAAATATAAATGCCCATGCTGAAATTTTAACAATCTCTTTGGTTTGAACTGACACCCCAAAAGTTTAGGTTTGGTTTTGCCTGGAAAGCCTTGAATGCCAAACCGAGTAGCATAAAATGATTGTGTGAGTTTAACTCAGGAGCATAGTTATTCAATGAGGTTATATATGATTGCTTATAGCATAAAGATAGGCATCAGGAAATACTTCTACCTTTATGAGCAATAAAAGAGGCAATACAAGCCTTTCTCTACATCTAAATAAGTTCTATATTTAGTTTGGTCTTCAATTCCAGCCAAGACCTTTTTGCATGATATTTTCCTTTCTCCTCAGTAACTTTGAGTTCCCCCATCCTTCACAGACTAACTTGAATTCCTTTTCTTTCACAAAGTTCTCAAAATCTTCCCACCTAATGTCATTTTAGGCAACTAGACATTGCAACAGATAGACTGCCTGACCTAGAAGTAGGAAGACCTGAATTCAAATCTGGTTTACTAGCTGTGTAATCCTGAATAAATCATTTTAACCCTGTTTGCCTCAGTTTCTTCTTCTGTCAAATGTGCCAGAGAAGGAAATGACAAACAACTCCAGTATCTTGGCCAGGAAAAACCCAGATGAGGTCATGAAGAGTCAGACACAACTGAAAATAACTGAACAACCAATGTCATTTCTGCTCTCTTAGATTTCTCATAGTGCTTTGGATCTCTCATCAGCATTCAACACATTTTATCTTTTACTCTAATTAGCCCTGTCAGTGTTAAGGCAGTGTGGTATAATGGCAATAGAGTCAGAAAGACCTGGATCTTCACTCTACTGCGGATATATACTGGGTGTGCAATCCTAGACAAGTTACGTGACCTCTAAGCACTCCCAAACAACTCTCTAACACAAATTTGTTGAGCATTTGCTCACGTGAATCAGCAGAGGGAGTTTTTTTCCTGAGAATTCTATACATCAGTAAGATCACCAGCCAAATTTTTAAAAAGAGAGAAAAGCTTTATCCTTTCTGTTAGATTACAAACATCTTCAGGCCAGGGATTAGATCTCTTCTCTCAGTTTTGCATCTGCTATTCTGACAGATTTTCACTCTATGAAACATGATGCCTCTCCCACAAAAAGTTCATCATCCCAGTTCTAGCCACCATGATGCCAACTTAAGCCTTGACTGATACCACCATGGTCAGCTACTCTCCCTTCTGATTGGAGAACTAGAGCATGGAGGTCTGACCTCCTCCCAATGCCTTCCTTTATAGAGGGCAGAAACTGGACTGGGGTCACTCCACTTTGCATCTACTGCTCTTGTTGGTTTCAATTCCTTGGAACACATGTTCCCCCTTGGTGTCCTTCCTCTCTGCTTTCCTGCTTTCCTTTTATGTGTGTTGTCTTCCCCTTTTCATTACAAACTCCTTGAGGGCAGGGACTATCTTTTCATTAATTGTATTCCCAGCACTGGCACAGTATTGTTGATCATTCATTTAATTATCCAACTCTTTGTGACCCCATGTACCACACTATCCTTTGGACTTTCTTGGCAAAGATACTGGAGTGATTTGCCATTTCCTTTTCCTGTGGATTAAGATAAACAGAGGTTAAGTAATCTGCCCAGGGTCTTACAGCTAGTAAGTATCTGAGACCAGATTTGAACTCAGGTCTTCCTTACTAGGCTGGACACTCTTACTACTGAACCACCTAACTGCCACACTGGCACAGAGTATTTAATATATGTTTATTGGATTGGAATGATTGATTTCCTTTTTAAAAATCATTATATGTATCATAGTACTTGATACAAACCCTTATGTGCATACTAGGGACTTAATAAATATTGGTTGAAGGAATGAATTTTGGGAACTACCCCATTCCTAGTCTAGCTACCCCACTACTCTCTTGCATGTCCAATATGTAGCTTAAAGAAAACAATACCTCCCTGTTTGTAGGAAAATCCAACAGTAATAAAATAAGACAGCAAAAAAGTTTGCAAGTGTAATGAGGGTTAATGATTCCAACCTGTTTCCTAGTTTAACACAGACATCCATCCTGGCTAACAGGATGCACAGGCCAGAAGGAACATGATACCTAGCTACCAGGGCCTGGCCAGCCTAGTAGAGCAGAGGGGAAAGCCCCATAGCACCCACCTCCACAGCACCTGGGCTGTGAATCTGCAGAGGAGCAAAAAGACAGGAGACTGTAAATATTATTCCAATAAAGAAGAGGAGGTCAGAAAAGCAGGAAAAGAGGTAGGTGTTTCTTTTCTTTTTTTGTGCCTCTGATTTAATGTTTACTGACTTATAAGTGCCAAACACAGGTCCCTAGACTAGAACATGGCCTAGGATGTCTTTGGATTTTACCATCTTTTAAATGAGTGATTTCCCAAATTCTTTGGCTTTAAATGTTACAGACAAAACATACGTGAGGAGATGTTGAGGGTTAACATATAGTTGATTCCCCTATATTCACAGATAGATGCACTGACTCTTGTTTCAGCAGAAAGTACTTACATTATCAAGAAGTGTTTAATGCTGTCTTTTAGAATGAAATAGCAAGGTCTGTGGTAGTAGTTAGAAAGAATCTTCATTGGTTTGGAAATGGAGTTTAACTTTGTATTTTACAGTATCTTAAAAAAAGCTTCCTTATGTACTTTTCTGGTATGAAAGATGATGTTCATAGAATCACAATATGTTAGAGTTGCTAGAGACCTTAAAGACCAGATGGTATATTTTATTGATGGGGAAACTAAAGCTCAGATGGGGAATGTGACCTGTCCAAGGTCATACAGTCAGTTTTTGCTATTCTGGAGAAATCCTATTTTCTGAGACTTATGCATCTAATAAAATGTAAGTTCCTTATGCCCAAAGGGCACTAAAAGACTTTCTGCCCTTTGATCCAGCCATAGTACTGCTGGGCTTGTATCCCAAAGAGATAATAAGGAAAAAGACATGTACAAAAATATTCATAGCTGCTCTCTTTGTGGTGGCAAAAAATTGGAAAATGAGGGGATGCCCTTCAGTTGGAGAATGGCTGAACAAATTGTGGTATATGTTGGTAATGGAATACTATTGTATGTAAAGGAATAATGCACTGGAGGAATTCCATGGGAACTGGAACGATCTCTAGGAAGTGATGCAGAGTGAAAGGAACAGGAACCAGGAGAACATTGTACACAGAGACTGATACATTGTGATACAATCAAATGTAATGGACTTCTCTACTAGCAGCAATGCAGTGATCCAGGACAATCCTGAGAGACATATGAGAAAGACTATTCACATTCAGAGGAAGAACTGTGGGAAAAGACACACAGATGAAAAACAACTGCTTGATCACATGGGTCGGTGGGGCTATGACTGGGAAAGTAGACTTTAAAAGATCACGTAGTATAAATACTAAAATAATGGGTTTTGATCGATGGCATATGTTAAACCCAGTGGAATTGTGTGCCAGATATGGGAGAGAGGTGGGAGAAGGGGAGGGAAGGAATAAGAGTCTTGTAACCATAGAAAATTATTCTAAATCATCTAATTAAATAAAATTGAAAAAATGTAAGTTCTTTGAGGACTGGATTTTTTTTTAAATCTTGGTACCTCCAGCATCTCACATAGTACCTGGCACATGGTAGATACTTTCAAACTCTGTCGAATTGAAGTCCAGTATTCTTTCTATCCACCATTCTTCCTCTTGCCCCGTTATAAATGAAGGTACAGGGAATGTCTTTTAGATACTAGGAGTAATACTCTTGATGTAGGTGACTCATTTCTAAAAAGGAGTCATAAATCTTGATTTCATTGAAAATGTGTGGCTTAACCAACATTAACTAGATAAGGGAAGTAGAGCCTGTCTTTCTTCATCCACCTGCATATGGCCATGAAGACAATAATTCTAGAAATATTACCAAAATCTTTTCTAAAATCACCACTTCCAACACCCATGAGGGCAGAAGAAAGGCTGACCGTTGCCACCCAGATCTACTTCTTAGGTCATGTTTCTTGAAATTTACTCTGTCCATTAATAAAGTGATTGTATTGAAAGAAAAATGGAATGGTCTCTCCTTACAGTTCTAACTAGCAAAGCAGAGAGACAAAATGTAGTTTGGACCAATGGGAAAATCTGTGGGCCTGCTCACTAACTTGGGTTCTGATTATTTGGGCACAGAACCTTTGATCAGTGGACTGCAAAGTTAAACCCGTGCACAGCTCTCTGTTCTGATCCGGAGACCATACATAACTCAGGCAACCTAAAGAAGGCACTCATCAGGGCAAAAGCAGCAGGGATACATGGCTGACTGGCAGATGTATGAAACAGTGATCAGAGAAGAGAAAGGAGAAAGAGAGACAGGTTCAAAAATATTTGGACTACTTCAGACACCACTCTCCATAGCAGGCAGCTCGATCACAATTTAGCCCAAACCTTGTTTGAATACTCAAAAGGGAAAACCAACTTTCCAGCTAGCAAATGAGCAGGCATTGCCTTTCCCTTCCAAGGATCAGTTTTTAAATGACCTTGGGGGATGTTATTTATTTCTTCTTCCTCTTCCTCTTCCATCTGCTGCTGCTCCTTGCTGGGCTTCTGAACTGGATGGATCTGGGGGCTGGGAGTGTGTTGTGCAGGAGACTGTGGGACACCAGCATGTGCCCCTGCTGGGGCAGCAACCATTATTAGGTTAATTCAGCCCAGGCTAGCATTCCTGAAGTTGGGCGAACCTGCTTTCTTTCCTATGATGTATCACTTAGAAACACCAACTGCAAGGATTTCTTACGTTCTCACAAAAAAGAGAAGGAAACAGCTGGTAAATGTTTCACAGATGGTAAAGCTCTTGGCATCTCTCAGGAGAGGGCCACCCATGCAGATGGCTCATTATTTTAACATTTGGATTTTCATCTTATTAAAACATCTTTTTTTCTGGTTTTATTTAGCATCATAAATTCTCTTACACTTTAGCTAGCAACTAAGTGATTTGAGGATGTGTGTTGTAAGGAACATCATTTGGCTAAAACGTATATCGGTAGCATCATTATTCTCAGCTTTGATCTCTACTTGATAGGTTTCAACCTGATTAAAAATTCCAATGTAAGGCAAGGCTCAGAGTAGGGAATTTATCAAGCAAAAGTCCACTAAGTCCATAGAGTAACTGAATTATTCAGCAGAATGATAAACAGTGAAATTGGGGAAATAGTTAAATTTAATGCATAAAATCACTATTACTATGCAATATGCATATACGAAAATAGGTAAGGGCACAGCGGGTGTAAATTCAGAAGCACACCCTCTCTATGTATGTAGATTTGCTTCTGCATCAAGAAATACCATCGCCAAAATTGGATCAAATCTGACAGCAACTTATGATAGCAGGGGCCAAGTTTTCACAGGCTCTCTGCCACCCAGATTTTGAAAGGACTGTGCTTGCAGTTCCAAGTTAGATATGATAGGTACAGACCCTTATGAGAGCCAGATGGCTATGCAGAGAACTATTGTGTGATTGTGGCGGGGCACAGGTTCTGCGCTATTCTGGAGAACTTTTCTCCTGAGGAAACAAGAAAGCGGTTCTACCAGTACCCCATTCCCTCAGTACGTGACACCACTGCCTTGGAAATGGAACTTGTTATTGCTGAAGACTGGGAAGAGCCAGTGACAACGCTTGACAATAAGAGGAAGCCAATTTATTTAATGTGGTGTGCGATGTTGGCCTAAATACAGTATTGTTTGCTTTGTGTCTCGAAGGGGCCTTATAGAGCTAGTTCTGTGCCTGCTATGCTGTAAATGTTTATTAGCAATGCTACAGTTTGCATATTATGGACCCATAGAGCTCAAAGCATTTTCAATTTTGGGGGTCAAATGTAAATCCCTGAAATGCTGAAAATTTTTTTAATATTTGCAAATACCCAAAATGAGCCACATGAGGGGACATGCTGATACCTTTTATGGAGACTTCCCAAAGAAGTGAATCACCTCAGGTATCTTAAAATTTTCCATAAAAGGCTGGGCCTTCTCATTTGGGCATTGAATAAGCTGATGATTTTCTTCAAATTGGACACTAAAATGGAAAGAGCAGAACTGGCAGTTTTGCAAACAAAGGAAGGGAAGCTACAGAGTAACAAAAAGAGGGCTGAAACTGAAACCCAAGAGATCTGGAATGCAAATCTTGACTTCTGTCTGTCTTTACCTGTAAGACCTTGGATAAGTCCTTTCTCCTTGATCTTCAGTTTATCTGCAAAGTGGGTAGTTGAACTAAACAATCTTAGAGGCCCCCTTTGGTGTTCAGATGCTTTACTGCCCTTTAAAAAAAAACAAATTTTATATTTTTTCAATTAAGAAATCTCTTTTTTTCGTCTCCCTGACCACTACCACTGGGGGAGGAAAAAGAAATAAAAACAAAATTCTTATATCAACTATATATAGTCAAGCAAAATAAATCCCACATTGACTACATCCAAAAATGAGTGTCTCTTTCTGCATATTTATCCTGTTGCCTGGATGGGTGGGTGGGTGGGGGTAGGGGTGGAGTAACATTCTAGATCTTCAGGCCTCTGGAATCAAGATTACAGCTTTATTCAAATGGAAACATCAATTAAGCACTTTCAACAAAAGAAACTCCTGGCAGATGATGGAGAAAGCTTTCTGCTTTCATTCTCCTAAGAAAACTAAGAGCAGCCACAATACCCGCTGTCCCCCCACCCTGAAGACAGCTAAAAGTCCTTCTCAAGTACACATAAGCATCCTTGGCTCTGAGGGTCAGGTGGAATGCCAATGTGCCAATCCTAAGTGGGCGTGGGGCTTCCAGGCTTTGATCATTATGAGGTATGAAGGTTCTATAATTCCACCAGTGCTGAAGAAACTGTTTGGTGACATGCGTCAAGTACAATCCCTGTGAGATCCTGGCAGACGAATACATTTGTCTATTTAACTGCATGCAAAACACTTGTCAAGAGAGATTCCAATGCCCTTTACCAAGAAGGTTTGCTCTCTACCTTGTACACCATACATCTCCTTGGGGCTGGCACATGCCTCCAATTTGACCTGAAAAGTCAGGGGTGGGGGTGGGGGGATATTAAACCTATTTAAAAATTGTTATTATTGGCAAATAAGAGGAGCATCACCCTTAGTTCTCTGTTTCTAGCTCAAAGGCTGACATATTTCATTACATTTGTTACAGGGTCTAAAACTCCATGTGGGAGAAAATAATCCCACTTAGTAAAAACATCTTTCTGCACTTCTAAGGCAGAATGGAGAGACATAAAGGATTGTTCCTTCGGAAAATTACAAGGCATTTGGTGTGTGTTTTCAAGTGTGCGGGGCCTCTTCACCATACGCCAGTTTGGGGAGCTGAAAGCCCTCCTCCCCTCAGCAAAATTGTGTCTGCCCTGGAAATACTCCTACCTCCTGTGAAATGGCATACGAATCAAAAGGAAAGTGAATTTCCTGCAGTGCCGATGAGCTACTTAAAATCATTCCCATCTGTGGGCACCTCCTTTTTCCTGAGCACATTGAAAACCATTTGAATAATGCACATTATTTTCAATGCACTTTCGGAGGCATTGTGTACTCTGAAAGCAATTTAATGAAGGTAGACAGCCATCGGAGAAGGTATATTCTTTGACTAATGTAGATACTCCTGGAGAAGGTGGAGGACATTTTTCACCAACATGGAAGGCAAGATTTACAAGACCCAGGGAAGAGAGGATGCTGTTATGATGTCTTGTTTTACTCAATCATATCAAATAAAAGGAAAGCTTATATGACTCTCTAGTTCAGGTGAACCTCACTTTATACAATGGATGACTTCCCTAAAAAGTTGCACGCTAATCAAATATCTATAAATCACATCTTTTCCCCCATTGACTTCGATTTCACTTCAAAGCCCCATTACCTTTAATGCTGATTCAATAGGCATGATTCCCAATCTCAGCTGCTAGACTCAAATTGCTAAAGATATATAAACAAAGGCTTGAATGCATCAGGAATCCTCCTCTATGGTCCCTCTCAGTCCTGCTGGGTCTTCCTTGGGGCTGGAGAATGAACAAAGGCGCTGACAATAAGGATCTCACTCAAAGATCAGCCAGAAAGGTGAGAGTGGCCATACTGAGCAGTCTTTCTCTGGTGCATGGCCCTGGTGCCAAGCCGAGGGTAGCTCTAGCCTAGATGAGACTTCAGAAGTCATTTAGTCCAACTTCCACATTTTATAAATGAGGACATGAACATCCCAAAAGGTTAAATGGTTACAGAGGCAGCAAGCATCAGAAGTAGAACTGGATTCTCATTCCTCGTACTTTGGAGTCAGTGCCCCCTCTACCATCCTACTCTGCCTTCCCTAGCAGTGATGAGCAGGATCAAGCTAAGGAGCAAGGAAACAAAAGGCCTTGGTGTGTGGTCAGACCAAAAGACTCAATATTAGGAATGATAGAAAGAGATTGAGTTCCACCAAGAGTACATGCAATACAAAGTATTCAACTTCTTTGGGAATCCTTGGGCATCAGGCTTACCCTCATTAGGTCAAGCAGGTCTCCTGCTTCCCAATGGGCAGCTCCAGTTTTCAAAGTCTTCAATTGAACTCTGGCAATACACGTAGTCACCTTCCTCCTGATGTATTAGTATTGTATATTGCATATTTACATTTTCACCTACTGTAAAAATGAAATTAGTCTCTAGTAATAGAAATATTATATTTTATGAGGTTTATTAAGGATTATTAGAAATCAAGCAATAAAGAAAATACAAAATAAGAAACCACATGCCTAGGGCTGATTAGCCCATTCAAAGCTTACTTACTACATCATTTGCAGTGGCTGAGGAGAGAGAGGAGAGCATAGAAGAGAGAGAAGTAGACATTACTGCCAGTTTAAATACTAATTGTGATCTCGCCCAGGTGGAGACTCAGGTGAGATTATAGGGAATTCTGGGAAATACCAAAGACTTCTGGGGATTGAAGTCTGGGGTTCAAATCTCCATTTTTACACCTACGAAGATTTCCAAAGAGGAAAAAATCTGCCCCTCTCATAACCTGATTGGATCTTAATGTGAAACTCATCCAAATAATTCAGTTTAAAATACACTTTGTTTGGAGACACAAGAATCAGTAAAATCCTTCTGTCTTTCTTGACCCATATAACAACATATTTTGATTTTTAAAATTATATCACTGACCTTAGGTTGGGGGAGACAGGGAAGGGGGTCAACTAATTCACTCTTTATTGTGAACATTCTAAAAAATAAATAAATAAAGATAGCTTCAGAAGCAAAACAATGCAGTCAGACAAAGAAACACAGGCAATTGAAGCCAGTCCTTCAGCAAGCCTTAAGCCAACAGCTTGTTGTTTCTCCTCTTCTTAGCCCACCATGCTAACACTAGAAAAGGAGTTCTTAATTAAACTGAATATATCATTTTAAAAGAGATTAAAACTGATGTTATGGATTCTAGCTCAATACAAGAGGCAAGAAAGTCTGTGTAAGAGCAGAGTTTTAAAGGGTAGATCTGTAAACCTTAAAATTTCACAGACTTATGAATGTTAAAAATTTTACTCCACATTGAGGAATCCTCCAATTCCCTACTTGAAATAATTCCCTACAAGATAGTGAGAACTCTACTTGAATGTGAAAACTCCTTGCTATGGGAGGATCTCTATTCCACCCGTACTTAAGAATGTTTTAGGGCAGAAAACTCCTTGCTAAACAATGAAAGTACTTGAAAACCATACTTATAAAGGAAAGGAGTTCTTTGAGCCATGCCTATTTTTGGAATTGATACAATGGGATGCTAAGTGCCTATAAAGGTGGGGCAACTTGTAAACTACTTAGACCTAAAAGGTGAAAACTTACTCAGAGGTTTTCTCTTAATGAAATTAGTCAACACAGCAGCATTTTTTTCTGACTTAATAAAGAGATTAATCTACTCAGCTGTGAATTCAAAATGGGCTATCTTTTGGAAAACATCTACAGTGATTGGTAGATGGAAGAACTTAGGGGAGGTGACATAGGAGATTTTGCCCTTAAAAATAAGAGCTCGCCAGAAGCGCTGTAACTCATTCTGAAACATTCAGATTGAGAAGGACTCATTTTGAGGAAGACCGATTTTGAAACATTCAGATGGAGGAGGGAGCTGGTGAAAGCAGCTGAGATGATGCTGGCCTGGTGTCACTAGAATCCTTGCTTAGACAGATCTTGTAGTGAGTGATAAAAGAAAACTGACTAATTTCTCTCTCTTAAGACTCAGGTCTAGGCCATTTTGGCTTAAGGCCCTTCATACTTATTTCCTTTCTCTTTCTCTCTTTTCTTTAATTCCACATTTGTATTAATTAAAATCTCTATAAAACCCACTTGACTTGGGTATTTGAAAAATTGGGACTATTTCCCTGGTGACCACCTTATATTTGATTTAAAAACCAAGACACTGTAGTGAAACATATTTTCTGAGGTCAAATTTACTCACCCTCTCTTATATCTATCACAGTTTATATCTTCCACCATTTTAATCACTACAGTTTAAGACCTCAACCATTTTAAATCTCACAGATCCCAGGATGAGGTTACTTCGTTGAGGTGGTGATAATGGTGTGGGTTTTTTTGGTTGTTTTTGTTTTTGTTTATTATCAACAGTCTTCAAACAAAAGACTTGAAGCTATCCTTTCTGTTAGCTGGCCACTTGTCTTTTAGTTTAAGCCTGTAACAAGCTATGTGTTTGAAAGTAAGCATGAAGAAGCTGGAAGAAGTTAAGAGAGGTATCTCCCAAAAAGAAAGTGGTCAGTGGTTATTTTATTTTATTTTTTATTAAAAACCCTCACTTTCCATCTTGGAATCAATACTGTGTATTGGTTCCAAGGCAGAAGAGTGGTAAGGGCTAGGCAATGGGGGTCAAGTGATTTGTCCAGGATCACACAGCTGGGAAGTGTCCAAGGCCAGATTTGAACCCAGGATCTCCAATCTCTAAGCCTGGCTCTCAATCCAGTCAGTGATAATTTTAAAGGATTTTAAATAAATTATCAATTGGGAAGTTCATGTTTATGTGAACTCTGAGAAACATGTTTGTTTTTTTTAAATAAGGAATTGAACAATTAGTCTATAATTTAAGGAAAAGAACTTTGAATTGGTAGTATTGAAAGTTATACTGCATCAGCTATATCGAATTGTTTCTAGACTTTCTTGTAAATCACTCTTAAGTGTAAAAATGGAGACTTGAACCCGGGACTCCAATCCCCAGAAGTCCTTGGACACTTTCCAGGATGCTTTGTAATCTCACTGAGATCCTCACCCAGGCGGGATCAAAAGTTCTATTTAACTTGTTGTAAAAGCCTACTAAGGTCTCTTCCTGTTTCCGCTTGCAAGCAGACGGGACTTTCATGATGAAGGTGAGGTTGAATGGGCCTCTTGGCCCTCCTTCGCATGTGCTTTTCTTACTTGTATTTTCTTAAGTTCTTAAACTTAAATAAAACTCTAAAAATATAATACTCCTTGCAGAGAGAAACTAATTTTTACCTGCCACAGTTTAGCCCCCTTAAATGTTTCATCTTAACATGAGGCAGGTATCACCTCGTCTGCAGCTTTGGATTACCTGCTATTTAACGTATACCAGGTCAACCCCCTATCTGTCTATGCTTGGCAAATTGTCCTATACTTATTACCTTGGAAAGGAACTGAGATGCAATGGCCCATCCCCTTTCACTGATCTGGACCTATCTGAAATTATCTTTATTTCATTATGGAAGTTATCAATGAAAGTTGGCCTCATCTTAAAAGTCTGGCGAATTTCCAATGATCAGTCCATCAATATGCTATGTTGATATACTTTTAGCAAACTCCTTTTAATTCTCTTTATTCTAAGAAATAATTGTTGTTCATTTGTGTCCAACTTTTGATGCCTTTTGAGGTTTCCCTGGCAAAGATACTAGAGTGGTTGGCCATTTCCTTTTCCAACTCATTTTATAGATGAGGAACTGAGGCAAACAGAGTTAAATGACTAGCCCAGGGTCACATAGCTAGGAAGTGTCTAAAGCCAGAATTGATATCAGAAAGATGAATCTTCCTGTCTCCGGGCTGAGGGCTGGGGCTCCATTTACTATGCCACCTCTAGCTGTCCTGATTCTTTCTCATGAATTTTGCCTCTTTAATCACGGTGTAAGCCTGCACAAAGAATTTCCTTTTAACAGTAACAGAAGACCTGAGTCCAAGTCTTGACTCATGTTTTCTAGCTGTGTGGCAATAAGCAGGTAGTTTAGCTTCTCTGAGCAACTTCTCTCCCAGGATTGTTGGGGGGAAAGCAATTTTTTTTTTTTTTTTTGCAAACCATAGTGTGCTATAGACATGGGAGTTCTGAATCTACCTGGTTTTTGTTTTTTTTTGTCATCTATAAAAGGAGACAATGCTACTCATACTAATTTCATAGAACCATTGTGAGGATTAGGTGAGAAAAGGTAGGTACCTTTTATAACCATAAAGTGTTATCTACACGTGAGCTGTTATTATCTTTCCTTCTGTTGGAAACAACTTTCCTTTTTGTTTTGCTTATATTAAAAAAAAAAAAGATCTCAGAGCAGTGAGTAGTTTTGAGATGAGTCTGTCTTAGGAAAATAATGCTCATAATTCACAGATTATTTTGAGTAGCATCTTTAGAGCTATTCTTGAAGATTATCAAATTTCTGGTAAACCAGACTATTTTTCCCCCTCTGGTGTGCAAGATTAAAAAAACAAAGTGCCATGTGACAAAAGGGTAAATAGAAGGTAAATCCTCATGGACCACAATAAAAAACACTGAGTCCTCTAAATTTTTGCTTGGTGTTAATGATGGATAAAGAACTAGTCTTTTATTATTTTATTTTTATTTTTTATTTAAAAATTTATTTTATTTATCTTTACATGCCCATTCACTTTTTAATTAATTAATTTAGAATATTTTTCCATGGTTACATGATTCATGTTCTTTCCCTCCCCTCCTCCCTCCCCCCTCCTGGAGCCAATGAGCAATTCCACTGTACTTTAAATATATCATTGTTCAGGACCTATTTCTATATTATTAATATTTGCAATAGAGTGATCTTTTAAAGTCAAAATCCCCAATCATATCCCTATCAAACCAAGTGATTGATCATGTTTTTCTTTTGTATTTCTACTTCCACAGTTCTTTCTCTGGATGTGTATAGGGAAGAACTAGTCTTTTAGTCAAGAATCTAAGGCTTCAAATTCTGCTTCAGATACTTACTAGTTGTGTTATCTTCAGCAGAGCCTCTGTGAGCCTCACTTTCCTCATCTATAAAATCAAGGGGTTGGACTTAATGATTGCTACAATCCTTTCCTGCTCTAAATCTATGACGCTCTCTGTAAACTTCCTTATTCTTTTAAAATCTGGCATTCATGGGGGCAGCTGGGTGGCTCGGTGGATTAAGAGTCAGACCTAAAGATGGGAGGTCCTGGGTTCAAATTTGACCCCAGACACTTCCTAGTTGTATGACCTTGGACAAGTCACTTAACCACTCTTCTGCCTTGGAACCAATACACAGTATTGATTCCAAGATGGATGGTAAGGGTTTAAAAAAAAAAAAGAATGAATGCTAAAATCATAGCCGGATTTTAACAGACTGGGTTGTAATTGAAGACTTGCTGAATGTAAGATTTTATTTTATTTTTTAAAATAATTTTTAATCATTAAATTTTATTTATTTATTATTTATTATATAATTTTAATATTTTTTAAAAGAATGAATGCTGAAATCATAACTGGATTTTAAAAGACTGGGTTGTAATTGAAGACTTGCTGAATATAAGATTTTACTTTATTTTTTTAAACCCTCACCTTCCATCTTGGAATCAATACTGTGTATTGGTTCCAAGGCAGAAAAGTGGTAAAGGTAGGCAATAGGGGTTAAGTGACTTGCCCAGGGTCACACAGCTGGGAAGTGTCTGAAGCCAGATTTGAACCCATGACCTCCCATCTCTGAGCCTGGCTCTCAATCTACTGAGCTACCTAGCTGCCACCAGCACTCATTCTTGAGGTCCTGCTTTGGGCAACAGAGAACAGACTAGCACTGCATATATTTGGAGGTGAAATGTCCCGATGTTGAACTATCCATTGCCAATCAAACCTGCCTTAGATTGTTTTCTATAATGATCTTTTATCATGTCACTAACTTGACCTAAAGAAACTTTTAATACTTACTGAGGGCAAAGTTTGTAGCTTTTATGGTCCAGGTTTTATACTTTTCACTTGAATGTACAGCAATTTGTATATAAAACATTATTAAAAACTATTTTGAAAAATTAAAAAGAGGTGCTAGCCCCAAACACTTAGCAAAATTTGATGCCTGTATTGTGGTTTAAAGAAAAAAAAATCCATTAAAAAGTACCAAAGGGAGAGGTTTTTGCTACCATCCCAGAGAAGTCATGGTTTGTATTCTCCTCCTTTAGTGTTAAAATTTGAGTCCAGCAGGGCTACCACCATTCCCCAGCCAAGGCAGGGATGGAATTAGAACACAAACGCTCTTCCCACTGCCCTCCCATAGTGGCCCATGCACGCGGGAGGCCTCTGGCAGGCAAGGACCAGGCAGCAAGCAGGACACTACTGAAATGGAATGATGTCAGTTTAAGGGGCCAGGGATAAGGAGGAGGTGGTTCTTTTTGCCCTGGGGGGACAGGGATGACCCTCACCTTTCCTCAGCCGTAGTCACACGGATTCTTCCCCTCTCCTCCACTAACTTGAAGCTGCAGAAAAGAAAGCATCTTTGTTTCTCCCATTTTCCAGTCAAACCCCCCCAGGCGGAGGCATTGTTCTCTCTCAGTGGCAAGGAATTGCATTTGCCAGGGTTTCAAGTATTAAGAGCACGACATAAAATCTCAGCAATTTTAGACATGTGTCAATCTCCTCTAAAAAGGCTTTGTGTCAGGCTCCGGGATGTCAGGGCTGGCATTAAGGAAATGGAGAATTTCCCTGAGTAAGAGTAGTGCATGCTGACACTCTACATTGTTAGGCCTCTGTGTTACTACACAACCAATATGTTTTAATAATTTATTGGTATTTATTTAACATACAATACTGTCATACCAAATCTGAGCCTCCAGGTCTAAGTTCCCCCATTGATTCTCTTAACAGAGCCCTTATTAGCATCCATGGAAGCTACCTGGGGTCCTTGGCCCCCACCCCCGCTTCCTCACATCCCAGTCCTCCCCAGCCTCCCTGTGGCAGCCCTGGGACAAAGACTGGCTCTGGCTCTGGCCTTTCCCTCCCTTGTTTATCAGCCTTCTTCTAGGGCTGGAATCACAAGCCTGTGTGTTAATCTCATTTGGACTCTCACCTGAAATCCAGCCAACTGTAGAGAGGCTAAGAGGGGCTGGGGTGGGGGGGGAAAGACCAGCCAGTCAGGAACGGCATCCAAGCTGAAGTCTTCCAGCCTGCCTTAATCATTAATTCATCTGCTTGAGATTCATTCATCTTTATTTCACCATTACCTAATGAGGATAATAGGGAGCATCAAAACCGAAAGGCTGATCATTTTTTTAAAGGCGAGCATCTGATAATAATTAATTAATAATAGTGACAACAATAACCTTAATTTTCCAGGTATCCCCCAGGAGACTTGTCTTTTAATTATACTTGCCACGAGGACAAATTAACTCCCTTCGATTCAGGCTTTGGTGTACGGGCTTTCAAATCATAGAAGCAAAGAGAAGCTATCTTCATGTAAAAATAATCAGAATTTTTTTTTTCTTTGAAAGAAACACTTACAAAATGGCAGAGATGAAGAGATGATAAATACTGCTGATGCTATTTGGTGTGACATGGGTAATTCTCAGAGGGACTCCACACTGGAGCACGCCAGTGTAGATGTTCTTTGCTTTTATGAAGGTGACAGCCTTGACCTGCCATGTACTAGTAACACCCAGAACAGATGAGAAATGTCACAGACTGCTAACAGTTACTACACCCAATATAAAAGCTTCTGCCTGAAAAGGGGCGGCACTTTAAAAACGGGTTTAAAATGAGTTTGAAGTTCCTTTTTCTTCCTCTTCCCTAACCCCTTCCTTTGAAAGTGAGGAAGAATATGCTAAGGAGAAAGTCCTTTGAAAAGGTTGCAGATGTCATGCTTATAGAATCCTGGGAACATAGATTTAGAGCTAGGAGGAAACCCCAAATGCCATTTAGTCCAACCGTTTCATTTTACAGATGAGGAAGCCAAGGCCCAGGGGGATGAACTGGCTGGCCCAAGGTGACACGTCTGGCAAGGATAATCACTGAAATCTGGACCCAAGCCTTTGCATTCTAGGGCCAATGCATCACACCACTTCCTAAAATGTCCTCAATGGATCAATGGTCCTATTACTGTGAATACCAACTCCAACCTTGCAGATGGAAACTCATTCATACAGAAGGAGGGAAAAGGTACAGATTAGGATCCTGGGTTTATCCTTAATTCATGGAGTTAAAATCTAGGAAAAAAGTGACTCATATGAATTTAATACAGTGGGTCACTCTAGTACCCTGGAGGTCCTTCGATGCAGACCACAACCTACCCATGCCTACCCATTCTGTCACTCTCATTTATGGCCTCCCATAAATTCTCCTGAGAGGGCCTTCCTTCTGTTCTCCTGACTTTGTGGGCATACTGGTAGAGTCCCTGGAATGTCTACCCATAGCATCCATCAATGGTTGTCCTTCCTCCCTTGCTACATGACTGACCAAACTTTTTTTTTCCAGTCATATATTTCTCTACTAACACCCTTCATACTCATTTGTCCTACATAATTCTTTATTTGTAATATGTTGTAATATGTTCTATTCAGACATCCTCTTGCCCATGTCCATTACCTTCTGAGAGACATCAATTTCAAGTCTTCAGAGGCCTCAGTATTCTGTGACTCAAAGGCATGCGCATCCCTGTAGGAATATTGGGATGGAAAAGAAGGGCCTTTGTTTCAGGAATAAGTTTGGAGTCATTAAAAGAACTCTGCAGTTTCCCAGAGGGAATCTCTTCCACCTCCTCCACTCCGTTATATAAAACAGCAAAAATATTGACCTTCACAGCACTGACTGAAATTCTGCCCAGTGAAGGCAAGACATCTGCCAGCTGTTAGTTGGCTAGTGTGCAGCGTGTTGGGGTCTCAGTTCAACTCTGAGTTGCTAGACAACTATATTTCCCCAGAGAATTATATGTCTGTAAAGTATATGTTTTCCAAGGGTGAGGAGTTTTATAGTCACTCATTGCCATTTATAAGATGTTGCCTCTTAAATGTTTGGCACGTCCTCCCTGCTCAGCATCCACTTTAGATGAAGTTTTCAAGGGGTGCAGAGATTGCACAGAGCAAAGCTTAGAAACTTTTTGTCTTCACTGGAAAAAGGTATGGTTTTTGTAGTGTCAGACATAGACTTTGCTCACCAAACACATCTCTTTGGGGCTCTCCACAGCCTTCGACCAAGTGCAATGAAAGTGGATATATTCCAAAGGTCTTGACCAATTCATGGACTGCTCTGTTCTTTACTCAGTGTCTCACGTAGGGCAAGTCATTTGAACTTTCTTGTGATTTGAACCCTCACATCCCTATGAGTCCTCAGTGTGACAGTTGGGGGCTAGATGTTGTATGATATCCTTTCCAGCTCTAGATCTAGAATTCCATCCTTCTAATATAAAATGAATACTTTGACAATTCAAGATGGTGTCATTTGTAGGAAAACTATGCTCAGATTATCTCATAGGAATAATAGGAGTAGTGACAGTAGCTGTGGTGGTCATGGAGGTGGTTGTAGTAGTATTAACAATAAAAATAATAAAGCTCTAATTCATTATAATCAATCAATCAACATTTATTCAAGACATACTGGATGCCAGACACTATGTTTACAAAGCACTTACTATGGAGAGGGGCTATGCCTAATAAGTGCCTACTATGTGCCAGATGGGGGTCGAAAGATAAAATGAAACATTCCCTGCCCTCAAAGAAAATATATTCTAGTGAAAGAGGCAATATAAATATATACACATATCATAGAAAATCTGGACAGAATAAATAGAAAGTAATTGTGGGAGGCACTTAATCATTCGATGTCTAATTTGTCTCATGTATAAAATGGGCAGCTAAGTGGCACAGTGGATAGAGGGCCAGTTCTGGATTTAGGAAGATCTGAGTTCAAATCCAGATTCAGATGCTTACTAGCTGTGTGACTTGGAGCAACTCATTTGAACCTATTTGCCTTAGATCTTCATCTGTAAAATGAGTTGGAAAAGAAAATGACAAACCTCTCTAGTGTGTTTGCAAAGAAAACCTTAAATGGGGTCACAAAGAGTCAGACACAATTGAAAAATGACTAAAAAACTACAAATAAAATAAGAACATTAGTATTTACTGCCTCCCTCACAGGGTTGTGAGAAAAGCACTTTGTAAGTCTTTAAGTGATATATAGCTGTTGATGGTTTATCCAAGGCTTTCTTTGCAACCGTTTGCCAATGGTGGCTCAGTGGAGAGAACACTACACCTGGAGTCAGGAAGGCTTAAATTCAAATTTGAACTCACAACTTATTGTCACTTAGCAAGACAAGTCACTTAACCTGGGTTTGCCTGTTTCCTCATCAATAAATTATTATCAATTATTATCAATAAATATTATCAATAAATAAATAAAAAATTATCAATAAATAATTACTGGATAGTAATAACGCCTACCTCTCAGAGTTGTTGTGAGGATCAAATGAGATAATAACTATAAATATTTATTACAGAGCTTGGTACATAGTAAGTGCTATATAAATGTTAGTCATTATTATTAGGAGGGAGTGAAAATGTTTTTTTAAGCCTTACCTTCTCTCTTAGAATCCCTAGAAAATATCAGTTCTGTGACCTCGAAAATGTGGGTTTCAAGACTGTGAATTGCCCAAACTGTAAGGTAATTTTTAGTGTCTTGATTTAAATCAAAAATAAGTGGTCGCCATGGGAAAAATTCCCAATACCCAAGTCAGCTGGGTTTTATGGAGATTTTAATTAATACAAATGAAGGAATTAAGGAAAGGGAGAGAAAGAGAGAATAAGAGAAAATAGTATGAAGGACTAGGCCTGAGCCTTAAGAGAGACTAGTCAGTCTTTAATCACTCACCACAAGATTTGTCCAACCATGGTGAACTCCCAAACCGAACTATGAACTCCAACTAGTCCAAACTCCAACTAAAAACTCCACCTTGAGCTCTTTCCTTTTAAAGAAAATTTTCTCTTGTGTCACCTCCCCTAAATTTTCACATTTACCAATCACAGTAGATGTTTTCCCCAGGCCTGACCATTCTTAGTTCACATCTTCTTTTGTTATCACCTTCTCTGGGTAGACAAAAACTTCACACCTCTTTTGTTAAGCTTGCCTTTTGTAAGTTGCTTGACCTTTTAGTCATTAATTTAACCTTTATAGGTACTTAGCACTCTTTTGTATTAGATCTAAAAATAGACCTAGCTTAAGGTTCTAGCTTTACTATAAGTATGAGTTAGGGATTTTTTCATTTTTTCATCAGGAGTTTACAACTTTATCTTCCCCTAAAATATGCCTAAGTATGGGTGGAGTAATGTTAAAATTCCCAATACATTCCTGATCAAGTACCTCCATTGTTTAAAATGGGGAATAGCTTAATCAAATCTTCTGAAGTAGAGTCTGAGAAATTTTAAGATTCACAATTCCAAGGTGAAGAGAGGTAAGGGCTAAGCAATTCGGATTAAGTGACTTGCCCCAGGTCACACAGCTAGGAAATATTTGAGGCTAGATTTGAACTCAAGATATTCCATCTCCAGGCCTGGCTCTCAGTCCACTGAGTTACTTAGTGAAAGTATTTAATGAATTGCAGCAAATTCCTATTTTAGGAAGAGGATAGATAATAAGATTCAGAGAGGAAGTGTCTTTCTCAGGCTAGACTCTAAGTAGCACCTCTATACTCATATTCTCAAATTTTTTAAATCTTTATGCAAAATAAACTATTAAACATGGTAAAATGATGTCTCACAACCTGCATCCCATCAGGCTGAAACGCTTTCCTTAACCCATTTTGATCTAAATCCTATTCTTAATTCAAGCCATTGGCTGGATTTACCTCTTCTATTTCTGCTCAGAATTATTTATCCTGTTTCTGAATTCCAACTGCCCTCCTAGATAGCACCACACCAAGAAGAACTTACTTGTTCTCTACCGTTTGCATGTGTGTTGGTTCTCCTTTTCTGTGTAAACTGCATGCTTTTAGAGGGCAGGGGCTAGATATTTTTTTTCCCTCCCATAATGCCTAGGACCCTTTTAGGAACATAATACAGGTGCTTAACAGAGTCTCCAGAATTCTTACTATTCGTACTTATTTCCTTATTATTTGCAGTAAATAAATTTAAGGATGGAGAACTGAAGTACTTGGCTAAAGGCCACACAAGCATCCTTTGGGTCAGTTGGCATCGCAAGGCAATTAGGCTTCATGCTTTGATAATTACAGTATTGTAATGTGTACAGAGGCAGATGTCTTGTACTTGTCTGGGTAATATCCATTTTGTATGGTGTTAAAATTGCATGGTTTCTTTCTGGATGGGAAATCACTTTGTTTGTAAAACGTTCTATTATCACACTTCATGATGAATGGGATGTGTTTATTTGTTTCTTTCTTGGTTGTCTTTATAGGATGATCTAAGGTTAATGGTAGAAATACTACCAAAATAAGTGATTTCATTGTAGTCGAATCTTTCATCTGAGCCCTTGGTTTCAGGAAACTTGAGAAGAGGAACAAACGAATATTTGGGAAAGAAAAGTTTGAATTCATTCCTGAATCTCAGCACTAGGACAGTTTCTTTGCTATTTTTTGCAAGTTACCCTCCCCCCAAGCCCACAATGTTCAGCCAATATGCAAATTAATCTTTGAATATTTATTGCCCACATGTTTATCCAGAAAAAAAAAAAGCCTCAACAGGACACAGTGTATGAATTTAAAGAAATTCATCTCTGGGCCCAACTGAGAGCTAGTTATTTCCCATACCCAATTGTTCCACAGCATCTTAACCTCTTATTAGAGTGATTTTCACCAGGCCTCATTCAGAGCATTTCCTTAAATTGACATTGAGTTCTGAAAACAAACAGATGTTACATTTGCTACTAATCTTGGCAGTTTGGGTGCCTTTGAATCTTGCCTTGGTCATATTCGGTGAAATGCAGTGTTTTCTATTTGTCTAGTCCTCTGAGAAGCTTTTGACTGTTCTGTATATTTTGTTTCAATCTCCCTCCTTACCAAGCTAAAAAAGACTTATTTGGCATTCTGGAAGAAGTTCCTGAGTGAGATATTACTCTTTAGATAAAGTTACTCAATGAGCCTTTCTATCATTTACTTTTTCATACATTGGGATTTTCCCAAGTAGGGCCATTGCAGTCCTTTTAAAACTAGGGGCCTATTTTTGAGACATTTCTTTCCAGCAAGGATTTACATATTATTGAAAAGGTGGAGGTCATTCTTTGACTGACAGTCAACGTATACCCAGAAGATAAGCTCTTTTCTATGATAAACTCCTATCCTGGGGCCCTAATATTACCCCTACCACCCTTGCCCCTGAAGTGGGCTCTGAGGATGAAGGAATTTGTTACTAGGTAAGATTCCATAGAGGACCAAAGTTCTTCTTAGGTTAAATCTATCCAAAAACTCTTGGCCAAATGAGCATGAGGAGAGGGTCAGCAATCATTCTAGGACACACACTCAGGCACTGAGTAAATTTAGAACAAGGGTTCTTAACCTTTGGGCAATCTGCCAAAGCCTATGGACCCCTTTTTAGAGCAATGTTTTTGAATATATTTAAAAGTTGCAAGAATTGAAAATGATTTCAGTTATTTATCATTAAATTTATTTTATTATGTTACATTTATTATATATTATTAAATCAGGATAATCAAGTATCCACTGAATTGAAGTTTTCACAATATTATAAAAATACAAATTCATAGGCTCCTTGTGGTTTAGCCACTAAGTTAAGACCCTCTCATCTAAGGCAATAAACCATTTGAAAAAAGATCCACAGAGACAAGATTTGTTGGAATGAATCAATCAGAGAGGGATAGTAAGGCAAAGTGAAAAAGGGTCTGGGATAGAGTTGGATTATCCTATTTATTTTCTGTGTGATTTTGGGTAGGTCATTTAACCACTTTGGGTTCAGTTTGCTCCAGTGGAAAATGAGAGGATTGGACTAGATGATTTTTTTCTAGCTCTGGATTATTCAGACTGAAGAAGATAGGTGGTACAATGGATAGAGGTCTAGACATGGAATCAGGAATATCTGAACTCAAATTAGCCTCAGATGCTTACTAATTTTGTGACCTTGGGCAAGTCATTTAACCATTATTGGTCTCACTTTTCTTATCTGTAAAAAAAAAGAGATAATAACAGCACCTATCTCCCAGAATTGTTGTGAGATCAAATGATATAACATAGGTAATTTACAAACATTCAAGTGCTACATAAGTACTAGCTATCATCATTCTTTTTCTTTTTTCCATTTTACAAGCAAACTCTTGGGGAAAATTTATACTTGCTGCCTCTATTTCCTCACCTTCCTGGACTTCAAAATCTGGTTTATTAAACCTACAGCTAAAGAGAAACTACCCTCTTCAAGAAGACTAACAATATCTTAGTGGTTCAACCTGACATCCTTTTTCTGCATCTTGATATCAGTTGTTCTTTCTATGACTCTTAACACTGTCATAAACCTTCTTTTCCTTGATACTTTTTCTTTGCCTTGGTTTCCATGACACTGACCTCTTCCCACTGATTTGATTACTCCTTCTCAATCTAGTTGGAGAGATTATCAATCACCTTTTGCCCTCTAGGCATAGATGTATTCTATGGTTTCCTTCTGAGCCCTTTTCTCTCTCTCTACACAAGAAAACCAGTGCAATCTTAGACAGCATTGTGTCTAGGACTAGTGACATGATAATCCTGCTATACTCTTGGTAAAAACCTATTTATTTATTTTTTTTAAACATTATTTTTTTTGGTCATTTTCATACATTGTTCAATGGAAACAGATCATTTTCTTTTCCTCCCCCCCAAACCCCCACCCCCACCCCTTCCCTAGCCGACCCGCGATTCATCTGGGTATCACATGTATCCTTGCTCTGAACCCATTTCCTTGTTGTTGGTATTTTTGCATTAGGGCGCTCATTTAGCATCTCTCCTCGATCATGTCCCCTCAACCTCTGTAGTCAAGCAGTTGCTTTTCCTTGGTGTTTTTTACTCCCTCTGTTTGTCCTCTGCTTGAGGATAGTTTTTGTGTGTGTGTGTTTTTTTTCTCGTAGATCGCTGCAGGTTGTTCAGGGACATTGTAAAGCCATTACTGGAGAAGTCCATTACGTTCTCTTGTACCACAATGTGTCAGTCTCTGTGTACAATGTTCTCCTGGTTCTGCTCCTCTCACTCTGCATCACTTCCTGGAGGTTGTTCCAGTCTCCATGGAATTCTTCCACTTTATTATTCCTTTTAGCACAATAGTATTCCTTCACCAACATATACCACAATTTGTTCAGCCATTCTCCAATTGAAGGGCATCCCCTCATTTCCCAATTTTTGGCCACCACAAAGAGCGTAGCTATGAATATTCTTGTACAAGTCTTTATCCTTATTATCTCTTTGGGGTACAAACCCAGCAGTGCTATGGCTGGATCAAAGGGCAGACAGTCTTTTATCGCCCTTTGGGTATAGTTCCAAATTTCCCTCCAGAATGGTTGGATCAATTCACAACTCCACCAGCAATGCATTAATGTCCCTACTTTGCCACATCCCCTCCAGCATTCATTACTTTACTTTGCTGTCATGTTGAACAATCTGCTAGGTGTGAGGTGATGCCTCAAAGTTGTTTTGATTTGCATCTCTCTGATTATAAGAGATCTAGAACACTTTTTCATGTGCTTATTAATAGTCTTGTTTTCTTTAACTGAAAATTGACTATTCATGTCCCTTACCCATTTTTCAATTGGAGAATGGCTTGATTTTTTTGTACAATTGGGTTAGCTCTTTATAGATTTGAGACCTTTGTCAGAGGTTTTTGTTATGAAGATTGTTTCCCAATTTGTTGCTTTCCTTCTAATTTTAGTTACATTGGTTTTGTTTGTACAAAAACTTTTAAATTTGATGTAGTCAAAATTATTTATTTTGCATTTTGTGACTCTTTCTAAGTCTTGCTTGGTTTTAAAATCTTTCCCTTCCCAAAGGTCTGACATCCCTTCCCAAAGGTCTGACAAAGAACCCATTTAGAATGTCATTAGTTTCTGAGGAACACATTTTAGGAAAGATATTGAAAAAATGGAGAGCTTTTGGAGGGCAGTGACCAGGATAATGAAGAGCCTCAAGTTCACATTATATGAAGAATATTTGAAAGAACTGCATCTAGTTAGCCTGGAGAATCTGGGGGGACAGAATAACTATCTTCAAGTATTTGAATGGTAGACACATAGAAGAGAGATTTAATTTACTCTTGGCCCTGGAGACTAGAAATAATGGGTAGGAGTAAATTTAGATTTATGGCAGCTAAACAGTGCAAGGGATAGAGCACTGGGCCTAGAATCATGGAGACAGGAGTACAAATGACACTAATTGTGTTAGCCTGGGCAAGTCACTTAACCTTTTGTCTCAATTTCCTCATCTGTAAAATGAGCTGGAGAAGGAAATGGCAAACCACTCCAGTATCTCTGCCAAGAATATCCAAATGGGTTCCCAAAGGGTTGACATGACCAAATAATAAATTTAGGTTTGGGGTAAGGAGAAACTTCCTAACAATTAAAACTCTCTGAAAGAAAACAGGCTATCATGAAAGATGGCTTGTTCTTTCCTTCACTAGAAGCCTCCAAATGAAGGTTGTTTCCACTTGCCAAATATGTTAAGGGGGAAATTCTTTTTTCAGGTATAAACTTGATTAAATTGTCTCTGAGATCTCTTCCAACTCTTAGATTATTTTATTCTGTAATTCTTCTCCAGAAATTAGCGTAATGGTAGTACTGTTGGGAGTAGGAGAGAGGTGAGAAATCAAAGGATCAGGTTTTATATATATACAATATAAGAAAAGAGGGAGTTTTTCAATAGAGTAAGAGTAGCCTAGGTTCTTGGAGCTAATTCCAAGGGTGGGAAGAGAATCTGACTTCCCAATATTTAGAAGCAAATAGTCTATATGGATAATAGTGTGATAAATGTTAATCCCATACTACTGAAAACAAAGTCTGATGTAAAATATATATGTATATATGCATACATATACACACATATATATTCTAGAAGACTTAAGAAAGAGAGATTTACTGTCATGGTAGAGTTGCAAAAAACATCCCCCTGCCCCGAAAATGTGATATACTGTCCTCCAAGTACATTCAAAGTTTAGGGGGAAATTAGGCTTGAGCTTAGACCATAGGTGAGAAAGTAGAGTAACACAGCTCCTCGAAATCTGCTTGCTAGATTGGGGAAAACTTTAAGATGCTTTCTTTAGGTGAGGTATTTACTTTCTTCTGGATTCCTTGTAGAGCCTTTAATCTGCCTTTCATCAACATATCCTACCCGTCCTAGTCTCTTGATACAGATACTACAATCAGCTGGGAATATGGTGATGGAAAATCCCCCAACCCTTTCGACCTTTGAAACGCACAAGGTTCTCCTCTGGCTAAGGTGAGGGATGAGTAGAAGAGTCTGAGAGTGTCTCCCAGCCCAAGTAATTCCTCCTCTGGCACTTGGCTGGAAGGTTTCTACCACTTAAACTCTCAGATATGTGAATCCTTGGGTTTTAAACTGATCTGTTATAAACAAAATTCATAGGATTTAATCAGTTCTCATCAACTAATCTAAACAAGCTTCTTTTGTAATATTATTCCAGTATATCCATTGTCTTTTAAAGATCTCCAAATGATTAAGGAATTTTTTGAAGTTAGTCTAAAATCTATCATTGATCAGTTCAATCATAGTGGTTTCACTTGTTTAAGGTATCAGCACATAGGTAATTAATGGACACAATCAACTTCCATCTTTATATGTGCCAGTCAGAAACAAATAGAAACAATTTTAGGCTATCCTTGGTTAGTCTAATTTCTATAATCCCAGTGGGCTGGGGAGCAACATCCCTTATTTTATAGAATGTTTTTCAGTCAGAAAAAAATTGAAAAGTAATGATCCAAGCAAATTTTGATGATTAATTTGTGTAACCATACAGGGAGGTCACTTTCTAGAGCTTGAGCTCATGTGGCTATTAAGTCATCTTCATTTTTTTAAATAAAAATTTAAGACATTCATAAAATAAATATTTACTGATTGCCATACTGTAAAGCCTATAGATATGCATGTATCTATAGACTGATAGACCAGAAGAGCCACCAGATGTCCTATTTCCTTTGGGAAAGCTCAGGTTGACATATATCTGAGGCTGCTAGCAGCTGTGATTATTAGTATAAAATCACATACTTATCAGGAAAGAAGTTCTTAGTATGAAAAAGGGAAGAAACCACATCTAGTCCCTCTAGTCTACACTGAGAGCTATGATGTACAGGCAGTTATATACAATGAGATTATATTACATTGCAAGCAAGACAGGTTTAGAACCAGGGTTGAGAGTGAAGAAAAGACAGTGAAAGAGAGAAAAGAGATCTAGAGGGTGTCAACCGGTGAGTCAAAGTGCTCTAGCTTTTGATTAGAAGTAGCCCATTTCCCCTTCTACTCTGTAGTCACATAAAGTGAGCATTTAAGGAGGGGGTATTTTGGATGATAATTATAATTTATCTCATCTGGCTCTAGTTGCCACTATTTCCTGAAAACTTTGGGGATAATCAAAATTCTTAATTAAGCTTGTATCTTCCTAATAGACAAGATAGGAATCATACATTGAAAGAGTTGAGTTTTTTTCTTTCTTTCTGATAGTGCTTATGATTTCATTGATTAAAGAACACCTAGTAATAGATTATACAGATTGGCATTTGCTCTGTAGCTTATAGTTTTATATTTTCCTGGTACATGGAAAGGTTAAGTGACTTTCTTAGGATTGCATAGTCTCTATGTGATTCTGGATTTCCTTAATATATGTATATATACATATACATATATATATATATATAAAATATACATATATATATTTATTTATTCATCCCATCAGGATATTTCTACTCTGTCTATTCTTTTTCTTTTTTTTAACCTTTACCTTCCGTCTTAGAATCAATACTATATATTGGTTCCAAGGCAGAATAGTGGTAAGGTCTAGGCAATGGGGGTTAAGTGACTTGCCCAGGGTCACACAGATAGGGAGTGTCTGAGGTCACATTTGAACCCAGGAACTCCCATCTCTGGGCCCGACTCTCAATCCACTGAGCTACCCAGCTGCCCCCTGTCTATTCTATTTTTTTAAAAAAGCAAAATATTTAATTGGGACAAAATTGCAAAGCAAAGAAATGTTTTAACACTCATTCTTAATGAATATAGCTTCATCCAAAATTTTCACTAGAGGAGGGGCAAAAATGATTCTTTAAGAATTAAAGCTCTGGAGAGTCATGACATCAGTCCTAGTGCAGCTAGACTGAAGGCTGGAGCATTTCTTTAGCCATATAGTGCCAAAACCTCTCCTAAGATAATTAAACACTCTCTGTATCTCATCTAACTTCCCTCCTTAATCTGTTGAGACTTTAAAACACGTTACCATACCCCATCTGGGTGCCTAAATGCTGCTACTCAGGTCTCAAATGATCCTCATTCAGAAGTCATTTGTCAGCTTCCTCCCCTTCCTTTCTGACTCCCTGCTGCCTTCATTACACAATTCCTCTGTCTAATTCCTCTGTATATTGTCATATGGGGAGTGAAGTTTTGGAAACTTCAGTCCAGTTTTCTTGAGACCTGGGTCCTCAGAGGAAATGTGAGCCTGTCCTACCATGTGGTCATGATCCATATGATACACTGTTCCCTTTTCATATGTAGACATAAAAGAAAGAAACACAATGACTTTGTGCCCTTGACTTTATAACTTCCCCTTGCTAGACCTCAGTTTCCCTTTCTCTTCAGTGATGGACTTTTACAAAGTGATCTCTGAGGTTCTGAAATGTGGTTCTGAAACTTTTGTACTTTCACCTTTGAAATTTTGAAAATAAAAGGTTATTCCTATGGGGAAAAAAAGAAATAAACACTAGACATGTCTCAGAATTAAAAAAAAAAAGTTCCAAATGCTTTATTGGAAAATTACTATAAAAGCATTTACAATTCAATACATAAAGGGTCAGATCTAGATAGATATTTTAAAAAATCCACCATCCTGAAAAATAATTGACAAAAATCCTCTCTGAACTGAGGTCCCTACTTTAAGCCTTCCCAAGAAGGACCTCCTAGAGCAGAGAGAATGGAAATTGAGAAAGCAATTGTCTTGCTTAGCCCTGATGGCTGCAAGGTGAAGGGCAGAAGAATGATCTGCTCCCATTCATTGTTTATCACTGTATAGATGCTGCCTCCAAAGCATACTCAAAACGGCTCTGTCTTCATTAAGCAGGAGAATGGAAGGCCAGCTATGGGGTATAGGAGGAAGACTGAGAGAACAGTGGGGATATTGTTGCTTGTGGTCTATTTTCTGCTTGCTACCCAAACACACTTCTTCTTAGCTTCCATGTGGGAGGGAGGGAAAAGAAAGGTAAGGCTTTGGAGAAAGCCAGAATTGAGCATTGTTCACGGATACGGCCAACAGAAGACATCTCAAAGACAGCCTATACCTTGAGTATTTTTATTACATGGGAAGGATGAGAAATAGTGTCTGAGGCTCAGAGTGACCCCTTTATATGCCTTCCTGGATAACGCTGATGGGTTGAATTTGGTGACCTTCAATCCTGCTCAATTCTATTCTTAGTATCTTCAACTTCAAAGTGAAATGCTTTACAAATGACATCGCATTGGATCCTCACAGAAACTGATATAGGCACTATTCTTTTTTTTTTTTTTTAAAGATGAGGAAACTAATAATGAAAGGGTTATGAAAGGTAACTTGCACAGGGCAATAGCTAGTGTCTAAGGCAGGATTTAAATTTATGCTTTCATAACTCCAAGCCCAGCATTCCCCCACTGTTTCAACTTTCACTGGAAGATGAGCAGTGACAAAAGTCCACAGATAAACATTCTAGGATTGTTATTATTTTTTTCCAGGCAGACAGATTTAGTTGTTCAACCTTAGTGGTAAATTGGTGCTAATATCACCAAGGATATTTGCCTATAAACTCAAGTAACCTTCTAGAACAGTGATTCTCAACCTCTCAATTTGTAGCAATGAGAATCCATAATGCATATCAGGTATTTACATTCCGAATCATAACTGTAGCAAAATTATAGTTTTGAAGTCGCCACCAAAATAATTTTTTGGTTTGGGGTCACTGCAACATGAGGAACTGTATTGCGGGGTCACAGCATTAGAAAGGTTGAGAACCACTGCTCTAGAACATAATTCTCGTGCTCATGTTTCTAAGAACCTGGAGATCATGCATGGCTGGTAGAGATTATCCTTCTTTTATTCCCATGGATCTATGATATCATTAATTTAGATGCCCCATTTTTGGACATTGCAGCAGCTTCCTGTTCTCTTATCATGTGAAATTCTTGCCTGAACTTCTCCATAAATCTTCCATAGACAGTTTACTCAATGTGCCTTCTTCCTGTGGTTGATACTTCATGGATACCCCCATCCATTCCTGACTCTTAGTATGGGATCGGTTTCTCTTCTTTTCTAGCCATTCATGTCCTTGATGATACCTTTTATGCCCCTCTTTGCATGTAAGTTATTATTGGTAAAGCGCTGCTGCCTGTTACAAAAAGAAATCTGTAAGTATTAGCATTGCAGACATATTTGGAGGATATTAAGTCTTGGCTTGCTCACAGGGGGCTCAAAGATACTGCAATCTGGTCTGAGTATAATGAGCTCCTTTGTTATATCTAAATACTATCATACTATCCTATACACAGCAAAGCATTGGGATGTTTTATAGTAACAAAGCACCACCACTAAAACCCCAGCCAACTCTAAAAATGCACTAATTATTATTATTAGTGTTTTACACTAACAATAAATGTCAGATGGAACCCTGCAAACAAATAACTACCTGTCACAAAGTGAATGAAAAGCAATCTTAGTAAAGTGAATTAAAACCCAAACACCACCGAAACTCAATGGGAAAGCAATGCCAAGACAGTTGAGATTTCCAGCGGATGCCACTCTGGGTACAGGAAGAGCAGGGTGTCCTTGGCGTGACAGTCCCATCTTCTCAGTGATGCTCAAGACAATGAGCAGGTGGGAGGTAGATGGGACTGTGCTATCACCTGAAATGTATCAGCAAAAGAAACACTTAGTCATGGCAAAAGGAAGCGGGATACCTGTGGGGACTAAGGGGCTTTATTTATTGTATTGGCTGCAGTGTGCCTGAGTGTTATCAGTGAAAAATTAAAGTCGGACAGTAGAGCGCAGATTTGTTTTGGTGACATATTTCTCTTAAATTTTTCAAAGTGCATTGAGTGTGTCTCCAAAAGACTTATTTTTATAAATTGTACATTTTATTTTTCAAACTTCATTTATCTTTGATATCTGATTGACATTTTCAGGACACGCTAATCCTTTCTGCTGAAGTAAGCTATGACAGTAGCTGCTAGAGCAATCAGCTTCCCCAGGCCTCCCTCACATGCTGTGGCGACAAGAATGAGGGCTATGACTTAAGAAATGAAAAGGAATAGAATCTGGTGGTCTTAGTGCTTGTTTTTTTTTTCTTTTTTTCAGCAGACAGAAGAGATTTAGGATCTACCTCCTGGGTCATCTTGAACCTACAAATATTTTTTTGTCCCTTTATATAACAAACCACAGGCAGAAAAATTGGGGGGGGGGAAATCACAGAAAGCAGAGGAAACAGAGAGTGTGAATTAGTTTTCTTCTTCCTATAAAGGATTTATTTTAAATAAGTGATTATTTGGGGAAGGAATTAGATCCCCAAATGGGATAAGTGAATTGATAATAAAGGATTTAATTGAGATGAGGTGAGGTATCCAGGAAACACTGAATAGCCCAGTTTACTCTTGTGTTCATGATTGGACTTTCTTTAATTAGAGAAATGTTTTATTCATTGGGAGTTCTTTGAAAGCAGGACCATAGAACTCAGGCCCAGTAGTGGTTTACATACAGTATGATGGAGTCATCAAAGATGAAGTTACCCTTTCAAAAACCTCTAATCCACTCTACATAAGCCTGGGAGTCTTTTGGTTTTGCTCATCCTTTTCCATTCTTGAAGTTGAATAACAGAGAGGAGAGTCTCTGATCTGGCCCAGGAATGTGAGCCATGGGATCTAAGAGTCCAAGAATCTAGGCCAGATATTGTAGGACATCAGAAACCCTCTAGAGATCGTGGATCCTAGGATGCTAGCCCAGAAGAAGCCAGAACTGTTGATTCTTGACTTAACTTGGTGAGACTAATGTTATATAGGAACTGAACTAAATTGTAAACCTAATCTCTACCTCCTGCCCTCAGACTGAGGTGGTTTAGTGGAGACCATCTCTTTGAGGTATTCAGGAAATTTTTTTGTTTGTTTGTTCTTGCTGTATCTTTGAAGTCAATATCCCATTGCAAAGGTTAATCTAATTTTAAGTGGTTAAATGGAACTAGAATATTAGTTATTTTTGCCTTTTAAATGGAGAGAATATAGCTAGTAGGAGTTTGAGTAGACAGAAAAGGAAAGAGATACATGAATCCCTCATGGTACCAGAGAACCCTGAGGGTGGTAAAATGTAGTAAGTCTGCCCTTTAGAGAATAGAGTCAGAGGCAATCAAGTTACAATGAATGAATATTTGGAAGATCAAAAGTATGAATTTGGAGCCCTGGCATCAAACTGAAATCTGAAACAGAAAAGATTAATCCAAAATAAGGATCTCTAAAGTTGTCTGTTGCCTTAGTTTTAAAATGCAATACTATCTATGTTTTACTATATTTTTATTTATTTTGTAAGATATTTTTCTATTACATTTTAATCCACTTTGGGCAGCCTTCTGGAATGTTGCTGGCCACCTGCAGACTGCTGGCCACCTGGTTGACATCTCTGACTTCCAGTCAGAAGGAAATTTAGACGTCATCCAATCCCAATTCCTAATTTTACAAATAAGGAAACTGAAGTCTAGAGGGGGTATGATTTGCCTAGGATCATATAAATATTTAGTGGCAAAGCAAGTATTCACACTGAGGTTCTCTGACTCAAAATTCTAGCATTCTTCCGAGGATACGCCACCAACACTTTTTAAAAACAAGAAATAGGCTTAAATCACTGAGCAGAACCAACCAACAAGTAAGCATGTTGCTAAAGCCCTATAAAGATAAAAAAAAAGGCAAGACAAGTTCCTATTTTCATGGAGGTTGTGGTTTGTTAGACATTAATGTCAATTTTATTTAGAGATCAAGGTTTGTATCTAGATTGCCATTAACTAATAGAGTTACTTTGAAGTAAAATCTTTAAAATTATAATGGAGACACCTGTCTTAATAGTTTAGATATTCTCTTAATTGAGGGTCTTTCAGCTTTGTGACTTCCAAATGATTGTCTCAAAGGAAACCAAGTGTCTTATCCCAGACCTGAATTCAGGTGGTATTGCCTCATAAAACTGGGACTTCAAGCATAGGACTTCATATAGGTCTTCTTTAAGAAAAAGATTGTGAGACAATAAGGGAAAGATATTAAGAGAAAAACTCACTCAAAAAAAGGTGGGAAAGGTTTTTTCAATTATGAAAAACAATTGACTTTTCTTATTGTGTGTGTGGTATTGGAGTAGAAGCAGCAAACACAAAAATTCAAATTTTGGGTTCTAGAATGGAGTCTTGAAGTCCATCTGTACTCCTGGTGAACCCATTGTTTCAAAGCCAACACCAAGAAGATTCCTGTATCCTTAAATGAGTGGAAGTGAATAGAGAAGGGAGAGTCAATTGAGCCAGCAGATTATAATAAACTAAAGCTTACAAGGCGAATGACTTGGGTCTGTGTAAAGTGTAAAATATTTTACATTGAGCACAAAAACTTGAAAGATAATTCAAAGTATTTTAATTTCTTGCAGGGCATCAACTGATCCCTTCCATCTTTTTCTGCTGAGATTCTAGAAGGTTTCCAGTTGTATGAATGGAGATTTTGAGCCTTTGGACTTCATTCCTCAGAAGTCCCTTAGAATTTCCCAAAATTCCATTTTTCCTGAGTCCCCACGATTTACGTGATTGTATTTAAGTGTCCCTCATCCTCTTTTGAACCTGCGACCAGGCTGAAGTCAGGCAGTTCTTTTGTTTTAGTTATTATTAATACAATATAATACTTAGTTATTGATTATTAATTTTAAAACCCACACAATTAATGCTCATTTTCTAATTATATATTTTCGTTCCTATAGGAAAAGGAGAGGCACCTTGGGCATACAGAAGAATTCAGTTCAGTTTATTTTTTTTCAATTTTATTTCATTTCCAAGTTAGTTAATTTATGTATGTAGAATATTTTCCCATGATTACATGATTCATATTCTCTTCACTTGCTGACAAACAATCCCATGGGGTTATATATGTGTCATTGTTCAAGACCTATTTTCATATTATTAATATTTTCAATAGAATGATCATTTAAAGTCAAAATCCCCAAACATATCCCCAACAAACCATGTGATCAATCATACATTTTTCTTCTGCGTTTCTACTCCCACAGTGCTTTCTCTGATGTTCTTTCTTATAAATTCCTCTGGATTGTCCTGGGCCATTGCATTGCTGCGAGTAGAGAAGTTCATTGCATTCAGTTGTGCCAAAGTGTATCAGTCTCTATATACAATGTTCTCCTGGTTCTGCTCCTTTCATTTTGCATCAAATCCTTGAGGTCATTCCAGTTCACGTGGAATTCCTCCAGTTCATTATTCCTTTTAGCACAATAGTATTGCATCACCATCAGATACCACAATTTGTTCAGTCATTCCCCAATTGATGGATACCCCCTTCATTTTCCAATTTTTTTGCCACTCCAAAGAGAGCAGCTATGAATATTTTTGTACAAGTCTTTCCCTCTATTATCTCTTTGGGATACAAATCCAGCAGTGCTATGGTTGGATAAAAGGGCAAGTAGTCTTTTAAAGCCCTTTGGGCACAGTTCCAAGTTGCCCTCCAGAATGATTGGATCAATTCACAACTCCACCAGCAATGTATTTGTGTTCCAATTTTGCCACATCCCCTCCAACATTTATACTTTCCTTTGCTGTCATATTAGCCAATCTTCTAGGTGTGAGATGGTACCTCAGAGTTGTTTTGATTTGCATTTCTCTAATTATGAGAGATTTAGAATACTTTTTCATGTGTTTAGTGATAACTTTGATTTCTTTACCTGAAAACTGCCTATTCATGTCCCTTAACCATTTGTCAATTGGGAAATGGCTTGATTTTTTTTTTTTTTGTACAAGTGACTTAGCTACTTATAAATTTGAGAAAGAGTTTTCCCCAATTTGTTGCTTTCTTTATAATTTTGTTTGCATTGATTTTATTTGTATCATACCTTTTTAATTTACTGTAATCAAAATTATTCATTTTACATTTTGTAATATTCTCTCTCTTACTTGGTCTTCAATTCTTTCCTTTCTCATTGATCTGACAGTTATACTATTCAAGGTTCTCCTAATTTACTTATAATTTGCCTCCTTATATTTTAGTCATTTACTCATTTAAAATTTATCTTGGTATGGGGTGTGCAATGTTGATCTAAACCTAACCTCTCCCATACTGTTTTTCAATTTTCCCAGTAGTTTTTGTCAAATAGTGGGTTCTTGTCCCAAAAGCTAGAATCTTTGGGTTTAATTGTACACTATCTTACTGAGATAATTTACCCCAAGTCTATTCCATTGATCTGCCCTTCTGTCTCTTAGGCAGTACCATATTGTCTTGATGATCACTGCTTTATAGTACGGTTTAAGATCTGGTACTTGTAAACCTCAAATTTCCTTAGACTTATAATTGTTGAAAATTTCACCATTGGGATATTTCATACTTGGAAAATTTCTTACTGATAGTCTATTGGAATGGGAACTCCATTGGCATGGGAGGTTCCTTCTCTTCCCTTCTTAAGATTACTTTAGGACAGAAACCCTTTGCTGAACAATGGAAAGGACTTTGACCTATGCTTGAGCATAGAACAGGAATTTCTTTGAGTCTTGATTGATTTTAGAATTGATACAATGGAGATACTCCACCCTATTCAGTCCTAATAAGATTGAGTAAGGGCTGCAGCCTAGATCAAAATTTAATTATTCCAATCTCTACCATACTCAAGTTAACAGGATTTAGAAAGGGCTGTAGCAAAGGAGTATAGATTTAATCATTTGAAAAATATGACCTTCAAAAGACATGTGCAAAAGCCAGAAACCTCTGGGCGGTCCTGGGTTAAGCGAGAGCCTCCATTGACAGGGAAATTGATGAAGAGTGATTGGTAGATGTGAGGACTGAGGGGAGGCAACTTGGATGGTGTCCTTAAAGATAGGAGGGTCTGGAGACTGGGAGAGGGTGGATTTTTTGGGTCGGTGTTGTTCCTGGGCTCTGAGGAAGCTTGCTCTGAAGGAAGCTGAAGGTGGGGGCCTCTGAGACTGTTTCTCCATTTTGGACACGTGAGTAATAGGGACTGATCTCTTTTCTTTGCCCCAGCTATCTAAGGGCTTGGGCCTTTTGGCCCAGCCTAAACAGAAGGGGTATTTAAGCCCTATTCCCTTCTCTCCCCTTTCTCTCTCTCTATATATATCTCTAATTCCTTTCTTGCTCCTATTGTAATTAAACTCCAAAAAAGGCTGACGGCTGACTTGAGTTTTTCATTTAGGAATTACATAGCTGATTCCTTGGCGACCTTAAATTAATATATATCAGTCTTTTAAAGTGATTCCCTTGTAACATTGTGGCTGACCACACGGGAGTCTAAAGAATCCTCTCAATAAAACTTTTTCCTTGCCTTTTTACTATACTGTTTCACCACTTAGTTCTTTTTTTTTAACAAAAAAAACTTGGCTTAAAGACACAGCTGCTAGAACACGTGAGTATAAAAAACTTTTTCTCTTTTCTCCTTAAGTTAAATTGGAATCAGCAGTTTTTTCTTTTTCTTCCCTTTAATCTTAAGGGACAGCTGGGTAGCTCAGCGGATTGAGAGCCAGCCCTAGAAGCAGAAGGTCCTGGGTTCAAATCGGACCTCAGATACTTCCCAGCTGTGTGACTCTGAACGACAGAAAACAGCTGTTTTTAAATCTCAGCAACAGGACTCTAAAGTCCTGGCTGGAAGAACTGTTTCTAAATATCCTTTCCCTTAAGGAACAACTTCCTGGATTAGAAAAAAAAAAACCCTGTGGAAAGTTTGTTGCTTTGCCCTGCTCCCCACGTGTTTTGTGAAATTACAAAATATACATATAAAAATGAGTACTACATTCTTTGACAATTATATGGCAGCTGAAGAAGTAGGGGCATTGAGGAATGAAGGATACCTCCAAATTTTTATATTAATAGGTACTGTCATTTTTATACTCCTCAATACTATATTTAGAGATGAAAAAATAAAAAATATTGAGGATAAAATAAAACAAAATGAGGATAAAATAAAACAAAATGAGGATAAAATAAAACAAAATGAGGATAAAATAAAACAAAATGAGGATAAAATAGAAAATATTGAGGATAAAATAGAAAATGTTGAGGATAAAATAGAAAAAAATGAGGATAAAATAGAAAATATTGAGGATAAAATAGAAAATATTGAGGATAAAATAGAAAAAATTGAGGATAAAATAGAAAAAATTGAGGATACAATAGAAAAAATTGAGGATAAAATAGGAAATATTGAGAATAAAATAGAAAAACTTGAGGATAAAATAGGAAATATTGAGAATAAAATAGGAAATATTGAGGATAAAATGGGAAATATGGAAGATAAAATAGGAAAAATTGAGGATAAAATGCAAGCCCAATTAGAAGATCTAAAAAGTTTCTTACAGGATCAATTAGCAAAAAACCACTCTACCAGAAACAGACCTGTTTCTGAACCTTTGAATGAGGAAATTTCCTTCCCTGAAATAGAGATGGAAAACACCTTCCCTATAGCCCAGTTAACAGACTGCTTCTCTCGTGTAGTGCAAATCTTGTCTGAATTTAATCCCCAAAACGCTTCCCCTGCAATCCCAGCTTCTCATGTTCCTTCTCCTACAGAAAACCAAATTCCAATGCAAGGGAGATCTTGTCCTCCTAGAGAAACCTGTCCTTGTCAAACTGACCCACAGGTGCAAAATTCAACTAGAGGCCTGTTTCCTCTAAGAGAAGTACCTGAAATAGGACGAAATGGGGATGTGGTGACTTTAAGACATAGGATACTGTTTACTCCCCAAGAAATAAATGAATTTACACGAAATATCCCCACATATGAACAAGATCCTTTTCTAGTAACAAAAAAGATGGGAGACATATTTTTTCAATATAATCCGTCTTACAAGGACGTTGAGAGCTTACTACAAGCTTTTTTAAGTGAACGTGAAAAAAATAAAATAATTGCTCATGTCAACAAAACCCGGGGGCGTAATGCAGCACATTGGCCATCTCAGGATCCCGAATGGGACTATAATAATCCTGAGGACTATCTACAACTATACCGTTGTAGAGAGGCCATCCTCACGGCCATGAAGGAATGTGCGGACAGTACAGATAAGTGGATGGAACTGGAAAAAATTAAGCAAAAGGAAAACGAAACACCCTCCAGATTTATGGACAGAATTATCGAGTTTGGGGACAGATACTTAGATTGGGACTTAAATAAAGAGAATAGTTTAAGACAAGTTAGAAGAATCTTTGTAAATAATTCTTGCAAAGTAATTAAAAATTATTTTAAAACACAATGCCCAAGATGGTCAGATATGGACCTTGAAGAATTGCGAAAAACAGCTATATATGTTTTTAAGGGAAACGAAGAAAAGGAGAAAGAGAATAATGATGACATGGAGGAAATGAAGAAAAAAATGAGATGTGTAATAGATAGGATAACTAAATTAGAAAGTGGGCATGATAATGAACCAACGACAATTGCCCCTCTCCAGAAATCCAATTATCAATCCATTACTTGCCACTTCTGTGAGAAGAAGGGCCACAAAATGATGGAATGTAGAACCTTTCTTAAGATGTTTGGAAGGAATACACACTTTAATAATGGTTTTAGAAATAATAACTATAGAAATTATGATAATGGTTATAGAAACCAGAATTCTAGAAATTATAATAATGACTATGGAAATAACTATAATGAATATAGAAATAAGAACTTTAGAAACCAGAATTATAGAAATAGGAATTGGGAATTTAATGACAATGCTCAAATTGAAGAAAATTTTAATGATAATACTCAACAATATATGAGAAATGGCGCTCGTCCAAAAATTACTCGAGGTACTAATGACCCTCAGAGAGGTGCCCTTCAGGGGGGTGCCCAAGGAATATCCCAAACACAATGATGGTGCCCAGGGGGGGCTGGGGCACAGGAATCAGAGGATACAACCTTTGATTTCCCAGACCCTGATGTCCTACTACCCGTTGTCCCTATCCACTGCCCTCCCCATACTAATGAACCCCATGTTACCTTAAAAGTGGGTAACACTTATTATGATTGTCTATTAGACACCGGAGCTTCCTGGTCTGTATTAAAGAGAACACCTGATTTACAATGTTATTCTATTGGCTCAGAGAATGTAATGGGAGTATCAGGAATAACCCAAAGAGTTAAAAGACTTCCTCCTAGAATGGTGTCTGTAGGACCCCTAGAGGTACAACACTCCTTCCTTTTGATGCCTGACTCCCCTTTAAATTTGCTGGGGAGGGACCTTCTATGCAAACTCAGAGCCACAATAACCTGCTCCCCAGATGGCTCATTATCATTAGAAGTACCAGAGGAATCTTTAAAATTACTCCCTGTACTTCTCTCGGAAAACCAGGAGGCAAAAGAACCTTCCATTTTTGAAATACCTAAAGATATACCAGAGTCTCTTTGGGCCACATCTTCTTCTGATGTAGGCTTACTTAAATCTGCTGTTCCTGTGCAGATAAAAACTAAATCTAGCCCACCTCCTTCTATCCCTCAGTATCCCCTCTCAAAGGAGGCAATTGAGGGTATTACACCAGTTATTAACTCATTAATAGAACAGGGAATAATAATCCCTTGCAAATCTGAATACAACACGCCCATCCTGCCAATTAAAAAACCAAAAAAAGGACCCGATGGCAAACACATCTATAGATTCGTACAGGATCTAAGGGCAGTGAATAATCACGTTATAAAGAGACACTCCGTAGTTTCTAACATACATACTATTATTTCATCTATTCCTAGCACAGCTACATACTTTACAGTAGTAGACTTGTGTTCAGCTTTCTTTTCCATACCAATACATGAAAACTCCAGGCATATTTTTGCTTTCACCTGGAAGGGCTCACAATATACCTGGTGTCGGCTGCCACAGGGTTATGTCGAAAGTCCGAGCTTATTTGAGCAAATTTTGAGCCAAGACACAGACAATATAACATTTAAAAATAGCAAATTAATCAAATATGTAGATGATCTACTCTTGGCTTCAACAGATGCAGAAACATGTCAAGAAGATAGCAAACACCTTCTTTTGGAATTGCACAAAAGAGGACATAAAATCTCTAAGGATAAAGTTCAATGGTGTCTCCAAAAAGTAGAATATTTGGGATTCATCTTGACTGCGGGTGCTCGTTATATTTCTCCAAAACGAATTGAGAACATTCAAAAATTGAGTGCTCCTACCACTAAGAAACAGCTGAGAACAATTTTAGGAGCAACAGGGTTTTGTAGACAATGGATTCCTTGCTATGGGGAAATCACTAAACCCCTTATAGCATTAACAAAGGATTCGGTTCCTGAACCCCTCAAATTAGAGCCTGAACACTTGTCAGCTCTAACAGATCTGAAAAAGGCTATCATGTCTGCCCCTGCTCTAGGCATCCCAGATTACAACAAGCCATTTACTTTATATGTGCATGAGCGAAGAGGAGTAGCCTCTGGTGTGTTAACTCAGACTTTGGGACCTTCTCAGCGCCCAATTGCTTATTATTCTGCCCAACTAGACCCAGTAGCAGCAGGAGCACAACCATGCCTTAGAGGAGTAGCTGCTACAGCCTTACTAGTAACAAAAACCGTTGATTTAGTATTGGGATGTCCATTAACAATAATGTGCCCACATGAGATTGAAGCATTATTGGTAAAACATAGAACACAGGCATTCTCGGATCAGAGAATTACAAGGTATGAAATAACCTTATTAAATAGTGAAAATATTATCTTGAAACGCTGTTCAACTCTTAACCCTGCCACCTTGCTTCCAGATTTACCCACTTCAGGAGAACCACTACATAACTGTGAAACATTAGTGTCCATGGCAGAAAAGCCTCGAGATAATCTCTTGGACACTCCCTTAGAAAATGCAGATCTGATTTTATTTACCGATGGTTCCTCTTTTATGAGGGATGGCATACGTTACACTGGAGCTGCCGTAGTCTCAGAATTTGCCACTGAATGGTCAGCTTCACTACCTTCTAACATTAGCGCTCAAGGAGCAGAACTCATAGCTCTAAAACAAGCTTGTATAATTGCCAAGGATAAAAAGGCAACAATTTATACGGATTCTAGATATGCTTTCGGCATTTGTCACTCAGTCGGGATGCTATGGCTCCAAAGAGGATTTTTAACCTCAGCTGGAAAATCCATAGCTAATGCAGAAATTATTAATGAAGTTCTTTCTGCTCTCAAACTGCCTAAAGCCCTAGCTGTAGTTCATTGCTCTGCCCATACAGGTGGCTCTGACCCTGTCTCTAGAGGAAATGACCGAGCAGATGCCGCTGCAAAACTAGCAGCCATAGAAGGACCTGGATTAATTTTAACATTAACAACCACTGATAATTTAAATTTATCACTCTCCTATAATGAAAAGGAAGTGGAAAAATGGAAACAAAAATTTAAAGCAAAACAAATTAATGGAGTATGGGTGTCACCTGAAGGAAAACCCCTGCTCCCTAGAAGTTTCTATAACCAAATTTGCCAATCTATTCATAAAAATGGTCATTTTGGCACCCAGGGCATCGTGGACTCTGTCAAGAGAGTATGGATAGCCCCTGGTATAACTACTGTAGCCTCTAAAGTATGTTCAGCCTGTCCTATTTGCCAGGCATATAACCAACATGCATATCGTGGAAAAGCCTTTGGGGGACGTCCTCTGGCTTACACACCTTTTGAACATCTACAGATAGATTTCATAACAATGCCAAAGGCTGGATGTTATAAATTTTGTCTAGTAATTGTAGATCAACTAACCAGATGGCCAGAAGCATTTCCTACGACCCGAGCCACAGCAGATTTTGTTGCAAAGATACTTTTAAAAGAAATTATTCCTCGTTTTGGCCTACCAGCACGTATTGACTCCGATAGAGGGAGTCATTTTACCAATTCTGTCTTAAATCAAATATATTCTTGCTTGGGGATAACTCCAAAATTCCATGTTCCATATCACCCCCAGAGCTCAGGCCAAGTGGAGAGGATGAATAAAGAACTTAAGACTATGATTGGCAAATTATGCACTGAGACCCATTTAAAATGGCCTGAAATTCTCCCTCTGGCCCTATTTTATCTTAGAAGCAGGCCTAGAGGAGACTTACATATTTCACCATTTGAGATGCTTTTTGGACATCCACCTATACAGGCTAAGCCTTTCTCCCCGGCTTATACATCGCTATTAGGGGGAGATATTACTATTGCTTCCTATATACAGGAGTTACAGCACAAACTACGTGAACTTCATGAATCCGGAGCTGCAGTACAAGCTGGACCATTAGACTTTTCTCTGCATGACCTGAACCCAGGAGATAAAGTTTATATCAAGAATTTCAAGCGAACTGGAGCAACTGAACCTTCCTGGGAAGGACCATTCCAAATATTATTAACTACTCCAACATCTATAAAGATTGGAGAAAGAGACTCTTGGATTCACTGCTCACATGTGAAGAAAGCATCTTCTGCTGAGACTGATTGACTCTATCCTATCATATAAATTGTGACTCTATCTTATCATAAGAATTGGAGATAATAATCCATAGACAAATGGATGCTGTTTTTCTTTCAAGAATATATTGAATTACTGATTTTTTTCTTATTTTTTCTTATTTCTTTTCTTTTATTTTTTATCAGAATATTTGATTTTTTCTCATTTTTTGTACTGAAGGTACACATAATTAATATTAATATTTTTTTCCCTGCAGTAATACAAGTTAATATATATACTCTTGCTATAATATCAATATATGCCTAAAAGCTTTAAACTATGGGAACCTGCCATTTATTGATAAAATATTATAGGACTGTGATTAATGTTTGTGTCTGATTCCAGAAAAAGGGATAAAAACAAGGAGCACAGACTAAACCTGAATAGTGCCAATAGAGCACACAAGAAATATTAAAGTGAGACTCGAGGTTGCGACGCTTAACTTATGTTTAAGTCGTAGGACTTCCTTGTATCTACACTCTTTTCAAAATACTCAAACAAGTACAAAGCTTGACTATCATGCTGGCTCCCTATATCCCTGAGGAAAAAATCAGACAAGGGAATGACATTTCCCCATCAAAATAGAATTCTAATTCTTTCCTTCTTATATTATGGCAACTTCCTGTAGTCTTGGCTACAAATGGCTAAGTGAAATATTACTGTATTCTGTCCTACATACTTGTGGGATAGAAATTACTTTAAACTGGACCTATACAAGGCCTATTTTGAATTTTTCTTATGTTTTTGATTATTTTTCTATTCTTTTGATAATTGACACATACACCCCCATAACTGAACATTGCATTCTGAGCTAAACTTGATATTTTTTTTAAATACTTACTTCAGGGGGGATTGTATTTTAATTTAAAATCTAAGAATTTTTGAATTTTTTTTGTTTGAGATTTTATTTTTATAAAAATCCAAGACTTTTGTTTAAGATTTTACTTTTATAAAAAATTCAAAGATTTTGATTTTGTTCAAGAAAAGATCTTCAAGAAAGAAGCTTGAAACTTTTATATCCAGAGAATGAACTGTTGCAGAAAGATGCCAAAAACCTACACTTCATCAAGAAGATCAAGAATGAACTTTGGATGTGATTGATTGGACTGAACTTTTGATTGAACATTTATTGTAACATTTATGCCAAAAGGGACTGCCCCTAATTTGGCTTTCTGTCAATGCGCCTAGCAAACATTGGTTTTGCTTTCTTTTCTTTTCTATTTCCTCTCTCACTATTCTAATTTCTCTTAGAAAATTGAATATTGTGTATATCTTTAGTTAGAAGTGAATTTAGAACTACAAAATGATTATGTTAAATGATCAATAGGGAGACTAGTCTCCCAATGATCATCAGGGGGGATTGTAAACCTCAAATTTCCTTAGACTTATAATTGTTGAAAATTTCACCATTGGGATATTTCATACTTGGAAAATTTCTTACTGATAGTCTATTGGAATGGGAACTCCATTGGCATGGGAGGTTCCTTCTCTTCCCTTCTTAAGATTACTTTAGGACAGAAACCCTTTGCTGAACAATGGAAAGGACTTTGACCTATGCTTGAGCATAGAACAGGAATTTCTTTGAGTCTTGATTGATTTTAGAATTGATACAATGGAGATACTCCACCCTATTCAGTCCTAATAAGATTGAGTAAGGGCTGCAGCCTAGATCAAAATTTAATTATTCCAATCTCTACCATACTCAAGTTAACAGGATTTAGAAAGGGCTGTAGCAAAGGAGTATAGATTTAATCATTTGAAAAATATGACCTTCAAAAGACATGTGCAAAAGCCAGAAACCTCTGGGCGGTCCTGGGTTAAGCGAGAGCCTCCATTGACAGGGAAATTGATGAAGAGTGATTGGTAGATGTGAGGACTGAGGGGAGGCAACTTGGATGGTGTCCTTAAAGATAGGAGGGTCTGGAGACTGGGAGAGGGTGGATTTTTTGGGTCGGTGTTGTTCCTGGGCTCTGAGGAAGCTTGCTCTGAAGGAAGCTGAAGGTGGGGGCCTCTGAGACTATTTCTCCATTTTGGACACGTGAGTAATAGGGACTGATCTCTTTTCTTTGCCCCAGCTATCTAAGGGCTTGGGCCTTTTGGCCCAGCCTAAACAGAAGGGGTATTTAAGCCCTATTCCCTTCTCTCCCCTTTCTCTCTCTCTATATATATCTCTAATTCCTTTCTTGCTCCTATTGTAATTAAACTCCAAAAAAGGCTGACGGCTGACTTGAGTTTTTCATTTAGGAATTACATAGCTGATTCCTTGGCGACCTTAAATTAATATATATCAGTCTTTTAAAGTGATTCCCTTGTAACATACTGCTAGGCCACCTTCCTTCACATTTTTAAAAAAATTAGTTCCCTTCATATCCTTGATCTTTTGTTCTCCAAAAGGACTTTGATATAATTTTTTTCTAATTCTATAAAAAAGTTTCTTGGTAGTTTGATAGGTACAGTACTGAATAAGTAAATTAATTTGGGTAGGACTGTCATTTTTATTATATTAGCTCATCCTATCCATGAAAATTAATGTTTTTCCAATTTTTTAGATCTAGTTTTAGTTGTGTGGAAAGTGCTTTATAGTTGTGTCCATATAATTCCTGTGTTTGTCCTGGCAAATTGATTCCTAAATATTTTATATTGCCTAAAGTAATTTTAAATGGAATTTCTCTTTCTAACTCTTGCTGCTGAGTTGTGTTAGAAATATATAGAAATGCTGATGATTTATGTGGGTTTATTTTATATTCTACAACTTTGCTAAAGTTTTGATTATTTCCACTAGCTTTTTAGTTGATTTTCTAGAATTCTTTAAGTAGGCTATCATATCATCAGCAAAGAGTGATAGTTTCCTCATTGCCTATTTTAATCCCTTCAATTTCTTTTCCTCCTCTAATTTTTTTTTGCTACCACTATCATTTCTAATAAAATATTAAATAGTAGTGGTGATAATGAATATCTCGATCTTACTAGGAAGGCCTCTAACTTGTCCCCATTATAGATGATAGTTGCTGATGGTTTTAAATATATACTGTTTATTATTTTGAAGAATAGTCCTTCTATTCCTATATTTTCTAGTGTTTTCAATATGAATGGGTGTTGTATTTTGTCAAAGGCTTTTTCTGCATGTATTATGATAATCTTATGGTTTCTGTTGGTTTGGTTATTCATATGGTCAATTATATGGATGATTTTCTTAATATTAAACTATTCTTACATTCCTGGTATAAATCCCACCTGGTCATAGTAAATAATTTGCTGTTATCTTTTTGCTAGTACTCTATTTAAGATTTTTTGCATCTATGTTCATTAAGGAGATTGGTCTGTAGTTTTCTTTCTATTTTTGGTTTGCCTGGCTTTGGAATCAGTACCATTTTTGTGTCATAAAAGGAATTTGGTAAAACTCCTTCTTTGCTTATTTTGTTAAATAGTTTGTATAGTATTTGGATTAATTGTTCTTTAAACATTTGATAGAATATACTTGTGAATCTATCTGAACCTGGGAATTTTTCCTTAGGGAGTTCCTTGATGGCTTGTTCAAGTTCTTTTTCTGAGATGGGATTGCTTATATTCTATTTCCTCTTTTGTTAATCTAGGTAGTTTATATTTTTGTAAATATTCACCCATTTCACCTAGATTGTCATGTTTATTGCCATATAGTTGGGCAAAATTGCTTTTAATAATTACCTTAATTTCCTTTTCATTAGAGGTGAGGTTGCCCTTTTATTGTTAGATACTCTTAATTTGATTTTCTTCTTTCTTTTTTTTAATTAAATTAAGAAGTTCTTTATCTAGTTTATTTGTTTTTTTCAAAGTACTAGCTCCTAGACTTATTTAGTTCAATAGTTCTTTTACTTTCAATTTTATTAATTTCTCCTTTGATTGTTGAGAGTTCCAATTTAGTTTTTATCTGGGGATTTTTAATTTGTTCTCTTTATAATTTTTTAATTTGCATGCCCAATTCATTGACCTCTTCCCTCTCTGACTTGTTGATATATGCACTCAGTCATATAAATTTTCCCCTGAGTACTGCTTTGGCTGCATCCCATAGATTTTGATATGTTGTTTCCTCGTTGTCATTCTCTTCAATGAAATCAGTAATTGTTTCTTTGATTTGTTCTTTGACCAGTTTTGAAGATTTAGATTAGTTTGCAATTAACTTTAAATTTGCCTTTACATAAGCCCTTATTGGTTATTATTTTTATTGCATTATTGTATGAAAAAATGTGTTCATTATTTCCACTTTTCTACATTTGTTTTGCAATGGTTTTATGCCATATTACATGGTCAATCTTTGTATATGTGCCATGTGCTACTGAAAAGAAGGTATACTCCTTTTTATCAGTATTTATTTTTTCTCCAGATATCTATTAGTTCTAATTTTTCTAACATTTCATTCACTTCCCTTACTTCTTTCTTATTTATTTTTTGGCTAGATTCATCTAGTTCTGATAGGGGAAGATTGAGGTCCCCCACTGGTATGGTTTTACTTTCATTTCATCCTGAATCCATTAATTTCTCCTTTAGAAATCTGAATACTATACCCTTTGGTGCAAATATGTTGAGTTCTGTAGCAAGGGAGAGAATGATTGACAGATCTTGAGACATAGAATCTTGCCTGAGCTGATTGAATCAGAGTTCTGAGGAACAGTTTTGCGAACTGCCACACTGGAGCTAAAAAGTGAAACCTAGAAGGTAAAGATCTGATCTCTAATGTACTCCCATGGACATCTTGCAAGCAGCCTCTTTGAATACCACCAAACAAGGGTGAGAGGAAATCTCCATACACTCTGGTGGACAGAGTAGAAACTTGAAGGAACCTCTCTTTCCTGGGATATTTGAGGACTCAGCTGGATTCCTGTACCTGACCCACCAAGGACTCTGTGTGTGTGAAAAATCTGGTTCCCTGTTGGACTTACCCTTTGGAAACTTGAGTATTTAGTTTAGGGTAGTCAGATAGTGGATTAAATAATTGGGATGAGTCAGATGCTAACTCCTGCCCTTATACTTCATTACCTTTCCCTTCTTTGTTAATAAATTCATTTTATTTATATGTGCCTTCTTCCCTTCTGTATAGCCTTCCTTCCCCCCTCCTAAAAATCATAATAACAGTACTGACATTTCTTCTTTATTTATACTGTCTTTCATCAAGATATGATTACCTTCCTTATATCTTTTAATCAGATCTATTTTTGCTTTACCTTTGTATGAGATCATAATTGCTACTCGTGCCTTCTTTGTTTCAGTTGTAGTCCAGTAAATTCTGCTCTGTCCTCTTACCTTTACCCTGTCTATGTCTGCTTGCATCAAGTGTGTTTCTTGTATTCAATGTAAGAATTAAAATGGGCTTTGGGGGTCTCCACTTATAATAATTAAATATTAAGTCAAAAGGCTGTTAGTAGCCTTAGTAGCTTTATTACAGCAATGTAGAGATAGTAAAGAGGGAAATGTAAGAAGGAGGTAGAAAATATTGCCTAGCTAAATACCCTAAGTCCAGATCTGAGTGCCTCCATACAATGAGTGTGAATCTGAATGTGAATCTCAACAGCCCACAAGAGTCTCCAGTCTCCAGTCTCCAGTCAAGTGTTTCACCAACCAAAAGAGAGTCATGCTACAAAGACTGAGTCTTACTTAAAACAGCATCCCACTGAATATAGGAGAAGAACCAAAAAGCCAGTGTCCCTGGCCAGGGTCTCCTCAACCCATGGTAGTCACCAAAGCCAAACTCCATGAGCCACCAATGCAGAATGCCTCTTTCAGCAAGAATCTCCAATGCAGAAAAATCCAACCAGAAATCCCCAACACAGAATCTCCAATGCCAACTGAATATCAGCTCTTCAGTCTCCCCTTTCATAAATCCTTTTCCCATGTCATTTCCTGTCTCTCTGGTTTCTATTTCCTTTCACTGTGGGCTGGACTATAACATCTCAGGAACCAGTCATAGTTTCTCAATTTGCCTGGCACTGCCTAGAAGGCAGTGCCTATGGGATCTACTTCCTGTGAGAACTTCCTTTCTCTGGTGTGTGTGAACTTTCTTGTAAAAGATCTTCAAGTGTTTGATTAAGTGTGAAAGGAGAGGCACTCCAAGTTCTTGACTGATTAAGTTAAAATAAACAAAGGGGATCTTAAAATCCCTTTCACAACTACATATGGTAGGATTCTGGTTTTTAATCCATTCTGCTATTCACTCCCTTTTTATGGGTGAGTTCATCCCATTCAAATTTACAGTTATGATTACTTTTGTGTATTTCCCTTCAATTTTGACCTCCTCCTTTGATTTTGACTTTTCTCTTATCCCTCTTACCCTCCCTTCCAACTTTTTGCTTTTAGTCAGTCTCCCCCTTTTCTCCTCCCTAATGCTATTCCACTTACTACCCCTTCCCTTATTATTATTCCCCTCTTACTATAGTGTCTTTTAAATGACCCCCCAATCTCTCCTTCCTTGTATTGCTCCCCTCCCCACCAGCCCATTTATTATCCTTCTATTTCTCTACAGGGCATAATAAATTCTCTGCCACAATGGATCTGGCTGTTCTTCCCTCTCTGAGCCAATTCCAATGAGTATAAGATTTAAATATTACCTGTCACCAACCTCTTCTTCCTTTCCATTGTATTGGCCTTCTCCTCCCTTTCCCCTATGTGTTTCTTTATGAAATATATATTTACCCCATTTTATCTCTTTTCCCATTTCTCTTAGCATTATCCTCTTTTTTTTACTCATATATATATATATGTGTATATATATATATATATTTGACATATTATCTTATATAGTTTATCACTGTAACCTGTAGGTATTATTCTTCTAGCTACCCCAGTGATAATGATAATTTTAATAGTTACCAATATCATTCTTTCATATAGGAATACAAATCACTTGAACTTTCTGGGTCCCTTAAATTCATTTTTTTCTCTTTCTTAATTACCTTTTGGTGATTCCCTTGAGTTCTATATTTGGGCATTAAAATTTCTGTTTAAGTCTGGTATTTTCTTCAAGAATGCTTGGAAATCTATTTTATTAAATGACCTTACTCTCCCCTACAAGAATATAGTCAATTTTGCTGGGTAGTTGATTCTTGGTTATAGACCCAGTTCCCTTGCTATCTGGAATATCATATTCTATTCCTTCCAGTCCTTTAGTGTGGATTAGCTAGATCCTGTATAATCCTGATTGTGGCTCCATGATATCTGAATTGTTTCTTTTTAGCAGCTTATTGTATCTTTTCCTTTGTTTGGAAGTTCTTGAACTTAGCTATAATATTCCTGGGCATTGTCAATTGGGCATTTAATGCAGGAGGTCATCTGTGGAGTCTTTCAGTCTCTAATTTTTCTTCTTGTTCAAGAATATCAGGACAATTTTCTTGGATAATTTCCTGTAGGGTGATGTCCAGATTTTTTCTTTGGTTATGATTTTCATATAGTCCAATAATTATTGAATTCTCTCTTGGATCTATTTTCCAGGTCTGTTGTTTTATCAATGGGGTGTTTCATATTTTCCTCAATTTTTTCATTCTTTTGATTTTGTTTTATAGATTCTTGCTGCCTTGTGAAGTCATTCACTTCTAATTGTTCAATTCTAATTTTTAAAAACTGAATTTTATCCTTGACTTTTTGATCCTCCTTTTCCTTTTGATCTATTTTTCTTTGTAGGTCTTTCTTTAACTCATTTTTGAGCTGGTCTGTTCTGGCTTTAAAGAAATGATTTTCTTGTTTTAGTTCATGTGCTGTTTATTTCTGTTTCCAGATGACTAATTTTGCTTTTTAAGTTCTTTTCCCAATTTTCTTCAACCTCTGTTAATTGTTTTTTGAATTGTGTTTTGAGTTCTTCCAAAGCCTGAATCCAATTCGCTAGAATTTCTGAGTTTTTGCTTGGTGTTACTTGGTCCTCCTCTATTCCATTTATTCTTTGTTCATTACCTGAATAGAAGCTGTTGATTGTAATTTCTTTTTTCCCTTTTCTTTTGTTTACTCATATCTTTTCCTTCTTTCCCCCTCCTTATTGACTGTAATCTTTCTCCTTTGTTTATTTGTTGGATCTGTGAGTTTGGGTTTGGGCTTTTCTGCCCTGAGGGGGCTTCTCTTGTGCTGATTAACTGGATTAAGCTGATGGAGATGACCTGTTGTATTGTTGTGCCCTGAGGTCAGATCTTCCACAGTTGTCAGTAGAGGCTGAAGGTGAAAGTGAAGGTGTGGAAGCTGAAGGTAGTTATCCTTGGTCTTCCTCTCTACTCCTTTCTGTCAGCCACCTCCCTTCCAGCTGCCTGGCCAGAGGCCTGAGCTTTCCTTGGTGTTACCAAGGTAGTCCCTAGTGGTTGCAGCTTTCACCCTGGGATCCCAGAATAAGAATTTAAATTTAGATTTTTTGCTAAATATGAGAATTCTAAAGTAATATTATTGTCACCAATTTAAAAATATTATAGATTAAGTCAAAATGACTTTTAGCAACTTTATTTATAGAGGTGGAAAGAGTGAAAGTGGAAAAATGAAGATAAAAAGACAGAAAGTACTGCTTACTTACAAATACCCTAAATTTAATCCTTACGTCTCTAACCCGCAAATGTGAATCCAAAAGTGAATCTCACCAGAAGCCAAAGTCCTAATTAGGAAGGTGAAATCCTAAGAACCAGGAAACACTGAAGAATCTGCTGAAAACCAGTGCCTATGAGGTTAAGACTGTCAAGAATCTCACCAGAACTCACACTGAAGGTAGTGTCTCATTGAAACACCAATGAGTAGAGAGGGTCTCTTCACCAAAGAACCAAGGAAGGAATCACTCTACTCACCACCACAAGTGAATGCAGGATCCAGGAAAAAGAGTTTCCTTCTCCAGTCCAGCTCATCAACTCAGAGAGAGCATGACTGAATCCTCAGTCTGGCCTCTTTAAGGCAGTTTTCTCCATTTCACTTCCTGTTGCTCCCCCACTTTATGAGAACCAGTTGAAGTCTTTCAATTTGTCTAGCACTACCCACTGCGGTACCACCTTTGGAGGTGAGAATTTATTTTAGTAAGTGACTTCCAAATTCTCTTACTGTCAGGTAGGAATACTTTAAATTCTTGATTTGTTTAACTTAAATGCTTCTGATTGATAGACAAAGAGAGTTTGATTCACTCTTCATACCAGTCAGCTGGGTTCCTCCTGTGGGTCTCAGCACAGTAGTTGGGTGAAGGGTGTTGAATCTTTCCCTCATACTTGAGAATTTGAATTTATCTGCATATCTTTCAGGTTGGATTGAGTTGGAGAGACCCATGGCTCTGTCTTGTTTTTGAGTTTGGCTTTCTATATCTTTTGAACACTTGCTTTTCTGGTTGTTTACTAGCTCTGTGAGTTTGGGCTTTTCTGTCTTCTAGAGGCTTCTTGCCTGCACTATTATAATAATTAAAAGAGTGGATGTCATAAACTGTAAGAGTTAAAATAGTGGAAGACTTAAATTGTGATAGATATAAGAGTGGGTGAGTAAATTGTGACCACAGAAAATATGTTTCACTACAGTGTCTTTGAAAATCAAATATGTAAGGTGGTCGCCAGGGAAATATTCCCAATTATGAATATACCCAAGTCAACTGGGTTTTATAGAAAATTTAATTAATAATACAATGAGGAATTAAAAAAGAGAGAAAGAGTAAGAAAGGAATAAGTATGAAGGGCCTTGAGCCAACATGGCCTCGACCTGAGCCTTAAGAGAGAGAGATCAGTCAGTCTTTTATCACTCACCACAAGATCTGTCTAAGCAAGGATATTCTAGTGACACCAGGCCAGCTCCATCTCAGCTGACTTCACCAGCTCAATCCTCAATCTGAATGTCCCCAAGAGAGTCTCGAGAGAGACCCTTCAAGGCAGTCTTTCCTAGCTGACTGTTTCTAGAGAGAGCTTTTCGTCTCCTTTTAAAGGGCATTTTCTCCTTTGTCACCTCCCCTAAATTCTTACATCTACCAATCACAGTAGACGTTTTTCAAAGGACAGATGATTCTTAGTTCACACCTAAGAAGGTGTGAAACTTTTGAATAATTCACACCAGGAAAGCTCTGAGTAAGTTTCCCAGTTCTTTGTTCCTTGTAAATTCACAAGTTGCCTGACCTTTATAGGTACTTATCAACCTTTTGTATTAGTCTTAAAAATAGGCATGGCTTAAGTATGGGTTTAAGTACTTTTCATTGTTCAGCAAGGAGTTTTCTCCCCTAAAGCAGTCTTAAGTAGGGTGGAGTAGAGGTCTTCACATTTCTGATCTAAGTAGAGTTCTCACATTTTTTAAATGGGGAATTTTCCCAATAGGGAATTGTCCCAATGGAGAATTCCCCAATGGGAAATTTTTTAACATTCATAAGTCTGAGAAATTTCAAGATTCACACTATTGATAAACTGGAATAAGCCAGTTGAGTTGATCTGCAGAACTGGATGTGCCCTGAGTACAAAACTTCCAGAGACAGAGGCCTAAGATGGAGTTGTAGTGGCTGAAGGCTGCAAACAGCCTGTCCTCTTCTTTGCTTCTCTCCTCCAGTTGTCTCCTTGCTAGCTGTGGTCAGAGCCCTGAGCTTCCTGTAGTTGTGGTAGCAAGGCACTCTGGCCATCACCCTGAGATCCCACCAACAGCCAGAGTCTCAGCACAGTAGGTGGGGGAGGGACACTGGGACCTTCCCTCTTTCTTTTCCTTAAACATGGGAATTCAACTTTCCCTGTGTACCTTTAAAAGGTTGAATCGAGCAGCTCTGTGTTCTTGCAGGATTTGGTTTTCTGTTCCCCTTTTGAAGTGCTTTGTTTTTGATTGGTGTGGAAGGGTTTTCACAGAGGAATTGATTTTAGCTGCTTCTAAGTCACTATCTTTTTTCTACCCCCTTCAGTTCAGTTTAGCAAGTTTATTAAGCACTGTGCTAGTTGACTCCAGATAAAAATTGGTTCGTTTTTGCCTCCAATGAGCTTCCATTCTACTGGGGGAAGCAGCAAGTCCATAGATAAGTTAATATAAAAGAAATACAAAGTAAACACAAAGTAATTTGTATTTAGAATATACTTGGCCCACTTAGAAGAGAAATACATAGCTATATACATATCTGCCCACACATATACATACAATGCTGTCAGCTACCAGTGAAATTCTTCATGTGATAATTACAAAGGATTTGCCCAACCTCTTTTAGTGACTTATCAACCTAGAGAAATTTTTAAGTCTCTTTAGCTGTGATCTAATCTCATTTCTCATTGTTGAGAAAAAAAAGTCAATGATTCATTTACACATTCTGATTATTGAGTATGTGATTTCTTCTTTACTTAACAGCTAAATCAATACCCTTCCCAGTTGCCTGCTTTGAAAACACAATATCTTTCCTCTTCAATATTTACAAAAATTCTTGCCATTGAAAAGGCATTTTGGGAATCGAGCACTGACTGATGATGTAGTGATTTCTCCATTTTCCTTTCCTCAATGGGCTTCTTCTTTCTACCTTTCCATACAAAACCTCTGTGTATAAAAGCACAGACATATACATCTATACCTGCACAGATATAACTCAAAATTATATAGTGTTTTAGGTTTGTAAAATGTTTTCCTTAGGAAAACCATGGAAGACATATAGTACAAACATTTTGATTCCCATTTTATGGATAGAGAAACTGAGATTATGAGAGGTCCAGTGATTTTTCCAGAGGTCCTGGACAAACTGGGAGTCCTGAATTCAAGGTCAGGTCTCTCCTGACTCTGAATGTAGCTCTGTCTCCCTTACCATCCTATGTTGGAATTTCAAGCACAATACATACACATACAGACCTATTTATACAGGAATGCATACATATGTGTCTAGATAAACACAGAAAACTACATGTAAAGGACCAACAACATACAGAATTATATCTAGACTCACACAGAGAGAAACATACAGTTTTGCACACCCACCCATAGGAACACAGAGTCTGTCAGCCACCAGAGTCACGTCCTCAATGCAATGATGACGGCAGCGATCTGTGTTATGATTTATCTTTGAGAGGAGCCACATCACTCTTGGTAGGATATGTCTTCTGGATGTGAATAATGTGAGGCCGCTACAATCTATCTAAGGATGAAACAATGTGAGTGGTTATATTTAAATTTAGTGATTTTGCTTCTAGGCCCATTCCTTATTTCTTGATCGAAAAGTCCCAGTGAAAGGGCTCTTTGGTGAATATCCAAATAATTGTATCACAGATAGGCAGGGACATTTTTCATTGGAGTCAACAATAGCTGTAAATCAACTGCCAGGCTCCAATTGTGTACCTTGCTCTACAGATGTTGGCATCACCTAATGGTCTTCACCCTGGACATTTCAGCTAGGACTTGTATTTCAGAGGATGACTTAAAAATTATTCCTACAGTATAGAGGAAGGGAAGTTAGACTAGAGGACTTCTAGAGTTTTCTCTGTTAAAAGCCTAAAAATTTCTGTGATTTAATAAAAAGAGAACTGGATGATATTCAGAGTTTTTGCTCTGAAATTAATTAGTTGTGTGACCTTGAGCAAGTCTCTTCCCCTCTCTAGGGCTCAGTTTCCTCCTCTGTCAAATGAGGCATTCAGACTAAATTATTGTTTCCATTTCTAGAAGCCTATGAGATTCTTTGTGTGGGGACTTCCCACAAGGACCTTTCAGGGATCTGGGAGCAACTTGGGGAGTGGAAGTCTTAAAGTGACAAAGAACTTGGTTTTATGCAGATGTCCCTGTGGTGCTTTAAAAAGAAAAAAAAAAGAAGAGAGAGAAAAGAAAACAGAAAACAGAAAAACATGACACATAACCGGAATCATTTCTTAATAGAAAATCTCTCAAAGTTTTCCACAAGGCGCTGTCAGCGGCTCTTCAAGCCACACTGCCTATTTTAAATTTTATTTAAATCAACAAATTGCACACACTTGAATACAGAAACAGAATACAGGGAAAACACAAGCTGCCCTAGCAGAGCAATGTCTAATAAACATTATGCTACTCAGAGATATTTGCTGTTTAATCACCCCATGAAAGGACGTGTTCAGCCAAAAGATGTCAGATAGCATCTTGCTAAAGGCATTGGTGCCAGTTATGCTAGCGTCCAAGTTCATGCAGCTGATTTTTTTCCTCCTCCTCTCCATTTGTTTTCTATTGTAGCATATCAGTCTCCAAGATGCCTCTATGCCTTGGAATGTACATGGGTGAAGTATGCATGGTTTTCACATGACAGAACATAAATATAATGGAGTTGTGGCATTTTAGAGGAAGAAAGGACTTTATAACATGGAATATTAGAATAGTTGGGAGTCTTTGAAACCACTTAGTAATATTCTTGAAAGCAGGGATTGTTTTTTCTGTCCTTTGCATTCCGGTATCTAGCACAGTAGATGGCACATAAGAAGTGCTTAATAAATGTATTTTGAATTGGAGCTGCTTGTTTTATAGATGTATAAACAGAGGTGCAAAAAGAAGAAGTTACTTGCCCAACGTCATTCTCAGTCAATCAATCAATCAATCAATATATATATATATTACTTTAAAACAAATATAATATATTGTGCTTTACATACTGTGGATGATTCTAGAAATACAAAGCAAAAAGTTAAATAGTCCCTACCTTCAAGGACAACTGGGAGAGGAGGTCTTATAATAAATATGTACAGATTATATATTTTGTTGCTGTTCAGTCTTTTCAGTCATGTCTGATTCTTGATGAATCCATTTAGGGTTTTCTTGGTAAAGTTGCTAGATTATTTTGTCATTCCTTTCCAGATCATTTTATAGATTAGGAAATTGAGGCAAACTAGATAAGGAAATTGAGGAAAGTGACTTGCCCAGGGTTACAAAGCTAGTGAATGTCTGAGGTCAAATTTGGACTTGGGGATGAATCTTCTTGACTCTAGGCTGGTATTCTATCCACAGAACACACACACATACACACACACACACACACACACACACACACACCACACACACACACACACACACACACACACTACCATATACAATAAACAATGGCTTGGGGAGTTAGTCAGCAGCAAAAGTAGAACAAAAACTTAGATCTCATCATTTTCTTTCTAGTGGTCTTTCAACTGTATCATCCTGCCTTACAAAATAGGCAAGCAACAAACATGTATCAGGGATCTACTATGGTTGTAGCACTGGGTGAGAACTGTAGGCACTACCAAAGAATAAATGACCTACTTCCTTCTCTGATGGAGTTTATAGTCTAGCTGGAAAAATAAAAAATAAAGAGATGAGTGATAATTATACACTAAATGGGGTGGTTCAACCTATGAATTTTAGTAGGAGCTGAAGGAGGAGGAAATGAGAAATCAGTGAGGGTCAGAAGGATGGGGAGGGAATAACCTACTTGAATGACAAAGGTCACCATCCAGTAGGAATAACTCCCAGACTTCCTTCACTATTCCTTGACAAAGGTGTTCAATTAAGAAACAGGCATGTTTATGCATCTTGCCTTTCTGTGTTGTGTTTTTCTTTATCCTCTTCACTTTTAGAGCTATAGGAACTTTTCCTATTTTCAAGTCTATTTCAGGGAAGGAACTAACCATCTAATAATAAAAATTATCATTGTGATAATTATTATTACTAATAAATACAATCTACATTTTCCTTTGAGTTTTGTAATATATTATTACAAATATTATCTCATTGTCCTCACAATAACTCTAGGAGGCAGGGTATATTATTTCTCCATTTTACAGATGAGAAAACTAAGGCAGAGTGGTGAGGAACTTTTGTCAGGGTGAATAATCAGTATATTATTGCAATGGTCCCTGTGTGGGGTGATGAGAGTCCACACCACCATAGAGGCAATGTCAGAGGGAAAAATGTAAAGGTAAAACTATCCAGCCTTGACAAGATTGGAGTAGAAATGAGAGAGAGGGACAAGTTGCAGATAACACCTAGATTGTGATCCTGGGCAGATGGTGGTTCCTCAAAAGTAGAAAAAGAAAGGAGGGTTTTGGGGAAAAGGTAATGAATTCAGTTTGGGGCATCTTGAGCTTAGGATAGCTATAGGATACCCAGTCTAAGATGTCCAATATATAGTTGAAAATACAAGCCTAGAGGCCACAGAGAAGTTAGGGAAGGTTAAGTAAACCAGAGAATCATCAGCCTAGAGATGATAGTTGAATTCATGAGACCTGATGAGATCACCAAGTGAAATAATTTAAAGGGAGAAGAGAAGAGTGCCTAGGACAGAGCCATAGGGGACATCATAGCTAGAAGGCATGTCCTGGATAAAGATCCAGCAAAAGAAATGGAGGAGTAGTCACATAGGTAGGAGGAGAACCAGGAGAGAGTAGTAGTATTCCAAAAACCTAGAGAGAAGAGAGCATCAAGGATATGACTGAAAGGTGGTAGAGAAGTCGGTTCAATTCAACTCAAGAAACATTTGTGAAGTTCCTACTGTTTGTCAGACACTATGCAAAGCAGATTTGCAGATACAAAGAAAGGGCAAGAGACAGTCCTGTCTTCGAATAGCTTATGATATAATGCAGGAGACACCATAAAAACAAATACATGCAAAGCTAACTATATACAGGATATATAAGAAATAATTAACAGAGGGAAGGGACTAGAATTAAGAAAGGTTGGGGATGGAGGGTTTTAGTTGGGATTTAAAGGAAAGAGAGAATTCTGTAGTCAATGGAGAAGGAAGAATTTTCCAGAAATGAGAGGTTAAGTGACTTGTTCACCAATCTCATGTTAAATTTTATTTTGGCTGGACTTGAATAATTAATTGGTGGTCACCAGGGATTTTATTTTGAAATCCCAAAATGAATTACTAAAGTAAATGGAATTATGGTAGTTTATTTTTACAATAGAGGGAAGATATTAAGGAAGAGAGAAAAAGGGAGAGAGAGAGGCAGAGCTCTGGCTTCTTCTGAGCCAAGTAAAAATTCTAAGGCCCTAATCAGGGAAAAGGAGTCTCAAGACGATGAGCTTTTCTTGGAGGTTCACACCTCCAGAAAGGCAAAGAAACTAAATCAGTCTTTCACTCACCATGGTGACTGATGACTGTCTAAAAGAAGCAGGCTGTGGTCTCCTGCACAAGCTCCTCCAGGGATCCAGTTCCGCAGCCAAGTGTCTTCACTCCAAGTCTGAGTGTCTGTCTTCTAGTCTCTCCTCCAAGGGACTCTTCTTCACTCCAAGCCCAAGTCACTGATCTCCAGTCCAGCTCCAAGTGACTGATCCTTTGATCTCCCTCTTTGTGCCTGTTTCCTCAATTTAAAAACCATTTTCTCTTGTGTCACCTCTCCTAAATTTTACATATACCAATCACAGCAGACACTCCTCTCCAGGACAGCCCACTGAATGTATGAAATGGGTGTTCACACCTTTTGTAGTTAGTTAACACCTTTTTTGTTTAGTTAACACCTTTTTGAAGTTAAAATGGGTAGATCTATTTTAAATACTGAGTTAACACTTTTTGGGATTAAAATCTAAAAATAAACATGGGATTACAACTTAATCTTCACAATAAAGGAAGAGCTAAGTATCTTTATTGTTACCATCAGGAGAAAGCCAAATTCAATCTTCACAATAGTAAGTTTCAGATGTAGGATTTGAATTCAAGTCTTCATGACTCCAAGCTCATTAATCAATCAATCGATCAATCAGCATTTATTAAGTGTTTACTGTATGCCAAATACTGTTAGTTACTGTGTTGGGTATTCATTATAGTCTGCTCCCTTACATATATATGCATAAGTAAATGCAAGTATGTCATTAAGGTCATGTCCCACTCTTTGTGACCTTGTGGACCTCTGTCCTTGGGGCTTTCTTGTCAAATATACTAGAATGCTATACCAGTTCCTTCTCTAATGTCAAACAGAAGTTCAGTGATTTGGTCAAAGACACAACTAGGAAGCTTCTGTGGTTGGATTCGAACTCAAGACGTACTGACTCCAAGCCCAGCTCTCTATTCATTGTCCCATCTGCCTAAAAGTTTATTTTGCTCAACATCTTGAAATCCTGAAGGACTAAATTGGTAAAGAGGAAACAAAATGTAGATAGTAGTTCAAAGAAATTAGTGATCAAAACCAAAAATAAGAATAGGCTTTGAGTTAATAAAATGACATAATCATAGATCTAGGGGAGGAAAGGACCTCAAAAGTCATCAAGTCCAACTTTCCTTGTTTTATAGATGGGGAAACTGAGAGGCTAAGGGAAGTTGTGCCCTTAGATTTAGATGTACCCTATTTCACTTTGCAAAATTCCATGTATAACAATCTTTTCAGGCAGTTATCTGTTCTATTTGTAAATCCATCTCTAAAGAATAAGGATCCTACTGAACTTCCTTTAGTAGACTCCATGACAAACTCATTGAGTAGTAGCTTTAAAAATGGTGGTTGGCTGACTGACATATTCATGAATATGGTTATTTTTAAGTTCTCCAAATAATCCTTAAGGGTAATAAAATGGAATCTTAGAACCAGTACCATAGTGGGAGCTTCAGCTGAAGTTGTCCTAGAAGATCTCATTGTCTTAATTTTTATCTGATCACTGACCCATTGCCTTGCAGGGATCCTATTGTCCCAAACAACCAGAGAAGGGATACAGGTATACATATTCTCCTCCCTATAATTCCCTGTGGAGAGGAAACAAAGACATCCCATGGTAGGAAGTTTCTCCTCATTTTCTCTGATGTTACTTCAATATCCTTCCCATGCTTACCTGTCTCTGACTCTTGTTCTCCAGGAGAGCCAAATAGGCTAATGGTGAAAAATTCAGGCAAACTATCAAATTGACTGGCTTTGTCAATGATTTCTTTTCCTCCTTAAACTTCTCTTGGAACACTACCCCTAGATACAATGCTGCTAAGCTACCTGTCTCAGGGCTGAACCAACCTGTTAATATCAACATCAACATGTTTAAACACTAGTTGTAGTGCTAATCAATACAAGGCATGTGGAGAACATTACTTTTTCAAGAAGGGTCACATATAATCTGGTCTGGATTCAAGAGGCTAGATTAAATAAGCTCCTGGAATTCTTTTTAGTCAAAGGTATAATGGAACTTGGAATCAAGATTTGAATCTGTGTTCAAATATTGACTCTGACTAATTACATGACCACAGGCAAATACTTTTTCCTCTCTCAATCATCTTCTAAATGAGAACAAAAATAAATGTACTGCCTATCTTATAAGGTAGTCATGAGGAAAGCATTTTATAAACCTTCTAGGATCAGAGAAATATGAGGTAGTTATTAAAATCATTATTAGTTCTATGGTTCTGAAGAATTTCTTTTGTTTCTCAATTATATGCCATATAAAAACACATTGCCTTTTCAAAGGATTTAGATTATTAAACTAGTATTTAATTCATATAAATAATTAGATTCACTTTCTGACATAGAACAGATTGAATTTTTTTTAACTCATCAAAGGGTTTAATGAACAACAGTGAATAAAATGAAGTAGAGCCTTTTGGAGAATCCCTATTACTGATGACTCTAACTCTCCTGTATCAGGATTCCATCCTTTTTCTCGTTTTCTCATTTGCTTCAATAGCAGTTAACATGTAACTCAGGTGCTAATTCCATTCTTAACCACAACTATTAGCAAATTGTTGAAAATTATTTGATTTAAAATTGTGACCAAGAACAAATGATCAAATAGTTGTTCAAAATAAAGGGTAAAATCTTAGACGCCCCTAGTGTTGAATGAGGTAGAAACAAATGAAATATTAATACTTAAGCAAAGCATTGATTTAATCTTGGAAGTGAAAGAAGACCTCTTCCTCCTCACCTTCTGCAACAGATATCAACACATAAATTGCCATTACTTTCATAGTAGCTATTGTATAGCTGCTTATTGTAGGTACTTCAGTATGAGAGGATTGAATATCCCAGGAAACAAAGTTTCTTCTTACTTTGGGGGCACTCAATAAAAACAAGCTCCTTTATTGACCTCTCCATGGAAAAGTTGTGACCCTTCCTTCCATATTCCAGGGCCCTAGTTATGCCAAGGACTCAAAACTTCTGACAGATTTTGGCCTCTAGGTGTTGGGTCAAGAGCTTCAAAGCCAGAGGATGAGTCACCATTGACTACCCTCTCCACTCCCCTTCCAGTTAGCAGAAATCCCTCTCTTTTCATGGCCTTATGAACATTTGGGATCACTAGTCATTTTGCCTTCCCTGTTATCTTTCTCTTGGCAGAGCATCCAAAAATGGAAAGGGTGGCATTTGGTACCACGACTGAGATGGGTGCCTGGAAGATCTCAATCTTGGGCTCATTTCCTTTTCTATGTGTCTATATCCTCTCCTACTTGCAGGCTTCCTCCCTTTTACCTCAGTACATTCATCCTTTTGTCTCCCTGCCTGCGTCTGGATCATGTCCTGTTTTGTTCTTTCTTGCTTCATTCTTAGATATTATCTCTTCTCTTCTCCTTTTTCCTTCTTGTCCTTATGGCTAGAATTGTAGACATTCATTTTAAAACAAACTGAATTTTATTAAAATGATGCTTCAAAGGAACAAACAAAAATATATACAAAAGGTTCATTCTACGGTTGAAACAATTCTGAGGCATTCAGAGATCAATTCTCAAGGTATTAATTCCAAAATATTGGAAAATTATTTGGAGCTTTTTCAACTCAAATACTCATTGATTTGTATGTTTTCTTGCATGATGAAGAAAGATAACAATTCATGCATACTTGCTAATCCTGTTAAACTCTTGTTTATGTTCTCCTATAAATTCACCAAAGGGGGTCCACCTGATGTTTTAGGGAACCTCCTTTTCTGTCTCCTAACATTGAAAGAATAAATTTAATTAAAAAAAGCAACAAGAATATTAATAGTCAATGTTTCTATAGTACTTAATAGTGCTATAGAATAGAAATTCTCTGGAGACCTTATCTTAATTTTATAGTAATTATTTATTAAATAACAAAAAAGTGGGCCAGAGATAGACAGAAAGAATATCAAGCCACATGAGTCCAGACACTTCTTTTAGGTGCTTCTTCCTAGAGAAGGATGAGCCAGTCCAGAGCCAGACTATGAGTCCTCCTAAGTCTGTGATTCCAGGAAAAGAGACTGACTTTCTGTCCCTTCTGCTAATTTATTCTCTTCATGGTATTCCTTTCCTCGCCCTCTCGGATTCATGGCCTCAAACTTCAGTCCAGACAAGAGGCAGTTCTTTTGACTACTAGGAGTAACCACACGGTGGCATTCAGAATGGCTGCACAGAACCCATGCAGCCTTTCCTAGTATGGTAGACAAAAGCAGGGAAGATTCCCCCTATAGCCTCAGGGAGGAACAGCTTTAAAGTCAAAAGGTTCTTCTGGGGGTCAAAGGCAGTGTAGATTAGTCTTACCTTTCCACACAACCTACTATGGGCCAGATCCTATGCTAAGCGTTTTAAAAATATTATCTCATTTGATTCTCACAACAACCCTGGGAATTAATTGCTATTATTATTACTATTATTCTAATTTTAGAGGTGAGGAAACTGAGGCAAAAGAAACTAAGTAACTTGCCCATAGTCACAGTTAATGTCTGACATCAAATATGAACTCAATTCTTCTTGACTCCAGATCAAGCACTCTCTGTTGCCTGTAAAATACATGGGCTGTGTATATATATATATATATATATATAATTATTTTCACATTTTTTTCCTCCCTAGATTGTGAGCTCCTTGAGGGTAGAGACTACTTTTACACTTTTTTTTGGATTCTCAAATATTCGGCACAGAGCCATTCTAGGGTCAAGCAGAGTAGCTGGGCAATTCACTTAGGCTCTGTTTGACTCAATTTCCTCAATTGTCAAAACTGGGATAATTATAGCATCTAACTCCCAGATTTGTTATAAGGATTAAATAAGATATTTGCAAAATATTTAGCCTAGTTTTTAATAAATGCTCATTTCCTCCCTTCTTTCTTGGAACATAGAAAACACATAAATGCTTGTTGACCAGACTTGATTTAGCTTTTGCTCTTACCTCCTGACTATCCCATCTTTGTTTTTGCTCATACATGTGCCAGATGCCATCCAGTATTACAATTCTCCTTGGAAGTTCCTTAGTTGTCATCTCTTACAGTCAGTTCAAGCTAAAAGTTAACCAAGAAAATACCAATAATTTCTAACTGACATCTATCTTCCACTTATTAAAAAGTTTTTTAAAAGACTAGTGTACATGTGCATGGATGGATATAATAATTTATGCTGGTATGAGAAGGAAATATTCAGGGCTGAATGGATGGAATTTTATAGTAGATTCCACCTTTTCAATCACATAACTAACTGAAAACAGTAGAGAATACAAGACTCCATGGTCCTTACTGTTCAGTGACTATATATGAAAAATAATCTTTGACCTGGGAAACCAGAACATGGCTTTAAAGGCTCTTTTCCAGCAAGGTTTCTTCCAAGAATCTGTCAAAAATCACATAGGATTCTTTGAAATATGTAAAAAAGAGATAATTGTGTTTATTATCAATTTGATTAGTAACAAAAAGTAAAGCATAAAACAGAGAAATATGTTCATGAAAGGTGTTTGTCCTTGTCATTGAAGATATCCATTGCACAGTCCAAATCAGGGAAGAATTCCCTCTGGATGTTGAGGTCTTTCGGATGCTTCTGTTTGTGAATAACACTGTTGATTGTATTAAGTCCTGGAATACTACAGAACCTCCTAAATGAGATCCATAATCACTCTAGAGCATTGGGCCTAATTTCATACAGAAAAAAATTTGATAAAAAATGTCCACTGTTGGACTTTGGTAACCAATTGAATTGACAACCAATAGAACTCATACTTCCTTACATATACCTTGGAAGTACACTGAAAATGGATAATGAGCTAGGCTCAAAATTAAGCAGTAGGAGACTGGATTAGATTGCCTTAGGGAACCAGGAAAGCTCTTTTAATGACTCCAAGCTTCTCCCTGACATAGAGTCCCATCTTTTTTAACATCAGTATTCTTCTAGTGATGCTGTATGGCAGTGTGTCATAGAATACCACTCTCTAGATTGGAATTAAGATTCCTATAGAGGGCAATGAACTGGTGGATGTGAACAGGCTTGAACATTTTGCAAACAAGAAACCATGTAGGAGAAACTGTGTAAAAAATGTCATTAGAGAAATATAGGATAGGAAAACAAAGATGAATCAGTCACATAATGAGAATGAGAGCACATGTGGTATTCATCCTATTTCAAGAAACTGTGAGGAAGGCTTTTAATATGTGAAATTTATGGCAGATTATAGATAAGAGTATCACAGAGGGGGATAAGGATGAAGTACCCAAACCAATGCAAAGATCAATGGCAACAAATAAACAAAATTCCTCCTCTAGGTCTGTTTGAAGTTCTCCTACTTCTAATTCATTCCTCTCCTCTCTTTTCTTCCTTCCTTCTTTCCTTCCTTATCTTTTTAACATAGCAACATCATGCAAATGTCATTCTCCTGATGGTTTGCATTGCTTTATGTCTTTCCATATTTCTTTGAATGCTTCATACTTACAATTTTTGTGTGGCACTATTACATTTCATTACATTAATATACTACAATGTATTCAGCTATTTTACAATTGCTGGACATATAGGCCATTTCCCAATTTTTTTTCTATTACAAATGGAGCAGTCATTAATATTTTTGAACTGCTAGATACTTTATTCCTTTCTCCAATGTTTTGCAGATAAAGCACTAGTAATGGAATTGCTAGGTATAAAGGCATGGTAAGTCTTATGATTCATTGCCTATTGAGATATTACTCTAAAAATGTTTGCATATGTCTACAGTCTCACCAACCAAAAATTAATATGTCTGTTTTTCCAAAGCCTTATCATTAGATTTTGTCACTTTTTGTTATCTTGATAGGTACAAAGTAGTATGTAAAAATTGTCTTGATTTGCATTTCTAATCCTGAGGAAATTTGAATATCTTTTCATGTGGTTGTTGACAATTTGTACTTCCTCTTTCAGAGAGGTAGCATGATAAAGTGTTTTGAGACTTGACATCAGCATTAGGATTACTTGGGTTCAAATCTTACCTTTATTGTATACTGACCATGTGACACTGGGCAATTTATTTAACCTCTTAAGACCCCAGACCATTCTCTAAGAATCTAAGTTGCAAAGAAGTTTCTGTTATCCATTGGGATCCATTGGGAGGGAGTTCCAATTCATCTGGGAAATACAAAGAAATAAACTTCTTTCATAAGTAGTCTGTTTGTATGCTTTCATTATTGTTTTATTGGCTGGTTTTTACTATTCATCTTAAAGAGAAGCATTACTTTCCTATAGATTTTGGAAGTCAGACTTTATTCAAGATACTTAATTTGGGGGCAGCTGGGTTGCTCAGTGGATTGAAAGCCAGGCCTAGAGATGGGAGGTCCTAGGTTCAAATCTGACCTCAGCCACTTCCTAGCTGTGTGACCCTAGGCAAGTCACTTGACCCCTATTACCTAGCCCTTACCACTCTTCTGCCTTGGAGCCAATACACAGTATTGATTCCAAGATGGAAGGTAAGGGTTTTAAAAAAAAAGATATTTAATTTAAATAATCTCTAATCTGTTTCTTTTATTTGCATTTTAGAAATATTTCTTTTGTTGTACAAAATCATATATTTTTATACATTCAAAATCATACAATTTCCCCCTATTGGTTTCTTCTAATCACTAAAGTGATTAAAAAGTCCTTCCTTTCCAGAGTTGAGGGAAACATATAATTCTCTTTTCTTCTAGTTTTTACTGACTAAAAAAGATTATATCATGGATACAACTAGCATTTATTGTGGTATGTGGTTTAAGGTATGAATCAAAACCAATTTTTAAAGTATTTTATTATCCAGTTATTCCATGAATTTTTATTCAATGGTAATTTTATTTTACAGAGATTATTTTTGAGATTATCAAATACTAATTTTTATATGTTTGGGTCTTGTTTATAGGTTCCCTATTCTAATTAATTGATCTATGTCTTTTATTTTACTTTTCAATATCAGGTTTTTAAAACTGTTGCCAGAAATCTGAGAGTACCAGCTCCCATTTGCCAATTTTTTCATAATTTTTCTTGACATTTTCATCTATTTTCCTATGTTAATTTTGTTAGAATTATATCTACTTGCATTAAATAAACCAATAACATTGTAAGTGGTATTGCATTTCCTGTGAGCTACTTTGAGACATAGTGATAATTTTATAATATTTGTTTGACCTAACCTGGAACCGAATGCAATCTCTATCTGTCCAGTTTTCCTGTGACTTCTATAAAAATTATTTGGAAGTCTTTCATTTCCCCAGGTGCTAATAGTTGATTTTCAAACATTTGACATTTTGTTTTTGTTTTCTTCCTATTAATTTGAATTACGATGGCATTGTGAGAAATGCAAAGCTTTCCATTGGCTTATTTTTAAATCCACTTATTTACTTAAATAGTTTATTACCTTCAATTTGTCAGATGTTGGGTTGTTTTAGGTGACTGTCTTGAGTCTCCTAGGTATACAGTTCTTTTATGAATAAAGATAATTTATTTTAATTGAAAATCCTTATTTTCAGTTTTTATGAAAATATGAATTTTTAAAATATCAAAAAGAAACATAATTATATATAAGGCAGAATGGGAAAATATGATTATATGTGAAATTGAAAATACTATATGCAGTGGACTTTTTAAAAAGTACATAGTAGTCACCATTTCCCTTTCAAAACCTTGTCTGTCTTTTCTTCAGAATTTCCTTCATTTCCTTTCTATGAATTTGTTAAATATTTTAATGACCCTTTCCTTCTTTCTTCTTAATTTTCTTCCCTCCCTCTCTTCTCTTCTTCTTCCTCAACCTTTCTCCTTCTCCTTTTTCCCTCTGTTCCTCTTTTTTCCTCCTCCTTTTTTCCTTCTTTTTTTTTCCTTTGGGATATAGGCTTAGTAGTGTTATCCTGGGGCAGTTTAATAATTTAAGCAAAGTTCCAAATTCCCTTCCAGAATAGGTGGGTCAATTTTAAAATTCCAACCAACAGTGTATTAATTTGTCCATTTTCCCACTGCCCTCCAACGATGATTGTTTTCTTTTTTTTTGTCATCTTTATCAGTCTGATAGATGTAAGCAGGAACATCAGGCATGTTTCATATTTCTTTAATAATTACTGATTTAGAACATTTTCTAAAAATATGGCTACTTATATCTTGTATTTCTTTCTTTGAGAGTTGCCTAGGCATATACTTTGATTATCTATTGGTGAATGATTGTAGTTCTTATATACATTTGAACATTTCTTATCTATCACAAGCATGAGACTTGCACCAGAGAAATTTGAGGCAAAGTTGTTTTCCTTCTAATTTTAACTGCATTTGGTTTTCTTTGTTTAGGATTTAAAATATTTTTTTTATGTAGTCAAAATTTCCCACTATATCTTTTGTGATTATTTCCCTTCATTAGTCATGAACTATTCCATAGTTGGGAAAGAAATTTCCTCCCTTTTCCTCATTTGTTTATGGAGCTAACCTTGGTATATGTTATGAGTTGTTGGTACATACCTAGCTTCTGCCAGATTGTTTTCCACTTTTCCTGGCAGTTTTTTAAAAAATCTTAAATTATTACCCCAGTAGCTTGTGTATTTGGATTTATCAAACCCTAGGGTAACATCTTTCTTTTCTTCTTCTGTGTGTTGATTACCTAATGTGTTCTACTGATTGACCTCTCTAATTCTTAAGCATTACAAATAGTTTTGATGATTATTACTTTGTAGTATTATTTGAGACTTGGCACTGCTACTTATTTAATTATTCCCATCGTACACAGACCAAACAGTGAATTTAGGAAGAACTCATGATATGACTGGGTTCTGTCAATAACAAGTATAGGTTCTTAAGTTCTTCAAATAACCTTTAGTACCAACCTAAATCTTTAGATCTCTTCTGGATTCAGCTGCAATTGTGAAATGGTCTCTAACCATTTTTAAAAGCTGTTGAAATCTGTAGGTTGCCCAGTTACCTTTATTACTCAACACCTGGAATTTGAGACCTACAGGGAAAGAGGTATAAGGAGGTAATGCTAGGAGAAAATTAAGACCTGTAGACATTAAATTTTCTGGAAATCTGACTGTCTCCCCTTCTCCAATAATTAGTCACTATTTTGTTTACAAATGGGAAATAGCATTCTGCTATTTTATACCTTGGAAAGACTGAAGCTAATTTGAAATAATCCTCTAGCAAAAATGCCAATAAAGGTCTGTGGAAAGCCCTATTGCCATACCCTCTGGCTACTGACACAACATTACTGATATTCAAATCAAAGTTGACTTCCTTGGTAAAAACAAATCCCCTAGTGGAAAAAAGGTTAAAATTAGTAGGGTGTTGTTTCTTTAGATAGAACCAATTTAATATAGTATCTCATTGCAGCAGGTAAATGATGAATTAAAGAAATTCTGAATCAAAATTTCAATTTCATATTAAATTTTCCTAGCAGAGAAAGAGAGAAGCAACATGGAAAAGATACGAGACAGATCTTGGAATCAAGTGGAGTTTGGTTCAAATACCACCTCTGACATATATTGGTAGTATGACTCTAGGCAAATCACTTAACTTCCCAGTGTCCCAGCCAAATATCCAAGATTATATGTTACTGAATAGTTGCTAAATCACATTATTAGGGGGCAATTCCCACACCAATAAAATCACAACTCTAGACAATGAATGAATAAATGAATAAAAAAAATTTAAGGATTCACTCTTTGACAGACACTGTGCTAAGTTCTGGGGATAGAAATATAAGCAAGAAAGGTAGTTTCCTGCCCTCAAAAAACTTGTGTTTTAATAGAGAAAGACAAAAGATCCTGAGCGGTGATGGCCCTGGGGATTGTCAATTGAATGACATATCCTTTCTAGGTATAATAGTGGTGATATCATTATTATTCTCAGAGTTAGACTTGAAGAATAGGAATATGATTTCTGGATGACAGAGGAGGAGAAGGCCAGAGAATATTGGAATGATGGGCCTTAATTTGAGTGAGATAAGATGAAAGCTTACTGATTAGAACCCAAGGATGGGAGCCTAATTTCTGGGCGGTGTTAATTTTATGGTTGGACTGAATATTTAATTGGTCACCAGGGATTTAATTTCTAAATCCCAAAATTGAATTGCTAAAGTTAAATGGAATTTATGGTAGTTTATTTTACAATAGAGGGAAGATATTAAGGAAGAGAGAAAAGGGGAGAGAGAGAGAGAGAGAGAAAGAGAGAGAGAGAGAGAGAAAGAGAGAGAGAGAGAGAGAGAGAAAGAGAGAGAGAGAGATAGAGAGAAAGAGAGAGAGAGAGAGAGTGTTAGGGAGAGAGAGTTCTGGCTTCCTCTGACCCAGGTAGCAATTCTAAGGCCCTAGCCAGGGGAAAGGAGTTTCAAGACAATGGGCCTTTCCTGAAGGCTCACACCTCCAGGAAGGGCAAGAAAGGAAGTCTGCCTTTACACTCACCACGGTGACCATCAAAAAGGAAAGAAGTCTGAATTCTCCCACATGAGCTCCTCCAGGGTTGAGTTCCATAGCCAAGTGTCCCTCTTCACTCCAAGTCCAAGGGTCTGTCCTCTATGTGTCTCTGTTTCTACTTTTAAAAATCTTTTTCTCTTATGTCACTTCCCCTAAATTTTACATCTACCAATCACAGCTGACATTCCACTCCAGGACTGCCCACTCTTTCACATGTGGGTCACCTTTTTGTGGTTAAAATCCAAAATGGGTAGATCTCCATAATCAACTTTAAGTACTGTATTTACACTTTGGGGATTAAAATCTAAAAATAGATAGGGGATTACAATTTAATCTTCACAATCAAGGAAGAGCTAAGTACTTTTATAGTTACAATTGGGGAGAGCCAAATCCAATCTTTACAGTGAATGAGGTAAAGGAGCAGAAAGAAGAAGAGGAGAGAAAAGGAAGAAAAAGAGAAGGAAAAGAAGAAATAACTCTCTAAATAAAAATGGCAAAACAACAATAAAAATAATTTAAAAAAACCCACCAACATTTCACATATAGCCAATTGAGCAAAGTCATATTATATTAGTCCACAGCTAGTTCCTTGTATGAGCTTGGCCACGTCATTTCATCTTTTGGTAACACATTTTAATTGTAAAACATGAGGTTTAGGATACATAACTGCCAGGATCCTTTATAGCTCTAACATTTTATGATGAAAGGAAACTAGGTATTGAGGTAACTGTCTATTTAGGATTTTTGAAGGTTTTCACAAAGTCCCAACTCTTAAATGTATCTCTCATTGACTTGTCACTGAATGGACTTTTCCTTTCCTTTTTTTATTTTTTTGTTGTTGTTTTGCTGTTTTTATTGAGTACCCCCTTATCCCAGATAGGGGAGGGAGGAAGCACTCCCAATGGGTTGCTAGGCAGAGGGGTGGATCATGTGAGAAATGTACTCAGACATGATGGAGAAGGGGAAGGAGCAGCCTCCTCTGGCTCAAGTGTCATAGATTCACCAACATGGATCTAAGACAATTCTGAGGGCTTATGACAAAGAATGCTATACATTTCCAGAGAAAACTGTTGGAGTTAGATGCAGATCAAAGCATATAATTTTTCACTTTTGTTTATTTGTGTTTTTACTTTGGGGGTTTGATTTTATATGAATATTTTCTTTTAACAAAGAACAATATGGAAATACATTTTGCATGATAATACATGTATAACCCAGATCAACCTGCTTGCTATCACCAGGAGGAGAAAGGGAAGAGAGAAGGAGATAATTTTGATCTTACAACTTTTTCATCACATAAAAATTTTTACCACATGTAATTTGAAAAATAAAATATCTTAAAAAATTAATCTGCTCATCATTTCCTAAGGTGCTATGGTATTTCATCTCAATCATATATCACAATTTGTTTAGCCATTACCCAATTGATAGACATTCCCTCAATTTTCAGTTATTTGTCACCAGAAAGAGAGCTAATATAAATATCTTGGTGCATATTTTTTTTTCCTTTTTCCTGATCTCTTTGGGAAATAGTTAATAGTATTGCCAAATTTAAGGCTTTATACAGTTTTATAGCTCTCTGGGCATAATTCCAAATTGTTCTCCAAAATGATTGGATTGGTTCACAGTTCCACTAGCAGTGTATTAGTGTCCCTACTTTTCCACAACCCCTCCAACGTCTGTCATTTTGCCCTTTTGTTAATTTAACCCATCTGATAGGTTTGAGATGATACCCCAGAATTGTTTTGGTTTGTAATTCTCTAGTAAGTAGTGATTTAGAACATTTTTTCATGTACCTTTTTAGGGCATTGATTTCTTCATCTAAAAACTGTTCATATCTTTTGCCCATTTATCAATTGGGGGATGGCTCTTATTCCCACAAATTTGACAAAAGTTCTCTATATATTTTATATATGAGACTTCTATCCAAGAGAATGTCTATGAAACTTTTTTTTGCTTCCCTTCTAATCTTGGCAATATTTGTATTATTTGTATAAAATCTTTTAATGTAATATACTCAAAGTTATTAATTTTACATTTCACAATGTTCTCATCTCTTGTTTACTCATAAATTCATCTCCTATCCATAAATCTGATAGGTAACATTCCCTGCTCTTCTAATTTGCTTATTATTTCCTTTTATGTCTTGATCATGTGTCCATTTTGATCTTATCTGATCTTACCAATTTTTTCAAAGACCAAATGACACTTTATCCATGAAGCTTTCCCTTAGACTCCCCAAAGGAAATAAGCTGGACTATCTAGGTGGCTCAGGGGATAGAGTATCAGGTCTGAAGATGGGAAGTCCTAGGTTCAAATTTGTTCTTCCTAGGATCTGAACTTTCTGGCTGTGTGATCCTGGGCAAGTCACCTAACTCCAGTTGCTTTGCTCTTAACATTTTTCTCCTAAGAATTGATAACTTAGCATTGATTCCAAGACAGAACATAAGGATTTTGTTTTATTTTATTTTATTATTTTTTCTTAAAACCCTTATTTTCCATCTTGGAATCCATACTAGGTATTGGTTCCAAGGCAGAAGAGTGGTAAGGGATAGGAAATGGGGGTCAAGTGACTTGTCCGGGGTCACACCGCTAGGAAGTTCAGACCAGATTTGAACCCAGGACCTCCCATCTCTAGGCCTGGCTCTCAATCCACTGAGCTACCCAGCTGCACCCAGGATTTTTTTTTTAGGAGAAAATGAGCCTTCCATCCTCCAAAGTCTCCTAACTTTTTTTTTTGTGCCACTTCTATGCACACACATCCATCACATATAGTGATTATAGTTATTTGTACATATGTCTTATTTCCCTGATAGACTATAAACTCCATGAATGCAAGGATATTTACCCAAAAGTTTTGGGGCACTTCACCCTTTTAAATCACAGCTAAAGAGCCCTTCTAACTCTGTCCATGTGTAGAGATGGACTGACATCAGTCCTGGGGTAGCCTGACTACATAAAAGAAGGGTTAATTTCCCTTTCCCATAATCTTTAGGTTCTTATACCTTCACTCCATTGTTCCAGGGAAAATTTTCTTAAAGCTTAGATTTGTCTCATGTATAGCTCTTTCCTAAGTGAAGACTAGGAAAGTATTCAAGATATACCATGTCCCATTAAGTATGGGAAAACAATTTACTTCCTGCATTAATATATACTTAATACAAAAAAAAGCTCTCACAAGTACTCATTAACTAAGACTAAAAACAAGTAGCTACAATAACTACCATAATAACAATAGCCTAGGAGGCTGAGACTTAAAATGACCAAAACATAAAGCATTTTATAAGACTGCTAAATTGGCATTTCACAATTTCATCTTGACTCTGCATTGTTCAAATAATTCCTTTCAAGTTTATGTGTTCTTGCAAGCTTGGTTAGGGTTTTAGTTACTCCCCCTGTGGAGGATATCCTCTCTGTTGAGCATTCTTCCCCCAGTGACTAACTAGTAAGCAACCTAAGGATCCAGCACCTCTGAACCCTTCAAACTCAAAATGTGTCATCTGAGGCTAGAAATGTCCATCTCAGATAATATCTAGGCCACTTAAAATCAGGAAACGAAACAAAGAATCTGAGGGAGTTAGGACTCTAGGATCTAGTCTTAGATTTACCTTTTCAGAGCAGGCAGAAATGCCATGGTCTGGGATGGCAGAAAGGCACTCCCCAAACCCAATCCATCAAGGGAGAGACTTGGATAGACCTGACACAATTTATAAGTGAGCAAAGAAGAGAATGACTAAGAGTAGGTCACTTTCTTTTAAAGGTTCATGGATTCAATGGTGCTTCCTGTTCAGGGGCTAATGAAGAGATTACTTCATCATCACAAAAGTGCCCTGAACACTCCAATACAGGTCAGAAGCAGAAAGCAGGGCAATTCTTCATGTGGTTCTGTAATGCTAATAAATTCAAGATGAAAAGGGAGAAGGAAAGAGATGGAGAGAGACAGAGTTAGACAAATAATGACAGAGAGAGATAGAGATAGAAAGACTGAGAGAGACAGAGAAACAGACATAAAGACAGACACACAAACAGACACAGACAAGTAGAATCAACACAATTTTGCAACTATTTGGAAAGTCAGAGTGTTGAATGAGGCAAGGAACCCGATGACAACTATAAGATTTTCAAATTGTATGACTGGGAAGGTGGTAGCATCAAAAGAAATGGGAAAATTGGGAAGAAGAATAAAATTAGGAGAAAGATGATGATGAGTTCAGTTGTAGATGTATTCAGGGTACCAGTGAAAAATTCAAGTGGAGATGTTCATAAGACTGAGGAGAGACATACAGAGATAGAGACAGAGAGATAGAGATAGTGACAGACACAGAGAGAGTGACTAAAATGGATGAGGGCAATAACTAGTTATGTGACTTTAGACAAGTTGCTACACCTCTCTGGATCACAGACCTTTCTTTTGTGAATTGAGAGGGTTAGACTCAATGTTTTCTAAAGTCCATCACTGCTCTAATAGCATATAATATTCCTTAGAGTTAACAGAGGGAAATGCAGATGGAGCTATGTTTGGAAATTTTATGAAGTCATCTAGCTAGAGTTCTAGAGTTCTTCCATTTTTTATTTGCTGCATCTCTCTTACACATCACAAATTAATATTGTCTTTCAGAAGAATATAAGGCCCCTGACTGCAGAGACTGTTCTGTTTTTGCCTTTGTATCCACTAGTTCTTAGAACAAGAAAGCCTTGTGTATACCAGAAACAAAAAGTATTTGTTTAATTAAAGCTTAATTTAATTATTCGGTTGAAATCTCATCAATGTTGTCTGGAGAGATAATATTTAGTTAAGCTTAGCTTGTATGTTGGGTGGGTTTGGTTATAAACAATAACACTATGAGTTGCTCAGGAGGAGAGATTTTAAAATACAACAGGCTGCCATCAGAGGTAATGAGTTTTCCCACTTTCCGGATAGTTATGTAAAGGCTGGTTGATCCCTTGTCAAACATGCTATGGAGGGGATTCATACTTTCAGTAAGGGTTGGGTTGAAGATCCTTGAGGTTTTTTCTAGCTCTGATATTGTATGATTAAATTCTACATTTTATAAGGCAAGAGAGAAAACAAAAATAATAGATAGATTTAGAAAATTAAATTATAGTTGGAATGTAAAAGACGAATCAGACCTTAGAGGTCATTTAATTCTCCTGCGACAGCTCCTCATTTTACAGCCAAGGAACTATATCTCCAGAAGCTACGTGACTTTTCCAAGGACACACAGTCCAGTCAGAGACAACCCAGAGCTTGAAATCTCCCCAGGTCTGCAGCTTCTCAGCTCTGGTACTTTTTTTTTTCTGCCATGCTATTGTTGAATCTGGAATGAGATGTATTCCATTTTCTGTCCTTTTTTCTCTTTAAATTTCTTTTATAAAGGGCAGCATTCCCCTTAAATTTGCCCTCGGTTTACATTTCACACCATCCCGACTTTCTGTTTCAGTGCCAGGTGTTGTTTGAAAGACATGCAGATAGGACAGGACATGAGTATGCTATCTGAAATGACATCCTGGATCAATAAACACCTTCATGCAAGGCTGTCCTGTTGAGCAGATAGATGGGTAGCTGCTTTAATTATTAAACAAGAATTGGCCGGCATCAACAGATCTGCACTTTACCAAAATGTATCTGCTTGCTAAAATGGATTCATTTTAACTTTTTGGGCTCCATCATTTTTATCATCCCACTTTCCTTTAGATAAAAACTGAAAACTCCTGTTAAATGATTGAAATGTCTGGTTTTATGGTCATCATCCTAAGTACCTCAATAATCATTGCATGAAAAGGCTGTCTTGCCATTTCCCACATACCTTCTTCCACCATTATTTCCCTCAGGGGAATTGAAACAGATCACCTTGATGTCACTGATGCAGGATTACTTTTCCAGCCTTCTCCTTTGGTGGAAGGATATCAGCTTCATGGGGCTGTGCTATAAAGAGCTCACTTCTCCTTATGTAATAGTAATAAATCCAGGAACTAGAGGGCAGAGCTAAGTAAAGGAACGATGAACCCAGGCTTGCCTCTATGTCATATAGGTTTTATGTTGACATGCCCCATTAGGGGGACACAGACAGACAGACAGACAGACAGACAGACACACATACACACACACACACACACACCCTTTCCTTCCTTCCTCAATAAACAAGCATACAGCTCAAGTAACCAAGACTTTATGGCAAGAAGTTAGCCAAATAATCAGAACTTGCTAGACATGGTCAAGGATACATCATAACTTGTCATAGTAAAAGTGAACTTTGTAATTCAAAGGAGCAGATTTTTTTCTTTTTCATATATAACCAGGGCTTATATTAGATTGGGACTATCCAAAGCATCCTTTTTAGTTTGTTTTTGTTGTTCATGTAACTCTGTGTGTGTATGTATGTAGATGTGTGTGTGTGTGTGTGTGTGTGTGTGTGTGTGTGTGTGTACAGGGGAAAAGAAATAACTACATTTCCTTGGCCAAATGGCTTTCAAGCACAATACATATACAAATACATCCATCCCCCAAATTCTCACCATCCAGAAGTAGACCTCAGAAGTCATTTAGCTCAGTGGTCTCCGATTTTTTTCCAAGCAAAAATAAGTCTTCTTGAGGTTAACTCATATGACAGATTGACAAAAAGCTGCAATTAATTCAGTGAAATTTGGAAGTTCATTTATATTGTTTATCACAATAACAGTTTCAGACCTCAGAAAAATAAGAAATGATATTGTGAAATACTATTTATTTGGTTTACGGAAGACAAATTTACAAAATAAAGCAAACTTCTTGCAGTTTCCTGGTCAGGGCTCTACTCTTTGACCACCCTCATGCCATCAGCAACTTAGACTCTTCCCTTGGCTTTCTCCTCATCCACCCATTCACCCCTAACTCTGATGGGTGAGTTTTTCCCTTCATCTAGCCAGGAACCAGGTCTCCAGAACACTTCCTAAAACCTCCTTGACATGCTCCATTCCAAGCCTACCCTTCTCTTTTGAACATGATTTTATGTGTTATTTCCTCCCACTTAGAAGAAGTTATATGAGAGTAGGGACTAACTTGTTTCCTTATATTTGTATTTCCAGTATTTAATGTGGTGCCTAGCACAAATAATTACTTAATACTTAAAACTCTTTGTTTAGCAGAGAAGGAATTAAAATCCAGGTGTTTTTCTTCCTTCTTTCCTTCTGTCCTTCTTTTCTTCCTTCCATCTGGGACTCAGCAACCTCTGCTACAAAATGAAGGGGTTGTACTACATGCTCTCCACTATGTTTAAGATTCCTTATAGTTCTGTCGGTCTTTGTTCTAATGTTCTAAAAAAGGTGTTATCTTGTTTTAGATTCTAAGGATTTTTTTGACCTTTTTCTACCTCAAATCCTTTGTGGCCATCACAAACTATGATTCTATACCAGGAATTCCCTATGATTTGGTATTGAGTAGCTTCTCTTCTCACTTGCTATTGAAGGAAGTAAAGAGAATGCTGATAATGTTGGGGAGAAGAATATGTTGAGAGGAAGGTTTACATGGCCTGTTAGTGATAGTGAGAGGGAATGCTTTCAAGACCCAGTTGAAAGGCAACTAGACACTTAGGGGGCTGGATTTAGAATCAGGAAGACCAGAGTTACAATCATAAACTGACTGATTGTAGGACCCTGGACCAGCCACTTAACTCTTCTGTCCCTCAGTTTCCACAATTCTAAAATGAATATAATAATATCTACCTCATGGGGTTGATGTAGGATTCTAATGAGATAACCACATAAAGCATTTGGCAAACCTTAAAGCACTACATAAATGCTAGCTATTATTATTATTAACATAGATTTGTTGTAGACCTAATCAGAACAGTTTTGTGATTTTCTCTAGCTTCCTTCAGCAGGACATGAATGAGAGTAAATGAGATGAAGGGTGGGAGTAATCCAGGACTGGAGTTTGGCAAGGTATGGTTTGTACTATGATAAATTGGCAAATTTTTGCTTAGGTATACATTAGAAACCCCCTGTAATTTTGAGAGCCCAATCAGGGACTTCTATCCTACTTTGAAACTTTAAAAAATGTCTGTACCTCTGCACACTTAGGAGAAACTGGAAGTCACACTATGAATGATTTGCATTCAGCATTTGCAAAGCTGTGTGGATTCCAATATAACTCTGAGGCATGGCTTCTGAAAGCAAAGCTAAGGATAGTGTATGAGGTGGGAGATAAGAGGCTAACAGCAGCCAAGCTAACACCCCAAGTCCCCTTTATGGCTGCTTCTATCAAAATGCAGCAGTAGCCACACCAAAATTGGGGCATAGCAGGAGTAAACACAATTGACGAAGGGGTGGTGTGGGGAGGAGGAGCTCAAGATAATCAGATTTAGAGCAGAAGGGATTCTAATGCCCATGGGTCAACAAACTATGGACCCTGAGCCAAATCTCACCAGCTGACTATTTTAGTACAGACTGTGAGCTAAGAAGGGAAATTCATTTGTAGAAGAACAGGACGGGGGTGGAATTTGAACTACAGATTCTAGTCTAACTCCTTTATCTTCTACCTGAGGTAACCAAGGCTGATATGGTTTAAGTGATTTTCCAAATATCTCACAAGCATTAAGGAATAGGGCCCTATTTTGAATTAAGGTCCTTTGACTCTAACTCTAGTGATGAAGAACAAGTCATACATCAGACTAGAAGAAACATATGTTGCCTCTTCCAGAGCATGGCCAGGGCAAAAGAATACCTCTGGGGGCAGCTGGGTGTCTCAGTGGATTGAGAGCCAGGCCTAGAGTGGGAGGTCCTAGGTTCAAATCTAGTCTCAGACACTTCCCAGCTGTGTGACCCTGGGCAAGTCACTTAACCCCCCATTGCCTAGCCCTTACCACTCTTCTGCCTTGGAGCCAATACCCAGTATTGATTCCAAGTCAGAAGGTAAGGGTTTAAAAAAAGAAAGGAATACCTCCCTTTTGGTCTTTTCATAGCATCTGTGGTAGAACTTAAAAGTTCAGTGGAATGAGTCCTGTAATTAGCCAGAAGATATACATTCAATCTCAGCTGTGGGATTTTGGATGATCCATCAGTCAGTAAGACTGTGCCAAGATCTGTGCTAAATGATGGAGACCCAAAGAAAAATGAAATCATTCTTGCTCTAAAAGAGACAATAATCAATCAAGGAAATGTGCATATATAAGTAAATGCAGAACAAAACCAAAGTAAATAGAAAGGTGTTTAGAAAGGAAGGGCACTGACTGCTGAGTGCATCAAATAAGGTTGTTCTCAGTCTTGAAGGATGAGTTTCCAAGAAATGGAGGTTGAAGAGAAAGTGAATTCCAGGCATGAGGACCACTAGTGCTTCTCAGTCCCACTTTCCTAATCTATAAAGTGGCCATTATAATACTTGGCAGCTAAGTGGCCCAGATAGAGCACTGGGCTGGAAAATCAGAAAGACTCATTTTTTGGAGTTCAAATCCAGCCTCAGATGATCACTAGTTAAGTAATCTTGGGCAAGTCACTTTACTGTGTGTGTGAAATGATCAGACTTGTGTTTTAAAAATATTAATTTGACAGCTGAGAGAGGAATGGATTGGAGTGGGGAGAGACTTGATGAAAGAAGAGAAACCAGTAGGCTGTTGTAATAATCCATGCACGAAATTAGGGTCTACATCAGAGTAATGACAGTGGCAGAGGAGAAAAGGAGGCATAGATAAGAGATGATGCAAGGCTAAAATTGACAGAACTTGATAACAGACTAGATATGGGAGATGAGAGAGAATAAGCTGAGGGTAACATCGAGGTTTGTGAGCTCCAGTTAGGGGAAGACAGTGTTGCCTTTGATAGTAGCAGAGAAGTTTGGGAAGGCAGATGCTTTGGATAGAAGCTTAAAATGTCTATGGGTCATCCAGTTCAAGATATCTAATAGGCATTTAAAGACCAGAATCTGGAAATTGGGAGACAAGTTCAAAGATCTGAGAAATATCAGTGTAGACACATTTGAAACCAAGGAGGCTGATGGGATCACCAAGTGAAATGGCATAGAAGAAAAGAGGACACCACGAGCAGATCTCTCATTGTTCCAAGAGCCTTCTTCTAGGTCTTTGAATATTTTGGGGGCACCACTGGGACACTGGAAAGGTGCATTTATTGTCTCTTGTTTTTGTTACATAATCAGTCTTCCTACGCTGTACATGTCCTTGATTCCTCTGAAGCATCTTCTCACATGCAAGTATAACATGTCTCTCCAGAGGATGTTAGGGGAGCTCTGTGAAGACACTATTCAGGGAGAAAGATTGGCTGAGAGACCTTGGAATAGCTGAAGATGCATACTTGTAGGGGAATATTGAAGAGTGAAGGGGTCGGGGAGTCATGACAAAAAAGGCTATTCACTGCCATGGAAGCAGCTGATGGAGTCTGAATGTGGATCGAAGTGAACCATTTTTCACCTTGTTTCCTTTATGAGTTTTTTTCTTGTAAAAACAATGTGTCTTCTTTCACAACATGACAAACATGGAAATAGGTATTGCATGATAGCAACATGTGCATCCTGTATCGTATTACCAGCTTTCTCAAGGAGTGGGATGAGAAGGGAGGGAGAGAATAAGGATCATAAAATGTCAGAAAATGATTATTAAAAATTCTATCTATGTGTAATTGGGGAAAAATTGTAAAAACAGAGTAAAGGAGGCTTTGGAAGAGATAGGAGATAGGAGAAGTTGCAGCCTTTTAAATGGCTAGTGGGAGTCCTCAGAACTTAAAACTGGCCTCTCCACATTTCCCTTGATTCCCAGGGCCTGCACCTCTAAAAGCTACTCAGAGTAGACATCTCTGAGGAGATCATTCTCTCCTTGATTGAGCTGAGATTTTCAATCTCTCTTGAGTGGAAGAGTTTATTTAATCTTATGTATTCTATCATCCATCCCAGTCAATATAATTTCCCCTGATTTCTGCTTTATTGTTTGTTTAGGTGAATGATTGCTTGCTATCATGATTGTTTTCTCACATAAGTATTTTGGGGGACGTAGAGTTAGTCTGGAATGAATATAATAGATTCAATTAGTATCAGTTTAGGGAACAAACCTTGGGGTAAAAGCAGCAGAGCGGTCAGGAAACTGTGAATCTTTAGGATCTATGCCCACCTGCTATTAACTTATTCATGCTAATAAATGATATTGTGGTTCAATTGTTTTTCAGTCATGTCTAACTCTTCATGATCCCATTTGGGGTTTTCTTGGCAAAAGGTTATTGAATCAAGTTGAATAAAGGAGTCACTTCCTCCAGGAATATTTGCATTTTAATAGATAATTCTGACATACCCCAAAGTTTTTTCACACACAAAAGGATGAAGCTATGATGGCAAAATGACAGGAGGTAGGGCTGCTGTTCCAAGTCAGGAGACCAGGCTGAACCTATACCATCTCCCTCAGAAAATACTCCATAAGCATCATTTTATGTTTCCTGTATATAAGGTCAATCTTACTTAGAGGGTAATAGTAAATGCTACCTCAGGTTGTTATTTATTTTTAATATGCATGTTTTCAGGGAATATAGAATGTTATAACTGAGGGGTTACTTTGACAGCATTTATCCATCCTTTCTTCTTCATGGATAAAGCCCAGAGGAAGGATAAACCTCTTGTTCATATCTATAGAAAGGAGGCCATTTGGTTCAATAGAAAAATGTGCTAAACAGAGGATTTAATTTCAAACCTTACCTTTTCCCCTTGCTACTTGTGTGACCCTGGGCAAGTCACTTACAGTCTTTGGATCTCAGTTTCCTTATCTTTAAAAGTGAACTAGATGCCCTAGGAGATTTCTTCCAGTCCTAACTCTATGAGTACAAAGTTTTAGATGTGGAAGGAACCTTGGAGATGATCTAATCCAACCTCTTCATTTTATAGGTGAGGACACTGAAAGGCTGTATAATTCTAAAACGAGGCACAGAAAGGTGAAGAAATTTACCCAAGGTCACACAGTGACTTTCTCAACAAGATTAATTCAGCCAGGAGTCCCTGCGATATATGACTTGGATCCCTAGGATCTAGTTCAACACCCTGATAAATGGCAGAGATGATACCATAGTGGATGGAATGTCAACAAAACTGTCATCAATTCCCTTTGTCACTTGGTTAGGAGGCCAAAACACCTCTGCCCAAAGAAATTCCAAGTTGGCAGGCTTAGAAAATTGTGTGGGTAGTTACCTGCCATTCTGCTCAGGGCTCTCTTCAATGGAGGCTTTTTACTCTTTACGAGTCTCACAGAAATAAAGTTTTTTGACCTTCAGGGAAATAATTGCTTTGATTATTGCTTGGGATAGGGCTGGAGGAAGGTTGTGGGAGTATTGGGGAGAGTATTGAAGCAGGAATTCCATAGGGTCCTTTGGGTCTGACAATTTTGTCAACGGTATATGCTCATTTTTATTTAAATTGGGCACATCTGCTGAGGGACCAGGCAGTGGGCACATCCTTTTATCATTCAAAACTACAGACAACTCTGCCCATGCATATGAGAGGGGGACTTGGTTTAGGGATGTGTCCCAGTTGTCTGAAAGAGGTCTTGGGAATATGCATTTCCATAATACATATCGGATTAGTCATTGGGTAAGCAGGTGAGTATTTGCTCTAGCAATTGTGCCTCACTAAATAATCCAGATCGCTATAAAAACAGTGAATTCAACCGTTCATGAATAGTATGGATATTTGAGCTTTTGTGCAGCACCAATCCACAGCAATATTTTTTTGTATTAAATACTATGAATCCACTTCATCTGTCAGCACTATTCAAAACACAAAATGCTGGATGAATAGAGAGGATGTTCTGGGATCTTTCAGATGATTACTGTTGCTAGGAAAACCACTTCCTGATAGCTTTGTGCTCAGTGTATGCCTCTCTCTTTGTGTACAGCTTTCGGTGACAAGCAAATTCATAGCATGGTATTGGGAAGGAATAGGAAAAGTTTAGAAATGTTTAAAGAACACTGCTTAAAGTTAAAAGGAGGATGTCATCTAAAATAATAGTTATGAGTTCTCTCTGCTTTCATGTGCAGGATTATAGCTATCAAGTAGGAGAGCCACGTGGCAGTGCTTGTGTTGGGCTCAGAAATCTGGGGCAGACTTTGGTGCCATGCAGGTGGGAAGACCTGGAACCTCAAAAATATACTGCAAGATGGTGGCTCAGTGGAGTTATGCAGCTCCTGCTGAATGGACCTAATGCTGAGCATTTCTCGTAAAATGCTCCGGCTGGTCAATATGTTTAATGTCAAGGTGCCATGATTGCTCACTACTGTGGTCCAGTGACACAGGTCCAAAAGAACAGGAAAGGGTTTAGAAAGCGTTAAAGCCATTGCCATCACTGGCCTTGGGACACGACACTATCTTTGTCTAGTCCTTTACTGTACTCTGGCACCAATACTTACAGCTTAGTCCCATTGCAAGACTTTGCTGAGAGACCTACAACACAGGCCAGCATTGCCTGGGGGCATAAGGAAGGCCAGCCAGGTGAACCAGAGCTATATACTATTCCACCAGGAAAAAGGATTTTATGCACCATTCCACTATGCTCTTTCTTTCCTCAGTCACTCACCTCCATAGCCGTCATTTAGAGAACAGTCTTTGGGTATCTGTGGTTTTATATCTGCCTACCCCAATGGGCCTCGAGGGCAAAAGAGAGGTCAATGTTCTTGTTAGAGCTATTCCCATCAGCCTCCTTTCAGAATCCAATTGCTGGGACTCCCTAATTTTAGGAACAATTGAAACAACTCAAAGTTGACTCCACCTTCCATTCTAATTTCCAACTCCAAAGTATTAAAAAAAAAAAGATTCTTGTGCTCTGGTGTTCAGAGATAGAGATTCTGTCAGTGTACACATATTGGAAGGGTGGAACCTGGAATGACTAGTCCATTGTGATCTTTTTTTTTTTAAAGCCCTTACGTTCCATTTTAGAATCAATATTGTATTTTGTCTCTAAAGCATGAAAGTAATAAGGGCTAGGCAATGGGGGTTAAGTGAGTGATCCACATAGTTAAGAAGTGTCTAAGACTAGATTTGAACCCAGGACTTCTTATCTCTAGGTCTGGCCAATGTGATCTTAAATGACATCACAAAAAAGAATTGGTCTTGGGCAATATGGTGTCCTCACTTTTTCTGTGGAAACTCTGTTCCAAGGTACCATTGTACCCTCAGATTCCTGAAATGGTCAACACTAAGCCAATAGTGCTTAGTTTGAATGGTTTAATAGATAAACAGTTTATAGGATAGTCTCAGAAGAACTCCAAAATCTAGGAATGAGGCAATACAGAAAGGTGAGGGCAGTGGTCCATGTCCAGCAGACAGGCATTGGCATCTCCCAGGTCCTGACCCTGGTTTTGCTATTTACATATATTTCCCTTCCTGATGTCACTGGATGTGAACAAATACTTGCAACCCATTTCTTTTCTTCCCTTATTACAGATGTCAGTTATGGGCAAACTGTTCTTCCTACTCATTTTGTTTTGTTAGAAAATGGATGTGAAGAATGGGAATTCTGAGATTCTTCAAGTTAGGGACCTTGTCTTCACCTTTCTTTGAAATTCTCCAAAGAAACGACTTCCAGGCAGAGTAGTCTGTCTGCCACCTGCCTGGATGGTGCCATGAAAGAGTCCCCTTCACCAAAATGCTCTTCTCCTTTAGCCTTGCTTTAACATCAGGCATTGTGCGCTATTGTTTTGGGTTAAGACAAAAAGGTAGAGGCTCATTTAATCTGGAAGGGAAAACATATTAACGTTATTAATCACTAATGGGAATATTGAAGTAGTCCATCAGACTGGTCACTAGACACAGCAAGCAATTTCTTTTGTACCTACAAGATGCCAGATACTTGGCTAGTGTAGGGATGCAAAGTCAATGGCAGAGAGGATTTTCCATTAAAGAATTTAAATCTCAAAGGATTTTTAAATGAAATGAATCACAGAACCAACACGTTTTGATATGCTCAAAGGAGGTAGAGGACTAGATCATGAGATTCAAACCAGTTTAAAAGCACCATAATGATGGATCCTGGGCAACTGAGGGCCCTGGGCACTTGTGATTAAGGGAACCGGAGGCTGAGGAAGAGAGAGATAAAGGGGCACCGAAGACAAAGGTCTCCTCTTTGACAATTTTGTTGAGATCTGGGCTCGGCTCTGTTACAGAGGGGTGCTCAATAAAGAAGCCAATCATAGCATCGGAAGGGGTTCTGAAATCTTGGCCTGTGGGGCCCTCACTCAGAAAGTGCAACATTTAGCATTATTCCCTGATGGAAACTGGGCAAATCAAGACAAATAGATCCCAAGATCCCAGTTTCCCCTCCTTGTCCACAGATGTACAACACGAAGCCCTCATCCAGAGAGGCGGCTGCTCACTGCTGACCTGGCACAGAAGAGAAACTCTGCATGGAGTGGTGATGAATTTGTCAGTTTAGGGGTTTGGATGAGCAAAGACAGCAGCAGCTTGGGGCAGAGGTGGCTGGGTGATGGATGGGCTACTTTTATCTCCTGGCTTTAGCTTGAACTAGTCTGTCTGGATGCTTCCCCCCAAAGTTAATTTGCAGTCTTGCCACCTGCCCTAAAGGGAACAAAGAGTCCCAATGGAAGATTCAGCCTCCATTTCCAATAACTTCAGCTTTTCCACAATTCATTGGCTTTGGGCCATTTCTAGTCCTGCTGCCATTTCCACCTCTACTCTTCCCCACCATTTTTAAAGAAGGAAAAAAAAATCAGGCTGTAAAATTCTAAAATAGGAACCAAGGTCACTTTTGCAGTCACATAAAAATGAAAGGTAGTAGAAGTAGTAGCTAATGTTTATATTAAGCATATATAGTGTTTATATAAAGTTTTCAGAGTGCTTTACAACATATTTTCTTGCCCTCACCACTACTCTGTGTGGGAAGTACATTACAATTAACCCCATTTTATAGATGTGGAAATTGAGTCTAGGAGAGATTAAATAACTCTTGTAGGGTCATATAGCTAAGAAGTATCTGAGGTAGGAGTCAAACTCAGATATTCATGTCTCCAAAGGCAGCATTCTATATATCTTGCCTAGCTTCATAAAAGTGAGCATTTGATTTTTTAAAAGCTTAACATAGTAGTAGAAATACTGGATATATTTATATAAATATAAATTAATATTTTCATAAAATGTCATGTCAACAAGATAATACTAATAAGAGAGACAACATGGTGTGGTACATAGAGTTGGCCAAGAAGACATGGGTTCAAGTCCCTTTTACTCCAAACTATTACTTTCTGACTGAGTAACAACTCTCAGGCATATGGACAAGGGTTAGGCAAATGGTAAAGTTAAGAGACTTGTCCAGGGTCAGAGAGCTGGGAACTATATGAGACCAGATTTGAAATGGGTTCAAGTTTTAACTCTGACACAAAACACTGGGGAAGTCACTTAACCCCACATGACTCTAGGCAGATCTCTTAAGACTATAAGTTTCAGAGAAGGTGATGCCCTGCATTTGTAAAAGGAATTTCTTCATCTAGGAGTTGCCTAAATCAGCTAAATTATGACTGGTTTCTATTCCTATTTATATAAGAATATTAATTGCTATATGTTTGACACTATACATTTTGCCAGTCTTACATATATTATCTCATTTAAGTCTTATAACAACAATTCTATTGAGGATATGTGAGATTATCATTATCCCCATTTTAGAGGTAAGGAAACTGAGGCTAAAAGAAATAACTTGCTCATGGTCTCAGAGCTAGTATCGTCGGAAGTGGCATTTGAACTCTCATCTTCCTAATATTTTTTTCTCTGTACACACAGTATACACATATATCTACAACTATTGTATATTCATAAACTTACATACATGTGTATTTATCTCATTGGCATGTTATAAGCTAAATACATCATAACTGCTGTCATATAACTAAATACATTATCGTCATTTTTTCTATCAAGAGTACTACTGCCTAACAGTATTCAAATTTAACTTGTGTTAACACTTCTGTACCCAAATCATTGATTTATTTATTTTGCTGATTAACTGTCCTCATTAGGGTACTTATCATATCCAAAGGTTGTTTGTGTTTTTTAAACAAAATCTATGGGTAATTATAGTAACCAAAAATTAAGTAAATGAACATATAATGCATCACTTTGCCAGACTTCACCAGAGACCCATTTTAATATGTTGACATGACCTAAATAGAAGACTCAGTCAAATAATGGCATTCTGGTGCCTTCCTTTTGAGATGGTCTCTAATTTACTCCATCTCTATTTCATTAGAATGTAAGTTACTTGAGGGAAGGTGCTGTTTTTTGTCTTTTTTTTTTGTCTGCAAGGGCTTAGCAGGAACTAACTCCTTGGCAGTAGTAGGTGCTTAATAAATGTATGTTGACTCCTTGTTAATGTCCACACATTAAGTAATCCAGAAATCCATTGCAATTACAGCTTATAATTTATAAAGTTTGTGTGAGCCAAGATTCTTTTTATAATTTTCTTTTTCTTCTTTCAAAAAAAATTATAAAACTACTAGAGATTTTCAGTTTTCTAAAATAATGGCATATAAATATAATAAATATATGTTGGGGGAAACTAGCACACTGTTGGTAGAACTGTGAACTGATCTAACCATTTGGAGAGCACTATGGAATTATTACCAGAGAACTATAAATATCTCCTTCGACCCAGCAATGGTATTTCCCAAGGAGATCAGGGGAAAAGGGAAAGAATTTATTTTCCAAAATATTTATGGCTTCTCTCTTTGTAGTGGCAAAGAGCCAGAAGTTGAGGGGATGCACATCATTTGGAGAATGGCTAAACGAATTAATGTATATGATTGTGATGGAATACTATTGTGCTGTAAGAAACAGTGAAGATTAATTTTTTTTAAACTTGGAAAGAACTACATGAGATAATGAAGAGCAAAACAAGTAAAACCAAGAGAACACTATACATAGCTACAGATTTAATACTTGAAGAATAACTTGTAAATGTTCACCTCCAGAGAATGGACTAAAAAGTGGAAACTTGAAAGACATAATCCATAGGAATAAATCTGTTTACTGGATGATGCCTTCTATGGTATGGGGAAGAGGAGGTGGTGTTGAAATACCTGGAAATAAATTCCATTAATTAAAAAAAAATAAAGTGCTTGCTCAGTACATAAAGAATATAATAAATATTGAAGAGTCATTTGATAACTGTTATGGGAAGCAATTAGGTGACAATTTAAAAAACTGAGTAGGTAGATCAAGATAAATGAATTTCAAGATCTAATTTTCTTTCAAAGTAAACAGACATTAGCCTGCCTTCTTGGAGCTTATAGTTTAAGAAAGAAAATAATGATGTGGATAGAAAGTATGATATAAATTTGTTTCATTATGGAATTCGATAGGCACAAGAAATAGGGACCATTCATTGAGCAGTATAGTGAATAAAGAGAGTAGCATCAAAAAGAATCTTTCTTTTAAGTATTTCTGGGGAAAGCTTAAATTATAGCATGGATTAGTTCATCAAACACTTTTAAGGTTTAAGGTCTTTTGTTAGGCACTTAGTCATGGAATAGGGAGAAGGAAAGGGAAGAATAGCTGACCTGAGTAGAAGACTTGAGTTTAAATCCTGCCTCAGATATTTCTTAGCTATGTGACCCTGGAAAAGTCACTTAATCTCTTTAAGCTTCAGTTTCCACATCTATAAAATTTGGGTAATTATAGGTATTTCCCACACAGAGTTGTTATGAGGATCAAACAAGAAAAAAAGCACTCTGCAAACTTTATATAAGCATTATATATGCTTAATATTAATATTAGCTAAATGGAAGAAATAGAACATGGTCCCTGCCCTCAAGCAGCTTACAAAACAGTAGGGGGAATGAAGTCATGTAAATAAATAATTGTGGCATGGTGGAAAGCATGATGGATTTGAAACCCACCATTGCCATTTCACCTGTATGACCTTAGACAATTCACTCCTCTCACCTTCAGTTTCCTCATAGGTATAACAGGAAGGTGGAACCAGCCAGGTAGAATATGTTAAATGTTTCTGAGTAAGTGGACTCTCAAGTGTCTTTTGAAGGATGGGAGGAAGCTATTTTAGATGGGAGAGAATTTCAGGCATGGGCTATGTCTGAGAATGCCATTCCATAGCCTCTTCTTATGTGTCTCATCACAGAAACACATAGTAATGACAGTCGAGGCAAAATTTCTTCTCAGCTCTGTGAAACATTTTAATCATCCTGTGGATAACGAAGAAATATAAACACATGTACATCTCTCTCTCCTCCACTTTATCTTTCTCCCTTTTCTGTAAGAATCACTCATGGCATCCAATTACTCTCTGCCTCTGCTACATCTTAGAGAACAAGCCAACATAAGAATGATTAAAATGAGTGGAGAAGAGGGAAAGCAATTAAATGTAACAACCAGTACTACTTTGGACACCCAGTGACTCTATTTTCTGTTGAGCATGATCAAAGCTATTACACGTCAGTGGTCAGTGATGGATGCTAAAGCCTGGTGGAGTGGAGAGAACACAAAACTTGGAGGCAGAGGAAAGGGATTTGAGTCTTGATTTTGATCCTTTTTCATTCTATTATGGTGGGCAATACAATATGCCTCTTTGGACCTCAGTTTTTATAGTTGGTAAATGGGGATGATAGTCCCAGTTAAATTCACACAAGTATAAGAGATTTTCATGAAGACAATGAATAATATTTGCAAAGGTTAAGAAGGTAGCAGACAAGGACAGAGTAGGTACAGTAAGGCAGTGATACATATGGACAAGGAATTAATTATGCATATTGGAGTAAAGGAAGTTTTCAAAGAATTCTGTGAAGAAAAATGATGGTGGGATAGCTATGTAGTAAAAGCAAACAATAATCAATAGACAGCCCAAGTATTCTGCTGATATTTTTATTATATCAAGAGAAAGTCAAGGAGACCCTCCAGCATGTGTAATAAATCCCTTGTGGCAAACATATGGGGCAATTTGAACAAGAGTCACATAGGATAGACAAGCACGTATGGTTAGTGTATCCCTGGAGAAAGAGATGACATCACTATCTGAGTATTTATTCATGTGCTATTGGTCCCCATCAATAAAGTAGGAAGGCTAGCAGAGAGCAAGGTAGAGTCAGAAGAGAGATAGACCCTAAATAAAGAACAAGAGACTACCAATTGTTTCTTCCTCCTTCTATTTTTCTGATGACATCCAAATACACTTTTCCCTCAAGTAACCTAGTTTCCTTCTTCAATAGGGTTCCCACATATGCTGGAGGGCCTCCTTCAATTTCTTTGCAAGACATAATACAGACAAAATAAAGACTGTAAGACGTGATAAAAATTTATCCAATGGAACATGTGGGCTATGTTTTGATTATTGATTACTTTTACAATATAATTTTTTGGTCACAGTTCCTTGAAAACATCTTTTACTCTAACTCTCATTTTATAGACTTATATAGAATGATATAGAATTATATGATAATGTTAACGGCTGATATTGATAAAACTTCTTTACATGCCTATCTCTGTGGATCCTCACCACAGTCCTTTGAGATAAATACTACAGGGATTAACATCTGTTTTATACATGCTAAAAATGAAACTAATAAAGGTTTAATGTCTTGCCCATGGTCAGATTGCTAGCACATGTCAGAGGTGGTATGTGAGCTCATGCTTCTACTGACACCAGGTCCAATGTGCATTAAACCATGCTACTAAATCTACCCTCCTCCCCTCTTTCTAATTTCCCTATTACTGGTAAGGACACTACCATCTTCTTAGTCAACCAGGTGTCATCCTCATCTCCTCAATTTTTCTCACTACTCCCCCAAACCATCCAACCTATTGCCAAGCCCTGTCAATTCTACATTTAAAACATCTCTCATATATACCTTCTTCTTACCTCTGACATTGCCAATCACCCTGGTATAAGCCCTCATTTTTTCATGTCAGTATTATTATAATTGTTTTTCTGGTCACTATTCCTGCCTCAAATCTCTTTTCAGATCACTTTCCTCTTAAGCTATCAAAGTGACTTTCCCAAACAAGTCTAAGAGTGAAACACAGAGTCAATAGGGGACTGTGAGATCAAAGCAATCACATGCAAAACTTCAAAGAAAAATGGAAATTGGTTTCAAGTACTGGAAGACTCAAAAAGGAATTAAAAAATCAGATTAGACAGATTGAAGAAAAAGAGGAAGAAAAATGGGGGGATAAATGAAAGTAATCCAAAATACAAGTCTGATTATGTCTTCCCCCTGTTCAAGCTCCAGGGGATCCCTATTGGCCCTAGGAAGGAAGGAAGGAAAGAAAGAAAGAAGGAAACAAGCATTTACCAAGTGCCCACTAAGTGCAAGACATTGTGCTAAGGATCTCACAATTAATATCTTACCCAAAGAGATAAGAGAGGGGAAAAGGACCTATTTTTAGAAAAGTATTTATAGCAGCTCTTTTTGCGGTAGCAAAGAACTAGAAATAGAAGGAATGTCCATTAATTGGGGAATGGATGAAGAAGTCCTGGTATATAGTGTAATAGAATCTATTGTGCCATGAGAAATGTTGAATGTGATTTCAGAAAAGCCTGGAAAAACCTATATAAAGGGATACAAAGTGAAATAAGCAGAACCTAGAGAACATTGAACAGAATAACAACAATATTATATGATGATCCAATTGGAAATGACAACTGTTATCAGCAATGCAAACAGTTAAATGATTTGCCTAGGATTGCATAGATAATAGTTGTCTGAGCTGTCTGAACTCAGATCCTGATGCCAAGTCCAAACCTTTCCCCATGGTACCATTTAGCTTCCTATCAAATATAAAATTCTGTTTGTTTTTAAAGCCCTTCATAATCTGGTCCTTTCCTATCTTTCCAGTCTTCTTATACTTTAGTACCCTCCACATACTCTATGATCCAGGAAAATTGAGCTCTTCACTCTTTCTTGAATAAGATATGCCCCCTTAGGTGTTCTTTAACATTTTTAGTGGCTGTCCAATATACCAGAAATGTCTTTCTTCCTTATCTCTAAAAATTTTCTTTCATGGCTTCTTTTAGATATCAACTAAAATATCACTTTCTGCCAGAAACCTTTCATTATAATAATAATTTTTTAAAATGTTGCTAATGTTTCTCTGTGTGATTATCCTCAATTTCTCATATATGATTGTATATTACATACATATACATATTTGCATATATCTAATATATATTGTTTATACATAGTTTGCGTGTTGTCTTCCCAATTATAATGCAAGTTCCTTGAAGGCAGGGACTGTTTTCTTCTTTCTTAATAGACCCAGCATTTAATAAAGTTTGGCATGTAGTAACTCATTAATAAATGCTTGTAGACATGACTTAACTCTATAACATGAAAGCAGCCTGTGTTAATTTTAAAATTTGAGATTTTCATGATATCTTGCTTTGTATTGCTGGTCATTACATCTCTCAGAAAGTTGGAGATCCAACAAGGAGAAATACTACCTTGGACCTGATTATTTCTAGCAAGCAACTAATTGGGAGTGAAGAAAATCTTGGGAGAGAGTGACCATAGCATAGAATCGTACAGATTTCATCTTAGAGTCCTAGAGGCATCTCTTGTGTGAAAACAGATTAAATATGCAAACCAGTATTACTCATACATGGTCAACAATCCAGTATATCACATTCACATCATTCCTCTGATGAGAATACCACCTTCATCATGATGCTGCCTCATTCTTCAAGGCATTTTCTAAACTATCTCCTTCATGAAACTTTCCCTGATGATCCATCTGGAAGATATCTCTTTGTTCTCTGAAATAATATCATACGTTCTATGATATTTATTTGGCATTTTAATTTTGATATGTTATTAGAACATGCATGAACAAAAACATAGTTATATTCCCCATCAGACTATTAGTTCCTTGAGAGTATTTCCTTGACTTAATAGCAGACATTAACAAAGTCCCTTAAGGTTGGCAAAAAGGACAAATTCAATATCTCATTTGATGCTTGAAATAACTTTTGACAGCATTTATTATCCCCATTTAACATATGAAAAAACTGAGGTTCAGAGAGATTAAATGACTTGCCTATGGTAACAGAGGTCATAAGTATTGGTGGGAAGATTCAAACCCAGGTCTGTCCTGAAGCTCAGGGAGTTGCATGCTCAGGCAAACAGCTAGTCTTACCTTTTCCATTTAGCTCCATCACCTCCTCAATGTTGGATGTCATGTAGCAGGGTTATCTTTTCCTCTGAAATAGGAGGTAAGGAAAGAGGAAAAGGCAAGTGAATACCCTGAAAAGTCCTGAGAAGTGAAAATGAGGTAAGGTGTCTCTTGTTAAAATCCTTGATCTTAATGAAGTAGGAGGTCAATTCATTTGATGCAAACATGGGTGTTGGGGTTCATTGAGGGTTTCAAGAGGTAGGAGAAGGTTGAAAATTTGAAAGTGGGGTTGGAACCAGGGAGTTGAGTACCCAGCAAAGCATCTTGTACGTGGTATAAGTCCAACAAATACTTGTTGACTGTTGGATGACAATATCACCCAATGAAGTACTCTCTGAGTTAGTCAGTATGAAAATTGACATTGACCAAAATAAGATCATCATTCAGCAGGATTTGGCTGGGCACAGGTAGCTGGACTTCAGAGCTGCATTCAATCCCGCCATTTGCTGCTGCTCCCCTTCTTTCTTAGTAGAGGCTGGATCACTGACAACAAGACATGCTTTGGTATTTTCAGAGATCGCTGCCAAGGCTTTCAAAAAATTATTATTGTTTTTATCAAGTCCCCACTCTTCCTTACTGAATTTTTTAAAATGAAAATTTAGCTGAAAGTACTTTTGCTAAACAGTAGCAGAATGAAATGAAGAGATTTAATGGATCGTTTTCCATGAATAAAATGACAGATAAAGTATCTATTTTGCTCACAGATTTTTTCTCTTGTGGAAGATTCATTTTAGTAAATATCTTTCCACCTGCACTTGTCTATTTTCCAAAGGTTTTGGGAAACTTCCAATGAGGTATGGTTGAAGCTGAAGCGTAAGGCAGACATTTATGAGGATGTACTTAAAGGAAAATCAGATCAAGGATACCTGCAGCTCCACTTTTTCTATGCTTTCCTTGAATATGTATTTGGCAAGCTCTCAAATCCCTTATCAAGCTGTAGCTCACAGATATGTATGACCAGAGCAGCTGAACTAATATTTACAAAGCATTCTCCTCTCTAATTTTTATGAGGTGTATCTTTCTCTTCTGGTTCCTGCCCTAAGTTAGACCTGGTAGGGACTGACTAAGAAAGTTTGAAGAACAGCACTCTCTCTAACAGAGAGGCGGTAAGGGATGGAAGTAATGCTTAGGACTTTGAGTTGGGAAGATTCCTGCTCAAATCCCATCTCAGACATTTATTAGCTGTATAAACACTGGTTAAGTTGCTCAATTTACCCATGCCTCAGTTTCCTCATTTGTAAAATAAGGGACTTGTAATTGATGGTCTCTAATTCCAGATCTATGATCCTACAATAGCAAAATGTTCAGTCTCTCACAAGAAACCTTTTTATGGAGTTATGAGGAATGTCTTGTTTACCTCTAAAACATTCTCTGGTTCCTGCCCTAAGTTGGACCTGGTAGGGCCTGAATAAGAAAGCCTGAGGAACATTCTAACAGAGAGAATGCTAAAAAGGCAGCAAAAGATTTTAGTTTCTTAACGCTGATTGTGTATGGAGGGGGCGTTATTTGTTGACCATTCTCATCAAAATTGTCTAAAACTCTTCTTGTTAAACTTCTATATTAGGAAAAACCAAGCTGTGGTGCTCAAAGTGGAATACTTGGTCTGACACATCCTTATTTACTAGGTTTCATGTGTCAGCTGGTGTTTCATTATCATCTAAAACCCAGCCTAGCCAAGGGCAGGAAGGTGCATTTCCTCGAAGTTTGGTCACCAGAAGATAATGTCCTAGGTCACAACAATACATGAAACCAGAAAATATTATTTTATTTCATTTTTAGTTTAAAAAACTTTAAAATTTTAATTAATTTCCATATACATTTTCCAAAGTTATATGATCCATATTGTCTCCTACCCTTCTTCCTTCCTCATTCCCAGAGCTGACAAGCAATTGATCTGGGTTATATGTTATTATCACACAAAATATACAGAAAATATTATTTTAAAAAGAATTTTCATTATCATTTGTATGAATCTAAACATTATTAAGTAAATAAATCTACTGTTAACCATTCATGGCAAAGCAACTCAAATATGCTGTGTTTATATCATTCCTCTAATTAGAATTCCACTCCTATCCCTTTTCATCAAAAAGCTACTTCCATTCTTCAAAGCTTACCCCAAACTCTCATTCCTTTGTAAAATCTTTCTCAATTATCCCAGCTAGAGCGATTTCTCCCTTCTATGAACTCATAAATACTTATTATCTTTATCCTTTATTTGACAGTATTTTTTTGTATTCTTGGAACAGACATGTAGTCTATGAACATGTAACAATTTCTCCAGATAGGATATGGGTTCCTTGACAGTATGGATATTTTATACTGGGTTACTCTCTTGCAAAGAGGAGGGATTGCCTAGAGATAGCTAAAGTTCTGATGCAAATACTAACTCATGTACTCATGTTAAATCTTCCTTCATTCCCTCCCTTCCTCCCTCATTCCCTCCCTCCCTTCCTCTCTCCCTTCCTTTCTTTCTCCCCCCCCCCCTTATTTATGTCTTTTTTTTTGTGTGGATTAAAGAACCTTGATTACTTCTCTGATCCATTCACTTCCTTTCTCCTCTCCTCCCCCCAGACTGGCTTTCCTTACATATAGGCAGTTCTCAACTGAGGGAGATGACTTACAGATGACTCATGCATACAAAAGGGCCATCTTATGTTTCCTTTCAACCCAGTAAATTTTGGCTCAAGCATGGCTGTGAAATAAAAAGAAAAATCCCAGAATACTCTAATCCCCAAGCATCTTTAAAAAGAGGTTCATGGAACAATAACTTTCTATGTGGAATATTGCTGATGAAATCAAGAATTATTATTCAGATTGGTTATGACTCCAAAATGAGCAAGGAAATAAATAATTAGTGAGTTTAAGTCACCAGGTCCAGATGAACCTAGGGAAGAATAATAACAATAATTCATATTTAGGTATTATTTTAAAGTTTTCAAAATCTTCAGATTAACCTTATGAGGAAGGCTGAAAAAGTGTTATTACTATTTGTCAAGATGAGAAGACTGAATCTGAGAAGTTAAGTGATTTGCTCAAAGTCACATGATTAATGTTAGAAGTAATCAAATCCAATTCTCTCCTGAATCCAAACTAATGGAGCATGGTATATTAGAGTACTTGACCCAAAGTCAGGAAGACTTGGATTCAAATCCTCCCTCTGGCAATCACTATGTGACATGGGTGTTTCATTGGCCTCCTAGCCGTTCCTCACACAAGAGATTCCAGTTCCTCAGTTCTGGGCATTTTCACTGGCTATCTCTGATGCCCAGAGTACTCCCCTTCCCATTAAATCTGGACATCTCTGACTTCCAACTCTTAGCTAAAATCATATCTTCTACATAAAGCCTTTCCCAATCCACCTTAATGCTTGTGCCTTCATTCTGTTGATTACCTCCAATTTCTCCCAAATATATCCTGTTTGTTCATAGTTATTCACATGTTGTTTTCTCTAGTTAGATTGTCATTTAGTACTCAAGTTAGACAGATAAATGTCCTGATTAAAAAAAAAAAAAGCTGGGGATGGGAAGTGAATTCTTCAAATTATAGGCAAGCATAGAACTTGACTTTTTATTCCTGAAAACATTTTTCAAATCTATCTCTATCTCTATCTCTATCTCTATCTCTATCTCTATCTCTATCTCTATCTCTATCTCTATCTCTATCTCTATCTCTATCTCTATCTCTATCTCTATCTCTATCTCTATCTATAGTTTGGAGAATTGATCACTAAAAAGAGGGATAATCAATAAGGCTAATACAGTTACATCAAGAACTTATGATCAGAGGAACTTCCAAGGATCGGCAGGAGAGTCTTTCTGACAATCCAATTAAACAGGCTCTCAATTTCAAAAACCTAATAATGACTAGTTCCAGCTCACTTTAGCCACACCACAACAGGGTGACACTTTATATCTTACAATCCCTGAGGATCATACCACTTCTAAAACTTAGAATTCCTTTTTTTTTTCGACTGCTTCTTCTGTCTCACACAGTCTCTTCTTCATTCTTACTACATCCCTTGAACCATTCCTGTTTTCTCAGACTACCTCCCTTACTCTTATTTTTCTTGCTTTTATACTCAGACTTGATCCCATGTTCCAGTTTAAACATTAGCTTAACCCAGAACACCTTACCTCCCTGACCTTCTGCTATTTTTAAATGTTCCCTCATTCAATCAACAAGATAACATTTATTAAGCACTTACTATATGCCAGGAGTCATGGGAAATGCTCTGAGTACAAAGAACAGCAAAGACAAGAACAAAAACAAAAAAAAATGCTTCCCTCTTCCAGTGTCAGGACTACTGAGCATTACTGGAAAAAGTAAAAAAATAAATCAGTTTGACTCATCAATCAATAAACACTAATTAAGCATTTACTGCATAACCTCAACTGGGTCCGTGATGCTGCTATATGACAATCCTACTCTATTCTAATTAACTCCTTATCTTACTTCCCACAGAAGCTGCTCCATCCTTTTCTTCTCTCTTTCTCCCACTAACCATAATCCTGACTACCACAATTTTGACAGATGACAGTAGCTTACTTCACTGTGAAAACTGAGGATATTCTCTGTGAAATTTATTAATTTTTCTCCCCTACTCCTCAGTCTCTCATCAACATCACCTACTATTTTTTAACCCTCATCTTCCATCTTAGAATCAATACTGTGCATTGGTTTCAAGGCAGAAGAGTGGTAAGGCTAGGCAATGGGGGTTAAGTGACTTGCCCATCCAGAGTCAGTCAGGCATCTAGGAAGTATCTGAGACTAGATTTGAACCCAGGACCTCCCCTCTCTAAGCCTGACTCTCAGTCCACCAAGCCACCTAGATACCTCCAACATTATCTGATTTTTCCTTTGAACCATCACTGACTTCTGGACTCTGTCTTCTCTTTTGTCTTCAAAGATATTCTTTGTTTCCCTTTTTATTTCTTTAACTATTCCTTTCCTGTGGCTCCCATCTTCTCACCCCACTAATATAAGGGTTTTCTAAGAATCTGTATTTCCTTGATTATCTGCTCAGGGAGAAAATAGAGGGCAAAAGAGAAATCTCATGGAGAAAATAGAGGGGAAAAAAGAAATCTCATTCTCTCTCATGACTTCACCTGAATGTCCCACCATCACCTCAAACTCAAATTCTCCCAAACAGAACACATCTTCTTACCCAAACCTGCCCCTCCTGATTTCACTAGAGCCATTATCACATGGTCTCCCATATTTCTGACTTTCCTTTTCATCATTTTTCATGTCCTTGTGTCCACCAAATCCCGAGAACTCCAAACACCACATTATCTCTCACCTTTATCTTCTCTTTATTCGATCATTTATACTGCCATAACATGGGTCCTCCATATTATTTACTGGAACCATTGGAATAGTCTCCTTGAGTGGAAAGAAAACAGTTATTTATTAAATGCCTACTATATGCCAGGTCCTACACTAAGCACTTAGCAAATATCTCATTTGATCCTCAAAACAAATATGTTGATGGGGAAAAGGAGGGAAAGGTAGGGAAAGGAAGGTAGCCGGTTCTCCTCCAGCCCCAGGCTTTTCTTTTCTAGTATAATTGTGCTAGGGAATTAAATTAAATCAAGCCAGACTCTAGGGATAGGTTTATTTGGGCTAGGAAAATAAAGGTTTGAGAAAGCTAAAGAAAAGTTGATCTCCAGCAGCTATGCAGGGGGAAAAGGCTCTCCTCGCTGGAAAGGGCACCAAAACCAGAGCTTCTCTCTTCTTTTATATCTTCTCAGATATCTCCCACAAAGCAAGTGGGAGGTGTCTGAGGAAGTTGGAGTAGAGAGTCCTGGGAGATGTAGTCTCCCAGCGTTCAGAGCCATTCTAAAATGTACACAAGCTTGGGAGGTATCCCTATTATTGCCATTTTACAGATGAAGAAACTCAGGCAGGAAGAAGGTAAGTGACTTGCCCAGGACCCCTCCACTTGTCCCTGAGGCTAGATTTGAACTCAGGTATTCCTGACTCAGAGTCCAGATCACCCTATTCATTGTGCTACCTAGCTGCCTCTTATCAAGTGTTCCTCTATTCATTCTTCCTCCTCTCATCCATCCTTCATATTACCCCCAGACTAATCCTTTAGGCATAATCTTGATTCCTTTCTTGAAAAAAAAAATCTTCACTGACTTCCCATTGCCTATGAAATAAAAGTTCAAATTCTTCTCTTTGGCATCCAAATCTAGTGCTTCTCTGCCTTTATGGCTTTATCTCATATTACTCTCTTCCAAGTACTCTGTTCTCCAGCCAAACTGTTTGACTTTTTTTGAGGATGTCCTGTGGTTTTCTCCCTTCATCCTTTGGCTGCTTCCTATGTCAGAATGTCCTCCCTCTCCTCCCATTTTGAATTCTTGTAAAATTTGTACATTAAAGACAGTTCAAATGCCTTCTCCCAAAAGCTTTCTTTGGAATGGCTGCAGCCTTCAGAATTCATAGGACGTTTTATTTTGTTAACTGGAGTACACTTCTAAAGACTATGAATCACAAATTAAGAGTAATTCATTTAATTCAGCTATTCTAAAAGTATGGGGGGAAACCCTGAGGGTATGCAAAGTCAAAGTCATTTTCACAATAATATTAAGATATTTTAATGTCTACTCTAGTAAATGTTGACAGATATAATCCCATTAAAATATTTGGGGCGAGTTCCTTAGTTTTTAAGTGTATGAAAGGGTTTGGAGACCAAAAGGACACAGTGAGAACTTACCCCTCACCTTTGAGAACTGCTAATCTAATTCAATAGCCTCATTTGACAGAAAGGAGTAACATGGCAGAATGAAGATTTGAAACTATGTTCTCCATCTCCAGATCCATTCTCCTTTCTGCTTTAGGATGCTGCATGTGTTGTGTTGTTGCTCTATCATAATGTTTTCTCTCTGCTCCAGTATGAACTCCACAAGGGTAGTAACTATGCCATATAGAAACCTTGCTTCTCCTTCAATACCTAGTAGGGTGCTCTGTACACAATAGGAGCTGAATCGATGCTGGCATTATTAATTTATTTTACATATTCTTCATCCTGAAAGATTACTTCAGCTCTGGAAGTCAGATCTCAGAAGTGCCCTCAGTCCTTGTGGCCTCTCCCTCTGATTGGATAGTTCTTCTAAAAACCGCTATTTAAGGAGGGAGCAAGGCAAGCCACCTCTTCATGATGTACTTCTTTCTCCATCATGTCTCCTCACTGGTGCTTTCCTTCTTCAGCTACTCCCATTCTCAACTTCCCTTTATGTATTTCCCCCCTCATTAGCACGTAAGCTTTCTTTTTTTGCTTATATTGTATCCCCAGTGTTTTGCACAGTTAAATGCCTAATAAATGCGTGTTGACTGACCAATGAATTCCTTTGCAATTCTGTGTGTGTGTTTTTTAATTTTATGTCTCTAAAAACACTACTCTGAGATAGACTGCTGAAGGGGCTCATGACAAGAAAAGGATTAAAAACCCCTTCCCTACAGCTTCCCTCTATTATTCCTGGGTCTTCCCTTTGGGTCCAGGAAGAACAAATTGAATCCATCTTCCATATGATAACCCACCACATACTTCAAGAAGTGGCTCTATTTCTCTTAAGACTTCTGTTTTAGCTTAATATCCCCATTTCCTTTCACTGATCCTCCCAAGCCATGATCTTCAATTTCCCTACCATCTTGGCTACCATTTCTTGAGCTGTGCTCTAACTTGTCTACAACTACCTTCCAAAAATATGACTTCTAGGTTTGAACAAAAAAAATACTCCAAATAAGTCCAGAATTGAGTAAAGTAGGATGATCACTTCTTAATTCTGTATACTATGCTTCTATTAATGCAGTCTAAAATTGCAGAGTTTTTTTTTCATTTGCTCTGTCATACTCTTGACTTTTATCAAGATTGTAGTCCCACAAAACCATCAGGTATTTTCCATACAAGATATCATTTGTTGTGTCTTCCTCATCCTGTATTTAGGCAGTTCATTTGTTTTAATCTAAGTGTAGAATAATGAAATAAAGATCCCTACTAAATTTATCTCCCCAGATTTAGCTGATTGTTTTCCCTGTTGATCTTTATGGATCTCAACACTGTCTTTTATGTGTAACCCATCCCTTCAAGCTTTTGTCATTTATAAAGTTGATGAATATCCTATGTCTTTATCCCAATGATTTTGATAAAAATATTTAATAGAACAAAGTAAAGGAAAAATCTGTGCAGTCCTTGACTAGAGATATACATCCAGTTAAGATTAATCTATCCATAAAAATGTTTTGAGTTTAGTCATTCAACTACATGCAAATCTACCTAATTATATTATCATCCAGTCCATATCTTTTCATAGTGACCACAGAGATATTATGAGAAGCAATGTCCAATGCCCTGATGAAATACAGATATACCATGTCTATGGCATTTCCCTGATTCAAGTCTAGAAATTATGTTAAAAAAGGAGATAAAATTAATGTGGTCTTGGTACAAATTCACTGAGCATCTGTTAAACCTCTATAGGCTTCAGAATACTGAGTTTGGTGCTTGGGAAATACAAAGTTTAGATGAAACTCAGTCACTTCTCTGAAGGAGCTTATAGTTTAGTAGGAAGATAAAGTAGCAAAAATATTAAATGGTACTATGCCAGGTGTCTTTTGCCTTTCTTGGCATAGCAGTTGGTATATAGAAGGTATTTAATGAATACTTATTAACCAAACTTGACTTTACATAATAAGTGTTATGTGAAGCTTGAGGGAAAAGGCCATTCCCAATTTGAAATGAGGGAAATGGAATCAGGAAAGCCTTCCTGAAGAAGGTGGCATTTGGCCTGATCTTTAATAATTCCATATTATAATTTGTAAATTGATCTTGTAAAAATGCCAAAAGGCAGCTAAAAGTGCAGTAAATAGAGCCTTGGGCATGGAATAAGGCAGATCTAAGTTCATATATGGTTTCAGACACTTACTGGCTGTGTGACCCTGGGCAAGTCTCTTAACCGTGTTTTTTAATCTGTAAAAAGAGCTGGAGTAGCAAATGTCAAATCACTAAACTATCTTTGCCCAGAAACTCCCCAACTTGGGTCATGAAGAGTTGGATGTGATTGAAAAATGACTGAATAAGAATAATGGCTAAGGTGGATATTCTGGACCTGAGGAATGGTGTGAGCAAAGTCAACGGGAGGAGAAAAGTCATGCCATTCAGCTCTTAAGAGAAGTGTGATAAATTCTGAATTAAGAATGAGACTTTTGGGGGGTATATAGCCAATAACGGAATTAATTTTGTTTGTCTATGTAGATTTGATCAAAGGAATTTGGAGGATGTGAGGGAGAATAAATAGACTTTTGTGATTTAAAAAATTAATTTCAAAACAGTAAAAGGTATGATTGGGGATGAGACTCACCCTGTTTGGCTGAAGCATAGAGTATTTGGAGGTGATGACTCAGTATAAGAAAATGTTGCTAGAAGATGAAGGGTCTGGAATTTCAGCAGAGTTTGAACTTAGTAACATTTAGAAGTGTTCCTCAATGAGTTCTATCAACAGTATTTGAGCATCTTTGAGGAGAAGTTGGATGCTCACTCGGGGATAATGTAGATGAAAATCTTTCATAGGTATGAACTGGACTCAGTGTTCTGTGAGATCCTTTCAAGCTTTGAGGAGTATTGAATTCTCAAATGGGTAATTGAAATAATACTGCCCTAATCCAAGTACAGTCAGAAAAGATAAAGATAGCCATTTGGTTGGATAATCTTTCTAATAGTCCACCCGTGACTACCTTCTACATGCTGAAAATCCATGCCTTGTCCAGAACATTTGTAGATGAGGTTCTCCTTTCCTTCACCTCAGGATCTAAATATTAAATTTTGGGAGTGAGACTCTGGCAACTTTTAAGGATATAATTTGTCTCCTATTACATTATTCCTTCCAGTATAGGAAGTACCAAATATTTGTCATTTAGGAGTGTCATGTCATTACATTGAATATTGCAGTGTAATGATGTGAAATGATTAAATGACAAAATGCCAGCTCACTGCCAAAAATTTAAAGTGGCATACTTTTATTTGTAGATTGGAAAGCTATTATTAATTCTTATATTGACTTTGCCAGATGAAATAATGCAAACCGACTGGTACATGCTGAGACTGGGTGATGGGCTCAGTCCTGAGCCCAAACTCCAGCTTCTAAATAAGGAGAGTAGTCCATTCTTCAATCGATGTGTCCCAAGTTGAATGTATCAACTTTCAGCAATCCTGTCACTTGATGAATATAGAATGGCAGACATCAAAATAAGACTTGACTGGAGTTTTGACTGAGACCAAAAAACAGGAACTGGGACAGAGGTCCCAGAGAATGAAATAGCCTCTGCTTTCTCATTTTTGTCTTCATTCAATTTGATTTTTTTTTTGTAATGGACATATGAAGAGATTCAATTTGGCTTGTTTCCTTTAGAAAAAAAAAAGAGGTATACAATGCCACCCCTCTCCTCCCCCCCAATTACTTGACAGTCCTAAATTTATCAGAAGGACCTAGGGTTAGCAAAACAAAGTACTACTTTCCCCTTTAGAATCACATGAAGAAAGTTTGGGGATGTGGGGTTTAAATTTCATTTTTAGTAAGATGCTTTAAAAATGTTGCAGAGTCAATTTATGTAACATCAAGCACTTGAGGATTTGTAAAATTGCCTGCTCTCTTCTTCCATCCCTAGCTGCTATTCATGGGCTGCCATTTTAAGGAGGTATTCATGAACAAATCCCAGTAAGAACCTTCTCACCCACAATGTTCCCTGAAGACACTTCTTTTTTTACCCCCTTTTGTCTCCTTTCCTATGAGTGGGTCTCATATTTTTGCTTTAAGGGAATAGGTGAAAATGCCATTTGTCCAAACCTGGCCATTTACCTCTCAGTCATTCACCCAGAATAGGCTTTTGCTGTTGCAATCCTCTTATCCCTGCACTTAAGAACAGCATATTGGGGTGGCTTGGGTTTTGTCTGGTATTTTGTGATGTGTGTACGTGTGTGTATATGTGTGCTGTTAATGTAAGCTGAAGTCCTTCATTCTTAGCTTTGTTTTTACTACATGCCATTACTGCTTTTGTTTAGGGCTCTCTTCTGTTGTAAAGTGCTCTGGGGTGAGAGTAAGTTATTGAGTATAGAGGGAAGAAAAAAGAGTAGAGGCACATGGCTTTCTTCTATTTTTTTAACTTGGAGACACCTTGAAGGTCACTTACTTGCTTGTGCCCTAACTATATTCCAAGAGAAAATCACCAAATAAGAATCAACATTGTAGTTTTATATGAAATGGTGATTTTTATACCAAGATGGTGTTAAGGGTAAAAATTAGGGTTGTTGACTGAATATATTATATTAGTGGTTGCCAGGGATTAAAATTCAATCCCAATAAAATACTCAAGTCAGTTTGGGAATCTTATGGAGGTTTAATTACAATAGAGGGGAGAAATTAAGAGGAAAAGAGAGAAAAAAGGGAATTGGACTGCGCTGGCAAGCCAGATAGGAGTTGGAGGTAAAGGAAAGGAGGAATCAGCCTAAGCCATTCACCAAGCATGCTAAGAATGCTTCCATGAGCTCCCAACACTGAAAGAGCCCAATGTTTGCATGAGAGAGCAAGAGCGAGCACGAGAGGCCAGTGAGAGGAAGTGATGCAAAATATATAGACCATTCTTTACATCACTTCCTGAATCTCACATGTACCAATGGTAGTTTAAGCTTGACTTAGGAAAGCCCAAGGGGTCTATCAGTTGTTTTTGATTTGTCACTTGCTAGCACATGTTGGTCATAGGCCATCCTCCTCAACACTTAATCCTGAAGTAGGGGTTGCAATAATTAAAATAGTTGAGTACATAAGCTGTAGTGATGAAATAGTGGAAGACTCAAATTGTGATAGATATAAGAGTGGATGAGTAAATTGTGACCGCAAAAAATATGTTTTCACTACAGTGTCTTGTTTCAAATCAAATATAAGGTGGTCGCCAGGGAAATATTCTCAATTATGAATATACCCTAGTCAACTGGGTTTTATAGAGAATTTAATTAATTAATACAATGAGGAATTAAAGAAAGAGAGAAAGAGTAAGAAAGGAATAAGTATGAAGGGCCTTAAGCCAACATGACCTAGACCTGAGTCTTAAGAGAGAGATCAGTCAGTTCTTAATCACTCACCACAAGAACTGTCCAAGTAAGAATATAGCTACCAGTTCAGCCAGCCATCCTTCTCCAGAGAGGGGCTCTTCTGACTGTCTCAAGAGACTGCCTTCAAGAGACTGTTTCCAGAGCTCTCTCCCAACAGCTTCCTTAGAGACTGTATTTTCTTTTAAGAGCCTGTCATTTCCTTATATAGGGAATTTTCTCCTATGTCAGCTCCCCTAAGTTCTTCCATCTACCAATCACAGTAGACATTTTTCAAAGGACAGACCATTCTTAGTCCACACCTAAGAAGGTGTAAATTTTTGAGCAATTCACACCAGGAAAGCTCTGAGTAAGTTTCTCAGCTCTTTGTTCCTTGTAAATTCACAAGTTGCTTGACCTTTATAGGTACTTATCTTAAGAACTTTTTGCCTTATTGTAAGTATGGGTTTAAGTACTTTTCATTGTTCAGAAAAGAGTTTACAACTTTATCTTCTGCTAGGGCAGACTTAAGTAGGTGAAGTAGAGTTCTCACATTTCTGATCTAAGTAGAGTTCTTTGCCCAAATGGGGAAAGGTCTTAATCCAATCTTATGAAGTAGGGTCTGGGAATTTTTAAGGTTCACAGGGTGTATACATTCCTGGTTGCTAGAATTTTAAGACTAAGCAGGGTGTAGAAAATCTAAAATTCACAATGGCTTGTCCTCTCTCTTTGTTTTTCCCTCTCTCTCTCTCTGACTCTCTCTCTCTCTCTCTCTCTCTCTCTCTCTCTCTCTCTCTCTCTCTCTCTCTGTCTCTGCTTCTGCCGTTCTTTAAAATACAGGGGCTATGTTTTCTGATTTTTGGTCTGTTGGACAGGTCTTGATGGGATGGGACTTGTAAATGGGCAACTGATTAGGTTATAAAGTTGTCTCTGGCATATATTAGGCTTGTGGGAAATGGTTAAAAGTATAGTAATTTGAAATATAGGGCTATGCCAGACACATAGTTTGGGAGGCGACATTGACAACCACTATTTCATTAAGAATTTAAATTAATTCCTTCATCTTGTTTCTTCTCTTCATTTTTTAGGTTGACAAGTATCCAGAAGCCAGAAAGCTTCAATACATGTACTGTCACAATCAAGTAATGCTTTCCTATTGTAATACTCCTTTCTGCTCCTACTTTATGGCCCTTCCCCACATCCCCTTAGCTCCAGACACTGGCCAACAGGTAATGAGATAACAAGGTTCTGAGAAGATGACAGAATGAAGAGCAATGGAAGATTTTCCCCTGATTCTTCCAAAAAAAGATGAACTTCATCTGGGATGTCATTAGTGAGAGCATCTTGTTCTGAAATGTGACTGCAAAAGATGGCTGACAGGCTTCACTCAGATGCCTGTGTCTGGTATCCTGAAAGTAAGCTCTGCCTTTTACCTGGGGGATCTACTCTGGGTGATCACATTATGCGTTTCATGACCAGAGGTCATTCAAATCCAATCCAGCCTGTTTTCATGAAGATAGGATAGAGGCCAGATGTTTTCCACCATTTTCCTACAATGGAGCCAATGGGCTTTGTATGGATTTTCATGGTGGCTCATGGCCTTTTGTGAAGGCTCCCTGCCATCAATGTCACACTGAAGGGCTTGGAATTCTTCCTGATGGCTATGGCTTCAGAAATATAGCCCCTCTATGTTATTATGCTACAAAAAATAACAAAATAGAAAGTGTCAAGGAAACTGGGAAGACCTCTATGAATTGCTATAGAAAGAAGTAAACAGAGGTAGGACTGTTTATTAAATGATAACAATTTAGAGAAAAACAACTTTGAAAGACTTTAGATCTCTAATCAATGCAGTGATCAAGCAGGAGTTGAGAGGACTAAGGATGAAACATATCAGAAGTGATAGTCTTAAAATTTGGAATGAGACATGTAGTTTTGGACATGACCAGTCTAGAAATTTGCTTTGATGGACTCAACATGTTTGTTATGAGGGTTTTAAAAAATTGTTCACTTGGTGGTGGGGGGGTAATGGGAGGAAAAGATTGCAATTGTTTGTAAAATAAATGTATTTTAAAACTTAAAAGAAATTTAACCCTTGTCACTACCCCCCTTATCTTCTATATGCTTCCTTGTTACAAACCACACAGCAAAACATTCACAAGCTAGTCTTCTTGAAGTCAAGAACAATAAAAAACCCCACTATATATTGATAGGGAGGTACAAACCTAAATATCATAAATGGACTTTAAAACCCTCCCCCTGCTTCTTCACCCTTTCAAGGCAATAATTTTCCCCAAGATGTTATCTATCATTTGGCTTCTTCTTTCTAGCTTCCATGTCCAGCTAATTTAGCTATTTTTTCTCTTTACCTTCTAAAGAAAACTATGTTCCCTTTTGGGTACCATTTATGCCCTACTATTTGTCCAAGCTGAGCTCCTTGATTGAGCTCCTTGAGTTCAGGAACAGCATATTGACAGTATGGTATAATGGAAAGATTATTGGATTTGGATTCAAGGGTTCACAAATCAGATAGACCTTCACCAACTAGCTTTGTGACTTTGGACACATCACTTAACTTCTCTAGACTTCAATTTCTTTTTTTGGAAACTAAATTGAAGGGACTAAATGGCCTATGAGCTTCCTGCAAACTCTTAATTTACTATCCTGTATTATTATCTTGCTCCTAATTACTATTTTCCTAACTGAGTACCTCTCCTTGTTTAAATTTCCAAGTCTCAATTTTCCTCATTCTTTAAAAAAGAGGGGGTTGTAATAATAATAATAGTATTTACAAAAAGAGGGGATTGTACCAAATATCATCTAACTAGAGCCAGAAGGCACCTTAGGGGCCTTCTAGCCAGTCCTCTTATATACATGTAAGAAATTTAATTAAGCAATTTCTCATTTGTATTAGCTTAAGGATCCTTTTAGTTTGATACATTGCCACCTTGTGATTTGTAGCAAGAATATAGTCCCAGGCAAGAGTCTGTGTATGTAATCAGATTAAGATTGTAGTCCTCAGTTAGCACCTGAGTAATAATCTAATGTGTGTATCACTGTATTATTCTTAAGTGTGTTCCTATATTAATCCTAAGTGTGTGATTATATAACAATATTCTTTAGATTAAATTGATTCACATAAGAGGTCTCAGAGAATAGAAAGGGCTCAAAAAGTCCTGAGGGACTTGGGGATTTCTCAGAAATGAGGGCAAGGAATAAACTATTAGGACAGACATGAAACTATAAATGTGTATGTATTTTGCAGCACAGGGTCTCAAGCCTTACCGGAGGCAGGGGGGTTTATAGACTTCTGACTTGTTTGCCTTACCCACCAAATAAAGTCAGATTTTGCTTGGAGAGTACTTTGCCCAGTCTTTTTTCATAGATGAGAAAACTGAGGCCTAAGAAGGTTATTTGTTATAGATTACAATTATTGACATCACAGCATTTGAAATCTTGTATTCTAGTTCCAGAGCTTTTCATGACTAAGATGATGTCTAAAAATTTGTGATTTTCCTCTGGTATGCTTCTAGAGCAACTGTGAGCTTATTATTGACCTATCCAAGACTTCTAGATGACAGCATCATGAGTCCTTGATGAAAGGACAATATTGTGGTGCAATGGTAAAGATCAGTACCCATCTACTCCTTTTCAGCTAAAATGTGATCCCTGCCAATGTCCTCCTAAAATACTCCCTGAGAGCAAGGGATTTAGTCCATTCTCCCCGTGCTGGGGATCTTTCTCATTATTGCTTAATGTTACATGAGGACCAATAGAGCACATGATTTATACATCTATTACCATTTGCTCTGACTCTATGGACAAAGTCGTATTGTCCAACTGACTCACCTGGACTTTCCTTACAGTGCCCCAGAAATCTTTTCACTCTGGAAGCTCATTTGCCCCTGGACTTCACATACTGGAAGTGCTCCCCATCTTGTGGTCTCTTCCTCTGATTGGCTAATTTCTTCTCCAAACTCCATTTTAAGAAAGGTGGCAACCACATCAATCTTGTCTTCATTCCTTTCCAGGCAACAGTCCCAACTCTCCTAGCTGTGCTCTACAATGCCCTTACTATTGGCTTCCTTTGGTCTTCTTACAATGAAATCAAGATCCTTGAGATTTATACTTTTTAATTCTTAGATTGTATTTATGCCACTTAGTATAATGTTAGGCACATAGTAAGCAATTAAGAATGCTTAGTGACTTGACCAGACTACCTACTTTTCTTGTATACCTGTTTGATCTCATGTAGAATGCACTATAGAAATGTTAGCTCTGGTTATTATTGTCATTATAAGTATTCTTTGTTTTACTCAACTTTGGATGCATGTTTCTTTACTGATTGCATGTTGCAACTAATTAATATGCATTTTATGCATTGCCTTTTGGGTGACTGGTAAATTTAATTCTTTAGAAGATTATGGCACTCCATGACCTCAAGCCATACAGCACTGATGGAAGAATATTAATGTTCAAAAGATGGACTTACAATCTGTAATTATGCCTGGAGAGTTATAAAACTCTGGATACCTTTAGACCCAGAAATATCACTGTTGGGTCTGTTTCCAAAGGAGATCAGGGAAAAGGGAAAACTTACACTTCTAAAATATTTACTGGGGCTCTATTTGTGGTGGCAAAGAACTGGAAATTGAGGGGATGTCCATCAATTGGGGAATGGCAAAGACCCTAATTTTAAAAAATACCTGGAAAGACCTATATGAAACTATCAAGTATAAAATGAGCAGAACCAAGAGAAGAATATATTCAGCAATAGAAATACTATTTTAAGAATGTCTTGCATATGTCCTCCACCAGAGAAAGAACTGATCATAGAAATAAGACATGGTATTATATACAAATATATCTTTTTGACAAATAATGATTTCTCTAATGGGGGGAGGGTGGAAAAGGAGGAAATTAACTGGGCATTTTAATGTAACAAATAAATAAAAAATTTATAAACCTAGAAAACTTAAATTATGAAAAGAGAAATGAATAGAACCAAAAAATTATATATATCTATACAAATAATGTTTCAAGAATAACCTGTGAATATTCACCTTCAGAGAAAGAACTGATAAATAGGAACATGAAAGACAGTTTATATATACATTTTTGGGAGGTCAGGTGATGCCTTCTTTGGTGTGGGGAAGAAAGGAAAGGAGAGACATCGCTGGGAATTTTGACATAGCCAACAAACAAATTAATTATGAATTTAATGTAAAAATTATATATAATTTTATAATATAAAAATTTAATATAAAAATAAATAAAAACAAACAAAATAATTAAAAAAAAAGATGGACCTAGAGACAGAAGGTCCTAGGTTCAAATCTGACCTCAGATACTTCTTAGCTGTGTGACTCTGGGAAAGTCATGGGTAAGCCACTTAATCCTCATTGCCTCATCTTTACCTCACTTCTGCTTTGGAACCAATATGCAGTATTGATTCTAAGGCAGTAGGTAAGGGCTTAAAAAAAGAAGGCCCTTTATTTTTCTGGGAGAGGACTGAGGTCATTAAAAACCACTACAAATTTTCACAAATGCAAACCAGATCTCTACTCTTCTTTCTATTCCATTTACATCTTATTTTATTGTCAAGTTGTGAAAGATATGTTTATAGATTGATAGATCGATGATAGACATAGAGATGGATAAATAAAGATGGTACTCTATTGATATATAGGTAGACTATTTAGATAGATAATCTATCTAGTTAGATAGATTATAAATAGATAGATATAGTTAGATAGATTATCGTTAGATAGAACTAAATCTATCTGTTTACCTTTATATCTATATTTGTCTATCAGCAAATTCTGTGGGTTGTCCATCTAACTATCATAGTCCAAGCAACAGTCATTTTTCAACAACTTGGATTTTTCCTCTGAGGATAGTTAGACCAAAGTCTCTTGAGTAATTATGGATCTCAGTTAGACTGCTGTGCAATGTTCCAGGACTAGTATAATCAGCACAATGTCACTTCAAAAAATGGTCTTTTGGATGACCTTGCCATCTGCAGGAGTTCTGAAACTAACTTATATTAGCTTGATTTAAAATACTTTGATAATTGTATCATAATATAATTGATGTCCTTGATAATCTTATGTATTTTATTTTTATGCATTTTTACAAGTGGCTTTCAGAAACCATGAGACCATAAAGGCTGAGACCCCAAATATATTGGGAATCCTTCTTCCACGTGACCATCTTCTGTGATTGTTAAAAATAAAAATAGTGATATTTAAATATAGTTCTGATTTATAATTATGTTATATATAGATATAGATATAGATTAAAAAACAAAGACAGGGTTCCTTATTCTGGCCAGGCTATTGTAGGGGTTAAAAAAATTAAGGTTGGACTAAATATATGAGAAGGTGTTTGCTAAAATTAATATATCTCAAGTCAAATTACTTTTCAGCAGTGTTTATTTATAAAATAGAGGGAAAGAGTGAAAATAGAGAAATGAGAAAGAGGATAGAGTAAGAAATCTAGCTTAACGAGCTAAATATCTGCTCCAGTGTCTGACTTTGCTCTGGCAGGGCTCCAGAAGCCCAGCCAGAGGGCCCAGAGGTAAATTAGGTAACACCTATGTGACCTCCGAGAGGTAGGCTTATCTGTTGTTAATCTCTCCAGAAGTCAGGAAAGGAAGGTCAGCTTTTTCCACTCACTAATCCAAAGTAAAGAGCAGTCTCATCAAATAATCCTCCTCCAGTCTTCACAACCTCAAAAGAGCTTGAACAACAACTTCAAAGGAAATTGCAACTACTTTAAAAGACCCTTCTTTTCGTCATTTCTTGTGATTTCCCTCAAATTTAAGGGGGACCAATTATAGTTTTAAAATTTTCTTAGGACTGTCCAGTGGGGCAGTCAGTTGTTTCTGAGTTGTCACCCACTTTAGCATGTGGGTTGCAGACCTCCCCCCACTTAAGTGTAAAGTATATGCTTCTGGTGATTAAATCTAAAAGTATGCAGGGGAGAGTTAATCCCATCTTCACACTACTTACTAATCTTATCTTATTACTGACTGGCATAGAAGTTTTGACAATGCTCCATTTTTGATCTGTGCCAAGTTCATCCCTCTTCTAGCAATCCTTACCCCCCACTCCCTTATCCCATCTCTAACCTCCTGATCTTATGAATGAATCATAGTGATACCAGGCTTAGAGCAGACACTGCATTGTCTCATCCCATTGTAACTCAGAACTCATTGTAACTCAGAGTTCAAGAGATCCATCAGTCAAAGCTTATTTGGCAGCCAGGATTGTAAACATTTGCCACCATACCTGACTAACCATTCTTTTGTTTCATTTACAAATGCTTCCTCATACATTTTCTTACTTGGCCTTACAAATAACACTGTGCTATAGCTGTAGGCTGGATGATTATTATTCCCATTTTACTGATGAAGAAACTAGGATTCTAAAAGATTAAGTGACCTTCTCAGTGTTATGCCACTTAAGTGGCGAGGTCATTTTATGGATGAGGAAACTGAGGGCTGGGGAGGTTAAATGACTTTCCAGAGGAGATATGAACTCAGGTCATCTAAGTCTTAACTTATTCTACTGAGCTGAGGTTGAGTCATATCAGGCATACCTGATTCTTTGTGATCCCATTTGGGGTTTTCTTGGCAAAGATACTGGACTGGTTTGTCATTTCCTTCTCCAGCTCATTTTATAGAAGAGGATATTGAGGCAAACTCGATTAAGTGACTTGCCCAGGATCACACAGACAGATAGTGTCTGAGGTAAGATTTGAGCTCAGAAAGCTGAGTCTTCCTGACTCTAGGTTTCGTACACTACCTAGTTGCCCCGTATGAGCCAATCTGCCTTCCTAAAGATGATGTGACTTGAAACACCATGACATTTAAACCTGAGAAGAGGGAGTTCATTGTGTTATTGCAAGTAAATCACTTATCACTCAAAAGTTTACCAGATTAGCATGAACAATGTACAATATTTTGAGGGAAAAGGAAAATGTTCATTTTAGAGGAAGGACATACGAGGAGAGCATATTTGAACTTCTGAAGGCATAAGCCTGGCCAGTGCTATGTATCATCATGGTGTCCTAGGCTAAGCAGGTATCTACCTACTTCTCTCAGGGTCTTATGATCTCTGACTATAAGAGCCCTAAACCCTCTGACTCAAACCTGTCCTGGAACCTAGACAAGGCACCATAAAGAACTGCCAAGGAGACATTGCCCTTTCGTCTAGAGCCATGCTATTGGGATCTTCATCCAAGGGGAGAAATGTGGCGGACCCAGGGAGCTCCATCCTAGGGTGTACCCCCATGAGCTCCCCATCAACAGCCCGTCTTCCAGTACCATAGAAGCTTTGTGACATGATGGGGCGGACTTCTCCTCCTCTCCATTCCACCCCAAGTTCCTTATCTCAGTGGCAAAAATCCCTAGTTATGGTTCTGCTGGAGAAACTAAATCATCCTTGCCCAGCTCCTTGCTCTATATTATGCTAAAGTCTTTTGGTAGCCACTCTCACAGCCCAGCATACACGACTTTCCCCAGGGAGCACAAATACTAAAAACAGAGGCCCTGACCAGAGAGCCAGACCCCTCGGAGGTGGGCTGCTCTGCCCCAAGGAGGCTGACCTTGGCTCATATTATACGGGCCAAGTATGGAAGACTGGTCCAGGGGCCTGGCCTCCCCTCTGCTTTTATCTGCTGCCTGTACGTGACCTCGGAGTAGGACAGAGAAAGGCTAGAGTCCCCATCCAGACTACTGGCAGTAGCCACTGCCTTCATGCCTATAAAACGCAATCCCCTGCCTCCCTGATTGTGACAACAGCTTGGCATCTCCAAGTATCAGAGAGAAGAACTGGCGTGTCTCTGCCCAGGAGCCAGAGAATCATCGTCCAGCTAGGCAGAGCCCTTCACATCCCATCCAGCATCACCTGGATCCCCAGCAGGGGTGTAGCTGTCAACTCCTAATGGGGGCACGGCACCAAGTCACAGAATCAGAGTCTCAGAATGAAAAGGAGCCTTGGAGGCCATCTAGTTCAGCTCGTACCTCGCCAAGAATCCTCTTGATGATACCTTCAACAAGTGGCCATTCAATTTCTGCTTGGAGCCTCCACAGAAAGGAACCTCTTTATTTTTAGGGAAGACAGTTCTAATTTTTGAAAGACCCAATTATTAATAATAATAAGCAATAGCATTTGTATACTGCTTTAAGGTTTGTAAAATGCTTTACATACATGATCTCATTTGATCGGCAGGTAGAAAACAGTCTTCTGAGGTCTATACATGCTGTTATTATTGCGTCCATTTTACAGATGCAAAAAATGAGGTGGTAAGAAGTTAAGGGATTTGCCCAGGGTCACACAGGCTAAAAAAGTGTCTGAGGTAGGATTTGAACTCAGGTCTTTCTGATTCTAAGTCTAGGACTCTGCTGCTCATGAAGAACATTTCCTTGTACAGGACCTTAATTTGCCCTTCCACAGCTTCCGGCCCTGCATTTCCAGAAGGTAATTCTTAAACATGAGAAGCTGATGGGAATATGGCAAATAGCAAACTCCCTCTTTCATGAAGAAAAGAGCTATGAAGAAACTTATTTGGCTAAATAGTCACCTGAGGAGAAAGTCAACCATCATAAATTGTCTTTGCATATTCAGTTTTCACTGTGAAAGAGCAAGTAGTGGCTCACTTTACTTTGGAAATAAATGGAAATGTATTCTCTTCAAATAAACTACAGTACTATCTCCAAAAGGTTACTTAGGGACAGCAAAGCTCATAATAGAATGAACTGATAATAACAATAATAATCATCATAAAGGACTTAGTTTTTATTGGAAAAACTATATTAAAACTGGAGCTCATCTTTGGCCGACTTAGGTTGATTGACCAAAAATAGAAATCAGCTTACGTAGCCTTCCATTTTTAGGGAAGGTGAAGATATAGTTTTAGACACTTGATTTTCTTAGCTTAGAGAACACTGTAGGCTAAACTGCTCTGGCCCTCAGGGACTGTGCTATTGGCAGCTGTGGGCTGGGTGAAATTTTTAAAATTCATTTCTCATATCCAGTTGACATGGATTTTTTTTGGTGTGTATATAAAATTGAACCAGGCTGCATTGTGGCCTTCTAAACAGATTTGTTATCATTGGTCATGTGGGACTCCTCCTCTGCCCACTTATCAGGCCAAGCACTTCACTCTCTTTGCTAAGTTTGGTGTCAGATTATTAACAATTCAGAAATAAAGGAACATGGCCAATGGCAGTGTTTGTAAGCTGGGTATGTGCTATAGTAGAAAAAAAAAAGATTTGAAGTCAAAAGCCCAAACTACTTTGGGGTCCTAACATCTTCATTGACTAGCAAATTAACCCATAGAAAGTCACACCATCAACGGAGAAGCAGGATAATGGATTGGAAGGATCTGAGGACCTGGGTTCAAATTCTACCCCCTGATACTTGTAACTGTATAAGCTTGGTTGAGTCACTAAAATTCCATGGCCCTCAATTTTCTCATCTATAAAATGAGGGAGTTGGGCCAGATGAGGTCTCTTCCTGCTTTCAATCTCTGGTTATCATTACCTGATAAATCATTTAAACTCTCAGAGCCTCCACTCCCTCATTTGTAAAATAAGGATAATAATAATAACTCACATTTACATATCACTTTAAGATCTGCAGAATTTCTCATGTGATCCTCACAACCCTGTAAGGTAGGTGTCATATCTTTGTTTTTCAGTGATTTGCCTGAGACTGAGTTTTCAATGCTTACTTATCTCACACAGTTGTCTTAAGGGTTCAGTCAGATTATATGTGCAAAACGTTTTTAAAATTTCAAAAGCAATATGCAAAGATCAATTATCAGTAGTATTAAGCAACTTGCCAAGGGTTACTGGCTTCCATTTTTAGTAAATGGAGGGGCTTGGATTTGAACTCGGGTCTTTTGACTCCAAATTCAGAGCTGTCCATTAGTTCATACAACTAGTGTGACTAGTTCAAGAATAGCCCATTTCTACTTTTCTGTTTCTAAATTTCTGTGGTTCAGGTAGGATCTCTAAGCCTCGGTTTCTACCTTTGCAAAATGGGGATAATAATATTCACATTATTTGAGATATAAGATTCTTATAAACTTCAAATGAATATTTAGTTTATAAAAAATGTCCTTATTAACCTGAAAAACACAACTTGAATATAAGTATTGGTAGTGTTAATGATGATGTTGGTGGTGTTGAAATTATTTATATGAAAGACACATGAGATTTAGAGGAAAAGGAAAAATAAAATGCTCAAAAAAGTAGAGGACCATAGTTGTTGATAGATAAAGTATGACAAGGGAAAATGGTCAATTAATGCCAGTCAACTGATATTACACTAAGCTGTGGATGGATTTGGGATGAGATTCAAGTCAATGTTTTGTTTTTAATTTGTGGCTACATCTTCATGCTGGCATCTCTATATGAGGAACCGTATGAGCAAAAATGGTTTTCTCTTTAAGTATGGCCCCTTGAGATTTAAATGAGCCAGATGTGGCTAGATACCTAACTAGATTTCATATTCAGACTCACAGTTCTGCATCCCCCCCACCCCAAATTAATTCATGATTAAGTTGACGATGGGCAGGCTGTGTGTACCATGTCACTGCCAAAGAAGGAAAAACTAACCTAACCTCTGCCCCAAGCCCAAGCTACACTCATTAAAAATTGGAAAAGGTTTTGTAGACTCATAGAGGTTAGTGGTAAGTTTTTGTTTGTTTTCCATTTTCTTCGGGATTCTCTGTAATCTAGTTTTTACAGAGAAGGGTAAGGAGAGAAAGGTGGGGAAGAGAAGTCATACCCATGACAGCAGAGGGAAAAACAAAACCAAACTTATACAGCTAAGCTTGTCCAGTCAATTTTGCCGTCCTGAAATATCTAAATACAGCAAATTGGAGAAGATTTTGATAAGCACAGAGACCTCTGGATCTATAAACCACTCGGCTCCCATCACTGGTACATTTCAGTATTCAAAACCAAAATAAGATATTGACTAGATGAATAAAATCATAGAATTAGAAGGTATCACAGAGGTCGTCTTCCCTGGAGTTACCTTTGTAACATCCACATTAAGTGGTCAATCAGCTTCAGCTTGAATACCCCCCCTGGGATGGGGAATTAACTACCTGAGATGGGTTTTTTCTAATATTTTTGAATCTCTTCAATTACTAGTAAATCTACCTTAAGTTGAGTTAGGATCTAGTGCCTTATGGCTTCTTGATAATTGTAACTAGTTCAGGACTCTGGGGCATGACAAGTTGACTTGGAACCATTTAAAAACTATGATGTTGGAACAAGTAGGCTGGTCAGTGGATAGGGAGCCAGACCTGGAGACGGGAAGTCCTGGGTTCAAATTTGACCTCAGATACTACCTAGCTGTGTGACCCTGAGCAAGTCACTCAATCCCAATTGCCTAGCCCTTACCCCTCTTCTGCCTTGGCACCCATGTTTAGTATCTTTTCTAAGGCTGAAGGTAAGGATTTTTAAAAAGTTATTTTGGTAGCAGTACAGTTTCCATCTCTCCACATTTCATGAATTGTTATGACTGAAAAATCGATTCATTTATGGCCAGACCAGGTTGGTTTTCAGTGACACATGTGAAGAGTCTGTTCCTAAGTCCAAAGTCAAAGCTTTTTTAACCCAGTAGCAAATGCCAGAAATTGGGCCTGCTACTATTAGAGCTTTTGCTGTCAATGTTTTATTGACTTGTGGAGGTTTGTCTTGAATAGCACAGTCACTTCCCAGTAATCTGTCCTCCCTTTAATGCATCCTCTCTTGAAGGTAACAGAAAAAAAAACAATTAAGCAAAAACAGTTATCATAGCTAACCATTTATAAAACATCATAAAGTTTATAAAGCATTCTAGATAACTTTACAGCTATAACATGGTATTTGATCCTCACAAAAATTCTATGAAGTTGAAAGTCCAGGTAATATTTTCCCTGCTATATAGTTAAGGAAAAAGAGGCTCATGGAGGACTGGTGACTTACCCATTACCACAGAGGAAGTAAGTGCCAGAGATAATTTTTGAACTCATGACTTTTTGACTCTTGGTCCTATACTTTATCCATTAAATCATTCTACCTGTCTATACGACAAAGAAACAACAGGACGAGAGGTAGATAGTGGACATAATAGCTCTTCATCAATGTATCCATCCATACTCTCATCTTGATAACTTCATATAGTAGCCACTTAAAATATCCTGTTGGCTTGATGATGGATGACATTAGTACCAGGATAGGACATAAACTACCTGTCTCATGTCTTTTAATCTTATGTGACCCACCTTTCTCCTCTTTCAGTCATACATTTTTTCTCCCTGACATACAAATTCTTGTCTGTAATGGGCCTGGTTTATTCTTATTATATAGTCTTCCCTTTGGGATAATCTATAGTTTTGATTCTTCAGCAATTTTAGTATTCCATGTTTCATAATTATTTTCCATCAAATAAAAAAATTTTTAAAATATGCTTTTGTTATAGGGAGAAGTTAGTGATTTTTGGAAAACATAGCATAATTTTCCAAATGCAACTCTATACTATTTCATCTTCCCGTGTCATTCTGGTCCCACTTCATTGTCCATCTGCATTATATCTTGGTACCAATAGACCAGCTCAGCAAATAGTCCGTTCAATTGTATATTATAATTTTCTGAATGATAGGTATTCTTTACCCACTTGGTTTTCATATGTGGAACATTAAGCTGAACTTTCTGTGATTTTTTTTGGATGAAGTTAGATAATAGAGGGGCTAGGGTGCTGGGTCTTTAATAGGATGATCTGAAATTAAATGTGGTCTTATTTATTAGCTGTGAGGCCCTGGGCTAGTTACTTAACCTCTGTCTACCTTAGTTTCTTAATCTGTAAAATGGAGATAATAAGAGTACCTACCTCTTGGGGTTGCTGTGAAGAGTAACTGAGATATATGTAAAGTACTTTGCAAATCTTAAAATACTATATAATTGACCTGGAAAGAAATATATGTGATGCAAAGTGAAGTGAGCCGAACCAGAACATTGTACACAGTAACAACAATAATGTATGAGGATCAACTGTGAATGATTTAGTTATTATTAACGAGGCAAGGAACCAGAACAACTCCAAAGGACTCATGATGAAAAAGGATATCCACCGCTATAGAAGGAGCAAATGGAGTATGAATTCAGATTGACACGTTATTTCCCCCTTGAATTTTTCTCTAGTGTAAGCAAGATGTGTCGTTTCACAATATGATGGATGTGGAAATATGTATTGTATGATAGTATATGTACAAACTATAGCATATTGCCTGTCTTCTTGAGGAGGGAAAAGGATGGGAGAAATGGATCATAAAATGTTAGAAAATGAATATTAAAAATTGTATTAACATATAATCTGAAAAAAGTTTAAATTTTTCTTTTAAAAAAGAACTATATAACTTAGATGCTACTTATTTTTGTGCCTCTTACTTGGGAAATATTCAGATATTTTATTTAATAAACACAATGTCATTTCAAAAGAAGAACATCTGAAGAATCTTACTCTTGTTGGGGAATTCCTCTTCCATTTAGATATAGAGTTGGGCCTCCTTTATCATGGTGGCATACATATTTGATGAGCAAATACTTCCCTGTTTTACAGTTCATTTGTTAGGAAAAATCAGAATATTCCTGAAGAAAGTTACCTCTTTTGTTATATCTATTAAGGCATATTGTCCGATTTTAACCTATCCCCAAGAGAGATCCACTCAGGTGGCAATTATGTGGTATTAAAATGCCATAATGCAATATTCCCAGACAAAGGTAGGAAGAAACACTGATTTGTAGATCACAGCAAAGACATCTTTCACAAAGCTAGAAATGAAAGATACAAGTTGTATGAATCCACATACACATTATAATCACGTACAATTTATATTTTTGGATTGATGTTCACCAGATTGCAAGCGAAAGGCAGGTGGGAAGGAGCAGTGAAGCCTAGTTTTCACTGAAGATGATTCAACACAGTGATATGTCATATTTAACTGGACTGAAGAAATCAGGAATGATTATGAAAACCTGGTAGTTCTGCCAAATGGTCTAATTCCGCCGGTGCCAATTCAAGCATTAAGAATGAAGAACAAAACTCTCCTTCTTAGCAAACCATTTACATTTCTAAGAACTTGGTTGCTATTAAAAATAAAGGAGTTTCTGCCTGACTGATATATTTATTTATTTGGAGGAGAAATCAACTTTCAGAGAGTCTGAGGTTTAAAAAGACACACACACACACACACACACACCCAGAGAAAAGAAGTGAAATAAGAGAAGTTTCTCAGTTCAAGACTTTTTTTTGTGCTAATGTAAGTGTCAAAGTGTCATCATTTAGCAGGTGAAAGTCTAGATGTATGCCGGGGGGAGGTGGTGTGAAGATAACTCATATCCATAATATTCCTATAGCACTCTTCTGCATCTGAGCCATATTTATTTATTAATAGCACCATTAGAAAGATCTGAAAATCTTATCAACTATACCTTTAGACAAACGGGAAACCATCAGGTAACAAGGGGCTGTGAGAAACTGTGACAAAGGTACAGATTCTGTAAAAGCATGGACTTGTTATCAGGGTCTGTGGCGGATACAGGGCAAGAATGGGCTCAAATTCTGTTAAACAAAAATTCTAGGGGCATCTAGGTGGGTCAGTGGATGGAGAGCCAGGCCTAGAGATGGGAGGTCCTAGGTTCAAATCTGGCCTCAATCACCTCCTAACTGTGTGACCCTGGGCAAGTCACTTAATCCCAGTTGCCTAGTTTTTACCAACCTTCTTCCTGGGAACCAATGCACAGTATTGATTCTAAGACAGAAGGTAAGGATTTTAAAAAAAAGAAAGAAAATGATAAATTATCACTTTTTGTTTTTTTTTTTTTAAAACTCTTACCATCTGTCTAGAATCAATACTAGGTATCAGTTGTAATACAGAAGAATAGAAAGGGCTAGGCAATTGGAATCAAGGGACATGCCCAAAGTCACCCAGCTAGGGAGTGTGTCAGAGGCCAGATTTAAACCCAGGGACTCCCATCTCCAGGCCTGACTCTATCCACTGACTCACCTAGCTGCCTCTAGATTATTATTTTTAAAAGGAGATTGAGGTAACTAATTGGGTCATATCATTCACCTAGCTTCCTGGAAGCTGAAGAGCTGAACAAGTGAACCCTGGTAATTTACACAAACCAATAGCTATGTCTAACCCAAGGTGAGCACATTCCTTGGCCTAACTAACTTTTTATTACCTTTTTTTAAAAAAGGACTAATTTTGCCTGAGGAAGGGTAAGAAAATTAAATGAAAATTATTCTATATTTAATATGTACAATATGTAAGTTACTTTCTTGTGTGTCTATGTGTATGTGTTTGCACGTTGTGACATCAGAAGGGCTTCTAACTATTTATATTTGTACTCTCTTTATTGGCTCTTCCATGGCAAGTCATTGATAGAACTTGGGCTTCATGATACTCACTGACTGGGGTAATAAGGGCTACCTTATTAAATAATTATGATGTACAAGGTGCATTCAGATGTATTAAATTATTATGGTGTACAAGGGGATTCAGAGAAGTGTAAGACGTATCTCCTGACTTCTAGAAGCTTAGAAATGGATTGAAAGGACACAATTTCTACAAAAATAACTATGATCCAAGATAGAGTGTCCTGTGTGAGAATAAAAGCTCAAACGGCCAAAGGAATCCAGAAGATGGACTTTCATTGGAGGTGGTGGGGAGGAACTGTGGAAGGCATCATGGAGAAGGTTTAGAGAGTAGCAGAATGGGTAGGAGATTGTGTTGCATAAAGAAAAAAATCATTAGATTAGAACTAAGGGACCTTTGTACTAATGAAAAACAATAAAGTGAAAGGGAATGAAGGAAAGATTTGGATACCAGAAAAACTGTGTTCAAATGTCAGATCTCCTCATTAATCTTCGACAAGTAAATTCATCTTTCCGAGTTTCCTCATCTATATGTGGCCCAGACTCAGCATTTATTCTCCTAAATCTCATTATTACTAGCAGGTTGTATCCCCAGAGGCTAGCTACTACTTCTCTGCTCATTCTTCTAGGGGATATTGAAGGGTTGGGAGTGTTTTTCTAGAGCTATAGTTCTTGAACCCCCCCATCAATATACTTCTTCCACTCATGATCCATTGATATTAATTAGCCACCCAAATAAGTAGTTTTTAGAAAGGGTTATTTACTAAGGTAAATATATAGTAAGCAGCATATACACATAATGGATATATTATATACTGATATGTAAATATAATTATATATTTATGCACATAAACATTTATTATTCATTCAGGTGTTGACTCATATACCTCTTTGTTTTTGTTAAAAAACAATTGACTAAAAACATCCACCTGTGAATCTGGAATATGCTATGTTGCCAATATATAGAAAGCCCAAAAAACAGTGGGTTCAAATTCATGTGGCCAAGAGGTAACTCATGGCTCCTGGGTGGTGGTCGGTCCCTTTCCTAGCTTTGCTTCTGATTCTCTAGACTTTACCACCAAATTCTTCTATCTCAGGAGCCCTTTTCTCCAGTTGGTAAGTTCGTCTTGTGACTCCATTTTAGAGAGGGGCCTAGGTCAGCCATCATTCATTACTCTCTTCATTTTGTTTCTGACACTTCAGACTTTACTGCTGTGCTCCCATTCCTCCTCATCCTTTTTCAGCGGCATTTTATGGGTTGTCTTAGAATATATCCTTCTTGAGTGCAGGGACCAACTTCATTTTTGTTTGCATTTGTATTCTTAGCACTTAGTACAGAGCCTGGTACACAGTAAATATTTAATAAATGCTTGTTGACTAAGTGACTGACAGACAAACTGGAAATCCATTGTTTCCTTTTGGGAGGACACTCAGAATTTCCACTAGGCTTAGTAAAGGTTTCTGTTAGACAACTTGTAGAATCTTAAAGCTGCTCTTTATCAGTTTGTTTAACTTGCCCCTTGTTTCTGATTAAAAGATTGCTGCCATCTACTTCTGTCCAAAAATACTGTTAGGACACTTAGGAAAAGTATCCTCCAATTATCTTAGCTTCATAAGGTTTTCCTTTGTTCTATGGCTATGAACAGGATACAGAAATTCACCTCTCGCCATTTTCCCAACCCAGCAATTCACAAAAATGGGCTTGGCTGAATTGTTCTCTTTTTCTAAAGTACCAGATGCCTGAATGTTAGTTTCTAAACTGACTTCATGTTAGATACGAGACCTAGGCATACACTAGTTTATTGCCTTTGATTGATTGATTGATTGAATAGAGATGTTCTTGCCTGATAAAGGTATCCAAGTTAATTAATTACAAATGGCTGGTGGAGTGATTGATTGAATGGCTCAATTGACTCTCATCTTTATATATAAAATAGAGTGGGGGTTGAAGTAGTTCTGAGGTCTCTCATAGTTCTTATATCTATGAAGCTAGTATCAATTCTGCCACTAATTTGATGTGAATGATCTGGTACAATCTACTCCACCCCTCTGGGCTTCTGTTTCCCCATGTGTAAAATAAATGGATCGGACTAGATTATAGAATCATGGAACATTAGAGGTTCAAAGAATCTTAGAAGTCATCTACTCTCATTCCTTCAAATCTCTTAGGCCCTTTGGAGCAGTGATTAAAATCCAAACTCTTTAAGAATTAACCTTTTCATCCTTTCTCCTCCTCCCATCTTGGTGCTTACCTCAGTTATTTACTCTGTCTTCTTCTGGCTCCTGAAATACTTCCTTTGTTCCCTGTCCATTTCTTCCTCAGCTTCCATGGAGCTATACATACCCACTGACTACACCCTAACTCCTTCCCCAAATTTCCTATTCTGGAACCACAATCAAATCATTATTCTCATTGTTCCTGGAAAGGGTGTTTTAGTTTATTTTCCTATGGATCTCTTCCCTATGCCTGTTTCCCAATCAAATTATTTCTCCCTGGCAATCACAAATGTATTATTTCTTCTCATTAGAGTGTAAGCTCTCTGAAGGTGGAGACTTTTCTTTTTTTTTTTTATTTGAATCCCCAATAAGTAGCATAGTCCTTAACACAGTAAGCTCTTAATAAATGCTTTTTCATTCATTGATTCATCTGTTCATCTGCTCCTTCATTTATTCATTCTAAAGTTCCTGAAGGTAAATAAAATGGTACTATTAAATAGGAACAACACTGAAGCCCTCTTAGAGTTAGGCGCATAGAGAGTACAATGCATTTGGTACCTAACCATTTTGATTTTGTAGGGGTTGTTAAAGAATTGGGTTCATCTATAATTATTAATGTTAATATTATTAATATTAGGAGAAAGGATTAGCAATGGGATATAGAGAGTGAGGATCTTTCAAAAGCAAAAGCCCAACTTAAAGTAATGCATTATATTTTGAACACTCTATGTTTGACAATACATTTCATGCCTCATTTCCTGCTAGTTGTGAGCTCTAGTAAACACTCAGAGAGCAAATTCACATTTTTCATGTCAAAAATCCCTCTAGTTCCCTCCCTCCCCCCAGCTTGTCACTAGTTAAATAGACCCCTGTAAGAACAGAATCTTTTCACACTGTAATCTGTTGTGACACTAAACCTTAATCTGTCTTCAAATTTCCATTGTTTTTCACTAAAAGATTATTGGAGAAATATTTTATAGCTCACATTCATTTTCTTTGCTAAGAATAAATTGCATAATCAGTGGGTATCTGACCAATGCTGAATCTTCTGTCCGAACCCAAGTTTAAGAATTTCATGTGGATTATTCATAGCCATCTATCCAGTTAATTCAATGTAATTATTTTTCTCTGGTTGAGGCAGAATTTACCATTCCCTGAAATGAGCTTATCTTGTAAAAAGATATTAAAAGAAGAAGGACAGTGTTGGTGGAGTTAGTTTTACTGAAGCCAAGCCATTCCCCATCAGGGTCTGAGTTATGGGACTGTCAAAGTCTTACATTAGTGTAGAGCCTACATTTCTCAAGCACTTTCAAGTTGCCACTATAATAATAATAATAATAATAATAATAATAACAACTTTGCACAAATTGACTTCTCCAGCTGAAGTCGTCCTCTATTATTTCATCATGGTTTTGGTATGGCCTGACTTTCCCAAAGAAGTCATGTACTACAAGCTCTGTTAGTTCTAAGTAAGAAAGGCATCAAGAATGAATTCAATAATAGACTGTGTGTCTTTCACCAGACAGACAGCCAATAAGATAATACCCACAGTAGTATATAAAGCTTTTAAAAGCACAGACTTTTTGGCTTTTATTATTATATCTTCGGCAATTACTATATGCTTTGAATATAATTGGTGTGTTATTGATGTTGTTTGAAAGAGAAAAGGAGAGGAAAAAGGAAAAGAGAGTAGAGAAGAGAAGAAGAGACTTCACCAGAAAGGTCTCCACCAAGGGATTTTTGGTGGCATAGGAGAATGAAAAGAAACTCATAAAACCACTTATTAAGACTTGGAGGAGTACTCAGTAGAGGAAGGGTTCACACAAAAGGAACTGTAGATTTTTTTAAAATATTGAAGAATATTGAAATTTTTTTAAAATATTGAAGAAGTACAGAATAATTTAGTGATAGGACACTGGTTCTCTCTGTATTCTTAGCCTTGTATTTAATTCCTATGTAATAGAATCATTGAAATAAAAGAAAACACAAGGACTCATATAAACTTATCACTCGCCTTTCTTTTAAACTATACAAAATGGACTATCCTATGATTACTGATCACTTAGGCAAAAGATCACCAAATTTCATTAGACATTTCCTTCCAATGTTTCATCACTTATAATGTAGAGAAAGTTCATTCTACCTTTTGTATATCTTAAATCCCTTTTATTACAAAATAAATTTCCTTTCATTTGGTCCTCTGTGGAGGTGATAACTTTATCTAAGTAGCTAGCACCTAATTAAAGAGTCATTAAATACCCATTGCTGCCATCATTATAACAATAATAATAATATTTCACACTTATATGGAATTTTACATAAAGTTCAACAGTCCATTACCTATTTGTGTAGTACAGATTGGAACTAAATTGACACATTCTCGTTCTGAGTGATTCTTTTCTGTGTCTTCCTGTATATCTTCCAGAGAAGATCCACCACAATGTGCTAAAGGCCTTCTTCAATATCTCTTAACACTTCTTGAATATCAATGGATCATGTGACAAATCCATCACTCATCTTTTCCTATCACTGCAAGACTGTCTAACTCCTTTTCTTATCGTGTATTTCTCTGCTAACATCATATTCTTCTTTTAAACAATTCTGGATTAGTAATGTGTTGCAAACAACTTGTGCTCATCATGGACTTCTCCAGTGACCTTTGAGTGACTTTCAACTCCAGTTCTTTCGAGACTGGTATTCCATAGTTTGAAGCCATATATCATCACTGGAAGAATAATGTTGTTTCCTTTTGTTTCAGGGAGAAGTTTGGCATCATTAAAAGCCCATGTAATCCCCCCCCCAAAAAAAAAAATCTATCCTGCTCTCTTTCTCTTATTCATTTCTAGGCCAAGCTAATTGTCTATCTGCAATGTCTATCTGAGATAAAAGGTACTGGTAGACCAGCTGATTGGGTAATCCATTTAGTTGCATGTCATAGTCTAAAGAAATTCTTCCTTCACTTATTTTTTCTTGGATGGATAGTTAATCTTTAGAATCTTTAAAATGATGATGTATCTCAGTTTTCCGAAGCTTACTATCCTCAGTATCATGTCTATCCATCCATCTGTCTATCTATCTATCTATCTATCTATCTATCTATATCTATTTATCTCAGAGATCTGTCCCTTGGTCCGTATGGATAACCGTTCATTAAACCAAATTCCAATCCCAATAAGCCTTGCTAGAAAAGAGACTAGACTAGGATAAACTGAACTAGTCTAGACTAGAATACTAACAACAACTCATATGTAAAGGATATAACATTGATAGCTTACAAAATTACAAAATTCTGTGTAGTTGATTTCATTTCTTACCCCTGTGAGGTAAGGAACATTGCACTCTTCCAAATAAATACATAAATAAAGTTATCTCTTCCATATTACCAGAGTTAGGGGTATAGCACTTCAATCTGGAAAATCCTTATAAAATATTTTGGCCTTTCCTTTGTCCCAGAGAAGAAGTCTGAAAGTTTTTGTTTTCTTTTATAGGGTGTTTATGGCACCCTATTGTAAATCTTGGGTTAAATAATAATTTCTGAGTTCCTAAACTTTTCCTATGTCATCTGATGGCTTTTGTGTGTCATTTGCAGCTTCCACAAAACTCTCACCTTATATTCCCATTTAAATTTGTGATACATCAAAAACCACAATGGGGAAAGCTGATGTGGAAAGAATACTTGTATATAGAAACTGAGGCTCAGTCTGTCATGTTTCAGGCATTATTTACACTGGGTGAAGAGATACAAAAAAGTTATACTGTCTGCTTGAACAGAGCTTACAACCTAATGGGAGAAGACCCAAAAGGAAATAGAAAGGAGTTTAGTAGGGAGAAGGAAAGTATAGTCATCCCTCTCTATATTGTGGTTCACTTATTGCAGCTTCACTATAGTGCGGGTTTAAAAAAAATATATATATATATATAATACTTATGAATCTATCTCCTGAGAAAAACACAGGAACTATATGAACACAACTACAAAACACTCCCCACACAACTAAAACTAATCTTGAGCAATTGGAAAAACATTAACTGTCATGGGTAGGACGAGCCAATATAGTAAAAATGACCATCCTACCCAAACTTATCTATCTATTTAGTGCCATACCCATTGAACTTCCAAAACATTTTTTTACTGATTTAGAAAAAACCATAACAAAGTTCATTTGGAAGAACAAAAGATCAAGGATATCCAGGGAAATAATGAAAAAAAAAACACAAAGGAAGAGGGCCTTGCAGTCCCAGATCTCAGACTATATTATAAAGCAGCAGTCATCAAAACAATTTGGTACTGGCTAAGAGACAGAAAGGAGGATCAGTGGAATAGACTTGGGGTAAGTGACCTCAGCAAGACAGTATATGACAAACCCAAAGATCCCAGCTTTTGGGACAAAAATCCACTATTTCATAAAAACTGCTGGGAAAATTGGAGGACAGTGTGGGGAAGATTAGGCTTAGATCAACACCTCACACCCTACACCAAGATAAATTCAAAATGGGTGAATGACTTGAACATAAAGAAGGAAACTATAAGAAAATTAGGTGAACACAGAATAGTATATATGTCAGACCTTTGGGAAGGGAAAGTTTTTAAAACCAAGCAAGACTTAGAAAGAGTCACAAAATGCAAAATAAATAATTTGGAATACATCAAATTAAAAAGTTTTTGTACAAACAAAACCAATGTAACTAGAATCAGAAGGGAAGCAACAAATTGGGAAACAATCTTCATAGAAACCTCTGACAAAGGTTTAATTACTCAAATTTACAAAGAGCTAAATCAATTGTACAAAAAAATCAAGCCATTCTCCAATTGATAAATGGGCAAGGGACATGAACAGGCAGTTCTCAGCCAAAGAAATCAAAACTATTAATAAGCACATGAAAAAGTGCTCTACATCTCTTATAATCAGAGAGATGCAAATCAAAACAACTCTGAGGTATCACCTCACACCTAGCACATTGGCTAACACGACAGCTATGGAAAGTAATGAATGCTGGAGGGGATGTGGCAAAATGGGGACATTAATTCATTGCTGGTGGAGTTGTGAATTGCTCCAACCATTCTGGAGGGCAATTTGGAACTATGCCCAAAGGGCCATAAAAGACTGTCTGCCCTTTGATCCAGCCATAGCACTGCTGGGTTTGTAACCCAAAGAGATAATGGACAAAAAGACTTGTACAAAAATATTCATAGCTGCGCTCTTTGTGGTGGCCAAAAATTGGAAAATGACGGGATGCCCATCAATTGGGGAATGGCTGAACAACTTGTGGTATATGTTGGTGATGGAATACTATTGTGCTCAAAGGAATAATAAAGTGGAGGAATTCCATGGAGACTGGAACAACCTCCAGGAAGTGATACAGAGGGAAAGGAGCAGAACCAGGAAAACATTGTACACAGAGACTGATACATTGTGGTACAATCAAAGGTGATGGACTTCTCCATTAGTGTGTCAATGCAGTGTCCCTGAACAATCTGCAGGGATCTAAAAAACACTACCCACAAGCAGAGGATAAACTGTGGGAGTAAAAACACCGATGAAAAGCAACTGCTTGACTACAGGGGTAGAGGGTATATGACTGAGGAGAGACTCTAAATGAACACTCTAATGCAAATACCAACAACATGGAAATGGGTTCAAATCAAGAACACATGTGATACCCAGTGGAATCGTGGGAGAAGTTGGGGGGGGGGAGGAAAAGAAAATGATCTTTGTGTCCAATGAATAATGTTTGGAAATGACCAAATAAAATAATGTTAAAAAAAATATATATATATATAAATATATATATATATAGCTAATTCTGTATTGCAGAATATTTGCTATGTCACAGGATTTTTCAGATGAATATCATATACTGTACACGATGAAAATGCACTATGCCACTACTGCTTGCTCAAGTTTGCCAATGTGAGATTGTACATGCACACTATTGGCTGATGGGATGAAAGGTGACCAACCACAGTGCTGTGTTCTGTATCCTGGTTGCTGATTGGCTCAGTTTGTTTGCTCTCCCACACTGTGCCCATCTGTTCAGCATCTCTCCTTGTCCACTTTACATTGATGTCTGAGCACTACATGTAATGTTGCTCTATGGCGGTGTGTTTTTGTGAAATTTTTATAAAAGTTTGAATTTATTTCAAGCCCTATGCCACCCAAATATTCTGTGCCTTCTAATGTTTCTAACAGTGAACTCAAGCATCAGAGAAAAATAAAATAAATATGATGCTTCCACTTCGTGGATTTTCACCTATCGGTAGAGGTCTCTGGAACATAACTCACATGATAGGTGAGGGATCACTGTGTTTGGCATGGGCACATAATGGAGAAATCCAAATGAGTGTGGCTGGCTGAGAAATGAAGAGATGCCTTGCCTGGGCACCCTACTTGAATGGATGTTCTGGGGGGGGGGGAGATCTTCACTTCCCTATCCAATCAGAGGGGCGTGAGGGTCAGAGGACACCAATGAAGTGTAAGATCAGGGCTACTGTGTTCTTTTTAGAGTACTGTTGGACCTACTGAGTCTATCATGATGCAACCTTCTAAAACAGACATTAGAGGCACTGATAAATGTGCTTTTAGGGCTATACCATGCACATCATCAGTCTAGTGGGGGAGAAAACAGAGCTAGGACAGGAATGACCAAATACTATAGTCAAATATAAATGCTGGTTTTAGATCCAAAGGATCTGGATTTGAATGCTGAGTTTTCCACTTAGCATATCTGATCTTAGGTAAATAAGTTTTCTAGACCTCCCAAAAGGCCTTGGAAGGAAGTCAAAGACTTGAAAATCTGTAAAATGCAGGATTTGAATTGGAAGAACTCAGTTCAAAGATTTCTTCCAACTCTAAATTTAGCATCCTAGGAGACTAGGATTCTACGTTTGGTTTTGTCACTAAATAGGGGTTTGACTTTAAACTATTCTAACATTTATACAAAGCTTTAGGATTTGTAAAATATTTTCTCTATCTTAATTCATTTGATTATCATAACAATTTTGGAAAATTAGTGTTATTATTTTCTCCATTTTACAGTTGAGGAAACTGACTCATAGAGATTTGCTTCTAGTTACATAGCTATTAAGTTCCTGAGGCAGGACTGAAACATAGATCTTCCTTACTCCAAGTCCTTTATTCTATCTCCTGCACCACTTAGCCCCAAATCACTTAATATCTATGAGCCTCAGTTTTCTTATCTGCCAAATGGGGATTAATATATATACTATCTTGGTCTTTTAAAAGATGTTATGCCAAATGAGATCATATACAGGAATATCCATTGGAAAGCTAAAAGTCCTATGCAAGAGGAAGACCTCTTATGGAATCATAAGATAGTAGATGACTGCACTTTTTCTGCACTGCCACTATTGCCTAATTTTTAATGGGCCTTACCGTCTACAATGCAGCAATGCCTTCAAGACCCCTGAGGGTTCCCCCATGAACTGCTGCTGTCTCCTAAGTTACTCCTGGGCTTTGTCAGACACCCTGATACTCTACACTGTAAAGACCACCAAGCTTTTCCCTCTACCTTGTCACTGAATCCTCTTCCTGTATGTCCTGGATCTCTTGATTAGAATGTGAGCACCTTGAGAGTAGGGATTGTCTTCCTTTGCTATTCATTTATGTCCCCAGCACTTAAATTTAATGGCTAGGGATCAATGACCACATCCCTGTAAACCACCTAAAAAGGTGGGCTAACCCAGGTAGCTGACAGCCTCAAAACTGTCAGCGAATGAGGGAGAGAGCTAACCCAACCATAGGAAGACTTTGCCTTGGGGGGGGGGAAGGGGTGGATGAGAACAATTTGTTCCAAAGGCCATGAAGGCAGTGGAAGTAGGCAGTGTGGAGTCCTTAGAACTTGGTTAGACTTCAAGAAGCCAAAATAGCCCAAGATATCACCAGGAATCTTGGCTTTTGTCCTGACACTGGACTTGGATAACTGGAAGAGAGATGAGGCTGATGACTTTTACAGCTCTGCCTCACTTAAATCTAATTGAAGAACAGTCAAGACATCAACTCATGGCGCCATTGGACCTCTTCAAAAATAAAGGATGAATAACAGCAGGGAATAAAATATAACCTGTTCTGTGATCATGTTCAACTCTACCCCAGTCATGGACTCTACAATCTAACTGCTGTCCTACTTGCTGTTTATCCAACATATTGTGAATAGCCAAGGAGCTGGGTAAGAGAGTATCATGCTTTTGGGGATCACCAAGCACACAGGAGTAAATACTTAATAATACTTGCTGTCTGAGTGAGTAGCTGCTGAGCACTTAGTGAGCATCTAATAATTGCTCTTCCCTATAGCATCTTAGAGCTTGAAGAGATCTCTATAGCAAGCCAGATCATTTTCTGAAACCTGAAATCCCCCTACAACATCTCCAATGAGTTACTATTTGGTTCTTTTTTTTTTTTAACACTGCTGGTGACAGGGAGCTTACTACCTTCTATGGTGGTCCATTCTGTTTAATGGACAAATCTAAGTAGTAGGAAGTTCTCTGTTAGGATGAGGCAAAATTTGCCTCCCTGTGATTTCTGCCCGTTGGCCTAATTTCTGCCCTCTTTCAAGAGAGGTAGCACTACTTAATATTCTTTGATGTTACCGGATTATCTTTCTTTCCCACAAGCATCTTTAGATCTTGAATACAAATTATGTATCAGATAAGAGTTGACTATCTTCCATTGAATTCGATGACTGTTAATGTTTATTGAGCACCTAAGTACTGGTGAGGCTCTAGAGATACAGAAACTAAAAACAATCCATATCTTTATCTTAAAGGAAAGAAAAACAAGTCCACAAATAACACTGCCACAAGGAACAGAAAAGTAATGTAAAGGAGAGGTCCAGGCAAAGAGTGGTACAACTTTGAAGTGAAACAGAACTTCACCATTAAGTAGATACAAGTCTTTGACTCCCTTCCAGTTTGGATCAGTTGAAGGATAGACAGATGTGTGGCACAGTGGATGGGGAACTGGACTTGGAGTCAGGAAGACCTGAGTTCAAATATAACCTCATATACTTAATAGCTGCGTGACCTTGAACCCCGAGTAACCCAGTTCACTTCAGTTTCCTCATCTGTAAGATGAACTAGAGAAGAAAATGGCAAACCATTCTAATATCTTTGCTAAGAAATCCCCACCACCCCAAATGGGATCACAAAGAGTTGGACATGACTGAAAATGACTAAACTAAAAGGAGATGTTTAGCCTGAGGAAGAAAATTGTTAGGGAAATGTGATTGAGGTCTCTAAATATCTAAAAGGCTTTCATGTGAGAGAATGTATTTTGTTCTGCTTAGGGCCAGCTAGGAGGCACACTGGATAGAAGGTTGGGCTTAGACCCTGGATGATCTGAGTTCAAATCTGGATTCAGATACTGCTCAGCTGTGTGACCCTGGGCAAGTCACTTAACTGGCTCAGTCTCTACTACCATAAAATGTGGATTAAAAATGGCACCTTGGGGCAGATAGGTGTATCAGTAGATGGAGAGCTAGGCCTAGAGATGGGGGGTCCTGGGTTCAAATCTGGCCCCAGACACTTCCTGGTTGTGTGACCTTAGACAAATTATTTAACACCTATTGCTTAGCCCCTATTGCTCTTCTGCCATGGAACCAATACCTAATATGGGTCTAAGACAGATAGAAAGAGTTTTAAAAATGGCACTTATTTCCCCATGACTGTAGAGAGGCTCAAATGAGACAATATTTATAAAGTGCTTAGCACAGTGCCTGGCACATAGCAGCTTCTTTAGAAATGTCTGTTTCTTTCATTTTCCCTTCCTCTTTCTCTTTTTTATTTTTTATCACATTCTTCAATAACAAAGGTACTCTTTTGTCAAACAGCTAACTTAATTTTTTGAGTAGTTCCCCCCCCCCACATTTTCTTAAGAATGTTTTCCAGAAAGCTTAATAAATACTTGCTTCCTTCCTCTATTCCTTCTCTCTCTCTTTCGTTCCCTCTCTCTCTCCCTCCACCTTTCACATTTTTCCTCTCTCCCTCCATCTTTTCAGTCTTTCCTTTCCTCTTTCCCTCCATCCTTTCCATCTTCCCTTCCCTCTCTCCCTACATCCTTTCAATCTTTCCTTCTCCCCCTCTATCATTTCCATCTTTCCTTCTTTACTTCCATTTGGCCCACAGGGAGGGACAAGGAGCACATTTCAGTTCAATATCATCATGATGGGTGTGTAAGAAATCACATAAGAGACATCACAGATGAAATGTATGATCAAAAAAGACTCATGTAAGAAGAGTGAGGGATGATTGATGAATAAATAGCCAAAGTGATGAACTGGTAATCATGAAATATAAAAAGACCTTGAGCAAGCCCTCCAGGATGTTGGGTAAATCCTTTATGGAGGATTTATGGGCGATCATAGCTAAGAATCACGCTGGAAGAGAAAGAACGATGAGTCGCAATCTGTGCTGATGGAGGGAATACCCATTTTGACATGCTCAAAGAACAATAAACTAATCAACAATTATTTCTTAAGCACCTACTATCGAATTCCAGAGTTTAGTATGAGGAAAAACTCTGAGATGACTCCAGAAGTAGTGAGTTCACCATCACTTGACAATATCCATATGAAGGATGGAGGTCCCTTTGCTGACCACTTATGTAGTAGAAATTATGGTTCAAAATGACTTGCAAGCTCTATTATTGCACTGAAAACCCATAGCTTCTTTATCATCAATGCCTGTTGGGTTCAAAGGCAACATGGCCCCATGGTGAAAGTTGGAAACAGATGAAGGCTATCAAGCCCAGCATCCATGCTTCTGCTTTCTCTTGTATCCATAGTGCTTAGTATATAGAAAATGCTGAATAAAAAAGCTTGTTGACTGCCTGACATCCCCACTTCTCTGCACCCTCACTATCAGATATATCCCCATTCAATCTGAGTGTCTATTCCAATGAAAAAAGTGGAGGGCCCTGCCACTAGAGCTAGGTGCTTTGCAGTCCATCCCCCTAGATGAATGCTCTGCGTGAAATGCAACCCTGCATCTCATCTCCCTGGGTAGGGTGGCCTGTGGCACTGTAGGAAGTGCCTAAGAAGAAAAAATGAATTTTCTTGTTTGCCCAAAGGTTGCAGACAATACAAATATTGCCAAAATGCATTCCTGATGCTTTATTCCTTTATTTATTCAGTTGTTATTAGTTCCAGGTTGGGGCAGTTTCATTTTGCTTCTTGTTCTTAACAATGTCCCTCAAAATTTCCATTATCATTATTAATTTGTCACTCTATCATTATAATAGCCTCACCATAAGGGTAGCCGAATAGTTCAGTGGATAGAACACTGGGTCTAGATTCCAGAAGACCTGAATTCAAATCCAGCCTCAGATATTTACAAGTTGTGTGACCTTGAGCTAATCACTTGACTCTGTTGGTCTCAGTTTCCTCATCTGTAAAATGGTCTGGAAAAAGGGAATGGTAAACTACTCCAGGATCTCTGAGAAGAAAACCACAAATGAAATTACAAAGTTGGACATGATAGAAATGACTGAATAAGAACAGGCTTGCCATATCTTTTCATCAATTGGTTATAAATTGGAAAACAGGTTTTTTCTTTTTTCTTTTTTCTTTTTTTAAGGGAAGAAAATTAATTGCTGGTGCTGGGTCATTATCTTTTCCATGGAATAATCATGAAATTTTAGGAGTTCTAGGGTTTCTCTCCACCTTTGCAAAGACCTTTAGTTTTGAATTTTATTTAATCAGCAATTATTGAGCACTTACTATGTGCCAAGCACAGTGTTAGTCTCTGGAATTAAGAAGATCAAAACAGAACAAAACCTGCCCTCAAAGAGCTTATATTCTACTGAGAGAAACTTTGACATAACTGTTGAAATGCATAATGTGAGGTAGGGAGTTGATAGAAACAATGGAGAGACCCAAACAAAGTGTCCTCTATTGACATTTGAGGGGGAAGAGAGCATTTTCAAAGAGGGAGAAAGGGAGCCAGGAAGGCTACATACAGTAGCTGACAGATGAAAAGAGATTTCAATAAAGATAATGGTTCAAGGTAGCTAGGGAGCACAGTGGAGAGTGGATAGCAATAGAACCAAGCCAGAAATCAGGAGGTCCTGGGTTCAAATCTGACCTCAAACACTTCCTAGCTGTGTGACCCAGCATGAGTCGCAAAGCAGTTGCAAATCTAAATTGATAGAGTTAGATGCTCACTGAGAATTCCTGGTAGAAGCAAGATCACACATCTGGTTGGGGGAAATGTGCCAGGCACTCTGCAAGTTATTTGGAGATATGGAGGAAAAAGAATAGAAAAGTTTCATCCATCACAAAGCTGACGATGGGGATGGGGAGAGAGTGAAAAGAAAGGAAATGGGGATACAAATACACAAGCGTAAAGAAAGGCCAGATATTTTGAAAATGAAGAAGAGTGGATAGAGAGCTAGAATTGATCTCTCTGTGCCTCAGTTTCCTCATCTGTAAAATGAAGGTGGTGGGGCTGATGACCTCTAAGGTACCCTTCAGCTCTATATCTTATGGTCTGATGCCAGACTAACAAGAGGGATGAGGAAAAGCTTCAAAAAGATGGAGGCACCTGAACTTGAAAGCCTTGAAAGAAGCTAGGAATTCTCACAAGTGGAGATGAAAAGTGCAACCCCTGAGTGAGGGACACCCTGAGCAAAGCCACACTTTACAAGCTGTGTGACCCTGAGCAAGTCACTTAACCACTCTCTGCCTTTTTCCTCAACTGTAAAATGGGGATAATAATAGGGTTGCTTGGAGGATCAAATGAGATGAGATTTGTAAAGCACTTAGCACAAGGGATTTAATAAATGCTTGTTTCTTCCCCCTTTATTATCCCCATAATGACAACAAATAGAAAACCAAGTTCAGGATACAGAATAGACAAGTGAAGGAAAATAGTGAAAAAGTATGTTCCAAAAAGTAGATGCAGCCCAGATAATAGAGGATTTAAAATTCTAAAATAAGTCACTTATGTTATCCTACAGGCAGCTAAGTGGTGCGGTGAATAAGAAATAAGAAGACTCACCTTCATGCGTTTGAATCTAGCTTCAGACACTTAATAGCTGTGTGATCTTGGCCAAGTCACTTCACCTGTTTGCCTCAGTTTCCTCATCTGTAAAATGAACTGGAGAAGGAAATAGCAAATCACTCTGGGATCTCTGTCAAGAAACTGTCAAGATAACTGCGCTTACTTGTGGTTTTTGCTTAGTTTTCTTTTTAATGTGTCTTCCATCCTCCCATTCCTCTTTTCTGGTTGATGAAGCATTGCTGTTGATAATTGTCTACGATTCTTTCTTGTAATATTTTACAAACATCAGTTTCTATTCTAAACTGGAGTTACCAATGTTTTCTAGGTCTTGACTTACCAAAATTGAGAGTTTGCTAGCTGAGGGGGTTTTAAAGTTCCTTTAGTCTCCTCTCTGTGACAATTGATTTAAAATACTTAATTTTTTTAGCAAATTAGTATAATCGATATTGATATCTGTCCTTCAACCTCACTTTTGTTGTTAGTCCCTTGTTTAAGGATTCAGGTTGAAATTTCTTAATTGTATATCATATCTTTTCTTCATTTTTATACCTTTAATTGTATTAATCTTTAACCTTCTCCAAGTGATCTTGCTATACATAGATAATTGGTCTGGGATGGCTTCCACCTTAGTAATGTCTGTTTAGATATACTCAATTGCATTTTCTTCTTATCTTATTTAGTGCTTCTGTGTCTAGTACGTGTATCCAGCACCTCCCCCTTTTTTTCATGGCACGTGTAAAACTTTGTGCAGTCTAAGGATCTTTGGACTCTCTCATCTCTACGTAGAGAAATAAAGCATTTATTAAGCTGCTGCCTATCTTTCAGGCACTGTTTTCAGTACTTGTCGCACAAATTAAAATAAATAATATAGTTTCTACCTTCAGGATACTTACCCTATAACAGATGAAGAGGGCATAGCAAAAGGGAGATGAAAAGAGGGATGAGAGAGAGGATACCCGAGGCCAAGGCTGCTGAGGAGGATGTAGAAAAGCCCAGAGAGTGAGTCAAACTGATGGCTGTGTCTCTTCATGGAATGGTAGTCTGGGCTAGGACTTTACCAGTTTGGGGACTGAGTCTCAAGCCAGGGAAGGCTCTAATTCCTGGTCCATATTTCCAGTACTCTTTGTCTTCATCCTCCTTATGTCTTCCTAAGTCTTCTAAGAATATGTAGACCTAATTTGGAGGGCTTTTAAAGAGTTCTTCATTAAATTTCCCTACCTTCTTATCCTCTATAACAGACATCAGTACGAGTTACAATCATTATCAAAATGATGCCATTTTGCAAATACTTACAAAGAGCTCTACAATCCAAGATGAACAAAGGTCTCATCTCTTGATTTTTTTTTACTGCCTTTGGATATAAAATAAAAGGAACATGGAGCAACCCTCACTCATTGGACAAGGATTTCATATTTAGAATATCATTTATGTACAAATATATTGTAACATACGACATGCTAAGTGCATAAGAGAGTTATGAAAATGCTCTGAGAATTCATAAAAGGGAGGAATCCCTACTGACCCTGGTAAATCAATGAAGAGCTTGTTCCTGGAGCATGTGAACTGGGCCTTGAAGGATGCATAGGATTTCCAGTAAGAGTGGGAGGAAGGCTTTAGCAGAGGGGCATTTTAAGCAGCAGGAACAGAATGACATGAAAATGGAACATACAGAAGATATGTCTGAGGAACAGTTAATAATTTGTCTGGAGTCCAGGTATATGAATTAGAAGATGAGTTTACAAAGGTAGATTAGGACCATTTTTTGAAAGGCCTCAAATTTCAGGGTAAGGACTTTGGATTTTATTTATTAAAGAATGGACAATCATCAAAGACTTTTGAGCAAGGAAATGACATGGTTGGACCTATGAATTAGGAAGATTTTGGCAGCTATATGAAGGATGGATTGGAGATAGAAGAGAGGAGGCAAGGGTAGCAGAGATGAGTCTTAGAAAGGAGAATGTATTAGCAAGGAATAATTTTACCTAACTAACCCATGACTTTTGTTTGTTACCTAATAAGAACACAGGACAATCCAGTTTTGATGTGCTAAGAAGAATATGGAATGACTGCCAGGCTTGTGTTCTTTTGGGGAAAGGGGAAACTTTATCAGTTAGAGACCCAAGTGGAGAAGCAACAATGAATATCACAGAGAAAGGAGAATAGTTTGAAGATTAAATTAGTTTCTTTTATAATTTTTCCCAGGACTGACACTCAAGAGTTCTCCATGGAACAGAATTGACCAAAAGGTATAGGTAGGAGAATCTATTTAAAACAGGAGCTAAAGAGGAGAGAGGTTGTTGCAAACCATCTTTTATAATGGTATTGATATGAGTGGGTCAGGGCAAGATTTACTTAAAGAATACTGTCGAGGTATTTTTTTAAAGGTGGGATAAAGCAACTAGCTAAGCAGAAAAAGTCTCTTGGAGTCAGATATTTGAATAAAGTGTTTGCTGCAGAAAGGTAATACAAATGATATACAGTTGCTTTGTAGTCACTGGCTCTTTAATTGAGTAGACTGATGTGTCGCTCCCATAATGGATCTGTGGAACAGACGGAGTATGAGGCACTGTTATTTTCCCCCTCAAAGCCATGCATTTGAAGTGCAGGTGAATGCAAACCATTTAGGAAATAATTGGTCTGACCCAGTAGCAGAGTAGCCATTTTGGCAGCGGGAAGAGAGGTGTTAGTCAGGTGCCAGATGACAAGGAAGCAGAGAAAGATGATGTAAGAGATCCCTAGTTTTAAACCTGTCAACGGAGAATATAAACACAAACTCCTTCCCCCATTTTTGTTTCAAATCTCTCAGCAAAAATCTTCTTGTTCAAAGATGAACTAAGTTAATGCTTCCTTTGGCAGCTACTTATAGTCCAAGGTCTTCTCCTTCAGGAGACCCATCTCTGCAAGCTGAGGGGCGTGAATGAATATATCGAACCTCAGCTGGGTAGGAAAACTGAAAGAATCCTAAGACTTTTTTTTTCTTGCCATTTTATTCCTGCTCTCATGTTCTGAAAGAGAGTCAGAAAGAAATAGCGTTCCTTCATTCATTTATACAGTTTTTAGAAGTCTTGCCATCAGAAACCGTGTTAGTTACTGGAGGCGAAAAGGCATCCAAGGTTCTTAATGGCCCTAAAATGCAAGTTTTTATATCTCATCCATTCCTTATTTGGAAGAAACCAGTTATTTTTCAAGTGTCATTAGGCTAGAATAGAAAGAGCCATTCGAGATAGGTGGTGCTGGATGACTGTGATGGAAAGCTGGTCATTGAGACCCCATTTAAATCTTATCCAGCCCCCACTCATTCAGCCCTCACCATCTTTCTGGAGGAGTGAGTCTGCCCCTTTGAACTTCCTTCTGTACTCTGGCAACATGACTCAATACCTATGTTCAATCCATCAGTCCAACCCTTTGCATTTAGTCAGCAGTCTGTTTGCATAATAAAGACAACCTCTATCTTTCTTTTAATATTTTAATGGTGCCAAGTGTATACAGTCAGTTAAATGCTTTGCCTGCCTCCCCTCATATTGCTCCTAGAAGTCTTGAGGTTTCAGAGGTTCATATCTTAAATGGGTCCAAGTGCTTGCTATTCATATACTGTCAACACATATGTTGGAACTCATGGCACCATTCTCTGTTCTAAGACCTTCTCATTCCAACTTGTTGAATCCCAAGTTCACTCTCTTGATATCTGGCTCCCACTTCTCTATGACTATCACCAGTAAAGTACACCAGAAGGGGCTGCTTTTCCCCCAACATGCATCCCTGGCCATATTCTCTTTTCTTGTTCCCCCTTTATTTTCACCAAAGAGTAGGTGGAGGAAACTCTATGAAGGATCAACTTCTGTGAAGGATGGATGGATGACCAGAAATACTTTTGGTTCACTGACAATCGGCATTATTCAGATCCAGGCATTGCCTTAGTGGTAAAGTGGTTCACATTTCTAAGCCACCTGACCTTAGGTCAGCAATGGGCAAGAAGCTATATGGAACAGTGGAAAGGACACTGACCCTAGATTGGAGGACCTGGATTTAAATCCTGCCTTTGTAACTTATTACCTTTGAGACCTTGGATGAGGCACTTCTCTAGAATTCAGTTTCTTTGGGGGCAGCTAGATGGCTCAGTGGATTGAGAATCAGGGCTAGAGATGGGATGTCCTAGGTTCAAATGTGGCCTCAGCCACTTCCTAGCTGTGTGACCCTGGACAAGTCACTTGACCCCCATCGCCTAGCCCTTACCACTCTTCTGCCTTGGAGCCAATACACAATATTGATTCCAAGATGGAAGGTAAGGGTTTAAAAAAATAGAATTCAGTTTCCTCATCTGTAAAATTAAGGTTTTATATTAAATGACCTTTAAGATACTTCTTTGCACCTTAGATAGCACATCTGTGATATGGTAGAAAAAATACAGGCATTGGAAACAGACTCCTGACTGTAGATTCTTGAGTATATCATTGATCATCTCTGTGATCCATTTTTTTTTCACATATAAAATAGGAGAAGTTGGACCAGATGACCTCCAAGGTCCTTTTAACTTCCAAATTTTATAATACTTCTTACTACCTTAACCTTTCTAAGCCTCATTTCTTTCATATTCAAAATGAAGGGTTCAGACCAGAGGGCCTTGACAGTCCCTTTTAGCTTTAAGTCCTATGCTGCTATCTATTCCCTGTGTGATCTTTGGCAAGTCACAGCTTTTCTGGGCCTCAGTTTGCTAATATGTAAAATGAGAGAGTTGGAGCTCCAGGGTCCTTTCCAGCTCTCAGTCCTATGAATAAATGACTATCTAACCCATCAGGAGTTAATAGCTTAATTAATGAATTATCACAAGCCTTCCAATTTGCACAAAGTGTTTGGCTTCCTTATGAAGACTAATTTATGAAAGATATACATTGACTAATGTAAAATTAAAGTGCTCCCTTGTCATAGGAAAGACATGTCAGTGGAGTTGTTAACATTGTATTTAGATATCAAGTTTTCCGACTATCTCTTCCCTCAGTTCTAGTCCTGGCCACATTTTAAAATCATTCGAAAGGCAGCCAGCAGATCTTGGATTTCTGACTTCATTCAAATTGGAAAGATGTGGTAATGAAATCTTTCCTTATAACATGTTTCAGGTCTATTAAATAAGCACATTGAAGAATTCCTGTTCCATTTGAAATGAACTTGTCACGTTACCCTAATTGCAGTGTCTGTGTGGGTAAGGAGTGCCAAGGCCTACTTGGGATGATTTTAAGAATTAATTATTAAAGTTTCCCATTTCCACTTAATAATCTCTACAGATTACTGCACTACACTTACTCCTTTATGATTCTCAATATTAGCCTAATTATTGTTCTTGGTACCTCCATGCATGACATGCTGAAGTGTTCACTTCAAACCACCGAAGGGGATTGCTGAGCTAGGGCATCTGTAGGTAAGAAAACTTTGTCGGCCCAATTTACTAATAAATCTTGGCGTGATGCTCCTTGCAAAGATGCCAGCCTGTCAAAGGCTTAATCAGGGAGAATAATCCTGGTATCTCTCTATTGTATTGGGGAAAATCATTGTTTATGACTTCAGGGAACACAGGCTTGTTAATTTTCAAGATGAGTGGGAAGGGAGCCCTTTTCTAGGAGCAAGGAGGGCAGTCAGGACAAGAAGGTTTATTTGGGGTAGTTAAGCTTTCCCCATGCATCTCTTTCCAGATACACCATGACAGAATAACTTTAAAGAATTGAGAAGATTTTGGAGGGGTTGGATGAGAAGGGAGCAGAAGGTAAGTATAGGCATTTATTTCTCAAGTTGGGCAATTGCCTTCAATTTCTCCCAGCTGCCCACATTTCTCTGACGAGAGACTATTTCGGTTGCCATGGGCATTTTAGGCCAGTTTTACAGAGGAGGCTCCTTAGGCTAGATTAGATTGACTTCTGCCTACTTTTATTTTGAGTCAGACACAAGAAGATTGTTTTTGTGGTTTGTTTGTTTTTTGGAGGTGTTGGTCCTGTCAATTTCCGCCGCCATCTACAGGTAGATATGCACACATGTATGGGCCTTGCACATATATCTCGCCTGTATCACTTGGCTTTAATCACATAATTTTTTCATGTTCATTATGGCAAGGGAAAGTATCCATTTTTGCTATTTAAGTATAATTAAACTTCAAGGAGGCACTAGGTGTTAAAAATGAGGCAAAGGACTTTGTGTTGGTCATAAATGGTTGTGTTGCCCATCAGACTTCAGTTCTGCTGTGGAAATACAGGATCCCAGGCTCATCAGATCTGAGGGTGATAGTAGAAAGAGACCTTTGAGGCAAGCCCAGGAATCTAACCTCCTCACTTTACAGATGAAGAACTGAGACATAAATAGGTAAAAGGACTTAAGAATATGCAAGAAAAAATAGCAGTGAGAATTCCACCCAGGCTCCACATTCTCTACTCTTGTGCTATACTCTCAATTGATCACTCAAGAAATCACTCAGGAAGAGTGAATGAAACCAAATGAATGAAGACTCCTGATGGGAACTTAGAGAAAATGACTGATTCAGCATTATACTTTGTGAGTTGAGATTCATTTCAATGTAAACAGTAATGAAGCAAGTTTAATTGCTTAGCATTGATATTCAATGTCATTTCTTATTAAATATTGAATTAAAAAAAACAACCCTGATGTTCCCAATTGAGTCAAGCTTTTCCCTAGTGACTAACATGAGGGAAGCCTTTAAGAGCCATTTTGAGAACCTCATGAGAAACAGAAATAACTAACCATTTATCATGCATAACTTAATGCTCTGAAACATAGCACACCATGTTCTCCTCAGGGCATTTGGTCATCTGGGATACTCTGCCTAAAAAGGCTGGAGATTAGCCTTGGGAACATTCTCCTAGACCTTTGAACTATCTATTTGGCCAATGAGGCAGTGACCAAACCTAGCTCTCAATCTTACTTGGTCCTGACTCTTGCTACATAACCTTAGAGCCTGGCTTTCATAAGTGGGCCACTTGTCAAGCTCCCATGTGGTTAGAGTTGGAGGAAAATCCAATTCTATTTTTCTATTCTGATCTTCAGGGCAATCTAAGAGATGAACTGCACACTAAATAAGGATAACTATCCTTCCCAGTCTTTCGTAACCCTCATAACTAAGGAATCATAGAATCACAGGATATTAATGATGGATGGGTCCTCAGAGGTAATCCTGTTTGATCCATACATCAGCAGAAATTTAATTTCCAGCTATATAAAGACTTGAATATATAAAGATACAGTATAGTCTAAACACACTGAATCTGTTACATGCATCTTGTTTTTAAGTAGGCAAGAAATTAATATAACAATACTGAAATTGCTCTAAGTATCCTTTTCTCTTTTGTATATTTTTAAAAAAGTTTCCCCCAAATTCTTTTATTCTTTTTCCCCCTTCTTTTTTCTTTATCAAGGAAGGGGCATTCTTAGTATTACTTTCCCATTCTTTCCCCATAAATCTCCCCTCCACTTGAAACAAAACAAATCTATTCATACTTCAGTATCTGAAAATAAATATCTAATTCCATACAATAGAAAAAAAATTGATTCTAGAGTCAGAAGATTTAAGTTTCAATCCTCAGTGACTCAGAGAAATTAATCTCAACTTCCTCCCTATGGCCTGGACCACAGAAGAATTTAGAAATTCAACTGTGCATCTCTGATCATCTAAGGATGATTTGGGGGCAACTCCCTTAACTCCTTGTCTGTAAAAATGAGAGTTGAACAGGACCTTCTGAGGCCCCTTCTAGTTTGAGAGCGATGATGCTCTGGTCACTTTAATCCTTCCTCCTTTACGTTCAGCTCATTTCATTTCCGGCTGCATTGGGCCGATTGTCTTTGCCCAGTCGTGCTTTACTGGAGCCCTAGGGCGTCAGAAAGGTCCCTAACCCGGTCTTGACACTGGTTGCTGAATGAGCTCCACAGGTGAGCCCGAGTACACACACACACGCCTGTCCTTAGTGACCAGAAGAAATGCCCTCAGGAAAGCCAGCTTGCTCCGTAGTCCTTTTTTTTGTCCCGCCTGGGAGGCGATTTGTTGTAACTTCGCCAATTGCCTGTAACTGACTGCCAGCTCTGGAAATAAACTAGCACCACAGTTTACAAAGCAGCAAGTGGGGAGCCCTGGATGCCTGAGAGTTGGCAGTAAGAGGTGGAAGCCGCCACCAGCCTCAATCCAAGGTTAATCGTCATTATAGGGGGCGGGAGGAGGAAGTGTTGACCCATGTGCGATAAAAAATTGGTCTCCGTCCAATACCCTCTTTGGATAATGGATCTCTGTCTTTGGTGCTCAGAATATGGCACTCTTCCACGGCACTAAATTTCTCTTAAAATTTATTTTTTCAAACATTATTTTTAATGTTAAACACCCCCAAAATGCATTTTTCATGTTTATGGCCGGTGCATAAAATTACAATGGGCGAACATTTTTGCCAGCATACCAGGATCACGCTCCATAATTTAAAAGGTGACTTTAGTGTTGCAATAAATTTCATGAGACACTGAAACCTCTGTGGAAAATATACAAATTAGAGGCTGGCCATTTAGCATTTTTTCTTGGGGGGTGGGGGGGTGGGGGGGTGTTGTGGTTAATTACTATATGCACACCGTGAAGGAAGTTGGCGGGTGGGGGCGGGGTAAAGGGTGCGGGGTTCTCCATAGTGGATGGGAGGTGCTGGCTGCAATAAGGGGAGGAACGTACAAGCTCTCCTTCAGGATGACTGCAGTGACATTTAGGTGAGACTGTGAGACTGATGGAACCAGGGGATGAGACAGATGCCTTTAGAGAGCTCGTTCCCTATTAAAAATGGGGCTTCCTTGAGTCTATCAGGAAGTGAGTGCTGTGAGTTTAGTGCGAGACTATTAGCTCATGCTGGCTGAGTTTCACAGTTTGAAATTAATTTTTTTTTGTTTATTTTAGCCCTCCTGATGTCCTGACCAATTGCCACTTTGTCAGTGAGCTGTTTTAATTTTCAAGGAAGGTAGGTGGTGTCTGCTACAAATCAGTTGTTCCTTCTGAGCTAGCACCTGCGTTGCTTCTCTCTTCCTTTTCTTCCTTTCTTCCCAAAGGTATAGAAGTATGCTTGGGCAGCTAAGGGAATGTGTAAACAGGCTGATAAACTGACTCTTAGTGGAGCACGTTAGTGGTGCGAAGCTTGGCCTAGAAGTTTAGGAAGGACGGTGGGACTGGGTAATTGACACGGTGGTCACTGGTCCTTTCCCCATTCTCCCAAGGAGGTAACTTAAGACAGGGCAGCAATTGCCAGATGTAGGGATTTAATGAAGCCACATAAATTATCACATCCCTACAAGTCACGGGCCTGAGAGAAATCAGGCTGTGGAAAAGCTAAGATGACTCCCCATGTTGGCACTATGCTTATTGAGGCTAATGATGCCCCTGGTCATCAGAGGCACCATGGTTATAAACACAGTAAGTAGAGTTATAGAAAGGCCTGGGGGAAATTTGGCCTGCCAAACCATTTGGGGGCTGCTAGATTAAAAAAAAAATCTGTCAGCTACATTGCCTTTGGAATGAAATATATGTTCACCAACAATCTAATACCAGACAGTGAGCAACAATTTACCAAATCATGCTTGTGTTGACCCTTCTGTTCACAACATGATGGTCTGTTTAAATGATGGCAGCTGTTCTCCTTTCAGCTCATCAAAAGAATGTTAAGCTTGTCAAAGTGATAAAAAAGTATCTCTTTTATTCCTGAGGAATTTTTTCTCAAATACCTTCAGATTGACCATTCATTTCTCTATATATCTATATATCTATCATGACAATAGAATTTTTATTTTATGCTTACTTTGAGGGATATTTTAAGTGGTGAAAAAGGGGATAAACTCAGAGAAATCAAGGTGCTACCTAGCTTCCTGCTTATAATTTTTTTTTATATTAGGATGCACAATAGCTGTGTGACATCAGGAAGTCACTTAACCTCTCAGTCTTAAACATCTTCCTGTAATACTCACAGCTGCAAAGAATAATACTCTATTGCATTGGAAGAAGAAATGCCCTCACCTAGGGATTTCTTGATGAAATTAAGGCAAATTTTGATCATGTAAGTACAAGAGCATTATCTGTCTTTAAAAAACACAGCTATTGAAGTAGGAAGTCTGTGTTTAGTCTAGGTAACATAGTAGATTAGAGCAGTGTGAATGAGGTGGAGGCAGCTCTTCCTAACTTAGACCATCACATAAGATTTCCATGAAGTGTTAATTATGGCCTTTCCTCATCTTAAACTTTCTGAAGGGAAAGATTATTTCAACTCCCCTCTTCTCCCCTCCGCACTCATTATCACTAAAGGAACTAAGCTCTTCCTAAACTTTGTCTTCTATGAGATTACTGTTGAGAAATTATATAGCTCTAAAGAAGGCCAAGAAGACACCATTAATATCTTTAAGAATTTGTGTCTACCCTTCAAAATCAAAAGAGGCAACTGACCAGGTATCTGATAAATGGGTTCAGAATAAAACAAGCTGCAAGGATTTTAAACAACAAAGGCAAATTAATAGATAGAACAGGTGTCCAAAATGGTAATTTATACAAGAAAGGTATGCCTCAATGACAGTGGGTTTTTTTTTTTTAACCCTTACTTTCTCTCTTAGAATCAATACTGTGAATTGGTTCCACAGCAAAGGGTTAAGTGACTTGCCTAGGGTCATGCAGCTAGGAAGTGTCTGAGGCCAGATTTGAAAGCAGTCTCTAGATTTGGCTCTCAGTCCACTGAGCCACTTAGGTGCACCCTCATATCTTTCATTCTTTATGTCAATCATGGCAAATAGTAAAGGAAAATGATACACAAAAATGGAACCACTCAACACATTAGATACTGTGGGACCATAAATCACTAGCCAGGAGATTAAAGAAATAAACTAATAGTCTGGCTGTTTTACAAGGAGGCAAATAGTTTTGGATTAACATTGGTTTCTGCAACTCAGTGGAGCTGTGTCATATTTAAATGTAAAATAAAAAGACCAAATATCTCAGACTTCTTGACCTATAACCAAACAAAAATAAGACTAAGGAAAGATACTATTTATGTGAGACCCAAGATTTACCTCTATGCTTATTGATAATCAAATAAAAGAATTTGTGGACAGAAAAATATAAAGAAAGGAAATTCTATAAAATATAGTAATGGTGATAACTGGCATTTATATATTCCTTTAATGTTTGAAAAGTGCTCTAAATTTGGAATTATGCCCAAAGGGCTATAAAACAATGCATGCCCTTTGATTCAGTATTACCACTACTAGGCCTATATCTTGGAGAGATCAGAAAAAAAGAGGAGGGGAAGGATTTACTAGTACCAAAATATTTAAAGCTGCTCTTTTTGTGGCAGCAAAGAATTGGAAATTAAAGGTTTGTCCATCAATTGGGGAATGGCTGAACAAATTGTGGTATATGAGGGTGGTGGAATACTATTGTGCTATAAGGAATGATGAATTAATAGATTTCTATGAGAACTGGAAAAACCTTTATGAACTGATGCAGAGTGAAATAAGCAGAAACTGGAAAAAATTATATACAGTAATAGCAATATTATAGAATGATCAACTGTGATAGACTAAGCTATTATCAGCCATACAATGATCCAGGTCAATTCTGAGGAACTTCTGACAAAGAATGCTATTCACCTCCAGAGAAAAACTGTTGGAGTCAGAATGCAGATGAAAGCATATGATTTTTCAGTTGTTTATTTGGGTTTGAACAATTCGGAAACATATTTTGCATGATAATACATGTATAACCCAGATTGAATCACCTGCCAGCACCAGGAGGGGGAAGGGAAGAGAGAAAGGGAGGTAAGTTTGATCATATAACTTAAGAAAACTGTAGAAATTTGTTATTACATGTAATTGGTAAAAAAAATAATTAAAAATTATAAATAATTAAAAAAATAAAAGTCCTCAAAAGAACTCCATGACACAAGCATTGCAGATATTATATCCATATTACAGATGAGCAAATTGAGACTTGGAAAGGTTGTGTATCTTGCCGATGGTCATAAAGCCAATGAGTATCAAAGGCTGAATCTAGACCAGATATTCCTAAATCCATATCCAATGTTCTTGCCAGTACAAAAAAGTGGGGGAAATGCATGTATGTTAACACAACAGAATAAGGAGTGAAACTTTCATTTCTATATAATCTTTATCATATAATATAAATTTATATCACTGTACCTACAGAAGAAACTCAGTATTTGCTGATTTGATTCAACTAATTTTCAAAGCTACCTTTGGGAGGGTGATATCTACAGTTTTGTACTGAAAATGGGAAGATAACGATAGACTAATCCAGATAAAGATAAAATAAATACAGTTGGTATCATGAGTGATTACAGTCTCGATTATTCAATCTAAGATTATCCTATGTATTTATTTTGGTTGGAAATCACCAGAGACTCTTTGGGATATTCATAAGTGTCTAGTAATAATAGCAACCTACCTCCATAGGTTACAAAATACTCTTCATCTAAAGATTTTCTTTTTTATTTCACATATAGAATTCTGCTGCCTTGGCCTGGACACCTGCTGTCTGGTCCCTTAGTGAAGATGGCATTCTTTTAATAATACACTGCAAGCTAATTTTTTTTTTCTTCAAGCCTTCTATTTTAGGCTCCCCCTTAGGAATCTCCTCTGACTAGAAACCTGTGCCCTTTCTGAGCCTGCTCCCTTGCAAAACTTCAGCATTTTGCACATAGACCATTTATACAAGATTGTCTGTTTTCATGTACAAAAACTTTGGAAAGAAAAATGGCTCACAGAAAACTCTAGTTGAAATTTCAGAGTAGAACTTGGGTGAAACCCACCCTTTCCAGGGCCTGACAAATGCTGTATTCTGTTCTATTCAAATTATTTATTTTTGCCTCAAGAAAATTTAAATATTTTCATAGTTATTACATTAAAATCCTTCCCTTATTCCCCACTCCCACCCCCAGGGAAAACATTCCTCTCCCAAATCCATTTTATTTGTAAAACAAAACAGAAAAACATCAAGGCGGGGGGAGTAGCTCGATTTTTTTTCAAACCATAATTTCACAAAACATAGTATTTCTGTGAAATAGTTTTACACCAATCACACACACACACACACACATGCACACACACATATACAAATATGTATATTTCAGACTTAACTTGATATTTTGTTCTTATCTTCGTAGTCTTCCTTCATCTGCTCTTGGAACAGACCCAACACCATGGGTGTTCTTGGCAGTAGAATGTTTTCAAATCCTCTTGGTAAGGGTGCCACAGCAAAACATTTATAGGGATAAATTCTCAGCAACAAAGGCAGATACTGCTATGATTGGAAAGCATTCTCTTCACTTTCTTGAGGAAACTCAAACACATTGATGCTTTTATTTTCTGACTCACATACACACATATAATCTTGTCCTTTTCCTATCTCTTTTTATATCATCATCTCTTCAAAATTCATCAGATTTCACTAGTGCAAGGGATCCCTCCCAAATTACAGACTGCAACCCCTCTATGGATTAGTAGGATAATTTCTGAATTGTTGTGGTCAATAAAATCCATCTCTTGGTGGCCCGCCTTCTGGTGATGAGCCTCTCTGTGCATACTTGGTTGGTTTCAGGAAACAAACATACAGTCTGCCATTGGGCCTAAACTCGAAATTTCATAGTCTGTCAATCATCAGGCAAATACGGGACAAACAGTACAAATAACTGACAAAATGGGTTCAGAATTATATCGGAGAAGAGTAGATCGGATTGCCTTCAGGAAATTTCCTGCAGAAACAGTAGCCTACTGTAGCACCCCTGAGATCTAGAAAATCCATGTAAATTTTTTGGCTCTCCTTTTTTACCAGAGAAGTCTGAATTTTTTCTTTTTCTTTTATGGGATATTTAGTACCTTAATATAAAAGTTGGGTTAAATATTTGGTCATAGACTATTTGTAGGTCAATCTTAAGTAAAAATGCTATATGAAAAAGAAATTTAAAATACAAATTAAGTATGAACATTAAAATATATTGATATTATGAAATACTACAGATATATTTTGTGCATTTCTGAGTTTCTAAACTTCTTTTGTTATTTGTTTGCCTTTGTGTATTATCTGCGGGTTCCACAAAACTTTCCAAAATTCCCATTTAACTTCTTATGCTGAAGTGCGATATACTGAAATCACAATGGCAAAGTTATGATGTGGAAGTGATGCCTGTACTATTTTATAAAGAGGCAGAGCACCTTAGCTGATAGAGAACCAGTCTTGAAGCCATGGAGGACCTGTGTTCAAGTCCGATATCTGACACATACCAGCTATCTGACCCTGGGCAAGTCACTTAAACTATATAAATTGCAGGAAAGACACTGACTTGCACAAATAGAGGGAGTTTCCGCTCCCCGAGAATTCCCCAGTACCAATAAAGCCATAGTCAAGTCTCTGTATTTTAAAACATTAATTTTCTACCTTCCTGTTATATGATTGCAAGCATGGAACTGAACAGTCTCTGAAAAGTTGGAAATAAATACCAATAAAGGACAATGGAGAAGCCCTTGGGAGGTAAGAGGTGGATGCAATTAAAAAAAAAACCCAAAACTAATGAGGGTCTTTGACGAAGAATAGGAGTTAAAGAAAACTAAATAACATTTATATTGCACTTTATAATTTGCAAAACGCAATACAATTTTCATTTTGACTTCACAATAACACTAGAAGGAGATATTATTTATTATCCCCATTTTGTTGATGAGAAAACTGAATCACAGAGAGTTACACATAGCAAACAAATGTCTGATGAGACCAAATGTGATTTCAGGTCTTTCTGATTCCTAGTCCAATGCTCCATTCATTCCCTGTGCTACCTAGCTATGTCCAGATTTCATCAGGTAGAAATGGGATAGAAAAAGAAGAATTTCTGGTCAAAGATGAAGGATAAAAAGTGTTCCACTGAGATTCTTAGAACATCAAGAGAAGGTGTATTTAGTTTCTAACATGGGGAGTGGATTCACTATGGCAAACTTATGGCAAGTCATGAATGGAGAGTGCATAGGATTGGATCTGCCCTGAGGAAGAAAACATTTGAATTGATGAAACCATAGACCTATTAGAGAATCTGAAGAATCTACCAGAAATTGTACTGTCCTATCTAATGGCCTTTGAGGATGCAGGATCACCTGTGCCAGAGGAGAAAGCATCATAGGGGAGTTTTAATTGTCAGCTCTTTAGGCTGGCTTTAAGCTTTAACAAGGCAACTGGAGGGCTAGTGGATAGAAGTGCTGGATCTGGAGTCAGGAAGATTCATACTGAGTTCAAAAGGAGACCAAATCTTTTTTTTTCAGATACCTACTAGCCATGTGAGCCTTGGCAAGTCACTTATCCATCCCTGTTTGCCTTGTTTTCCTCATCTATAAAATGAGCTAGAAACCACTCCAGTATTTTTGCCAAGAAAACTCCAAATGGGGTCATAAAAAGTTGGACACAATTAAAAATGACTGAACAAAGATCAAGGAATTTTAAAATTGCAAGGGGGACCCCAGCAGCAATCTAGAGTAATTTGACCTCACCTCCCCCAAAGCATCCTGTCTACCCTGTGCCGGACAAGTGGTTAGTGGTTAATCGGTTTTTGTTGTTAAAAACCTGAATGAAAAACTGCCCTTTCCCCTCCTCCAAGATAGACCAGCTCTAACTGACAGGATGTTTTCATTATTTTAAACAAGATTAAATTTGTCCGTACATCTAGTTGAAGCCCAGAAGGAGCAGTCTATTCCTTTTTCTATATGAAAGCCCTTCAGATACCTGAGGACGAGTGTTGTGTATTCCCTGATTTGTTCTTTCTTGAGGTGAAACATCCCCAATTCCTTTAACTAATAACAATGTGACATGAACTTAAGATTATTTACCAACCTGGCTGCCCTCATCTGAACATTATCCAGCTAATCAATATCCTTCCTAAATTCTGGTGCCCCAAATGAAAACATAATTCTGACCAGGGCAGAGTACAGTGCCACTCTCACCTCCTTCCACTTAGAAACTATGTCTCCCTTGACGATGACCAAGATCTCATGAACTTTTTTTTTTAATTGCATTATCACTCGGTTGATGCAAAGTGAGCTTGTAGTTCACTTAAACGTCCAGATCTTTTTCAGACAAATTTCTATGTAACCATGCCTCTCCTGTCTTGTAGCTATGGATGATTCCAAGGAACAATGCAAGTACTGTAAACTAATGTCTCTAAAACACACGCTCAGGAACTGGGCACCAAAAAATTGGCACAATTTCCTATCTGATGGACATCATCTAATATTACTGGCATTCCAATTTGCTACATAATGATGTTGCCTCTTTTTATTGTACCTCTCCCCACCCCCACTCTCACATGACAACTCTTCTTGTAAAGGTGACATCATTAATGTCTCTGTCATTCTCTTGCAGTATCCCTATGGGGAAGCCACCGTTAGAGTCCTTTGTTCTTCAATCAGTTGTTCATCATGATTATTTTAAAGATGTAAAATTATCATAGATTCTGAAGTCAAAAGGGGAAAAAGGGAAATGTAGAAAATTGAGGGGAAATTAAATATGTGCAAAACATTTTTAGTACCTATGATACTTCTAAGGCTTCTATTAGTATATATTATGTTTGTTTGATTTTTGCAAGAAATGATAGTTTCTTAAATTTAGAGATGTAAAGACTGAGAAAAACGGTGGACAATATTTAATTTTCTGGGTGGGGGAGAAATTAGTGCCCCTACCCTCAAACATTCAAACACAAAAACCTTAGAACAATTCTTAAGGGGAAAAATTCTCTTCCCTCCCCTTCCCCTAAAATTCTCTGGGCCTTCCTATCTGGATTCCCAAATAGCAGTCTTTCAAGAATTCCCACTCAGCAGATATTCCCATACCAACAGGGTCCTTGTGTTAATGTCACTTCAGATGCTAAAAGGTCAGGAGAGGAACAGTAGGTCTAGATGTGATTGGCAGGATGCTGGGAGTGGATGAATTGGATCTGTCAGATTTTCGATCTCCATGAAAGACCCACATGGAGCCCTTCTATAACCTGGAGTGTGAATTTAAAAATGGGCCCTAACTACCGGCTGTCGTCAAGAGACAACCCCTAGAGTCAGGGACTGAACAGACTCCAAAGAGGTAGGCAGGTGCCTAGGGAAGAAACAATGGATTTGTCCCATATAGTACTCTACATTGTTGCAGACCTTCTGCTCGCCTCTCTCTATATGTATGCATGTGTGTGCGTGTGTGTGTGTATACATATATATTTATATATATATTTTTATTGTGCCAGTGGTCAAAGGGAATAATAATATATTTTTTGTTGTTGTTGTTTAAAACAAGCTCTTGAAAGCCATTCAGAGACTAGGGTCCAGAAATCTAATCTTTGTTTGATTCTATGTTTAGTGGGGATTCAAATCCCAACTTAATTTAATCTTTTGACTTATCCTGCAGGTACTACCTGATTATATTCCAGGGCCACCAGTAATAGGATTGCAGGGAAAGAATCTTGCTATTAGCACTTTGAGAAACGAAAGCTTACCAGACACCAGCACTGGCATTGCTCAGCGTAACCTGCCATAAATGAATGACTGCCTCTCAGAGCTTTTTCCCTGTTGTCTCATTTTAATAAGCTATTGCACAGCTACACATAAAAGTTGCAGATTCCATTGATCTGTGGAATTCTTTGAATTTCAACAAAAACCAAATATCCAAACTCTTTGTTCTTAGACTTGTTGAGTCAGATACTCCCTAATGTGGTAATTGCAAGGTTAGAAAATAGCCCAATGTCCAAAATTTTGCTACAATGGCCTGTTTGTAATTCAGAGAGATTTTTGGAAATTTTAGTGCCTTTCAATGATAAAAATATGCACATACACAGATTATGACTGATGGAAGATAATAATCAAGGCTCTCTGTTGTGTAGATTCTTCAACTTCTGGACTTAACCTCAATATGTGAAAGATTTGTTTCTCTATTTTTCATGGTTTGCCTTGGCTAAAGGATCTGTCACCATACAGTCATCCAAATGAGTGATGAGCCTCTCTCTACTTAGCTGTGCTGGTCTTCAGAAAGTAGACATGTTCTATTGTCAGAGCCATACTTAAAGTTTTTTCAGCACGTTAAAACCAGAGTTTGCTTTCCAATGATAAAGACTTCAAGAACCCAGGATAATCTTCACAACACAATGAAGCATCAAAATTGGTGCACTCTTATCGAGGATATCAGAAAGCTATCAGCATTTAGGATGCTCCTTCTACAATTGATTTTAGCAGCCACTGCATGCCTTAGTAGATGGTTTCATGAGTTGCTTTGGCTAAAAACAAACAAATAAACAAAAACCCCTCATATATTGGTAATCCTTTATTATAATGAACATCTCTTCATTTAGCTATTGAAATGCTCAAATAGACCAAATATGCTGCCAGGCATGTACTCTAAGGTTTTTGAGCTTCTTGTGAACTGAAAAAATTTGCAGATTATTTGACAACTTAGGCACATTTAACTGAGTTTCTTTTCATTTATTTATTTATTTGGAGTATTTTTCCATTGTTACATGATTTGTGGTTTTTCACATCCCTCTTCCCTCCCCTCCCAGAGCTGACAAACAATCCCACTGGATTATACATGTATCAAGGTATAAACCTATTTCCATGTTATTCATATTTGCAATAGAGTGATCTTTTAACACCAAAACCCCAATCATATCTCCACTGAACCATTTGATTGATCATATGTTTTTCTTCTGTATTTCTACTTCTAAAGTTCTTTCTCTGGATGTGGATAGTGTTCTTTCTCATAAGTTCCTCCAGATTGTCCTGGATCATTGCATTGCTTTTTGGGCTTCTTTTATGTCTTATGTTTGGACTTCAAATTTTTTTTTTTGTTTAGGTCTGACTTATTCCTCAGAAATTTTTGGAAATATTCAATCTTATTGAATTGCCATTTTTTCCCCCTGAAAGAATATACTTAGTTTTGCTGGCTAGGTGACTCTGGGTTGTAAACTCAAATCTTTTGCCTTCCTAAATATCATATTCCATGCTTTTTGATCCTTTAATGTTGAAGCCACTAGGTCCTATGTGATTCTGATTGTAGCTCCATGGTATTTGAATAGTTTCTTTCTGGCTGTTTGAAGAATTTTCTCCTTAGCTCAGTGGCTCTTGAATTTAGTTATTACATCTTAGAAGTTGTCCTTTGAGGATTTTTTTTTTCCTGGAGGTGATCTGTGAATTCTTTAAATTTTAATTTCATTTTTTTGTTCAAGAATCTCTGGACAGTTTTCTTTGATAATTTCTTGTAGTGTGATGCCCAGAGTTTTTTTTTTCTTTCCTAATCATGGCTTTCAGGTAGTCCAATAATTTTCAAGTTGTCTCTTCTAGATCTATTTTCTAGGGTCAGTTGTTTTTTCAATGAGATATTTCATGTTTTCCTCTTTTTTTTTCATTCCTTTGATTTTGCTTTATTGTTTCTTGGTTTCTCATGAAATCATTAGTTTCCATATGGTCAATTCTGAATTTTCAGGCCTGATTTTCCTTTGTCAGTTTTTGGTTCTCCTTTGTCAATTGGTCCATTTCTTCTTTCATCACTTTCATTTCTCCTTGCTTCACTTTCATTTCTCTTTCCCACTTTTCTTCTGCCTCTCTTAATTATTTTTGAAATCTTTTTTGAGCTCTTCCAGAATCTGTGTCCAATCCATATTTTTCTTTTGGATTTTGCATGTGTTCCATTGCTTTGACTGTCCCCTTCTGTGTCTGAACCTTGCTTTTTGTCTCCATAAAAATTCTTTAGAGTTAGATGCTTTTTTGTTGTTTGTTCATTTTTCCTATCTAATTATAGGTAGGCTTGGGGGATGATATATCAGGACCATCAGCGACCACCTGGTTGGGGATCCTGAGGGGTAACAATGCAGATGGACTCAGTAGGGCTGATGACAAGCAAGTGGCAAGTTTATTGATCACAGCTAGTGTTATATAGGGCAATGTTACATAAGTTAAAAGCTTAGGTAATCTTTTTACCTGGATAATGGTTAGTAATGATTACAAGCTTAGTACAATAACTTAGTTTACCTCACTAAAGTTTAGGCAAAGTTTTCTTTTCTTTTTTTTTTTTTTAATATATTTTATTTGATCATTTCCAAGCATTATTCGTTAAAGACATAGATCATTTTCTTTTCCTCCCCCCCCCACCCCCCATAGCCGACGCGTAAGTCCACTGGGCATTAGATGTTTTCTTGATTTGAACCCATTGCTTTGTTGATAGTATTTGCATTAGAGTGTTCATTTAGAGTCTATCCTCTGTCATGTCCCCTCAACCTCTGTATTCAGGCAGTTGCTTTTTCTCGGTGTTTCCACTCCCATAGTTTATCCTTTGCTTATGAATGGTGTTTTTTTCTCCTGGGTCCCTGCAAGTTGTTCAGGGACATTACACCACCACTAATGGAGAAGTCCATTACGTTCGATGATACCACAGTGTGTTTGTCTCTGTGTACAATGTTCTCCTGGCTCTGCTCCTCTCGCTCTGCATCACTTCCTGGAGGTTGTTCCAGTCTCCATGGAACTTCTCCACTTTATTATTCCTTTTAGCACAATAGTACTCCATCAGCAACATATACCACAGTTTGTTCAGCCATTCCCCAATTGATGGGCATCCCCTCATTTTCCAGTTTTGGGCCACCACAAAGAGCGCAGCTATGAATATTTTTGTACAAGTCTTTGTGTCCATTATCTCTTTGGGGTACAGACCCAGCAGTGCTATGGCTGGGTCAAAGGGTAGATATTTTTTTAGCACCCTTTGGGCATAGTTCCAAATTGCCCTCCAGAATGGTTGGATCAATTCACAACTCCACCAGCAATGAATTAATGTCCCTATTTTGCCACATCCCCTCCAGCATTCATTACTTTCCTTTGCTGTTATGTTAGCCAATCTGCTAGGTGTGAGGTGATACCTCAGAGTTGTTTTGATTTGCATCTCTCTGATTATAAGAGATGTAGAACACTTCTTCATGTGCTTGTTGATAGTTTTGATTTCTTTATCTGAGAACTGCCTATCCATTTCCCTTTCCCATTTATCAATTGGAGAATGGCTTGATTTTGTGTACAATTGATTTAGCTCTTTATAAATATGAGTAATTAAACCTTTGTCAGAGGTTTCTATGAAGATTTTTTCCCAATTTGTTGTTTCCCTTCTGATTTTAGTTATATTGGTTTTGTTTGTACAAAAGCTTTTTAGTTTGATGTAGTCAAAATTATTTATTTTACATTTTGTGATTCTTTCTATATCTTGCTTGGTTTTAAAGCCTTTCCCCTCCCAAAGGTCTGACATGTATACTATTCTGTGTTTACCCAATTTACTTATGGTTTCCTTCTTTATGTTTAAGTCACTCACCCATTTTGAATTTATCTTGGTGTAGGGTGTGAGGTGTTGATCTATTCCTAGTCTCTCCCACACTGTCTTCCAATTTTCCCAGCAGTTTTTATTGAATAGTGGATTTTTGTCCCAAAAGCTGGGATCTTTGGGTTTATCGTATACTGTCTTGCTGAGGTCGCTTTCGCCCAGTCTATTCCACTGATCTTCCTTTCTGTTTCTTAGCCAGTACCAAATTGTTTTGATGACTGCTGCTTTGTAATATAGTTTTAGGTCAGGGACTGCAAGGCCCCCATCATATGTGTTTTTTTTTTCATTATTTCCCTGGATATCCTTGATCTTTTGTTCTTCCAAATGAACTTTGTTATGGTTTTTTCTAAATCAGTGAAGAAGTATTTTGGTAGTTCAATGGGTATGGCACTAAATAGATAAATAAGTTTGGGTAGGATGGTCATTTTTATTATATTGGCTCGTCCTATCCATGAGCAGTTAATGTTTTTCCATTTGTTCAAGTCTAGTTTTAGTTGTGTGGCGAGTGTTTTGTAGTTGTGTTCATATAGTTCCTGTGTTTGTCTTGGGAGGTAGATTCCTAGGTATTTTATTTTGTCTAAGGTGATTTTGAATGGGATTTCTCTTTCTAGTTTTTGCTGCTGAGCTGTGTTGGAGATATATAGAAAAGCTGATGATTTATGTGGGTTTATTTTGTATCCTGCAACTTTGCTAAAGTTGTTGATTATTTCAATTAGCTTTTTGGTTGAATCTCTAGGATTCTTTAAGTAGACCATCATGTCATCTGCAAAGAGTGATAACTTGGTCTCCTCCTTGCCTATTTTGATGCCTTCAATTCCTTTATCTTCTCTAATTGCTACTGCTAGTGTTTCTAGTACAATGTCAAATAGTAGAGGTGATAATGGGCATCCTTGTTTCACTCCTGATCTTATTGGGAATGCATCTAGTTTATCCCCATTGCAGATGATATTAGCTGTTGGTTTTAGATATATACTGTTTATTATTTTTAGGAATGACCCTTCTATTCCTATGCTTTCTAGTGTTTTTAATAGGAATGGGTGTTGTATTTTATCAAAGGCTTTTTCTGCATCTATTGAAATAATCATGTGATTCTTGCTAGTTTGCTTGTTGATGTGGTCAATTATGTGGATGGTTTTCCTAATGTTGAACCAGCCCTGCATCCCTGGTATGAATCCTACTTGATCATGGTGAATGATCCTTCTGATCACTTGCTGGAGTCTTTTTGCTAGTATCCTATTTAAGATTTTTGCATCTATATTCATTAGGGAGATTGGCCTATAGTTTTCTTTCTCTGTTTTTGACCTGCCTGGTTTTGGAATCAGTACCATGTTTGTGTCGTAAAAGGAGTTTGGTAGAACTCCCTCTTTGCTTATTATGTCAAATAGTTTGTATAGTATTGGGATTAACTGTTCTCTGAATGTTTGATAGAATTCACAGGTGAATCCATCAGGCCCTGGGGACTTTTTCTTAGGAAGTTCTTTGATGGCTTGTTGGATTTCAATTTCTGATATGGGATTATTTAGGAATTCTATTTCCTCTTCTATTAGTCTAGGCAGTTTGTATTTTTGTATATATTCATCCATTTCTCCTAAATTGGAGTATTTATTGCCATATAATTGGGCAAAGTAATTTCTAATGATTGCCTTAATTTCCTCCTCATTGGAGGTGCTGTCCCCCTTTTCATCTTTAATGCTGTGAATTTGCTTTTCTTCCTTCCTTTTTTTAACTAGATTGACCAGTACCTTGTCTATTTTGTTTGTTTTTTCAAAGTACCAGCTTCTTGTCTCATTTATTAAATCAATAGTTCTATCACTTTCGATTTTATTAATTTCTCCCTTAATTTTTAGGATTTCTAATTTGGTTTTCTGCTGGGGGTTTTTAATTTGATCGCTTTCCAGTTTTTTTCATTTGCATTTCCAATTGATTGATCTCTGCTCTCCCTTGTTTGTTAATATAAGCATTCAGGGATATGAATTTACCTCTGATTACCGCTTTGGCTGCATCCCAAAAGGTTTGAAAGGATGTTTCGCCATTGTCATTTTCCTCGATGAAATTATTAATTGTTTCTATGATTTCTTCTTTAACTAAACGGTTTTGGAGTATCATATTGTTTAATTTCCAATTGGTTTTAGATTTGGTTTTCCATGTACCATTACTAATCATTATTTTTATTGCCTTGTGATCTGAGAAGGCTGCATTCATTATTTCTGCTTTTCTGCATTTGTGTGCTATGTTTCTGTGACCTAATGTATGGTCAATTTTTGTGAATGTGCCATGTGGTGCTGAGAAGAAGGTGTATTCCTTTTTATCCCTATTTATTTTTCTCCATATGTCTATTAATTCTAATTTTTCTAAGATTTCATTCACTTCTTTTACCTCTTTCTTATTTATTTTTTGATTTGATTTATCTAAATTTGATAATGGTTGGTTTAAGTCTCCCACTAGTATGGTTTTATTGTCTATTTCTTCCTTCAATTCTCCTAGTTTCTCCATTAGAAATTTGGGTGCTATATTATTTGGTGCATACATATTGATTAATGATATTTCCTCATTGTCTATAGTCCCTTTTAACAAAATATAATTACCTTCCCTATCCCTTTTGATCAGGTCTATTTTTGCATTGGCTTTATCAGATATCATGATTACCACTCCTGCCTTCTTTCTATCAGTTGAAGCCCAGAAGGTCTTACTCCATCCTTTAATTCTGACCTTGTGGGTGTCAACCCGCTTCATGTGTGTTTCTTGAAGACAACATATGGTGGGGTTTTGGATTCTAATCCATTCTGCTATTCGTCTACGTTTTATGGGTGAGTTCATCCCATTCACGTTCAAAGTTATGATTGTCATTTGTGGACTCCCTGGCATTTTGATTGCCTTCCCTAATTCTAACCTTTTCTTCTTCGGCTCTACCTTTTAGTCCAGTGATTTACTTTGAAACAGTCCCCCTTTTCCCCTCCCTTGATGTTTCCCTTTTTAGTCCCTCCCTTTTTGTTCCCTCCCCCTCCCCCCTCTCTTTCCCTCCCTTTTTGTTCTCCCTCTCCCCCTCCCCCCCTTGGTTTTCCCTTCTCCTTACCCTTGTTGGGTAAGATAGAATTCAAGATCCCAATGGATCTGGATGTTTTTCCCTCTCAGAGCTGATTTCCCTGAGATTGAGGTTTAAGTAACCCCCCCCCTCTCTTCCTCTCCTTCTTATAGGAGTTTTCTTCCCCTCCCCTTCCCATGTGAATCTTTGTGTGAGAATGATTATTCTATTTGGTCTTTCTTTACCCCCTATTTATACATTACATTTTCCCCACATGTTAGTATACATAGGTTGATATAAATGTAGTCCTTATAGAAGAGAGTTTGAGTAAAAGAAGAAGATAACATTTTCCCCTTTCCTTAATATTTACCTTTTCAGGTATTCCTTGCTCTTTGATTTTCGGTATCAAACTTTCCACAGAGCTCTGGTCTTTTCTTTGCAAAAAGTTGGAAGTCTTCTATTTTGTTGAATGCCCATACTTTCCCTTGGAAGTATATAGTCAGTTTTGCTGGGTAGCTGATTCTTGGTTGGAGACCCAGCTCTCTTGCCTTTCTGAAGATCATGTTCCATGCCTTACGATCATTCAGAGTAGAACTTGCAAGGTCTTGGGTGACCCTGATTGGCATTCCTTTATATCTAAATTGTCTTTTTCTGGCTTCCTGTAGGATTTTTTCTTTTGTTTGATAGCTTTGGAATTTGGCAATTACATTCCTGGGAGTTGTCTTTTGGGGGTTTAGTGTAGAAGGTGTTCTGTGAGCTCTGTCAGTGGCTGTATTGCCCCCTTGTTCTAGAATCTCTGGGCAATTTTCTTTGATTATATCTTGTATCACCATGTCCAGTTTGGTGTTTATTTCTGGCTTTTCTGGAAGTCCAATTATTCTTAAATTATCCCTTCTCCCCCTATTTTCCAGATCTATCACCTTGTCGGTGAGATATTTTATGTTCTCTTCTAATTTCTTGGTATTTTGGCTTTGCTTTATTGATTCTTGCTCTTTTACACGATCGTTGTCTTCCAGCTGCCTGATTCTGGCCTTTAAAGCCTGGTTTTCTTTTACAGTTTGGTCAAACTGGTTTTGTAGATGCGTGAATTTCTTTTGTATTATTTCCAACTTTTCCTCCCAGAAGGCTTCCATCTTTTTGGTCATTTCTGATTCAAATTCTTCATAGGTTTGTGGAGAGTTTCCATTTCCTTTGGAAGGTTTTGGAGCATTTTCTTTTATATTATCTTCTGTCTGCTCTGTATTTTGTATTTTGGCTCCATAGAATGTGTCCAAAGTCGCCCCTTTCTTCTTATTTTTCTTGGTATTTTGGGGCTTCTGTGGTTCTGTGGAGTTTGCCATTTCTGAATGTGGAGGATTAGTTTTTCTTGTCTCTGTCTGGTGTTCAGAGGCTTTAGTCCTGGGCAGATAGTTCTATGAGCTTTCCCTGGGTTAAATTGAATATGCCTCACTGGAACTGGAATGGAAGGGTCGGACCACGAGGCCACACTCTCCCCCCGGCTCCCTTTCCGAAAGTTGCCTTCAGAATCGCTGGCCGTGAGGCTGTTTCGTCAGCCTGCGGGGGGATGGGCTGCAGCTTTCCCAAGCTCCGGGCAAGGACTTTCACTGAGACTTGGATAGCAGGATCCAGCCCGTGAGGCTGTCTTGCCCGCCCTGAGGGTTGCTGTTGTTTCGACCAGCTCTCTGCAGCGGAAGCCCCAGGCAGTAACTTTCACCGGGACTGTAGAAGGCCCTGAGGGTTCTGCTCTCTGAGCCCCCGGGCTGCAGCTTCCGGGAGCCTTGGACTCTGCGCTCCTACCCCTGAGGTCCGAGTGATCTCGGGTTCTGGCTTTTGAGGGGAGCCATACCTTTTGAACCGGGTCCAGGTCCAGGAGGAGGCTTCCCAGGGTCTGTGCTGTTGATCGTTTTGAATTTCGGCGCCTTAGGAGCTTATCGTTTGAGATCGGTCGGGAAGGGTTTTCAGGAGATCTGAGCTTTAGCTTTCTCTAAGCCGCCATCTTAACCGGAAGCGCAAAGTTTTCTATAGGATAATAAATCACAGGTAAATGTGTAACCATCTAATTCAGATTCTTAGGGAAATATTTTCTTCAGTGAGTAGAACAAGGACTGCCAGTTGTTGCCATGTACATCAGGAAGGGGTGGAAAGGAAGGATTTGGGGGGCCTCTTGTGAGGAGTGAGCTACATGTTTGGCTTTATCTAGACTATGGCTTTGATTTTACTGGGGTCCACTCTCACTACTGGGGGCTATAATGATGTGTTGGTTTAAGGACTGAGAGCTCTGAGAGCTCCCTCCCCCTGATGATTCAATTGACCTTTGAGATGCTGATAGCTTAAAGAGTTGCCTCAGGCTTAGGTATAAGCTTTTGACCTCATTCTGAACTTGATCAGGTTAGAGACTGATCAAATTCTAGCCCCAGGCTTAGGCTCAGGTTTTTGGTCTCACTGTATACTTGATCCAATCGGGTATGCCCTTGATTGCCTTGTCTTGGAGCTCCACCCTGTAATAGGGTGGTATTGGGGATGGGATAAGATGGATTAAACTGGGCCAGTAACAAGATGTTACACTGTCAGTTGAAGATCAATAGTTAACCCTGACCAGGGCAGAACCTGGTCTGAGATCAACACAAAGACTACTCAGTAACTGGGAAAGTAATTTGTTTTAATAGGGAAAGGTTAAAAAGGAAATTGGATAACCCTGATGCTAATTTCCACTAACTAAAATTCCCCAGATCTAAATGTCTTCTCCTGGAGAGTCTTTAAAGAGTTGTTGGACTACTCTAATCTTCTCCTCACTCACCTAAAATTTTCCAGTCCCTGCTCTGGCTAACATGCACTAACCCCCCCCAGCCCCCTTAGTTAGTATTAAAGGTAATGGTCTGTGGTAAACTTAGCAGGGCCCAGGAAAGGTCCCAGATGCAAAAGGACCTAGGCCTGGTCTTACAATCACTGTAGACAGTTGGTTCAGGATCAGCAAGTTCTTCTCCAAGGAAATACAACACACAAGATAGCAGGCAGGATAGGAATCAAAACTGAGCACTAAGGATAAGCAGTCACACTCCCCAGATACCTCCAGAGAGAGATAGAGACTGCCATACCCAACAGTCCCTGAGTAACTGCTTAACTCTTCCTACATCATTCCAGAATCTTTTCCTTGTTGGTCTCATGCCTCTGTCTTCTGCAAAACCTACTAAACTTATCTCTTCCTTATAACAACCCTGAGCTTTAGTCAAAAAGATAGGTACTTCTTGATTATGAAGGTTTTAAAGAGTTTTCCATATAGGTAGGATCTGTTGGAGGTTTTGGTGATGTTTAGCCTTAATAAGACAACACTATTGCCTTAAGTACTTATGCAAATGAAAATCAGGATGGTTCTGCTTAGCTCAAGAAGGCAGCTATGTATAATTGAAAATCTGTTACCCTAAAAAAATAGGACTACATTTCCGTGGAGCCCACTGACTTTCTGTCATTACGTACTTCCTGTAGACAGGGAATAAATATCCAGTGGGCAGTCCTGCCTGCCTCTTCTTTTGGCATGCAGCCAGCAGTGCTGGTGGTAAGGTGGGGATTTTGAAATGGCTAATCAGCCATGGGCATGTGGTTTTTATTTTGTATCCTTTTTATTTCTTGATTTCTAATGATCATTTAATAAACCTCTTGAAATTAAAAAAAAAAAGATAGGTATTTAGTACTTAATACTATTAGCCACCCCAAACTATATGCTATGTTCTTATCCCAAGCCCAGACTAGGATTCCTGGCTTCACTCTGGATCCACAAGTATCAGTCCCCCTTCAGCCCAGACTGCCCTGGGATGTGTCTTGTTCTATTTTCTACTTATCCTCAAATTATTGTAATTTCAAAGTTGGTATGTTTACAAGACCCATCGGAGAGACTAGTCTTCCTTGGCTTTCAGGGGTATGTATAATTGAAAATCTGTTACCCTAAAAAAGAACTACATATTTTGAGAGCCCACTGACTTCCTGTCATTACATACTTTCTGTAGAAAGAGGATAAAGGGAGTGGGCCTTGAGGCTCTCCTTCTCTTTGGGAATGATTCAGCAATCAGCGGCGATGGTGGTAAGGTGGGAATTTTGAAAATGGCTAACCAGCCATGGGCATGTGGTTTTTTATTTTGTATCCTCTTTAGTCCTTGATTTTCTAATGATCTTAAATAAACCTCCTTAAAATATAATATTTTTATTAATATCTAAATTATAGAGTTAATTTTTACAGATTGGACTCTAGATTTCTTCACAGGTTTGAAATTTCAAGGGGTATGGATTGACTTTATACCACTATTTGCCCAGGAAGTATCTTAGGATCTGAATGTTGGTTTGGGTTTAGGTTTTGAACATGGGACAATAGATGTGGAGTGGGGTGGTGGGAGGCTTGCTCTTGACTTGCTCTTCCCTCTTTGCCATAGTCCCTTGCTGGCTCTGCTCTTCTCTCACCCCAGTGCCCCAGATGTTTGTTGCCTACCTTTGGGGTTTTTCTTTTCTTAAAAGTTGTTTCATGTTGTGTCCTTGTTGGTTCTTTCATTTCTGTATTCATTTTGTGGCAATATTTTAATCTTGGTCAGACAGCATTCTCATGGTGACATAGAGCTGTTGAGAATTACTCTGCCATCTTGGCTCCACCTCCAGAAACTCCTCCAGAAAGGTGTTTGACTGAGTTTCTTGAGAGCAAGGACTGTCTTTTGCTTCTTTTGTATCCCAAATGCTTAGTATAAGGCCTGGCACATAGTAGGAGCTTAATAAATGTTGATAAACTGACTGACCTGTGATCATTTCTAGTATTGCCTATATCTCCCTTTGGGCCAGGAATATTCTAGAAAATGAAAGCCCAGAGAAGTTAGGCAGGAAATGAAGTTTGTCTAGACAGGATTGTATAGCTGGAATTAGGGCTGATCCATCTGTCTTTCTATTTCTCTTTAGCTTTTAAAGATAGTAAAAGAAAACGGGAGCCCCAAATGAATCTGCTATCCTTAATTTAGGAAAAATATGAATGGAATGACCTCTTTGCAGACATAACAATAAGGAGAAGAGCCTTACACAGATGTGTCCATACTCTCCACTAATCTTCAGATTAGAGAATTTTGTTTTCCAGTTTCTACAATACATAGCATTGTAATGGCCACTATAATAGATGAAAATTTATATCTATACCCCGCCCCCTCCCCCCCCTCTCTTGCTCTCTCTCTCTCTCTTCCCCCCTCCCTCTCCCACCCCTCTCCTCCCTCTCTCTCTCCCTCTCTCTCTTTTTCTCTCTCTCTCCCACCCCTACTCCTCTCCACTTAGGGATGGACCTCAGTGAATTTGTCTGGAAGATTAAGATTGTCTTCAATTTATTTTAACAGGAACTCCATGATGTGAAATATTTAAACTCAATCTATGGTTATGGATTAAGAACAATGAATGACATTTCAGGCCCTGCCACAGACCAATGATTGAGTATGGGAAAGATAGAGACAGGCAGGGAAAGGGGTATCATGGAATAGTGTCCTTCCCACACAGCTGGGAGATCAGTTGCCCAAGGCTGGCTGTGGTGTGACTATCATCTCAAGGGCAGCAGAAATACTTTCCTTTTGGGAGTCTATGGATAGCTTGCAACCAGGCTTCCCTACACTGAAGAATGGTTTTCTGGGTCTGTTGTTCACTCAGCACCGAGCAGTCACTTGTAATGTATGAAACACATTTCGTTTAATTTTCTTCTCCTTGGACCATAGAGATACTAATTCATCTGTCTCCTTCAAAAAAGTCAATGTTAAAATAAAATTAAAAGTAATCATATTAAATCTTTAGGCCCCTACAGAGGAGAGTGTTTGTTGTAGGCAAGGACAGAAAGCAAACTTCAAACGTGCACTTTAGAAACAACACATGTTTCTTCCTGGGCCCCTCTGCTGTGAGTTTTCAGTAGGACTATCTGGGAGAAATCTATGGTTTAATGTACATGTAATTGCAAATGTCTGAACAAATGAGAGTTTCAGAATAGAAACATGAAAGGTCACAGAAGAGAAAGAAATATATCTTTGGCACAGAATTAAGAAAGGAATGGTTCAACTCTAGCTTTGATTTTTTTTTTATCCCTTCTCGACATAAGATGCCCACTACCCAGTAAAGGAAATAGTTCATGGGTTATTTATTTTATCTGTATTCCTAGTGAAATTGAGTTCAAAATCATTAGATAACCTTGTAAAACCTATGACTGGTACTGTTAATTCCACTTAATGATTTTCCCATGTAGTTACCCAGCAAAAGGGGTTATCTGTTAAAACAAGCTTTAAACTATTAATAACCTAAGAGTACCATTTCAGCAGCCAAAGCTGAGGCACCACTTCCAATCTTACATTCAGAGTAGGGGGAGGGCACACTCACTTCCCCCAATGACCTTACATCCTCACCCAGAGTTTACCTTCCACTCGTCTGGAACGGTTAACTTGCTCCCCATGCCTTACCCTCCATATTTGTGGTCTTAATTGAGGAACCTAAACAAACAAATTAATCACCCCAGCCCATAAAAATGACAGAATTCATATGGTAGCATTCTTCATTCCCTCCAATTTGTTCTCCTGAAATCCCTGCAGCGATTTATTTGCTGAATATGCGAGTTTTCCCCCCCTTATGAAAATTACAAATTGTTGTCAAGGTTAACGAGTTAATATTCTCATTCAATATTTATTTTAGAAGGAGAGGAAGAAGTGCGACTGTTCCTGTACTTCTTCCCCTGCAGAGCCCGGTTTCTTAATCAAAATGACAAGGACACTGTCCTTTGGATAATACTCTGAATCATCGAGACTAAAAAATGAGCTTTATTAATCAACAGACCCTGATTAATTATTATAAAGTGATGCTCATACATTTCTGTACATTTTAATAATTCCTGCAGAAGGCTAACAATGTCCCTGGTGATTTGAAGCCTTTTGGGTTGGAATTTTTCTAAGCAATGTCGCAATAAATAGTCCAAGGGTACCAGGCCTCTTTCACTAATCCACTCAGCTTCAATCCCACAACCATGGAAGACCTTCTTTTTCCTATTTCCCATCTATAATTCATCATTTGCATACAAAGTAAGAAGCCAAGAATCGGCAATCTCATCAGTTTTCAAAATACCAAGGGAAGAGGGGAGTGATTTATCGCAGGCTGTATTATCTAATTCATATAACCAGAATATTTCTGTAAAAAGAGAACAATATGATTTCTTGATAAAGATCACCATGTAACTGACAAATGGGATGAAGGTCAACAGTTTAAGAAATCCTAGTGCGCCAAGGCTGTTTATTCTTTCTTCCCTAGCTCCCTCATTCACTCCAGCCTCATTTTCCGCCAATAAAGGAAAATCCTTCCTGCACCACAGCTATAAAGACAGTTGAGGCTCCTGCCCACCCCTTCAGCATTCCTTCTTGCCTGTTATAGGCCAGATCGAAACTTTGCCACCTGTTTCTACTATTGTTGATCTAGTTCTGAAGAACTCACTGATATAACTTTGCTCAGAGGAATACATGCCATAGGAAGTCAATCCATCATAGGAGGAAATCAGTCCACTGCAAATATAGCCAGGATAGGCCCCATGTCACATTATTTTCAGTTCCTTTTGGTACTCTTGAGAAAAAGTTCTAGACTTCCAATAATCTTGGATCCCTGAAATGAGAGCTAGCAGATATAAAAGGAAGGTCTTGAACCCAGTGGAGAGGAAATGATGATGAGTGGGAGAATGATGATGATAGCTAGCACTTAAACAGAACTTTAAGATTTGTAAAAAGTTATATATTATTTATCTCATTTAATCCTAGCAATCCTTGGAAGCAGGTGCTATTATGATCCCCATTTTACAGATGAAGAAACCAAAGCAGAGAGATGTGAAGTGACCTGCCCAGGGTCATTCAGCTAAATGCCAGAGGCCACATTTGGACTCTTATCTTTTTTAAATCCAGTTCCAATATTTATCTATTGTGCCACCAAACTGCCTCCAAGAAAGGAATTCCGCGAAGTTCTGCCACAATCTTGTGTTCATCCACACAGAACAAGTCTATCCATTCATGTGTGGGTGGGTGTTTCTTTAACGTTTGCTATTTCCCATCAGGGTAGGCACGGTCATTTTTCTGTAAGGCATCGGAAAATACTCAGCTAGGGATTGCTCCTTGTGACTTTCTCAAAATATGATCAGGTAACCTGTAGGTGACCAGGTCTGAGATCTGGGGCTTTTTCAATGTCAATAATGACTTTTCCACTCATCTTATTAATGCAAAGAAGTGAATAAGGCTTTAGATTACTGAGCCCAGCTCCTGCTCCTGCATTTTGCCCTGTAGAAATAGGAGTGCTGATCACAGATAACAACTAAAATGAGATTATGATGTTAGCTTTCTCCAGAGATAACAGCAGTCTAGGTCATAAAACTACCATATGGTAGATTTGGCAGTCTTTACCGAGAGCCATGGTTTAATTATCACATAGACAGATTCGGTTCCCCATTTGCAAGTGCCCAGGTCCTCCTGTGGCAAGGGTTGGCAACACAATTAAGGGGAAAACCTGTATTATGTTTGGCTGATACATGAAGTGACCTTACTGTGGCCAGCACTGTCATTCCCTAACATTTCACTCATGATTAAGTTTATCATTTCAAATAAACACAAAATGTCAGCTCTCTGGGTCTACTTAATATGGAGAGCCAAACTGGATCACTCTTTGATTTGGAAGGGATGAGGCCAAGAGAATAATCTGATTAGCTTCCATAGATAATTTTTATTACAGCTATTGGATAATATAAGCTGGGTGAAATCCACCTTCCAATTGGTAGGTTGCCATAGGCCAAACCCTCAGGATGCCCAACATTTTCTTTTGACATCTCCAACTAATTAGCTCAAAGCTGTAGTTCCTCAGCTCTGTATTTCTAAGGAGCATTACCCTTTGGCACAGGGCCAACTAACCCCACCTCAATTTCTCTGACATTTATTCTGACTCTCCAACATTGGAGGATTCTTGTGCTTTTTTTTTTATTATTTCTTTCTTCTGCTGCTCTTGCTGACGAGTAGATCAAAGCTGTTAGAGCAACCTTAATCCATCTGCCCTTCAGTCATTGCCCTCGTCCTTAATACACAAGCTCTGTAGCATTTTTGTGCACGTAACACAGTCTATAGGAATGATCTCTTTCTTGAACATTCTTTTATCCAGTGGTAAACTCCCAGACAACTGGAAGAGAGAAAGAAATGTCATGGCAGTCAAATTTTCTCTGAAGACATTGCTACAGATGGGATGTAAGTAGCTAAGGACCATCTCCGGAGTTTTTATCATCTTTCCATGGCTACTACTTTGGGCTTGTCTTTGACTTATTTTATGGTTGTGGTGCATGCTCAGTTATAAACCCCAGATATTTGTTCCTTTACCAGTTTTGCCTAAAGCAGAGGAACTACCTCACTGAGATATAGACCCAGATCTAGAGCCCACATACTTTCAGACCTCTTGGATTTGTCCCCAATTTCAGCCCATCATGCCATTGCCCAAAGTAGTATTCTCTCTGCCATTCTAAGGCATTCAAATGATTCCTGGGGTGAGTCATGTTGGATAAGGGCTATAAGAATTAACGTGTTCCTCTGTTTCTTGCAGTCAGAGTATAGCTGGATACACAGAACAGATCTAGAGATGAAAGAGAGTTTTAAAAAACCTGGAGAGAGTAACAATCCCTCCTGGTGCTCTGCCACCCTTCTTCCAAAGGCTTCTCAGAGGGTTTGAATATTCCTAGGATATATTTGCCAAGTTCCTACCCTGGTCAAACAGTAGCAGGCAATGACTGAAATTCCTTTTGCCACACCAGCAATGGGATAGAGTGAATGGTAGTCATGGAAATATTGATAAAGATTAAGATTTCAAAGATGCATCTTCCTGTCTGCATATTTTCTCACCCTTTTCAAATATCTAATGCTTTCCATCCCCAATTAAGTGGGATTCTTTCCCCCACTGCTATAATTCCTATTCTACATATTCTCCTTTTTAAGTTCTAACAAATCCTAGTCATCAAGCCTGTCTCCTGAGGGAATTCCAGGAAAATTTACAAAGATTTATCCCAGTGTCCTAGGTCTGACTTTGAATGGCCATAGACATTGGCCATTGGTTCCATATATCACAATTTGAGGTCTTTCAAATTTATGGTCCTCTCATGTCCCCCTGATCCTCTTACCTGGATGGAAGGTAAACATTCCATGTGAGAAGAGTCTTGCCATACTTCATTCTCATTTAATGCTTCATGACCTTTCCTCTTCTTTTCCCCTCTGAGATTATGACAAAGACAGAAGTATACTGACCCTAGACCTTTGTTCTAACCCCTAAAGATTTTTTTAAGAGTCACACTTTTACTTAATTTTGGTCTGCCAAAATATCATGTGCTAATGGATGATCTTGAGTAATTCCAGGCAGTCATTTCTACTTTTCAGGGCACTGACTATCACCAGTCCTTTTTTATTTGATATCAGGAGTGCCTATAAGTAAAAGTTGCAAGTTTATAACTGTTGTGGAAAATAGTGACTTCTTATACTGCCATCTTTTTTGGGAGGAATAAAATTATACTAAATAGAAATGTCCAGTATGTTCATTTCAAATTTCAATTTGAAAATGATAATATAAATGTATTTTTAAAATGTTTTCAGATTGACAAAATCTTTTCCTCATAATAATCCTATGGTAAGGATTGCAAGTAGTATTATTTCCCCCATTTAACAGGCAAGGAAACTAAGGCTCAGAGAAGTTAATAGTTTGTCTGTAGTCATAGTAAGTAGAGGATCTGGAATTCTCATTTATGTCTCTGGATTCTAAATTGGATTGAGCTCTTAAAAAAAACAACCTCTTAACTTCCTTCTTAGAATCAATAATATGTATTGGTTCAAAGGCAGAGGAGTAGTAAGGGCTAGGTAATAGTGGTTATGGTCACAGAGGGTCACAGAACTAGAAAATGTCTAAGGTCATATTTGAACCCAGGACCTCCTGCCTCTAGGCTTGGCTTTCAACTCACTGAGTCACCTAGATGCCCCTCTAAATTGAGTTCTTAACAGTACAGTTCATGTACTGAATGAAATTAATGAAAGTCTTACCAATTTTAAAAGCACAAGAACCCTGCCAATAGAATTGACCTGTGTAAATAAACCAGAAATCCCTACATATACCAAAAAAGGTTCTTTATCCACAGAGCATGACTGTATAACATCATCTTTCATTGACAAGTTATGAGAATCAGGAATGCAATATAGAAATGGAATCATGGGGGTGATATGGGATGTGGATATGATTAACATAGATGGCTGCTAGGATTTTGAAATCAATATGAAGAAAGCCACATAAAACTACAATATAATGTGAAACAGAGTTTCTCCTTTGCTCATAAGAAAATAGTATGACCCAAAGGGTCTTTCCCAACTGTAATTACTGTTTTCTTATGGTATCTGATATCTCAATCAGAAACAATCACTCATCTAATTGGCTAAAGTTGGGCAGAGACTTGATACCTTTTCACAGATCTTTGCATAGTGAAATAGACTTAAGTAAGGACCATTCAGAGAGATCAATTATATTGGAGAGCAGTGATCCACAAGAAGTCCTGGAACTCTCATAGACATATATTCAAAGGTAGAAAGATAACAGAATAGATGAAGGGAATGATTTTTTAATTTGCAAGTCTGTTACAAATTTCAAAAATAAAATGATCTCAGATTATCTTTTTTTGTTTGTTTTAGATTATCTTTAGAGAGAAAAAAAAACCTACAACCTTTATCTTCCACCTTAGAATCAATACCACCGAGTGGTGAGGGCCAGGGTGAGGGGGTAAGTGACTGGCCATATAGCTTAAGGGTCTGAAATAAAATTTGAACCCAGGATCTCCGATCTTCTGGCTTGGCTCTCTCTCCACTGAGCCATCTAGCTGCCCCTACTCAGAATATCTTTTAAAGAATATTTCCATTTTATCAATCAATTCCATCAAAATCTTTATGAGGAGTTAGAAAAGTCTATCATCCCAGTCAGGCAGATAAACTAAGGCACACAGTGGAAAAAATGATAAAAGTTATATAGAAAGGATTCCTAATGAGCCACATGGTGCAGAAGAAAGAGCGTGACCCTAAGAATCAGGAGACCTGGGCTCATTCTGTTGTATGTATGTATGTATGTATGTATGCATGCATGTGAGCATGGTACTTCTCTATAGGTACTTCTTCATTTCCTCATCCATAAAATGAAATGAATTGACTAAACCTTTAGCCCTGGCATTCTAAAAATACAGGCATATCAGTGGCCTTTGATAGAATGAATCAATACACACCTACCTTCCTCCAAATTCCTCCTGTGATACCTCATAGTGGTTCGGGGTGCCAGCAGAGACTTAGTTTTAGCAGTTTCTAAGTTTTGGAAAATATCCAAGTACCACTCTGGAGAAAGACTGTGTTGTTGTTTTTATTCAGTTGTTTTCAGTCACAACCCCATAGGGGGTTTTCTTGGCAAGGATAATGGAGGGGTTTGCCATTTCCTCCTCCAGCTCATTTTACAGATGAGGAAACTAAGGTCAACAAGGCTAAGTGACTTGCCAAAGGTCACACAGTAAATGTCTGAAGTCAAATTTGAACTCAGGACGATGAATCTTCCTGACTCCATATCTCACACTCTATCCACTGCGCCATTCACTTACCACTAGAACTTCTGGAGCCACCTGGTGATGATACTGTGGCCATGGCAACTCACAGAATCCACCAATGAAGAGCTGCGATCAGCACAAGTAGATGAAGTATTACTGGGAAAATCGTAAGTCCTTGAAATATTAAAGTAGATCTCTGAATGCAGTTGAATATTAATGTCTTATTCCAAATAAAAAAAATCATTCTTTTCATTCAGGCCTTTGGCTGATTTACATACAACTAAGAGGAGAAAAGCTATTTTTTTTAGAACTATTTCCGTGGAAGATCTACTCCCAGGATAACAAAGCTTAATAGAAAGAGTGCTGAATTGAGAATCAAAAGCCCTGGGTTTTCATCTGCCATTAACTATGACATTAAGAAAATCATTTTACTCTTTTGGGCTGCATGTGTAAAAATGAACAGGTAGGGCACGATGATCTCTAAGACTCCTTCCAGCTCTAACATGTCATGATTGTAAATAGCGTATCATATTGACATTACAATCAATTTTCTTGTTTTGTTTCTTCAGGGAAACCCATAGAATTTGGTACTAGGTTGTTTTAACAGGGGAAACACTTAGCTTTCTAAGGTATGAGGTATTACTTAAATCAAATACCATTTCATTAAATTCCATGTAGCACCTTTGAACTTCTCAGAAGAAAGACTCTATGTAAATCCAAGGTATTACTATTATATTGTATTTGCCCAAGGATAAAAGCCCCAGTGACTATAGGATAACATATTTTCAGCAGAAGGAAATCTTTAGGAAACAGACATTACAAAGGGATTCACTTTGTTTTTAAAATATAGGTTTGTTGAACTCATGAAGGTGTTAGAGGATTTGCTGATGCATAGACATAAATAAGATTATCTTTACCTTCTGTGTGGAATCTTTGGTTTCCTGTTGACTCAGTGGTATCATTAAGTTTACCAGGTCATAATCACAGACATTTTTGTTCAAATGGCTATTTTTGTACTTTGTGTAACAAAATCTTCTACCAATTACTTGTAGATTGCTTCCTCTTGATGTGGAGATAACACCTTCATTATTGAAAGGCTATTCCAATAGATCTCCATATTATGGAAGATCCTAATGGAGAAAGCTAGACAAGCTTTAAGTATGGAGTTCAGAATCAATTCTATATCTGTTTCCAAGGATCAGTCTAGTTAGGCATGAAAAATATTTGCCACCGAGTTGACTTCTCAGTTGATTTTTTTTTTCCCTCTCAACTATAGCCAAATAGCAAATTACTGAGACCATCTTTTAAGATTTAGAGGAGTTGTAATCTCTGCCAGGGGAGGGAAAAATTATAGCATTGAAATGTGGGGGGGGTGTTATATTAAATATGCTGCACTCATCTAAATATCAAATAAATACTGATAATAGCCCTCCTTTTTTTGAATGAAAAAAACTTTTTTTAAACCCTTACCTTCCATCTTGGAGTCAATACTGTGTATTGGCTCCAAGGCAGAAGAGTGGTAAGGGCTAGGCAATGGGGGTCAAGTGACTTGCCCAGGGTCACATAGCTGGAAAGTGTCTGAGGTCATATTTGAACCTAGGACCTCCCGTCTCTAGGCCTGGCTCTCAATCCACTGAGCTACCCAGCTGCCCCCTTGAAAAATGTTTTTGATAGATGCTCAGAGACAAGAAGACTTGGGTTTAAACCTAGTTGCATACTGACTGTGTGACCCTGGGCAAGTCCTTTTCCTCTAGGAAACCCTCTAAGATTACAATTTACAGAAAAGTTTTCAGCCTTCTCTGCTTTGGCAAAGTGGGAGCTCTGTATAATAGTGAAATCACAGATCTAGTTCCTATCATTAGCTAATCTCAGCTTGAGTTAGCTGTGTGGTCTTGGGCAAGTCACTTATGCTTCCAGCTATATAACTAGAGAGGAGTGGTTGGGGCTTTGCCCCAGGCAACCAAATTTTAGAAACTCCAGATAGTATTTACATTTTTCATCACAGCAGAAACAACTGAGTTTAACACCTGGTTAGAAAGAATAATTAAAGTTAAAATAGGAACCTACCAGATGGCCTATGCTTCCTCCTTCCCACCTTAGCAGCCATGCTGAGGTGATCTCTTCCCTTTTGGGACCCTGTTTCTTTCTCCCACCCAAAGTCTTCCCAGCAAAGGCCTTGTGCTAACCCAAGGGTTCCACGCATTTCCTCATCATTTTCAGTTGATTTGAGGAATGCTTGATGTGTGCCACTTATTCCAGGGACAAAAATGGCTAGTTATGGCTCTGAGGACCTCCGTTTCAGAGGATCCCAGATTTAGAACTGGAAGGGATCTCCAAGGCTACCTTGTCTGACACCCTCCTTTGGAAGCTTCATAATCATTAAAATGAGGCGCTGCTCCCAGATGATCCCCAAGATTTCTCTCTCTAACCTTCTTTAATTCCCTGATTATTTTTTTTAATGAGGTATATAAAAAGTTCTAGAGACCTGGCAGCGTCATACCTTTGAAACTCAGCAAGGCCAAGCACCCTCCCTGTTAGGACGGGGCCTGCCCTGGACAGCTTGACCCCTTGGGGGCCTCTGGACCTCCATTAAGAAAAAGGAGCCCTAGTGCAAGACTTCCCTATAGAATTCCCCCTTTTCCCAACACAAGGCTTCCAGGATCAAGCAGCCAAGGTGGAGAGGAGGGAGCATTCATCCCGAGAAGCGGGTGTGCTTGGGACAGGCTCCGATTGTTATTTGTCAGAGGAGCCTAATTCAAATCCAAATGGGAACTCACCATTATCGGGGATTCACACAGCTCCAGGTAAACAACTAATGAGCAGGCTGCCAGCTTCATTTTTATCCAGAGCCCTCAGAGATTCAACTGTGCCATTTCATAAAATATGCAGATGATAGTGGAGGGAGAATAGCAGAGGCTTTGAAAATGATTCACACAACCTAAAAATGATGTTGAAAAGGGAGGAATTAAATATTCACAAAGTGAGAGAAATTAAGGCATATTAACTGTTAGAATGTGGAGATGAAGTGACTAACATGCGTAGAGCTGATGAGAACTAGATGATTACAGATCTGTCAAAAGTTTCTAATTCTGACACAGTGTGATGTCGAGGTGCTAGTTGGCTGGTAAGGGCAAAAAATTAGGTATGGGACAAGTAGTGCAGTGCTGACAGATCAGAGTCAAAGGCAGCGAGACACTGCAGTGATTAACATTAGGCTGAATCCTGTTCTGAGGGTGAACTCGGCGCTCACTAAATGAATACTAATTACGGGGACAAACTGGAACACAAATTCTCTCCCGGGCTCTGTCCTGACGGTGGCTATTAAGTCCCCGGAAACCCAAAGGCTGAAGGGAAAAAAAAAAGACTAAATTTGGTGAGGTCACCGTACTGAATGCATTAGGTATGTAAAGCAAAATTGTGACCCATCCAAACTAGAATTAGCGGTAATTATTATATAATATGTAATGATGGGATTTAAATGGCTAACACATTTTCTCTGCTGAGATCATTTAGACATGATTCATAGAAATGATTAAATTAATAGATCTTCCTCTTTAAGACGGCTAGGCAGCTTAAACTAGATTTTTCAACAGAGACTGATCCCAATGAAATAATATGAATAGAGAGATTTAACGGAAATTGAAAGAGGAATTGGTTTGGTGTGTAAGTGAGCACCGGGGTTTAGAGGAATTCTGGCCCACTGCTTTCAGCTATTGTTTTCCCATCTAAATAAAGAAGTGACATATTCTGAGGGACAAACTTGTCAGAGAAGGACTTTAGGGAGAGACGCCAGTGAGGTCACAGAAACACGGAATTTGCCAGTGGGGAGAGCGCCTTGATTCGCGTTGAATAACATAAGCACCCCCCCTCCTCTTACCTCCCACCCCCCATCCCAGGATGAAGCAGAGAGAGAGAGAGGAGGGAGAGAAGGAGGGAGAGAAGGAGAGAGAGAGAGAGACAGAGACAGAGACAGAGACAGAGACAGAGACAGAGACAGAGAGACACAGAGAGAGAGAGAGAGAGAGAGAGAGAAAGTGAGAGAGAGAGAGAGAGAGAGAGAGAGAAAGTGAGAGAGAGAGAGAGAGAGAGAGAGAGAGAGAGAGAAAGTGAGAGAGAGAGAGAGAGAGAGAGAGAGAGAGAGAGAGAGAGAGAGAGAGAGAGAGAGAGAGAGAGAGAAAGTGAGAGAGAAAGTAAAGGACTCAAAGTTCCTCCAGTGAGTTAGTAGGATGACTGGAACCATAACCCCCGGGGCTTGGTTTGTAAATCATCCGTCTTTGAGCTCCCTCAGTTTCTAGGAGGTGAAGTAGAGAGCCAGATGCTATTTAGGAGTGGGTGTACGAGTGTGTGCGTGGGCTGGGTCTGTGGCTGCACGCTCACACATAACGTATAGGTGGATGGCTATTAGTAAATGGGAACACGAGAGACATTGTGAGAATATCAAGAAATATCCCTGCCCTCGAGGCTTAGAATGGAATTGGGAAAAGATGACATATATGATGAAAAGATAACTAACAATACAAGGCAGTATAGAAAAAGTGACAAAAGACATCATTAACTCGGATGTAAACCAGGGAAGCTGCTTGCTTAACTTCCCTGAAATCAGCACAGCAAAATGTATTCGGGGTAACAAGCTCTATCTTATCTATATTATCTATATCTATCTATATAGACTCTAAATGAACACTCTAATGCAAATACTATCAACAAAGCAATGGGTTCAAATCAAGAAAACATCTAATGCCCAGTGGACTTATGCGTCGGCTATGGGGGGTGGGGGGGAGGAAAAGAAAATGATCTATGTCTTTAACGAATAATGCTTGGAAATGATCAAATAAAATATATTAAAAAAAAAGAAAGAAAAAAAAGTTGTCGGTGAAAGGAGAACTGGGAAGAGGGGGGAGCTGATATTGGCTTACAAGTTGTGAGCCTCGCCATCATAATGAAGCAGGAAATAGATGAGAGATGAATTCTAAAAGCAAACGAAATTCCCACTTTGCTAATTGTCCATTGGAACCATTTTCAGCTTTTACTCAGCCATTTCTTTTTTTCTTTCTTTCCCAAGGAACAAAACAAAAATTGGGGAGTAAAGACACCCAAATGACAGAGTAGCCCATAGCTTATGTGTGGGTATCTTCCTAATGCCATTAACAGGACTGCAGATGAGCAAATTAAAGAGGCATATGGGGAGGATGCCCCACAGTCACAGACTCAGGCATATAATAATTAACATAGCCTTGGTACCTCATTGCCATCTTGGGATGAAAATATTAATCATTCACAGCTGTGATAGCCTCAAAATCTCCTATTTTATGGGTTTGACACATCCATGAATAATGCCATTTACTATAATGTGCAGTATATCAGAAAGAATATTTTTACACTTATTGACTGCTCCTCTGGAATACATTGTAAGATCCAAGAAAAGGAGACCTGACTGCTCCCTGAGGCCGTGGCACAAAGAACAGGATGCTACCCCAACATTCTCATATTGTTAAAAACACTGCCACAACAAATTGAAAAGGAATTCTAAATATTTAATATTACTGTAACATCCTTTCCCACAGGGCCCTCACACTTTTCTCATTCTCTGGAGAATTTCTTCGCATTTCATCCATTTCTAAGGTCAGCTCAATACTCTTCTGTTAGCTTACTCCCCCCTGACCACAAGAGACAGAGATCTGAAAAGGATCTTAGAGATGATCTGATCCAAAACTTTGATTCTGCAGAAATGGAAACTGCGCCTCACAGAGGGTAAGTGTCTTTTCCAAAGATAATGCAGATGTTCAAGATCAGTACTATATTTTAAATCTAGATCCAGAAACTCTAAATTTGCTACTCTTTCTTTTCCATCAAAATGCCTCAGTCCTAGACTCGGAGTCCAGAAGTCATGTAGCTATGTGGCTGTGAACGAGTCACTAAAGCTCTTTGAGCCTCAGTTTACCCATCTATAAAACAGGTTTAATGATACCAATATTACCTTTCTTGTGGGGTTGTTGTGAAGGTAGATATTGATACACATAGATATGTATGTATTCATAAATATGCATACACATATATGGGTGTGCATGTGTTATGTAATGAACTTTGCAGAATAAGGCTAGTGAGATTATTAGATTCCATTCTAAAGCACTTTTCTTCCCTCTGCTTCCCTAGAGTACAGCCTGGGGAAGCTCCTCTTATTTACTTACTCAACTACCTACTTCCCACTCCTCTAATTTGGGGGGATGGAGAGTTGGGAGTTGGTAGGGAAGAGATTCAACTCTGGCTGAAATTCATAATTCCATCTTCTATGTATTACTCCTATGTCTAGCTAGGTTTCTATGCTATTTGAAATTAAAATTGAAATTAAGATATATGGTCACATAGTTTTATATTGAGAGAGGGAAATTTAGCACAAAAGAGAGAAGAAAGGATCCCCTGCTCAGACTAGGGTGGAGGTGAATTGAGTAAAGAGAGAATTTGTGCAATTTTTGTAACCTCTAGCATATTCCATGAAACTTTGAGGTACTACCTGCATGTAAGTTCCTTTAGGGCAAAGGTTTTTTGTTTGTTTTTTTTTTTTTATGCCTATCTTTGGCTTTCTTCTTCTGCTTGATTCAATAACTTGCTATTATTGATGGAGTGCTCAAGCTGTCCATATGCTATTTCTCATTTGTGTTATATCATTTCCCTACTTCTTATGAAACCACTAGCATATCTGTTTCATTCCACATTTGTTTGTTGTTTTCCTTTCTGTTTCTACTTACAAATGTTTTTGAGATAATCTGGTTTAGCTGGATCTCAAAATAAAGTTAGAAAACTGTATCCCTACAATTAATAACTATTTTCTGAACAAACTGATTTGACACAGGAAAATTAGGGATTTTGCCACAAGTGGCTTTAGAAGTGCTACTTCTCTTTTCCTATAACTGTAGCATTTCATAGCATGGAATAGATTACTTATTCCCCATTTTATGTAGGTAAACCAAAAGCTAAGGTACTTGCTGAATGTATTTGTTTAAAAATAAACAGCAAAGTAAAGGGCAGAGCCCTACTTCTGATGTTTCCCTTTAAATTAGTCTAACAATAGGAACTGTTCACTATAGAAATTGAGAATCTATTTTCATCAAACCATTCATAAGTTATATCCCTTTATAGAGACAACATGAGGTAGTGGTGAATGGGCTCCATTTTGAGTCAGAAGATGCTTTCAGTTTCTAGCTCTTCTGCTACATGACCTTGGGGCAAATCACTTAACCTTTATGGGTCCAAGTTTCCTCATCTTTAAAGGGAAGGGATCAGAATCAAAGCCCCCTAAATTTCCTTCCTTCTCGAAATCCCAAGATCAGTAGAGTCCTTTGTTTTATGTAGTAATCAGATTGTGTCAAAGGATTTAGAAGACCTCCAGGCAACATGTTTAATTCAAATAGCATCATCAGGGCATTCCTGACCTGTCTACATCATGACTCAAAGTTGTGCCCTCCACATCAGCACCAAATGTATACAGCCTTTTAAGTCAATGAGTCAGGGGGCATTTCCCCTGCTCAGTGAAGTCTTCTGAATGCCATCGTTTAGGATATGGTCTCTTCCAAGGCTCCCATATCACTAGACTGCAATTCATCTCTGAGACAAAGAACAAGACCTTCTAACTCCAAGAAGACGCTAAATAGTCTGGGGCATCTGCTTCCTTTATATTAGTCACAATTAATAATCAGAAACAGAACTATAGCCACTTAACGTATATCAACCAGTCTTTTGGGAGAGAGCTGTCATCTTCTGCTTCTCTACTGAAGATAGGGAAATTGATAGGTCACCAGTGTCTGTGAAAAGCACTCGAAAGGTATCTTATTTATTTTCACTGCAGCTTCAAATCAGTGGCTATCTGCATTATGAAGAAATTCATTCTATAAAACACATTTTGCCTTCATTTTTCACATGCTTCTGAGCAGAACATATGGTAATCTGTTTAACTATATATTCCACAGGGATGCCTAAACCCTATACACCAAGCAGCCCTATTTTTATTGTAAAATTCATGTCCTTTTCATAACCTAAATATTCCCCCTTTCTGCTTAGCAGGTTAAAAATACCTGATGTTGCAAGACTGGCCTATTTACTATCAAATTCATGAGTCATGCACTGTAGTCTTTAAATATAATAGAAATATTATTCACAAGGGACTTAACAAGTGCACATGGCAAAACAATGGCTTCCAGGATTCAGAAGTGGAATATTTTGATCCCTGGTTTGAAGATCTTTATTTTCCATCAAAATATGCTGACCTTCCCCTGCTTTGGGGTGTTTAGAATAATCACTCCGTGGTGAGCCAAGCCCCGCAAACCTCTTTAGCCATCCAGTTTCAAGACTATATTTCAGGATCTGATTATTTTCCCAGATAGAAATACTATTCCTCTTTGCTTCCACCTCTCATCATTGATAGTATATAAAACACAGGTTTCCCTCCTTAAGTATCCCTAAGCTCAGGTCCTCCCTGGCCCTGAGGGAATCTCAATATGGATTATAGGAATGAGAACTCTGGGCCTCTTTTTTTAAATGATGCAGCCACTATGGATGCTTGCAACTAATATACAAAGTTGTAGTTTAACCAGTTGGAGTTTGTCAAAATGAGAGAAGAGTTGATATTTCCTAAAAACTAGTTTGGCTGAAGGTTTCTATAAGAATTCATGTGGATTTTTCCTGAAAATGGAGGTGCAATGTGAGATACTAAACTGTATTCAAGTTATACATTTAATCTAATAGAATACTTTGAGACTTTTAAATGGGTTAATTTTATGCAATAATTGAATATCTGCACTTAGACTTATAAGGGAAATCAAACCTCTAAGGACCAAAAGCATCAAAGTCTTGAGAATACAATGGAGGGAAATTTTTGCTTGAAAAAAATGTATTAACATTTTTTTATGGGATCTGGAGTGAGCTGGTCTGGTTCTGGATCTCAAAGTAGTAAAATATAGTCACTCCTAACTAAACTTACCACAAGGTTTATGAATAGCATTCAGATCATTGATAGAACATGCAGTCATAGGAAATGATACAAGGAGATATATGTTCCTGCCTCTCCACCATCTTTCAATTTCAATCTTATTCTGGCTCTAGAAAATGAAAGTGCACATTTAACTATGCCCCCCAAATTAATTCAAATCAGACCAACAAAGGAAATTGAAATAGACAAGGAGAGTCTGGAATCCTTTAGATCTAGAGTAAGCAAATCCCAATTATCTTTAAATATATCAAATATGAGTAGATCAGATAAAGGTGTACCCAGCAATTGGTAGAATTCCTAGACTTATGGGCTCCAGACACCATTCTATTTCTGTCTGCCTGTGTTCCCTCCTCCCTCTTAAGGAAGAAGTCCCATCTAACCAGATTGAACCACTGCTTTAAAAATGGAAAATGAGAACCTGTAACACAAGATCTGAGAATCATAGGATTTGGAATTGGAAGGGTCTTTAGAGATTACTGGGTCCAAACTCCTCATTTTGTTGATGTGGAAATTGAGGCCAAGGGAATGGAAGCGATTTGCCCATTATCACAGAGAGAGAGAGAGAGAGAGGGAAAAAAGAGAGAGAGAGAGAGAGAGACAGAAATTTGAACACAAGTCCCTGGACTCCAAATCCAATGTTCTTTCTTATTGCTACACAATTTTTTGACTTTTCTTTCTGAGATAGCTGAGATTCTGGTAAAATGGAACTAGCCAGTTCATTATTTAGGCAAGGCTGATCCAATATTACAGTTTTAGGTGTTTGGAGATGAGATTGAGAAGGGTAGTCAACTTTGAGACCACAACAAATCTTTTCTCTGAACAATAGGTTAAACTTCTGGAGTATGATGAAGATTTTTTTTTTCCTTTCTCTCTGTCTTGTTTTCTAGATAGAGATATTTTGTTGTTGTTTGGTCATTCTCAGTTGTGTACAACCATTCATGACCTTACTTGGGGTTTTCTTGGCAAAGATATTAGACTTCACCAAATAATTTTACAGATGAGGAAACTGAGAAAAATAAGATTAAGCAACTTGTCCAGAGTCACATAGCTAATGTGTCTGAGGCCAGATTTGAAATGAGGAAGATGAGTGTTCCTGATTCAAAGCCTGGTACTCCATATGCAGGGCAGCTAGATGGCACAAGAGATAAACATATAGATATAGGGGGAAGCTAGGTGGCTCAGACGATTGAAAACCAGGCCTAGCGCTGGGAGGTCCTAGGTTCACATTAACTCAGGAGCTTCCTTCTAGCTGTGTGATTCTGGATAAGTCATCTAACCCCAATTTCCTAGCTCATACTGCTCTTCTGCTTTGGAACCAATAAGCGGTATTTATTCTAAGATAGAAGGAAAGGGCTTAAAGTAGATAGATAGATAGATAGATAGATAGATAGATAGATAGATAGATAGATAGATAGATAGATAGATAGATAGATAGATAGATAGATGGACAGATGGACAGATGGACAGACGGACGGACGGATGGACGGATGGATGGATGGATGGATAGATGGATAGATGGATAGATGGATGAATGGATAGATGAATGGATGGATGGATGGATAGATGGGTGGATAGATGGATGGATGGATGGATGGATGGATAGATAAAGATTGATATCTATATCTATATCTATATCTATATTTATATCCCACAATTCTTTGCTTCCACCATTCAGCTGGAAATTCTTCATTTGTAGCAGGGCAAAATCAGGCCAATGAAATTTGGGTAATTTCATATTTAAAATAATTCATAAGGAAATTTAAAGAGTCTGTTTCAGTCTAAAATGTTTAGTAACATGATCAAAGTGGATTTTTCACATGGTAGAATCAATCTGAAGTGTGAAAAGTTCATCTTCTGAAACCACTGTTTTCTTCTCCTTGCCTTACTCCAGGCCTATGAGAAATGAAAAGATAAATTTTTAGTAACCAGGCTCTGTGAACATCTCACAGTAATCAAGTATAAAGCTAAACTGATAGATATGATTGCCGCTTTCTTGCCCCTCCCCCTTGGGCCAATAAGAGAAGGAGAAAAAAGACCTTTACCAAAATGATAACCTTAAAATTCAAGGTTTCTCTTCCAGAAGAATGTTTGCTCATTCCCAGTTGTACAGAGAAGCAATAATTTGAAGTGGTGGTTCGAGTAATAACTACAAGTTTATATCCCACTGTATGAATTTCCTGCAGGGGATAGCTCAAGATTGGTTTCATACTGAAAGGCAACATCAGAAAGAGAGATGCTTCCCTATCTGGCCTAGATGGAAGGATCAGAAAATTATCCCCTGATTTTAGTGTTTTAAGAAAATCCACTCTTTGTATGACTCCATTTCAAAGCAGAATTCCTTCCAGCTTGAGCTGCACAAAGAAACTCCTCTGTTTTGGATATGAAATCTCTCACAAGGGAGGAAAATGCTGGGTTTTTTTTTAAATGAATGTTTAGAGAGTGGTAGCAGCATCCAAGAGCATCTAACTCAATTCCAATCTCACACTGGGTGCTTCAACATTCACCTAAATGGGGGTGTCATTGCTGGTTAAAAAACACAAACCTTAAAATCCTAAATAATTGAAAAGGAAAGTCAGTCATCCTTCACCTGATGTTATTGGGGTGGCATTTGGAGTTTTTAAAAGTCAAGATTTTTATAATCTGATTTTTTTTTTGCATGAGGTTAAGAGTAGCTTGGGGGTTCTGTATGGAAGCTGCTTTTGTTTTGAAGATTGCAGGGACAGATGCAATCTAAGTGCTGTGATCTCTGCACAGCTCAAAGATCAGACGTAATAAGAAGCCTTGGAATGATCTCTTTTCTGTTCACAAAGCTTGAACTTAATCTGCCTGCCTGCCTATAGCCGGTGCTCAGCAAGATGCAACAGCACCGTCAGATGCACGCATGGCTTACACTATATGCAGAAGAGCCAAGAGGCGTGCTCAGAACAAAGGAATGAGACAGAGAAACCTATAAGCAGCATGTGTCAGGCATTCTTGATAGGTTCCAGTTTCTATAAAACCTGCATCCTAATGGTCCCCTTTGAAGTGAGGGAGCAAGGCATCCAGGAAGGTAGAGCTTAGACCAATCTGATTTTATGCACAAACATGCAGGATGGTGACCCTCATTGCCTTGTGTTATTTTCACTTGGGAAAGTTAAAGGAGTTTGTCTTTGATATCTTTGATTCCTGATATCATTCTGTGCAACTTGTTTGACTGCACTGTTTTTTTTTTTTAGCTGATTCCATCAAAAGTTTGCCTTAACAAATTGCAGATGAGCTCTTATTTCCCACAGCTTCCCTACCCTCCCTGCCAAGCCAGTTTCTTCTTCCAAACTTTGTTAAAGATTCTCCTCCTCCACACAGCCTTTCCCAATCCCCGTGGTCCCAATCTCTCCACTCCATTCACTTTAGCATCTTTTCACCTGTGATTTATATATGTCCCTAGGTTCATATTCACATTTCCCTTGTATATGCATAACCACAGATCTGTAGCCTCTTTTATGTGTGTTTTCTGCAGCTCTCCTATTATATGTCAAGTTCATTGAGAATAGGGGCCATATCTCTTTCCTCCATATCCTCCTCCAGAGTCCTGAGCACAAGGGAGGCTTGATAGCTTATTCTGGGGATCTAGCTTCTTAGAATAAGTAACCAATATTATCTGTCAGTCAATAAGCATCTATTAAGAACCTACTCTATATATCAGGCAATGTGCAAAGCTCTTGAGATATAAAGAATGGCAAAAGACATTCCTGCCCTCCAGGAGTTCACAATATAATGGACATCTAAAGTAAAAGTTTCATTTTCTTCATATATCCAACAACAATAACAATTACTTATTCTATAGTAGAGGAGCTTCTACTTTTATAATTTATTTATTTTTTTAAGCCCTTGCCCTCTGTGTTAGAATTGATATGAAACCTCTCTGTTCCAAAGCAGAAGAGTGGTAAGGCCTATATGAGTCAGATTAAATGATTTGCTCAGGGTCACCCAGCTAGGAAGTATCTAAGATCAGATTTGAACCCAGGACCTCCAATCTCCAGGACTGGCTCTCAATCCACTGAGCCACCTAACTGTTCCTACTTTTATAATGTTTTTAACTCAACTATAATAATAAGTGGGGGGTCCACTGAAGGCTTGACAATCATTTCATTGAATAGGGCTCTTTAAAAGCTCTGTTGCATGAAAACTTAATCAAACACAAACAAATAAACAATACCCCACTCCAAAAATGCATGGGAAAGAGTCTATAAGACATGGGCATTGGTTGATTTTGATAAAGGTGTGGATCACCTAAGAAAGCAACATCATCTTTTCTTTTTCTTTTTAATGACCACAGTATAATATAAGAGGAAAGGAGAAAATATTCAGGGATGAGAAATATAAAGCTCTAATCATGAGTAAATTTTAAATATTTTATACAATATGCAAAATACTCCTCCCAACTTCAGGCAAAATTTTCATTGTCTATTCTCCAAGCCTGGAATTCCTTCTTTCATTTTCACCTTTTATCCTTCCTAGTTTCTTTCAAGTCACAGTACAAATCTCACCTTTTAAAAGAAACCTTTCCTGTTCCTCCTTAGTGGTGGTGCCTTCTCTGTTGATTTTCTCTAATTTATTCTGTAATCTTGAGTTTTAGAGTTGGAAGAATACCCAGATCATAAGATGTTGCCTACTGAAAGGTATAAGGTGTCTTGAAGAGAGAAGAACAAAGTTTGGGATAGCTGTTGTGGGAAAGAGATAGAGAATGAGAACAGCTAAGAATAAAAGTGTTGGCTGCAGTAATGAACTGAGAAGGTGTGTGTGTCCTGTCTAAAGTTTTATTGCACTTGATTTGAGAAACCTTTCAGGATAACATGTCCTTTTGGAGTAATCTTTGATGGGAACAAGGTAGTGGTTTTGGATATGGAGACTGTGGCATTTGTGTGGGTAGTTTTTAAACAGAAACAAAAATTTAAATCAACAGCTGAAGAGCAAACCATGTGGTCTCTTTGGGAAACAACCCAATGGCACTAATGGAGGCTTAAGGTGGAAGGAAAAGAAGATACAACTCTTCTTCAAATTTCAGTATGGAACACTAACATGCTCATGCTGTGACTCTACATCCCTCTTAGGCACTTAGAACTATTGAACTGCAGAGCCGAATGGGATTTCAGAGACTATGTGGTGGTGGCAGCCCCTACCAAAGCATACAGCCCATCTATGACATCCTTGACAAATGGTCAGCAAGCCTCTATTCCAAGATGTGTTGTGACAGGACATTTGTCATGTTATTTCTTGAATTACACAAATTGTCTCATGTTGCTCCCCTCCATACACTTTATGCTCCAGGCAAACTGGGTTTTTCTCTGTTCCTTGAACACACCCTATTCCTTCTCACTTCTGTTCTTTTATCACATTGTGCCAGTTCTAATAATTTCCTCGTCTTCTCTCTTTGAATCTTGCCTTCCTGTCTATCCTTTATGATCCAACATTCTATAGAATATCAAATCCTTTCTATGTATTGATTGGTTTTTCTGATTTTAAAAAATATTTAAGAAAAATTTTATTATGAATGAATGCTACCTGGAAGATAGAAAAGGGAAATATAGGGAAAATCAAGGAAATGTGAAAACAAAAGATATCAATAAAAGTCTGTTTTCAAAAATAAAGGGCAATTCAAATGACAACTATGAAACTTTTCCTAACTGCTCCTTCCTCCTTCAATAACCATCTTCCTCCATAGATTTCTTAAGCAGCCACTATTTGTAAAACACTGATATTCATAGATCAAAATGAAACAGGCCCTGCCCTCAACTAGTTTAAATTCTACTGGAGGAGAAGGAAGATAGAAGAGAAGAAAGGCTATGTTGTATAGAAAGAAGTAAATACAAAGTATATAAAAAAGTAGTTCAAAGTGATTTTAAAGGGGAGAAAGCTTAATAGGGGAGATCAGAAAATACCTCAAGAAGAAAGTGGTATCTGAACTATTATTCCAAAAAATGTAAAGGAGGAAGCATATTCCAGTTTGGGAGTATTCCCTTTTAAAGGGCATAAATGTAGGAAATGGAAGGTCACCTATGGGAAATAGTGGATAGGGAGATTTGACTTGACAGGAGCAACACATAGAAATTTACTTTGAACCTTCTTAATGCATTTATCAGGTATTACTGACATATCCAATCAGTCGCCAAATCTTGTCATATCAATCTACACAGCATCTTTTGTTTAGGTTCCTTTTACTCCATCAAGAGTTCCTGACTCATGTTGAGTCATGATACCCCAAGACTTTCTCTCCCTAGTATAAATCGGTGTCCTCTTTGTAATTCAATGGCCAATCTTTGTAGTGGTCTTTCCATTCTGGCTACCTGTGAGCAGTTACAGCTGCGATGAAGCCTGGATAATGTTACAAGACTCCATGCCTATATGATATGTTTCTAATCAGCTCATTTCCCCAGCAGGAATGCTCACTGACCCTGACTTCTATACTGGCAGATATCAAACATGCATATTTGAATTCAAATGTATTAATCTCTAGGATTTCTACTAACCCCTCTCTTAGACAAACAGTTTACTTTGAATAATCTTTCCAAAACATGAAAGAAAAGAAAGGTCAGGAAAATAGAGTTAGAGACATCTGCCTTGATTTTCTTTCCACTATATTTAGTGAGGGTTGAAAAATAAAGTAAAACAAATAAAAATACCACAACAAGCATGTTCAGTATTTTCTCTTTTAAAAGCAAAGTTTTGTTCTACAGAAAATGTAAAATTTGTGAAGATGTTAGAGCTTCTTCAAATGATGAAAGATGCTTTCCAAAGCCAGGTATGAGTGTCTGATGTCCACCATTATAAAATCTAATTAGCCTATGGCATCTTTGATTTTCTGAAATTTTTGGTAAGAAGGGATTACAATGTCATCTCACATACAGTTTGGAAAAGGTAGAAGCAAAGGCAAAATCTATCAAAGCCAGCTTTTCCTTGTTCAGAAATGAGAATCTGTTAGGACTTAATGCTTATCATTTGCTACTAGAGTAGAATGTCTGTTGGTAGTTTCAGTGGAAAAGCTACAGATTCCAATCAAAGAAGTTAAAAAATAGTAAAAGGCAAGGAAATTTTTCATGTCATAAAAATTAGGGACCTTGGATCTTTAAAAATTATATCTGAGAAGGGGCTGCTATGCTGCTCAGTGGATAGAGAGCCAGGTGTAGAGGTGAGAAGTCCTAGGTTCAAATCTGACCTCAGGCCCTGGGCAAATCACTTAACCTGATTCACCTAGGCCACCTAGCACTCTTCTGCCTTGGAACCAGTACTTAGTATTGATTCTAAGACAGAAGGTAAGGTTTTTTTTGTTTGTTTGCTTGTTTGTTTTTTTTAATGTATTATATCTGGGTTGAAGAATATTCCCTAGAAATCACTTTTAAAAATCTTGCCTAAATTAAGTCTGGGCCTTTAATTTATAGCAAAAGATAAAATATATATTCATATCAGGATTAATAAAGAAAATTCCGGGGATTGTTTTGGGGCAGACACAACTCAGTCTTCTATATGTTCTACTTTTCCATTTCTACACTAGCACAATAGTCAGCCAAAAAGCATCTATTGACTACTATGTTCCACACTCTGGGCTAAGCACTAGGAATACAAATAAATGAAAGAAAGATAGTATCTTCCCTCAAAGAGCTTACATTCTAGTGGGAGAAGACAACACATAAAAGGAACTTGAATTATAGAAGGGGCAGAGATGGAGGGAGATACCCAGCAAAGGGCCATGATTGAAAAGTTAAGAGTACAGGCTGGTGAGAAAAAGTAATTTATGATTTTTTAATTCATTTATGAGAATACCCAATCCCAAGGGCCATAAAACTGTGCATACCCTTTGACCCAGCAATACCACTACTAGGTCTATAATCCCAAAGAGATCAAAGATAGGGGGAAAAGGTTCTATTTGTACACAAATATTTATAGCAGCTCTTTTTGTGGTGGCAAAGAACTAGAAGGGTTATCCATCAATTAGGGAAAGGCTGTACAATTTGTGGTATATGCTTGTATATATGATGTGGTGGAAACAGATAATCACAGAAAAACCTAGAAAGATATGGACTGATGCAAGGTGAAGTGAGACAATTAAGGAGAGCACTGTACACAGTAACAGCAGTAATATACATGATCAACTGTGAATGAGGAAACTATTATCAGCAGTATATTATCTATTATCTATTAAGTATATTAACTATTATCAGCAGTATAAGGATTCAGGACAACTCTAAAGGATTCATGATGAGAAGCCACCATAACAGAAGGAACTGATGGAGTCGGGAAGCAGATACCATTCTTCACTTTATTGCCTCCATGGATTTTTCTCTAGTGTATGCGATATGTGCCTTTCACATGATAAATATGGAAATATGTATCATATCATAACACAAGTATAACCTGTGTCATATGACCTGCCATGTTGGGAATAGGGGACAGATGGAAGGAAGGGAGGGAATATGGATCACAGAACGTCAGAAAGTGATTATTAAAAATTATATCAACATATTTTTAAAAAGGGTATAACTTTCTACTTAAAGAGGATTATGGTTTTATAGAGGACTTTCCTCAAAATGATCCTTTGAAGTACCCATTGTTGGAAGAGAATTTCTCCCTCCATTATGTCACTTTGTTAACATCACTCTCAGTGACCAGGAGGTCAAAGACCACTGAGATGTACAGATATAGACAGGCCCTCAGAGAAAGGAAGTTAGAGAACCCAAGAACCAATGAGACAGGAAGCTGATTCCATAGGCACTTCCCCACCTGGACCACCCACGCAAATTAAGAAGCTATGGTTGCTTCCTGAGGTGTGACATTTGAGAGCTAGTTGTTGGAGAAAACAGCTTATGAGTGGAAGACCAGGAGATCTTCAAGGTCTTCTGATTGGAGTGAGGAACCTGAATGAACTCTTGTAGGTGGTGAGCTTCAATCCATCATGGCCGCCAATAGGGTAGTAAGCCAAGTAACTCTCTACCTCTTTCCTACTTTTCTCTCTCTCTATTATTACTACTTTGATTTAATAAAATTATAAAGCTACTAGCAGCCTCATATTTAATTTTAATTGTTACACTAGATGGTATAAGTATTATCACCATTTGATTAACAAAACTATCTCAGAGAAGTTAATAATAATAAACAATTTCTTAACACTTGAAGGTTTACAAAATCTTTGTGTGTTTGATTCTCATGACAATGCTCTGAGGTAGGGACTGTTGTTATCCCCATTTTATGGAAAAGGAAAACTGCAGCTAGAAGAGACTAAATAACTTGTCTACAATTATACAATTAGCAAAGGTGAGTAACAGTGCATTAGTGCATTAGTCTTCCAGGATCCATGTCCAGTAGCTTATTTACTATGCTACCAAGTTAAATGACTTGCTTAAGATCACATAGGTAGTAAAGGTAAAGTTGGGACACTTTCAGGACATTTGAAAGTCAAGTCAAACTCTTTCTAGTATACCCCATTACTTGGTCATTTTTTCAGTCGTTCTCAATTCTCTTGTGACCCCATTTGGGGTTTTGTTGGCATAGATACTGATGTGGTTTCTCATGTCCTTCCCCAGTTCATTTTACAGATAGGAACTAAGGAAAACAAGGTTAAGTGACTTGCCCAGAATCACACAGCTAGTGTCTAAGGCCAGATTTGAATTCATGAAGATGAAGCTTCCTGATTCCCAAACCAGTGCTCTTAACTGCACTACCTAACTGACCCACATTATAGTCATTTGTTAAATACCTGTTATATTCAGGAAACTCTGCTAGTTATAACAAGAAAGTCAACACAGCTTTGTTTTTCTTTTTCTAAGATCCTCCATTCTTCTTTAGTGAATACATAAATTGAGGATTTTTAAAGAAAAGTTTCATTTGGTGCCTGTTGATTTTTATACCACAGTTATTATTAATTTATCATTTTCTGCAACTCCTTCTGCATTCATTGAACCTTTCCTCATTGTCATGAACAAATGGTCAAGATCCTAGATCTAGAGTTGAAATGGATTTCAGTGACCATCTGGTCCAACCCTTTCATTTACAGAAGAAAAAGCCAAAGTTAAATAGGGATCTTAAGAGGCTTGTCCAAGGCCATATAGAGAGTAATCCCTAGTATTTAGTTATGAATAGGCAGCCTTGGAATCTAAAGCCAATGCTCTTTCCACAAAACCTCAAGAGCACATATAACAGCATATGCAATCTTCCATGCCCATAATCCTCCATATTTCTAATGAAAGGAGTAAAGGTCAACTCATCACCTAAGCAATGGGACTGGCATAGAATCATATATTTTAGAAAGGCTTTGAAGAACAAGGAGTAAAACAAAAGGTGTGAACTTTCACTTAAGTAAAAACAAAACAAAACAACTCCTTGAGTTTATGAATCAAAATTCCCTGTGTAAGAAAGGAGAACAATCACATGGGAAGGTAGCCAAGTACCAGAGGACAAAGTGGGGGACAAAGAGAGAACCTTGATTTACCCCTCATGCTCTGAAAGTTTGCATGTTTCCATAATGGTTATTGTTGGAAATTTGCAAAGGAGGAATTCTTGGGTGTCTTTCTAGGTATTTTTTCCATTAAAAGCTGAGAAAAACATTTTTGAAGGATATTACTCAGGCCAATCCTACTCACTTTGGCACAAATTCATTGTTTGTCAATTGGCAGCACTGACATTCTCTCACACTTCCCACGGTCTGGCAGCTCCAAACGAAGCCTTCGCCAATGTGATTCTCAAGCTCTGAAGACACAGTTTAGCAGTTTGCTAGGGAGAATTGGTGAAGTCTGTATTTTTCTCCTGTCCTCATGCCCAGGCCTGTTTCTAAGAAGGAAGAAAAGGGGCCTTATGGCAAGAGTATGTTGTTGTTACTTTTTTGAAATTTCTATTGATATCTTTTGTTTTTACATGAGCTTCTTTTCCCAATATAGCTTTCCCACCTGCCCCCAACCAGAGAGATATTCCTTAAGACAAAGGATGAAAAAGAAAGGGAAAAAAGACCCAGTTCGTCAAAGCAAAATAACACATCAACCAAGACTGGTATGAAATGCAGTGTTTCACACCCACAATCCCCAATTTCTGCAAAGTGGGCTGGGAGGCACATTATTCTATATCTTTTTCATGGCCAAGTTTGGTCACGGTATGCACACAGCATTTGATTTTAATGTTTTATTTGTTTATTCTTTCCATCAACATCATTGTAGTCATCATGCATTTTGTTTTTCTTCATTCTGCTTACTTTGCTTTGTATCAGTTCATATAAGTCTGTCCATGCTTCTCTTGTGTTCTTCCTCTTCATGGTTTCTTATAGTTCTATAATAGCATTCCATTATGTTCTTAAACCAATGGCTAGTTTAGAAACACCTCAATTTATGGGCATCTCCTTTGTTTCTAATTCTTTAGTGTCCTTTTTTTCTATCATTTTTAGTAAAAAGAATTGAACAAGTTTCTTTATGTCTTTGCTCATGGCTTCTAATGCCAGATTAAGTTATCCCAAGCAAACTCCTTGACCTTACCTAGACCAAGTATTTCAGAGCTTTCATGTATAAAAAAAAAATATACTTGTTTTACTTGGCTCCAAAGGAGAGAACTAGAAATAACAGATTATTTTGACATTCGATTAGGCTAATCTTTATATGGATCAGATTGCCTTTACTTAAATATTTGTAAAATGAGTGAATGTGTATAAGACTTTAAAGCCTTTGATAAACCAGGCTAGGGGTAGGGGTTAGTCCTATGATTTTATTGGTATAGGGAACTCTCAGATAAAGAAACTCCCCTATCTATGAAGGTTAGAGAATTGTTTAAAGCATTGAGAAGTGACTTGCCCAGGACTACACAGTCACTATACATCAGTATATATATCAGCATATATGCCTTCTTGATTTTAATGGCAGCTCTCTGCACACTGTGCCCTTGATAGATTTGGTACAAATATGGAAAGAGCTAAGAATATTTGCATAATTTGACTCCCGGACAAAGAGTCATTTGGAGTTGATACGAAGGCCATGTAGACTGGGTGTGATTGGAGAAGTCACTTAGTATTCAAATAAGTTTTCATTTTCCCTAAGTCTTGGTTTATAAATCATAAAAATTGAGTGTAATATCTTTTTTGTCTGGTTATCTTCCCAATGATTACAGGTCTTTAACTTTCCCTTCTCTTAGGGACCATTTAGCTACTAGATTTAATCACAGAATTGTACATAAATTTCTGCCCATATTCCCAGGGGCTTTGGGGGACAGAAAGTTTTTAATAAAAGTGAAAATTCTATCTGAATTTGTGACCTCTTAAATACACTGAAAGGGGAGAGGAAATGATAAAACCAGTGACATTTGGTTCTGAATGCCTTAAAGGATTTTGTAAGTCAGGGGCAGATGTGAATTAGAACAAAGATTTCAGCATTCGAATGAAGGGAGGAGGGGGGGAGCTCAGGAGCTTCCAGGCACTATGAGGAAACCACTCCATCATTCTTTATTATTGCCTTTCCCAAAGATGGATTTCTAATTTTTCTGAGGCCTTCAAGGGCTATATTTGTTATTTTGGGCTAGTGAGAAAGTTCTTTTAAATGTCACAGTCTGATTTCATGAGAACCTTCTGAATGGATCCTGGGAGTCAATGTAGTGTCTTGAATGAGACAGGCCATAGATTTCATGCTAAGAGACATGAATTTTAAGTCCTAGCTTCTAGATATGTGACCTTGGGCAAGTCTCTTCATCTCTCTTGAACTTAATTTCCTCATTTATAATATTCCTTATAGCTTTATGATTCTCTAATTGGATTGGCAGTCCAATTCTTAGGTTCTAAAATCAAGTTCATGTTGGATGTCAGTGAATATTCAGATGCATTAATATTGGAACTATTTGTTGAAGGGAGCATGGTAATAGGAGAAATCATGTGGGATCTGGAGTCAGAAACACTGGGTTCACATTCTGTTTCTTTTAACTTACTACCTATGTGAATTTAGGTGAGTCCTTTCATCATTCTCAGTCTCAGTTTCCTTATCTGTAAAATGAAGGGTTTGAACTAAGTTGTTATATATGTCTTGCACATAAAGAAGTATTTCCTAAATGCTTTTGCACTGACTGATTGGTTGGTTTCTAAGTTTCCTTTCAGCACTAGATAATATGAAAATATTTCCTCTATAATTTGGGGGTCTAGCAAGTCCTTCTCTTTCCTCCAGACAGAAATTTACTCATCCCAAAGTGAGAGCAATCTATTCTGAACATTTTCAATGGGAAAAAGACAGGCTTTTCTAATTTGTTCCAGTGTTTAATAACAATTACAATTAGAACTTCTCCCTTTGATTCAACTTAAATCCCCCTCAGTTACAATTTAATATACAGCTGGAATCCTCCATTTCATGGCACCTGGCACTAGCCACACTCGGTTTTTTGCAAATGTAGAATGAAAGTCAAGCATGCTCCTTTGTGAATATACCTTCACCTGGCCTCTCCATATGCAATTCCAATCAGCAAGACTCCGAGACAGATTAATCTGCTCCTGCTTAATGTCATCAGCAGCTCCAGATTGACATTGCTGTGTCTGTGGCAGAGATTATGGTGCCAGGGGTGAAAGAATCCTAGAGTCCTTCCAGGATTGAGGAATCAGGAGGCAACAGGGAGAGTCCCACTTCTCTTGAGTTGTCCTGACATTCTCATAAGCATGAAAAGAGAGGTAGACAAAGTGTGTCAGAGTGGGGATGTGTGTGTGTGTGTGTGTGTGTGTGTGTGTGTGTGATGGTAAAAGAGAGAGGGAAAAGAAGGAGAGACTCAGAGTCAAAGATGAGAAAAAGAGAATCAAGTGGAAGAGAGATGGGGGAAAGAGAGAGAAAAAAGGAATGGAGAGAGGAAGGATAGGAGAGGGAGAGAGAAATGGAAAGAGATGGAGAGAGATAAAAAGAAGAGAGGGAAGAGAGAAGAGGGGGAAAGAGGATAGCCATACATTGAAAAAGAAAGAGAGAAGGGAAGAAAAATGAGAGAAAAAGAGAACGGAAGGAAAGAAAGAGAGAGAATGGAAAAGGGATAGCAGCGGGAGAGAGTGGGAAAGGGATGGAGAAAGAGATAAATAAAGAGCTAGGCATGAGAGGGAAGAGAGAAATAAAAAGAAAGAGAAAAAAGTGAGGGAAAGAAGAGAAAGGCACACACACACACACACACACACACACACACAGAGTATGCCACTGCACTAGACACTCCTCTGGAGAGTGAGATTCCTAAGGGCCTCCAACCTATTTAAGAAGGATCATCACTCATCAGTACCACCATCATTATCTGCTCGATCAGGAGGAGGAGGAGGAGGGATAATCAGCAAAGGATGATCAGCTTCTTATCACACAGAGCTCTTCATTTCAAAGCTTAAACTGCAGGGACTTTTTCTGGAGAGAATTCATATTTTATCCTTAAAACTGCTGATCGTCATTCTACTAATATATGAATATTGCTAACGCACGCACGCATGCACACACACACACAAAAGAGCTAATGCGATAAAACTCAATGCTGATATTAAATTATCTTAACTCGTTTACCTTGCCCACACATTGTTATTGCCCCCTCCCCATCACAGGGGCTTGTATGTGCACACAAAAATCTATAAACTCTTTCCAGGAATACAAAAGCATCCTCTATGATGTTGATAAGAAACAGGACAGTCACTCTCTCCTGACATATTTGTTCTTTAAAAACAAATCAATGGCACAGGGATTTGGCACCTGAATGCAGAACAACGGCTTGATGAGGCAAAGATTGTCTTCATTAAGGACATTAATATTCATAGAGAGTAGAAAATCTGACACAAGAGAGGACTCACTAACCTTTTCTCATATTAGATTTTTACTTCTTAACACAATTACAGTCCGGCAATGACTTAATTAATGCTGCTTTTCGTCAGACTGCTTTAAAGAGCTGTCAATTTGGTCCTGCAGAGGCTGTCAGGGAAACAGAAAGACAGTCATCTAGGCTAAAAAGACACAGGAAGAAATTCAAACACTTAATAACATTCAAAGTGCTAGGCAAAGTCACACATCAGCTAGTATTAAGGAGAATTTTTGTCTTTTCTCCTGTCCTGTTTATATTCATGTTATGTTGGTGTGGATGGGCCTCTGACCATTATGTTGACTGTCAAGTCCCAGAAGAAGGAAAGGAATGAGGTAGGGTCTAACTAAGCCGGAGCATCCTGAATCTCGAAGCCCAGGGAATTGTCCGTCCCTAGAACGAGGGACCTGCACTGCCAGAATCACAGACCCTCCGATGACCGGTGCTAGGAGGGATATTATTGAGCTATCAAACCCAGCAACTGCTAAATTCTGTTCCATAGATCCCCGGGAGTTCCACGAGATATGACTAGCTAGTCTGTGGGAAAATATCTATAATAGCAACATTTTTCCAACAAAGCATTAAATGTGTATTAAAATATGAATCAAAATATTGATTATGTGTAGTAGTCAGGGTTGTATATGGAAATAGGCTTTATTACTTCCATTTTGTCTCTCACAGGCCTGGATTTCAAACCAGTTCAATACATTTCAATCTGTCTCAACAATTCAGTTCCAACATGTTCAATTCAGTTCAAATGGATACAGTTTGAACTGGATTCAACCAGTTCAAACAGGTTTAAAATCAGGTCATACTTAATTTAATCATTTCAAATTGGGTTAAAAGTCCAGTTCAAACCAGACTGTATTTCCCCCCCAACTGTTTCAATATTGTTTGATTATTTCAAACAGGATTAATTAATTACAATTAGCTCAAACCTGGAACTGTTTTAAATGGATTCAAACCTCTGTTTTGTCCCTTATTCCTGAAACTTTCTTCCTTGTCACACAATTTACCCTACCTTTGCAACACAGCATAGGCCTGCAGATCACTAGCTCCCTTTAATACCTTTCCTGATCCCTTCACAGACTCCCACTCTATCTCCCACTTTCAAATTTATTTTTCATTTGCTTTGTACATCATTGGTATATTTTATAAAGATTGTACATATACTTAACTTGGTATATCTATGTTTCATCTCCCTAGTAGAAAAATGTTAGCTCATCGGGAGTAAGAAGTGTTTTGCTATAGTTGTTGTATTCACAGCACCTAGAACAGTACTTTAAAATATATATATATATATATATATATATATATATATATATATAATAGGTGTTTAATAACTATTTAGGGATTGATTAATTAATATTTGTGTTTGCCCATTCATTTCGATCTCCTGGCTTCACTGGCTTCCTTAAAGTTCCAGCTCAAATTTCTCCTTCTACTGAAGGCCTTTCCCCATCCCTCCTAATTCTAGTGCCTTCCCATCGTGCATTATTTCCACTTTATGGTGTGTATAGATTGTTTGTACATATTTATGTGAACACTGTCTGTCCCATTAGACTCTGAGCTCCTTGAGAGTAGAGGCTGTCTTTTGTCCTTCTTTGTATTCTAGACAGTTAGCACAGCACAGTGCTTAGACATAGCTGGTGCTTAATAAATGTTTATTAATTGACTGAGTTGAATGGTAAATAGGAGTTGGTCTTTAGTCAAATGCACAAAGGATTTGTGGTTGGCATTGGGATGTTTAACTTGTTTACCAATGACTTGATTAGAGGCATTTTTAAGAATGTGCAAATGACCCCAAACCAGAAGGAATAATTAACACATTGGCAGGAACCAAAAAATGTTTCTGATGGGATAAAATACCAGGCTAAAGCTAATAATAGAATTGAACAGGATTAATGTAAAATCATAGATTGTGATTCCATTTTTAAAATATTAGGTGCCTACTATGTGCAAAGCACTCTGTTGTTTGCTAGATAAATGTGAAAAATAGTCTCTGCCTTTAAGAGGCTTCCATTCTGCTGGAGATAAAATACATAAACATAAATAAATTCAAGGTGGTGTGGGAGAGGCAAGAATATTAATAGCTAATGGTTAGTGGCTTATATAGTATAGTTATCAGTAATGTCTTCATGGAGGAGGAAGGATTTAAGCTGTTCCTCAAGGAAACTGAAGAATTGAATAATTAACATCAAAGACTGAGAGAGAACTGGATAATAACAATAAGAGCTATCATTTATATAGCCACAGGCCCTGTGTTAAGCACTTAACAAATATTATCTCATCTGATCCTCACAACAACCCTCTGAGGTAGGTGCTATTATTTTCTCCATTTTTATGACTGAGGAGACAGAGGTTAAGTGACTTGCTCAAGGTCACACAAACAGTAATGCTTACTGATGGGATTTTAACTTATTTCTTCCCTATTCTGGGCCCAGGACTCTATCTGTTGCACCAACTACCTGCATATAATATGGAAGTATATAGTGTACTATATGAGCTAGCATTTATAAAGAAATTTAAGATTTGCAAAGCACTTTTCAAATATTATTTCATTTTATCTTCTCAACAACTTTGGAATTCAGGGCCTATTATTTCCCTCATTTTACAGATGAAATTGAAACAGGCAGAGGTAAAGTTACTTGTCTAATGTCACACAGAGAGTTCATTTTTGAGGCGAGATTTGAACTCAGATTTTCTTAATTCCAAGTCCTACAGGCTGTTCTCTCTATCCACCTAGATGCCTCAGTGGTTAGACAGAAGTTTGTCTGGAAGGTCTTTAGAAGACAGCTTCCCCAAGGTCAGAAGTGTGATATCAATCCAAAGCCCTAACTCTCAGGATACGGAGACAGCGACATAGTCAGTCCCTGCTCCCAGGGATCTCACATTCTAACTGGGGTGACATCATATATACAACTAGGTCCATACAAGATATTTACAGAGTGGAATGAAGTTATATACAGATATAGACAAAGGAGAGGGGAGCCAGTATTAGCTGATCGAATCAGGAAGGGCCTTCTACAGAAGGTGGAATTTGAACTGAGTCTTGAAGGAATGCAGAGAAACTAACAGAAATATAGAAAAAGAGGAAGGCTATTCTGGAGTTTGGAGAAAGCCAGTGCAAAGGGCCCAGAGATGGAAGATGGGGTGTTGTGTGTGAGGAAGAGAAAGCAACATGTGAAGGAATATATACAATATAAAAGATTATAAGAACAAAATGAAATATGTAGGATTACCAAGGAAATATATTGAAATAGTTTATACATATAAGCAGTATATAGAGTTGATAGATAGATGGACAGATAGGTAAATAGACAGATAGACAGATTTAATCAGTACTAGGAATTTTTGGTCTAGCATCACTCTATACTGATGAAGACTCATAATCTAGATATAACATATAGTCTTATTTCCTTGGAAAATCAGGAGGTTTAGTCACTTCTCTGTGACCACATAAGCAATATGGATCAGGGGCAGATGTGTCAGAGACAAGACAAATTCAGGTCATCTAGTCTCCAAGGCTAACACTATCTTCTACTCCATGTTGTCATTCATATGCATGTACATAAATGGAGAGTACATGTTCTTTCTTTCTATCTATCATCTATCTATCTATCTATCTATCTATCTATCTATCCATCCATCCATCCATCTATCTATCTATCTATCTATCTATCTATCTATCATCCATCCATCCATCCATCTATCTATCTATCTATCTATCTATCTATCTATCACCATCTCTCCATCCATCCCTCTCTCTTTCTATTTCTATTTCTCTCTCTTTCTTTCTCCCGCTCTCTTTCTGTCTCTTTCTTTTCTCTCTCTCTGTCTGTCTCTCGGTCCCTCTGTCTCTGTCTCTGTCTCTCTCTCCTTCCCTATTTATCTGTCTGTTCATCTATAAATATATGTTGAAGTTTGTATATAGCATAGACACATGCCCAGGATAGCAGAGATGTAGAAACAATAATTTTTCATAATAGAACATTGAGTTAATCCTCCATGTAGCCATCAGCAAACCTTAATTTAAAAATAAACAAAGTGAAACCAAAAATGCAAATCCTATACCCACTCTAAGCTGCGTTTCCCCTTCCTTTCTTCCCAAGCAAGCTAGAATCCCATATCAGGGAAAGTGTGGAATCTGTTGAATGAGTCACACACCCTCCCTAGCAAAGCCTCTCAGGAAAGGGATGTATTACATTTGGCTGCATCCTATTCAACTGACTTATCTGAAGCAGTTACTGGAGGCAGAGATAAAAATGAACTTTACAATATAAACTTGTGCTAACTCTTACATTTATTTTTAATGAACGGGTCTTATTTGGTTCTAAGCATGTCTGCATTTTACTCAAGACTACATTTCTTCCCTTCGGCTGTAATGAGGAAGGAATAGAACTGTGGGGCCATTCTGACTTCTACAATAGTTCATAAATATCTCTTTAACTATGAAGCTGCCTTAACCCTCAGTTGTCATTCCTTATTCATTAAGTGCCCCATCCAAACCTCTCTGTATCAAGGCTACTATCTGAACCCACACAATGGCCTTCCCGCCATGTCTTACTCCAAGCTGTTTCCTATCAAACCCTATCCGACCATCTCTTTCCTTTTCAATCATCTTCATGCTGGCCTCACTTCTGTTTTATATTATCATTCAATACAATAGCAAGTGTGCAGTTAATCCTGGCATATCATCTGTCCTTGACTCATAGAAGACACACATGAGGTCATACTATGAAGAAAGAGCTATTTCTAAGAACAGACTTTGTAGCCCTTTGGACAAAAAGCACTTAATCTAGAAGAACAAGGCTCTGCGTACCTCACCTGGAATATTAACAACATGCTCTTAAATAGTCACAAGGATATTTGTTCAATTTGAAAACTCAGTTCAGAATAATTTCTGTAGCTTGGATGGGGCAATGGGTCTTTGCCCTAGGACACCAGCATTTTGAAGAAATCAACAGTATATCTATTCCTTCAGGAGGTAAAAATTCCCAAACTTAGAACCTAATTAGCATTTCATGATTAATTAAAATAGGAAGCTACCAGATGACAATCTTCTTCCCCCTGGCTCTCACCCTGGGTGAGTTCCTCTCTACCTTAGTCTCTCCTTGGTTTAAAAAAAAAAAGAAAGAAAGAAAACCCATACCTTTCATCTTAGAATCAATACTGTGTATTGGTTCCAAGACAGAATGGTAAGGGCTAGGCAATGGGGGTCAAGTGACCTGTCCAGGGTCACACAGCTGGGAAGTGTCTGAGGCCAAATTTGAATCTGGGACCTTTAGTCTATAGACCTGACTCACAATCCACTGAGCTACCTCACTATCCCTCTCCTTGACTTTTTAAAATATCTTCCAAGGTGTCAACCTTTCAATAGGTGGCGTTGGTCTGTTCTGGGATCTCTATTTGGCATTCTCTCTCTCTCTCTCTCTCTCTCTCTCTCTCTCTCTCTCTCTCTCTCTCTCTCTCTCTCTCTCTCTCTCTCTCTCTCTCTCTCCTTCCCTCCCTCCCTCCCTCCCTCCCTTTTCCTCTCTCTGTCTCTCTCTCTTCCTCTCTCCCTCTCCCTCTCCCTCTCCCTCTCTCTTTCCCTCTCTCTCTCCCTCTCCTTCTTCCTCTCCTCTCCTCTCCTTCTCTCCTTCTCTCCCTCTCTCCCTTTCTCTCCTCCAGAGCCTATAACCAAGTAAATGTTAGATGTATTTGCCTCAGTTGCACATTATGGCTCTGTTTTCCAGGTACATGTTAGGACAACAAACAAACAAAGAAAAAAAGAAATGTAAAGTCTAGTTTTTTCTATTCTATAATTACACAGATTTCAGAGATTCAGGTTTCAGAAGTCAAATGACATACTTCTTTCATCTCAAACACGGTAATTTTATACAGGAAAAACCTTGAAATAAATTGCTGCATTATAACTGATACCTTTCATGCCCTTATGGAGCACCCATTATCTGATGACCATGTAGGAGAAAAGCCTGAGGGCAGAAGACCCTGGATGACTAGTGTACTGCCAGCTCCATTCATTGTATAGGTAAGCTCCTGATGCAGGGAAATGATAGTGAAGAAAGCTTTCTAGGATCTTCAAAGACCTTGAATGCCCAGTGACCCTCCACTGACCCTTAAATAAGTCACTTCCCTACCATTAAGCCTTTAAATCTAGTTTCTAGATGTATGACATAGATCAGAGGACTGTTGATGGAAAGTTTGTTTTTTTCTCAATTCACTGAAAACACCTCAGTAGCAGACAAGAGGTAGACCTGGTCCTACTACCTTGCTTTGTCGTCTTATTTATCATTTTCTTCTCTCATTTATAAGCTGAATGGGTTAGATTAGATGGTCCTTAAGGTCCTATCCAGTGGTTTGACCTTCTATGATGCTATGCTGAGCACTGTATCTTGTACTACTGTGCATATTTCTTTGTATCCAGTCCCTGTTTCTATTTTATTTTCTTCTCTGGAAACGCCTACAGATATTGCTTAAACCTTAGTCACAAATTAAGATATCAATAGTATGCAGTATACAAGGTTGAATTTGGAACCACAAAGACCTGAATTTGACTCTGATACTCATTAGCTCGGTGACCCTGGGAAAGCCACTTAACTTGTCTCAGCCTTTGTTTCCTCATAAAATTGGGGATAATAATACCTACAAGACCTACGTCATAGAGTTGTGATGAGCCTCAAATTAAGTAATGGCAGATAAAGTGTTAGGCAAATGTTGAAGTACAAAGTATATTCTTTGCTATTTTTTCATTTTGCCCATTTTTTCTTTTTGAGTTCTGATAGAAATGTTTAAAAATGAGTCACTTTCCTGCTGTTATTATTTTTATATTTAATGTTCTATAGACTATTAGTCAAATAAGTAGGTAAAATATTTGCTTTTTAATAATTATTTTAATTTTTAATAATTAACACAATCATGATAATTAATATTTTAATAATAATATATTATAAATTCATCTCCTCAAGACTCATTGAAGACACCTTCAATTCAGCCTCAATAGGAAAGAAGATATCAGGGGAATGACAGGCCTCTTATACTACTTTGCTTCTTCCACATCTCTAGATTGTCAAAACTTTCCATTCAATACTAAGGAGTTGATAAGTATCTGGTGTGATGACACCTATTGACAGCATTGCTCTTAAAATTTTTATTGGTTGAGCCATACCACTGCTGGGTTTATGCCCAAAAGAGATCATAGGGGGAAAGATGTACAAAAATATTCATAGCTGCGCTCTTTGTGGTGACAAAAAAATGGAAAATGAGGGGATGCCCTTCAATTGGGGAATGGCTGAACAAATTGTGGTATGTGTTGGTGAAGGAATACTATTGTGCTCAAAGGAATAATGAACTGGAGGAATTCCATGTGAACTGGAACGACCTCCAGGAATTGATGCAGAGAGAAAGGCGCAGAACCAGGAGAACATTGTACAGAGACTGAGACACTGTGGTACAAATCGAATGTAATGGACTTCTCTACTAGCAGCAATGAAACAATCCAGGATAATTCTGAGGGACTTAAAAGAAAGAACACTATCCACATTGAGAGGAAGAACTGTGGGAAAAGACACACAGAAGAAAAACAACTGCTTGATCACATGGGTCGATGGGGATATGATTGAGGATTTAGACTCTAAAAGAACACTGTAGTGAAAATATTAATAATATGGAAATGGGTCTTGATCAATGACACATGTAAAACCCAGTGGAATAGTGCCTCAGTTACTGTGGTGGGGGAGGTGAGGGTGGGGGGAGAAGAGGAGGAAAAAAAACATGAATCATGTAACCATGGAAACATATTCTAAAATAATTAAAGAAAGTTTTTCAATTAAAAAATCTATTAGTTGATCTTAGAGCTCAACATTTATAGGCAATTTTATCTATAATGATGTTCTAGTTGAAGAACAGATTTTTTTACTGAATTCCACTTATATTTTGGGAGTTTGTATTATTTCATGGATATTTATCTAATAGTTTCTAAAGTATCACAAATTTCTGGTTTATAATTATATATATGTGTATATATGTATATATAACTTGATCATGTCTTCCTAGATATTCAATAAATGCTAAACTTTTGCAATTTGTTTTGATATGTTGCAGTTTTCATCATTTCATTGCATAATATGCATTACTCAATAAGTATAGATTCCTTAATTTTAACTTTTTGGGGAATTTCTAGTGGCAATGACTTGATCACAAATGGTTATCATAAACTCTTCTGTTTCTATAAATAAATCCACATGACAGCAATTAGCCCAATGCTTTTTTGTTAATAGTGTTGATTGAATTCATGTGGATGTCATTGGGTGCCTTTTTTATTCCACAATTGGACCTTTGCCATATCTTTCTAGAGATAAACCATATTAGATTATATTTGACAAACCTAGTGATGTATACTTTTTTGTTAGAAATCACTCTTGTTTTGAGGAGCTCTTGTTTGTTTTAAAAATATTTCCATAATTTTAAAATTGGTTTATTGTGTGCTCTGAGAGTATTGATTAAGACTTTTCTTCCTTCTTTGAAGAAGTGTTATTCTTTCTATGCCTGCCTTGGGGGGATAAGCATTGTGTTTCATTAACATTGTATGAACATATTTTTGGACCCCCTCCTAGATAAATTATCATCTATTATTATGCCATACAAAAAGTATATGTTAAAACTGGTATTTTAAAGTATTAATGATCTAAGCATTCTTTTCCTTTAATTTTCACACCAAAAACTTCATGTCAATCTCTTAACAAAAATAGCTCAGCTTTCTAAGAGAAAGCTTTATACTTTATATGGCATACCTTGAGAAGTACCAGATATTTGTAAATATTGCTTTATCCATTGGTTAAATTTGGTCTCTATATTCAAACTCAGAGCCGTCAGACTCTTCTTTCTTGGCATACACTGAGAATGTATTCATTGATTCCAAATTATATTTTGATATCACTGATACCCACAAGAAGAAATAACTGTTTATTGTTTTTCAGTGGAGCAATAGAACTTTCTATCATCTCCATAATTAAGTGATTAATTGATATTTTAGCACAATTCCACTTGTGACATGAAAGTCATACTCACTATTTAGGAGCAATAAGAATATGTTTAAACCATAGCAGGTTTAAACTATCACATTGGAAGATGCCACATTTTACAATAAACTATTATTAACATGAAATTAGTATTATGTTTAGAGAAGTTTTCCACATATACACAAAATACTATAGAGTTCTCACTATATTTCGATATATTAGGTATATACAGCCATAAAAGCATGCACATAGAGATGTGCATATATATGCATATGTATGGATGCATTACATAATTAAGCCATGGATGTGGAACTGATTCAAAGTATTTCACATAAGCAATACAAATGGCATAAATGTCATGGCACTTTCCAGGAGACTTATTCAACTCTTGGGAACTTTTTCACATATCATTTTTGCTCCTCAGAAAATACTTTGTTTTTTTTAAGTGTTATAGATTTTTGAGCAATAATATATATAAATGTTTAGTATGAATTTCATAAGCATGAAATTGGGCTATATTTTGAGCAGTCTCTGGCATTGTTATTGTTTGGAAATAGACACACACACACATCCACACAAACGTACACACACCTATACCCATAATAGTGCACAAAAAAGTATAATTTATAATGATTAAAGTCTAAAGTATTTCCAAAGTCTTAGTGAAATTTTAAGCCATTAAAGCTTAAATCTTCACTAAGACTTTTGGGATGCAGGATATGCATGATGTTTTCTGTTAGAAAAATGAAGTCAGACTTGTTTCATTGCTTGCAAAGATCTTTGCTAGTAATCCACATGCTGCTCTGGAGAATTTGAGCCAGTAATTATGGATTGTATCTGGATCTACCTCTTTCTAGTTTTTCAAAGAATCAAAAGTTTTGGACACTTCCCTGATGTAGCTGTTGTATTATCCATTATGCTAGCAGAGGGAAAGCTTGCTATTTTTCAATCTTTCAATCTATCTTTGCATTATGATGCACTTCTTTCAACTATTTTCAATGACCAGAAATTTTCCACATTCTCTTTTTGTGCGGCTTCTTTTTCTCTTCTAATTCCTTTGCCTCTGCATACTAGAGAACTTTTTTGAGAATCCCAATGTTTGTCTTATTCTTTGGACTAGTTTGATACCCTATATCATATAGTAGATAGAATTCTTGACTTGAAATATCTTCCTGAGCTCAAATCTGATCTCAGACAGTTATTAACTGTGTGAACGTGGGCAAGTCACTTAACCCTGCTTGCCTCAGTTTCCTCATCAGCAAAGTGAGCAGGAGAAAGAAATGGCAAACTACTCCAGTTTCTTTGTCAAGAAAACCCCAAATGGAGTGAAAAAAAAAGTCAGATACAACTTAAACTACTGAACAATAATAAAAAGGCCAAATATTATTATAATTTTCTAGTCTTTCTGCAAGCCTTCATTAATTTTTTGGGACGATTTTGTTATTTTTGTTATTTGATTTTTGTTATCAGTGATATTCTTAGATAATACCATTTTTCCTCTTTTGTTTCTATTGTAGCTATAGTCTCAGGATATAAGGCATGACATATTTATATACACTTTATTAGATACTTTGGGAGAGGGTATTCATACATTATTATTCTAGTCAATACTAGATTTTAAAATTATTGTTTTGGTATAGTTGGTCTATTAGGTGGATTCGTGATCAAAGCTCAAAAAACATTGTTGGAGCTTAATATTTGTTTATTTAATTGTCTTAGAATTCTGCTCTAATTATGTCCACCTCCTTTTCATAATAATTTGAGACAATGGCATTATTTTTGCCATCTGTTTCATCATTCAGCAACACTTCTAAAGTTTATTGAGCATTTATTTTCTATGTCCTAACATTCTTGATCTTTTTTTCTCTTCATATTTAAATAACTTCAATTTTTCTTGTATTTATCTAATGTGGGCTCAAGAGTGGTCATTTCTTACTATGTCCTGCAATCTGCAATACGTTGTTGTATAACTTAAAACTGAGGACATCATGGACTAAAAGCAGCATGAAGCCCTTGTCTAGGTTGGGCAGGATTTGTCTCCAGTATTGCTATGATGTAGCTGTGGCATATAATAGTCATCAGTAAATTCAGTCCATTTTATTCCTACTTGTTTGCCTAGTTTAGTTGTCAGCATCCTCTGCACTGAAGTATTTCTATCAAGTATTAGTTAATTCTGATTTGTTTTGAATACATTTATTCTTCCTGTATACTTTCATTCGACTGCTCTCTATACCAAACTGACCACCAAAACAATTTTCAGGAGATCTAGTTAGTAGCCTTGCACTGCCTTTTTTATTTCTTAAATTCATAGGAGTAATTCTATCCCACTAGTCAAGAACCTAAATAACCAGGGTTTTTTAGTTCTGTCCATGCCCTCCCAGGAACTTGGCATCAGAAAGACTTGAGCCCAAATCCTGCTTTAACTGCCCTTACGTAGTGGTGCGATTCTGGGCAGGTCATTTAACTGCTGAACCTCAGCTTTTCATCTGTATAATGGGAATAATAACAGCATAAACTCATAGGGTTGTTGTGAAGATTAAATGCATTAATATAGGTAAAAGTGCTTTGCAAATCTCAAAGTGACAAACAAATATGAATTATTGTTGTTGTTATTATTATTTGATTAAGTCTCCATGTACCCCACCCTAGCTGATATTACTTTGCTCTACTGTAAACTATCTCCCCACCCCTTACATGTATAATGGATTGGGCTTTGGGGAGGGCATCATTATCATCATAATCTCATTCTAATCTCTTTGTTATATTATGATATATTAGTCTTATTATTATTACCGCTACAACTGATATTGCCAGTAGAAATGGCAGACTCAGAGAGAAGGGCATTGGGGATGTTCCATTATAGTTCTCTATACTGTGGGAGGGAAGAACAAGTATAACCAATGCTATGTTACTACTTTAATCATTCTGCCTGTTTAGAGAAATAAACAGTTACAAATCCTTGTGTGAGTTTCAATACTTTTAATCTCTGAAAGATTGGGACTGGCCAGGGAGCCCTTATAAACATATTAAGTTTTCACAATCATCTTTTGGGCAATTCCAAGACTTCCTCACATCAGGTTGATGGTAATTAATACCATCCCAATTGTCCACCTGAGCATTTTATATTTCCACAAAGGAACAGAGAGAAATCAGTCTTATAAAAAAGGAAAGCAAGCAAGCAAGCATAAAAACAGAATTAGGTGACATCATTTATTATGAGACAATTCAATGGGCACTGTATGAGCTACTTTAGGAAAACTGCCACATAAAAAGACTAAAATTCAAGACTCTATAGCTTGTCAGAACCATGGCATTTACATGATCCCACTGAAATCTTTGGCCCTGTCCCTTGCAGATGGTTTCTCTGAATGAACTGGGCTGCCAGACACTACCTAACATTTCCCCTTTCTCCTTTTTCTCTGAGGCATCTGGAAGGAAATGTGGGTCAGCACTTGATGAATAATTATCTTACTAGAGAGCTGACATTACCATGGTGCATTTAGGTAAACAATTGCTTACGTACATTATCTCCTCAGTTCCTATGCCCTCACCCTGTTCTTGGGTCGCATACAGAGATGATCATATAATATCTACAAATGTTACAATTTCATAATCAAGAACTCTGAAATGCCTCTCACTGAATGTCTACCCTTTCATCTCTTCCTGTCTCACTCCTAAATTTATTCTGTTAATAATAATAGTAATAGCTAATGCTTACATAGCATTTATTTTGTGCCAAGTACTGCACTAAAGACTTTACTAAGATTATTTCATTTCATCTTCTCAATAATCTTAAAGAAGGTGCTATAATTATCCCCATTTTATACTTAAGGAAACTAAGGCTTAGAGGTTAAATAACTTGCCAAGTTCACACAATTATTAAGTGTCTGGATTGCATTTGAATTCAGGTCTTCCTGACTCTATCCTCTTACACCCTAGCTAGAGCTGCCTTTGTTGTTAGCCCGATCACTAGTCATGATTTCACTGAGTCCTGCAATATCTGTTTTGGCCTCACTTTCCTCCCTTTATAAGTTGTTAACAAATTCAACTTTATATTATCTTCTACCCTCTCTTGATCTTATCATGGGTCACCCCTTTCCAGACCTCCACTATCTGCTTTCTCTGATCCTCCTTTTATGTTACTGAACTGTGTTGGAAGAAGTCACAACCTTATTGACTGGATTCACTACAAATATGTGTTATCTAATTTTAACTGGAATCTCATTGATACAAACCAATCTTTCTAACTCCTCTGAGGGATTCTTTATTACATTCTCTGTCCCACACCTTTTCCTACCTCAAGTTACCTATACCTGGATACACTTTCCTATCTCCTCCTTTGATAAATCTCCTTTCTCCCATTTTCCCTTTATCCACCTGTTCCATCCTTCAGAATTATAACTACCCCCAGTTTTCCCACATCCTTCAAAAAGTTTTCATTTGACCCCAAATCCATTAGATTCAGTTTTCTTTCACCACCAAATGCTTGCTGTGCAGCTCCACCTAGAATTCCCTTAGTTATCTCAAATTTGACACATCTAAAATGGAATTAATGATCTACCTCCACCTCAGAACCATTGCTCTTCCTAAAATCCCTATTCTTTTAAGGATATCACTATTCTTCCAGGCCTCCAGATTTGTAATCACAGAGTCATTCTTTATTATTTTATCTTTCTCATCCCCCTAAGACCAATCAGTTGTGAAGTTTTATTGATACTATTTTCAAAATAGTTTTCATATCCATCATTTTCTGTCTAGTGACAGAATCACCAGCCTAGTTCCATTTCTGATCATCTCTTACTTGGATTATTTCAACAACTTATTTCCAATGTCTCCCCTCTTCATTTCATCTTCCACACAGCAGTCACATTGATATTACTAAAGTATAGTCTTGACCATGATGTAAACAACCCTCTCCACCCTCCACACTTTATAGCCAAGAAGCTTCAATGATTTTCCATTTTATTTTCTAGGATATAAGTTTTCTGTTTGGCATTTTATATCCTTCATCATATGGCTCCAACCTATTTTTTAAGATTAATTCTATACTAGTGCCCTTCAGGTTCTCTGCATTCTAGGCAAAGGGATCTACTTTTTGATGAAATAGATTATATTTCATCTTTGACTTTTGTGTCTTTGCATAAACTGTCCCTCCATTTCTATCCTCACTTCCTTTTCTTACAATGCCTCACTTTCTTCAATGATTAGCACATTTGAAACCTCCCTGAAATCTTTTCCTTTTCCCCTCTGAAATTATTTTGTATGTTTCACATTTTCATATCTTTATCTAATCATCCCCACTAGTTATTATATATATATATATAGATAGCTAATATATTTGTGTGTAGGTATATATATTTATATATAAGTATGTATGTATGCATATCTTTGAGAAAGCCATTTATTATTGATGCCTCCACTTCCTCTCATCTCCCTTTTTAAATTTGATGCAATTTGGCTTTGAAACACTTCATCTAAATAAAACTGTCCGGGGCTCTCTTCACTTTCCCTTGTATACTATCTCACTTGCTAATCTCATTAGAAGTTCTAATCTAATAGAGTATGATGTAATGAATTCAATTATTATCAATTTGTAGATGATTCACCAATTTATATATCCAGTACTACTTTTTCTCCTGAGTTCTAAGCATGCATCTCCAATTGCTTTTTGAACTTAAACTAGATGTCCTATAGACATCTTGATATTAACTTATCCAAAACAGAACTCATTATGTTTCTCTTCAAATCATCTCCATTCCCAGTTTTCTTTTAATGGTCCAAGTTACCACTAACCTTTCATTTGTACAGGTTTACAAACCTCAGTGTCATATTCAACTCCTCACTCTTATTCAATCCCACATACCCAATCTATTGTCCACTCATGTCATTTGTTTCTACTTTACCATTTTTCATATATAATCAATCCCCTTCTCTCCATTCATATACCCTCAACCCTAGATCAGGGTTCATCCCCTTTATCCTTGTCCACTACAAGAACCTTCTAAATCATTTACCTGATTCCATTTTCTCCCCACTCTAATCCAGTCACTTGTCAACATGATTTTTCTAAAGTATTGCTTTCCCGTTCAGTGAGCTCTAGTGGCTACCTATTGCTTCCAAGAGCAAATATAAAGTTCTCTGACGTTTATATTTTATCACCTGTCCCTTTCCTTTCTCTCTAGCCTTACCTCTTGTTCCCTTCTATGCCTTCTATTATGGACATACTCTGTAGCTCATCTTAGAAGTTCTTTCAGCACAACATTCTATCCCCATTCCAATTACTTTACACTGTTTCCCCTCACCTCCAGTTTTTTGGGTTCTTTCAAGATTCAGCTCAATTGGCTCATTCTACAAATGGCTTAGTCTCTCCAGATTTTGCTACCTATATTGCCTTCCCCTTTCAGATTACCTTTATCTCTACTCTTAATAACTACGTTACTTATTTTACATTGCCTCCCTTCTGCCCACACATATACCTATTAGGGTGTATGACTTCTTGAAGACAGTGACTTTGGGGTGGGGTGTTGCTTTTCCCTCTGCTTAACATAGTGCCTGGTCAATAATAAACACTAAATAAATTCTTTTTAATTGGCTTAAAGACTCATTACATGTTATTCACCTCAGTAGAATGTAGGCTCGAGGAGTGAGGCTTAGAAACAATAAATGTGTGTTCAATGGAATTATCTCATTTGATCTTTATAACAATCCATTAGGATATTATGGGTATTACGCCCATTATGTAGACTAGAAAAACCAAGACTCAAAGAGATTATGTGCAATTTTCCTATGTTCTTATCCCATATTGCTTTTATCTATGAGAAAGTTAGGGAGACTTCCCCTAACTTAAAGGGTCTTTCTTCATGTAATAAAATAGTTGCCCTAAGTCTTTAATGGTTAAATAGTTTCAAAATTTTAAAAAATGACAACTTTCAGTTGTTATTCTTTACTTATTAAGTCCCTAATCCAAGCTTCCCATGGAAATGTTACTTGGAAGTTTATAGAAAAATGAAGCTGTGCTTAGTGGAACATAAAGACTATCCATATTCTATTTTCCCCAAGAGTAGTTCTCATTTCCTTTGGAAAATAGAGGCCTAAAGGGTTAGCCTGAACTGAACTGCTCAGCCTTTAACATTTTTGCAAAATTATCTTGTTGACAAGTGCAGCATTATAAATTTGAATCCATTAGCTAAAAGGATCCATAAATATTTGAATAATGGCCCTTTGCCGTTTTCACTAGTCTATCAAACACATCACATGTCCACTCTTCAATTTCCTTACTGCTACAATGAATAGCTTCAGACCAAATGCCACCTAAGCCTTCTCACTGTTGATGTTCTTCCCACAATTTCAAAATGGAAGCAGTTATTATTGTATGAGGATGAGAACACAAAACCAATGTGGAGAGCCCAACTTTTGGTTACAATACAATCCAAATGTATCTTCCTCTTCATAACTTTCTGGGTCGAAAAAAACAAAAAGGACACCTAGCAGATAGAGGTTCAAGTGAAAAACTTACTTTCGGCTTCATCTGCAGCTTTGACAGCATTTGGAAGAGGCAGTAAAAAAAAAAAATCCTCCCCATGCATTCCATCTCTGGAACAACTTCTCACTCTATCATCCCCACATCAAACAGAAATGTGCACTGTGTCGTAGGTTCAGCCCTAGAGAAATTATCAATATTCACACATCTGGCACATATCTGTTGGAAGAAAAAAAATCCTCATGCCATCTGTATTTTCGCCATTATTTTATAGCAAAATGTCAGTCGATCAACAGAATGAGCTACTCTTCTGTCATCTTCTCCAACAATCTCAGAAATGTAAACCTAACTCTACTCCTTGGCTCTTTACATGAAGGTCTCCATTATGGTGAAGAAGAGATGATGTCACCACAAGGAGGTAGGTTGGGCAGAAGAGGGGCATGCAAAAAAAAAAATTGTTTGCCTTTCTATAATCTCCCACCTTCCATAGAGTGTGGAGGAGCCAAATTTCATCAAGTTTGGCACAGTTGTAGGAATTAACATGACTGAAATATATGCCAGATTTCAAAACAATTTCTAACAGTTTCTGTGAGACTGTGTAAGCAACTGAAAATTGACATGTTGTGTTGTGCCCGAGTCAGCCAACTGCTGTCACTGCATAATTAGATTTTCCTGCATGAGAGGAAAGACTTTTCTTTTTAAAATTATGAAATAATGCAGAAGCTAACATAAAGCTTAAATGGGGAGAAAACTATCGGTGATAGATAGATAGATAGATAGATAGATAGATAGATAGATAGATAGATAGATAGATAGATAGATAGATAATCTTAACTTAGGACACACCAATATCTACCCAATGAAGTAATGAGAACAGTCTACAGATCTGGTTTTGTACGCCTCACATGTATGGTGAAAGCATGGGAGCTCTTTATCCCAATCCAGTTGGTGCTGGGCCTGTTAGGTTACAGGTTGAAAAAAAGAAAAAGAGATGAAGGACCAAGTGCTTATCTAAAACTAATTAATGAGCTATTTCTTTCTTTTGTCATAGAATTATAGAATCACAAATGGACATAGATCTGGAAAGATTGCCTGACTTCTCTCCCTGTAGGTAAGTGTCTATCCATCTATCTAGGAAAGAGGACTATCTCTTTTCTTTCTCAAACTATCCAGGTATGAACTTGACAACCAGTATGCAGAGTTAATCTTGATTTCCTCTCCCCTGATTTAGCCATCTATGGAATATTATATTCAGCTCAATACTCCACATTTTAAGATATAATGACAATTGAGAGCATCTGAAGAGAAGGGCAATTAGGATAGTTAGGAGACTTAAAACCATTTTATTTAGGACCACATGGAGAAACTGGACATCTTTAGCTTTCAGAAGATTTGGTGGATGGGGACCATGATAGCCATCTTTAAACATAAGCATAGTTGTCACATGGAAGAGAGATTTAGCCATGTTCTGTTTGGCCCCACAAGGAAGAAATGTGCCAATGGATAGAAGTTGTAGGGAAGCAGATTTCAGGCTGAATATAAAGAAAACATGCATAGTGATCAGAGACACTCAAAAGTGGAACAGGCTATTTTAGAGAAATGGTGAATACTTTGTTCCTGGGTTGATGACACCTATGGGGTGTGTCACATAATTCATGATTCTCATGTCTTTCCTACACTTTTCTCTTGCCCTTTTTATTACAGTTATGAGGCATTTTGATTGGATATTCAACATCATCTCAGTCATGACCAAAGTAGAACTAATTTTCTTTTCCCTAAAATTTGGTTACCTTTCTTCCAACCTTCCCTACATCAGTTGAAACTCATTCTCTATTGCTTTCCAGTTCCTATATTCATAATCTAGGAATTATTCTTGACTCCTCACTCTTTCTCACCTCACATATGCCATCCATTGCTGTCTTGTCCATTAAACCTCCCCAGCATGTCTCATATCTATGTCTTTCTCACTACTCTTCCTGCTATGTTCCCAGTTCAGACCTTTATCATGTCTCACCTGGATAATTACAATAGACCGATGTCTTTTTACTTCAAGTTTCTATGCTCTGTAACCTATCAATGTGATTTCCCTAAACCATAAATGCGACCATATCACTCCCCTATTCAGTAAATTCCAGTGGCTCCCTATTATCTCTAGGACTAAATACAGATTCTTCTTTTTAGCATTTAAAAATCACAACCTGGCTCCAAGCTATCATTTCAGTCTTAATGGAACATTAGTTCCATTCACACATTCTTTGGTCTAGCCACCCTAGTGTTAATCACAGAAAGTCCAGACATCTCTATTGAATCAATCAATCAAAAGCAAACTAGGTGTGAATAAGTCTTTAATCAGTTTGAAAGGATCATAGGGGCTTTGGACCACTGGATGAATTCAGATGACTCCACATGGGAAATATCTGGTGAATAGTTGATGATTACAATAGCTTCTTTGTTTTTTCTTAATACACAATATTCCCATACTTTGCAATATCCCCTATGCTAGTAATGGTCAGTACCTTCAGGAATCTTTATTTTTGAGGAAATTGCCCAGACCAACAGTGTTCACTCCTTCATTTCTTTCTGAACTCTACTTCTGACTCAGTTCTTTCTCCATCATTCCATAGCAACCATCTTACCCTGGAAGGTCACTTCCCCTCTATGGCCTTCTCTTCCTGAAAGAGCCCTCTGTCCCTGTGCCTCCTTCCTCTGATTAGTCAATTCCAGTAGAAAGAGTCGTTTTAAGGAAAGTGTCCATATCAGCTGAATTTACTCCTCTATTCATCTCCCAAACTTCTTTCTTCATCATCATCTTTGCTCCTCATTCCCTAGTCCTTTTTAACTTCCTTTCATTTGAATGAAAGCTTCTTGAAGGTAGGGACTATCTTTCTTTTTGCTTATGTCTGTATTCTCAGCACTTTGTACAGTGTCTAGCATTGTGTTTAAGAAATGCTTGTTGTCCCAAAGAGATAATGGACACAAAGACTTGTACAAAAATATTCATAGCTGTGCTCTTTGTGGTGGCCCAAAACTGGAAAACGAGGGGATGCCCATCAATTGGGGAATGGCTGAACAAACTGTGGTATATGTTGGTGATGGAATACTATTGTGCTAAAAGGAATAATAAAGTGGAGGAGTTCCATGGAGACTGGAACAACCTCCAGGAAGTGATGCAGAGCAAGAGGAGCAGAACCAGGAGAACATTGTACACAGAGACTAATACACTGTGGTATAATCGAACGTAATGGACTTCTCCATTAGTGGCGGTGTAATGTCCCTGAACAATTTGCAGGGATCCAGGAGAAAAAAACACCATTCATAAGCAAAGGATAAACTATGGGAGTGGAAACACCGAGAAAAAGCAACTGCCTGAATACAGAGGTTGAGGGGACATGACAGAGGATAGACTCTAAATGAACATTCTAATGCAAATACTATCAACAAAGCAATGGGTTCAAATCAAGAAAACATCTAATGCCCAGTGGACTTTCGCGTCGGCTATGGGGGGTGGGGGGGAGGAAAAGAAAATGATTTATGTCTATAACGAATAATGCTTGGAAATGATCAAATAAAATATATTAAAAAAAAAAAGAAATGCTTGTTGTCTTGAAAAAAATGTACTCTCTCTTCACCTCTGCCTCTTAGAATCTAAGTTCATCTCAAGTTCCACTTAATAAAACTTCCTGTCTCTCCTTTCTAGCTGCCTTCCCCTCCCTTCAAGCAATTATCTTGGATTTGTTTTGTTTAGAATTTGTATAGTTTTATATATGTGTTCTTCCTTGATCAAATGTAAGCTCTTTGAGCTTGACCACAGTTTCGTTTTTGTCTATGTGTCCCAGTGGTTAGCACATGATAGGTACTTAATAATTGACTTATTATGTCTGTGTATTGCTTAATAGACTGTTAGCTCTATGAGGACAGGAGCTATGTCACACTTAATCTTTCTGTTTTCCCTGGTGTTGGGCATAGTACACAATAGGTACTAAATAAATATTTTGCTGAATTATGAAGATGAGCTTCTGGAAGAGAGGGACCATATTTCACATTTGTTTTTCATCCTTTCCCAATCCCACCCAACGCCTACCACAGTTAGGGAATGCAAGAGGCACTCAGGGGATTTTTGTTGATTATGTGATTTTTCCAAATTCTAAATTATTCCATTCAACACAGTCCACAGAAGGGTGAAAAGTTAACCATGCCTTTTAATCTTAATTGCATAACTTTGTTCTTCCATGAATTTTTCTCTAGTAAAAGAAATATGGGTCTTCTTTCACAATATGACAAACATGGAAATGTGTGTTATATGATAACTTATGTCATATTACCTGCCTTTTGGGGGAGGAGGGAGGAAGAGAGAAAACAGGAATTGCAAAATATCAGAAAACAAATATTGAAAAATTATATTGACATATAAACTGGAAAACAATTTAAAAATAATAACCATATGTCTTAAATGCCATTACTTTATTTGGCTACACAAAGACCTCTGAAACAATATACACTCAAATTAAAAATGAGAAAACTTCATTGCCTCATCACCACAAGTTGCAGAACAGGTTGAGGGTTCTGTATCCTCCTGCCATCCAGAAGATTGTATATTGTAGATTACATATATTAATATTATTATATTTTCGTGTTAAAATTGAATAACAGTGTTCTATTACCCAAAGGCAATATCATATAAAAAGAATGCTAGCTTTAGGGTTAGGTCTATCTAGTAACTGTGGGACTTTGGGAAATAAGAATTAAAATAATACTTAAATTACTAGACACCAAACATTTTGGCAAATTGTTTACAAACATCCCATTTAATGGAGAACACAATAAAGGAGTTGAAAATGTTGTGTTGTGAAAAATCAGCATCTGATTAAATTATTTGAAATCAAGAATCAAGATTTTGATTTTATTATTGTTACTCCTTTACTTATCTTTTATTTTAAAATTAAAATTTATTTGTTTGTTTTAAATTTATTTCTTCTTGGATTTTTTTGATAGAAATCTTTATTTTCTTTCAAATTCACCATATTCCTAATGTGTTATAGCAGAACAAGATAAATTGTTTTTAAGAGATTTACAAAAAAAAATGGAGAAAAAGTCTATACTTTAGAATTGCAATTTACTCAAACTGGATTTTGTATATTATTATAATTGTACTTTTGTGCTCTCCACTGTGAATTAAAGTAGCCAAAACTAGTCATAAGGAAAAAATATGCAGTGGATAGAAAGCAGAACCTGGAGTCAGGAAAACTCATCTCCCTTAGTTCAAATCTAACTTCAGACACTTTCTAGCTATGTGACCCTGGGCAATTCACTTAATCCTGTCTGCTCCAGTTTCCTTATCTGCAAAGTGAGCAGGAGAAGGAAATGGCAAACTATTCTAGTATCTTTGCCAAGAAAATCCCAATTGGGGTCACAAAGAGTCCAACCCAACTAAAATGACCGATCAATAATATTCTATTACCCAAATTTTTCTATTAAGAAAAAGAATGCTAACTTTAGGGTCAGGTCTGGGGTCCAGATCCAGCTCTGTCTCCTGGTAACTGTGGGATTGTGGGTAGAGGTGAATAAGGATTAAATGTTTACTAGCTACATCATTGTACGCCGGTGAGACATCCAGAATGTAAAGATCACCAGAGCCATGAGAGGAGCTGAATGCTGGACAGACCACCAATTGGTTAGAGCGACTCTTCAAATGCGCATTGCGCCTCGCCATCCAAAATGTGCCCAGACAGTTCACGCATTTTACAAAGTTAGTCGTCTTAGAGATCCATCTTATTTGCAAACATTCCAGTCCTGCCTGGACGACAAACTGTCTGCCAAGGGACCACTCACTGGAAGCTCAACCGAGAAATGGAACCAGTTCAGAGATGCAGTGAAGGAAACACCAAAGGCAGTCCTAGGCCCAAAACAACGCAACCACCAGGACTGGTTCGACGAGAACAACACTGCTATTGAAGACCTATTGAGCAAAAAGAACAAAGCCTTTATGGAGTGGCAAAATAACCCAAACTCTGCTCCTAAAAAGGACAAATTCAAGTCTCTCCAAGCCACGGCGCAGCGTGAGATCAGGAAGATGCAAGACCGATGGTGGGAAAAAGAGGCAGAAGAAATCCAGCGCTTTGCTGATACAAAAAACTACAAACAATTTTTCAGTGCCCTCAAGACTGACTATGGGCCATTAAAACCCACCACCACTCCCTTGCTATCCTCTGATGGTGACACTCTCATAAAAGATAAAAAAGGCATCAGCAACAGGTAGAAAGAACACTTCAGTCAGCTTCTCAACCAACACTCTTCAGTCGACCAAAGTGCCCTTGACCAGATCCCCCAAAACCACGCCATTGAACAACTTGGCGTCCCTCCTTCAATAGAGGAAGTCCAAAAAGCCATTAAACAAATGAGTGCAGGCAAGGCACCCGGTAAAGACGGGATCCCAACCAAGGTGTACAAGGCCTTAAATGGAAAGGCGCTCCAGGCATTCCACATAGTGCTGACCAGCATATGGGAAGAAGAAGACATGCACCCAGAACTCAGAGATGCCTCCATCGTAGCCCTATACAAGAACAAAGGCTCACAAGCAGCCTGTGACAACTACAGAGGCATCTCACTACTCTCCACTGCTGGAAAGATCCTTGCCCATGTTATACTCAACAGACTCCTGTCATCTGTTTCAGAGCAGAACTGCCTGAATCACAATGTGGCTTCCGACCAGATCGCAGCACCATTGACATGGTCTTCACGGTGAGGCAAATGCAGGAAAAATGCCTTGAGCAGAACCTGAGTCTCTACATTGTCTTCATAGACCTGACAAAGGCGTTTGACACAGTGAACAGGGACGCATTGTGGGTGATCCTCAGCAAGCTTGGTTGCCCAGCAAAATTCATCAAACTGATCCAACTCTTTCATGTCGACATGACAGGGGAAGTCCTATCTGGTGGAGAGACTTCCGATCGCTTCAACATCTCCAATGGCATGAAACAAGGCTGTGTCCTCGCTCCGGTACTATTCAATCTATTTTTCACCCAAGTTTTACGACATGCTGTGATGGATCTAGACCTGGGCGTCTACATCAAATACCAACTGGATGGCTCACTATTTGACCTTCGCCGCCTGACTGCAAGGACAAGGACAACAGAGAGACTCATCCTGGAAGCTCTCTTTGCAGATGACTATGCTTTCATGGCCCACCAAGAAAATCATCTCCAAACCATTGTGGACAGGTTCTCCATCGCAACAAAACTGTTTGGCCTGACTATCAGCCTCAGCAAAACAGAGGTGCTGTTCCGACCTGCACCAGGGAGGCCAACGAACCAGCCGTGCATTACAATTGACGGCACGCAGCTTTCTAACGTCAACACTTTCAAGTACCTGGGCAGCACCATCGCCAACGACGGGTCCCTAGACCACGAGATTAATGCCAGGATCCAAAAGGCCAGCCAGGCACTCGGGCGGCTGCGCTCCAAAGTCCTCCAACACAGAGGTGTAAGCACTGTGACGAAGCTCAAAGTGTACAACGCAGTGGTCCTCAGCTCGCTCCTGTATGGTTGTGAGACATGGACACTGTACCGGAAGCACATGAAACAGCTGGAGCAATTCCACCAACGCTCCCTCCAGTCAATCATGAGGATCCGATGGCAGGACCGAATCACCAACCAGGAAGTCCTCGACAGAGCCAACTCCACCAGCATCGAAGTCCTGGTCCTCAAAGCCCAGCTACGATGGTCTGGACACGTCATCCGCATGGACCCACAGCGAATACCAAGACAGGCATTCTACGGTGAACTGTCAGCTGGACTCAGGAAACAAGGCCGACCAAAGAAAAGATTCAAGGATCAGCTAAAGTCCAACTTGAAGTGGGCTGGCATTACACCAAAGCAACTAGAACTCGCTGCCTCTGACAGAAGCAGCTGGTGAACCCACATTAACCAGGCTGCCACCACCTTTGAAGATGAATGACGTCGACGTCTTGCCGCTGCGCGTGAACGCCGACACCAGGCCACACCCACACCTCCCGTAACAACTGGCGTCCCACGCCCCATGTGCCACAAACTGTGCGCCTCAGCCTTTGGACTCCAAAGCCACATGAGGGTACACCGTAGATGAAACTGCACAAAGACAATCGTCATTCTCGGTCACCGAGAGACTACCACTATACTAGATGCCAAACATTGTGGCAAATTATTTACAAATATCCCATTTAATCCTCACAACAATACTGGGAGGGAGGTGCTATTGTTATCCTCATTTTATAGTTGGGGAAACTGAGTCAAGCAGAGGCTAAGTGAGTTGCCCAGTGTGACACAACTAGAAAGCCCTCTGAGGCTAAACTGAGACACTGAGGTCTGACTTGAGGTCTATCACTCTATCCACTGCACCTCTAGCTAAACAAGTGACCAACTCTCTTTTCCTCCCAGTAAAATGGGGCTGAGACCTATCTCCTAGGGCTACCATGCATTTCAGATAAGATAACAAATGCAAAGAACCACTTTTGTAAACCTTAAGACAATGTCCAAAAGTAAGGTATTACTATCACTCCACAATCCAGTGCTCTCTCTGTTGTATTGGGCTAGCTCCCAAATAATGCTATTAAAAATTATGTCAGGGGCAGCTAGATGGCACAGTGGACAGAGCACAGTAGTGTCAGGAGAACCTGGGTGCAAACCTGGCCTCAGATACTTCCTTGCTGTGTGATCCTGGACATGTCATTTAACCCCAATTGCCATGCTTTTGCTGCTTTTCTGTCTTAGGACTGATACTAAGACAGAAGGTAAGGGCTTTAAAAACAACCAAGAAAACAGAAAGTTATGTAGACTCAGTGATCCATTATTCTAAGTCCTGCTTGTCAATCAGTGTTGGGGGAGGTATTCAGGAGTTTGTAGCTTTGTTTCATTACCTGCTATTTTGTCATATATCCCTCCCTGTGATGCCTGTAGCCCGACCTGGAAATTCTCAAAGACTCCTACACTGGGGAGGAACTGGCTAATGTGGATCTATCCAAATTGTCTTTATTTCATTATGAAAGTTTTCAATAAAAGATGGCCCCATCTTCCAACCACTGATGATCTCCAATGATCATTATTTGGCTATCTTGCAGTGCTTATAATAAACTTCTTTTAAATCTCTTTGTCCTGAGTTTTGCCTCCTTAATCAGGGTAAAAGACCAAACAAAGAATTTCCCTTTCCACAATGCACATGAATGCTCTTTGAAAAAGGGAGAGCAGGGTTGTAAGATGGATAGATCAATGGCTTTAGAATGGGAAGAAGACCTGAGTTCAAATTCAAGCTCTGCCCCTCACTAGTTCTGTGATTTGGGGCAATTCTAAGTTTATTGAGGCATTATAGTTTTTAAGGATAGCCTAAATCCAAATTCCCATAATACCATCAATTTTTACTCATCCCTGTGGATTTCCAAAGGGCAGGAAGCCTGACTTCACCTCCAATTTTCGGCATTTAGAGTGAGATCCACACATCCCTCTGAGTGTGTCACTAAATAGAAGAATCAATCGGTATCACTCAAGAGGTACTACAGTCTAGCACAAAGTAGGCAGAAGTCCTGGGTCTGATTTTTGTATAATCAATTACCGCCTGTGACTTAATTCCCTATTGTCTGAATGTTTTTCTGCTTAAGGCATCAGCAAACAATAAATCATCTTCCTATCTTTGCCATCATGTATGGGCTCATTACTTCCCACATGGTAATTATAATCAGCAAAAGAACCTAAAGTAAGGAGGGGGAAAGTCTTCACAATGAAATGGTCTTTAAAAAAAATTTCTTACAGCTTTACAACTTTAAATGAACAAAGATCACCATCCTATGCGTGGTTCCTATTCATTATTTCAACTCTGTCATTTTACCTATTGGAGAAACTCTTAATGAGTCCATCCACTTAAGGAGAGAAAAATACTTAAGAAACTTGAAGATTCTGTAGTTTTATGTTTTAAGTGCACAGATAACTTTAATATCTAAATTGAAAAATGAGAAAAGTATCCATGGGGAAAAGAGGGCTTATTGAAGCCTCCCTTAAGTTCATCAAGTGTTGTCATATATTTCTATAAAAATTTTTGAATTGGTTAAGTGCAATTTAGGAGAATATATTCTCTCTCTCTCTCTCTCAGGGTTCACAGCAAGTGAAATATAATCTATGTTTTGATTGACTATAGGATATGACTAGAACTACTCATGTACTTGACATACCTTAGGAAAATACTGATTCCTGGAGGCAAAGATATTGGACTAGATGACTTTTCACCCCTCTGATTCTATGATTCATTCATCACCGACTAGCAAAACTAAGATAATATAGTTGGTAGAGATTCTATGATTTCCTAAGCCTTTTGTTTTAGATATAGTTTAAAAACATGGACATTTGCATGTTTCTGTACATATATTTGTATATGCCTAAGCACATACATATATAGATTTCCTATAAACTGGTTCTAGTGAAAAAAATATTCCCCTTTCCTATCCTTACTTTATGTTTTGCTGTGATAATCTGTGGCATTCTAGATGGGACCTGCTATATGGTCATTAGCTGCTCGATAGAGTTGACAACAACTCCCAGATAGCAGCGAAGTCAATCTTAGCTATAAAGAGTTGGATTGAGGATATGGAATATTAATAGAATATCTTCTTTCCTTTAAAGCAGTTTAGCCTTGATAACATAGTTTCCGTAGTTTTGGCTGGTTTTTCAAACTGGAGGATCAGAAGTCAGATAGAAGAAAAACAAATTCCTTTGCATCCCTTCCCTTGGCTAGTCTGGTAGTAAGAGATTGAATTTCAGCTGAGATGTTAGAATCAAAGAATCTCTGGGTTGGAAGGGACCTTAGAAGGCCATTCATTCCTCTAACCCCTACCTGAATAGGAATGTCTTCTTCTATACCCAGAGAAGCATTCACCTGGCTTCTGTTTGAAAACTTGTAATGATGAAGAAATCACTGCCCTCATTATCGTTTTGGACAATTCCTAGGAGTAGCAAAACATGTCACAATCTTGACCAGTAATTGGGGTTTCATTCAAACAGTCTGTGCAAGTCAGCAGTACTTGCTGATACTTGTAGATAGCAGGAGAAGCTCTTTCTTATAAGCTAATATTTAAGCAATATATTTTCACAAGTAAGGATTAATTGATTACATTCTACCTAACTCTATGCTAAGTGCTAAGAGGATTACAGAATTGGGGGTGGACAATAAGCATTTATTAAATATCTATTAGCTATATGGAGGACACTTTGCTGAGTAATTTACAACGATGATCTCATTTGATCCTTACAATATCCCTAGAAGGAAGGTGCTATTATGATCTTCATTTTGCAGTTGAGGAAACAGAGGTAGGCAACACTTAAATGACTTCCCCAAGGTTACACATCTAATAAATGGCTAAGGACAGATTTAACCTCAGGTCTCCTTGACTCCAGACTCAAAAATCTGTGCTCTATGATGCCACCTTGCTGCCTCAAATGAACATAATTTAATTTAATTCTCCAGACATGCAAATATTAAGTGCCTACTATATAAAAGGCACTCTGCTATGTGCTAGATTGTGCCCCCCTCCATCTCTTTCTCTAAGAACCCCTGGTTTCCTCTAAGACTCAACCACCTTTATCAGGAAGTCTTTCCAGTGTCCCCCTGGCTCTTCCCTAGCTTAGAATGCCTTCCCTCTAAAATTATCTTCCATCCATCTGCTCTGTAGTCATCTTGTACACATCTACATGAGTGTATATGGCTTCCCCATCAGTGTTAACTGTTGGAGGGCAGACATTTTTTATCTTTTTATTTGTCTTACTAGAGCCCAGCACAGTGCCTGACCCATTGGAAGATTTTCTAAACATTCTCTATTAAGTTGATTGAAAATAGTCCCTGCCCTCAAGATGGTTATGATTGATTAACCAAAAATAACACATTTCACAAAGAAATAAATGCAAAGTATATGCTATGTAAGACAAAATTATTTTAAGAGGAAAAGATTGGCAGTAGCTAAGGAAATCAAGAAAGGTCTTCTGTAGGAGGTAGCTATTGAACTGAACCTTAAAGGTAGATGGGGCAGAGGAAAGAAGGAAGTATAACTGAGGCATGGAGGATGACTTAACAAAGGCATACAGGTAGGAGATAGAATGTCAAATGCCGGGATCCATTGGCAGGCCAGTTTTACTACAATAGAGAGCATATGAATACGAAAAATAAGAAAATGCATTGAGAAAGGTGCCCAGATTATTGAGTGGTTTCTGGCACACTATTAATTAGAGGTGAATTAGCTATTACATCTCTCTTCTCATCCTCAGCCCTTCAGTATTTTTAGGGTTTAGGCAGATGTTTCTTGTGTTCCCATGATTTTAGTGCTTTAAACCCCCCTTCCCCCAAATTCTTTTAACCATCCAACAGTTGGGTTAGCTCTTACCCAGGAATATTTACTTTGAAGTTAGGGCTAGAGCATACTTTTCCCCTCCACATTTCAGAAGCATAATCCTATCCTAACCCTACTTAGTCCCTGACAGGAGAATTGAGCAACCCAGGGGCTGACCTTGTGATTTTTAGCTTATCTCTATTCTTGTAAAATTCCATTAGTTCTACCAAATTCTATGTCTATAGCAACCCTTGCCTTTTCCCTTGCCTTCCAAAATGTTGATTTTTCAGAGTTTCCCCTTAGGGCTCCTTGCCATATTTGGCCTGACATCCTGGCCTCCACCACCCCAGTAGCTTGAGCTTCCAAGTTAAGTACTATTACTTTTTCTAGATCAGAAAAAGAACAAATGAAAGAAGATTAAAAACCCAAAGTTGTTTTGATTTACATTCTCTCATCATTAATGATTTGTAGTATTTTATCATTTAGATATATTTAGGTTTGATTTCTTCATCCAAAAACTGTGTCCTACCTTTTGACCATTTATCAATTGGGGAATGGCTCATATTCTTATGTATTTGACAAAGTTCTCTATAGTTTAGATATGAGACCTCTATCCAAGAAAGTGACTACAAATTTTTTCTCAACCTACTACTTTCCTTTTAATCTTGGCTACATTAGTTTTATTTGTACAAAATCTTTTGAATTCAAAATTATCCATTTTTCTTCTCACAATGCTTTCTATCTCTTATTTATTTATAAATTACTCTCCTATCTATAGATCTAATTGTTAATATGTTCTGCATTCTTCTAATTTGCTTATGATATCTTCCTTTATGCCTAGGTTATGTACCCATTTTTATTTATATTAGTAAATGGTGTAAGATATTGATCTACAAATCAAAATAACTCTAAGAAGCCATTTCACACCTTCAGACAGGCTAAAATGAAAAAAAGGGCAAAATGACAAATATTGGAGAGGATGTGGAAAAATTTGGACCCTAATATACTGTTGATGGAACTGTGAAATGATCCAATCATTTTGAAGAGTGTTCTGAAATTATAAAACTATTTTTCCTTTTGGCCAAATAATACAATGCAGATTGATTTCCTTAGATGAATAGGGGGAAAGGAAAATAACTTATTTGTTCTAAAATATTTATAGCAACTCTCTTTGTTGTGGCAAAGAACTGGAAATTAAAGGGATGCCCCTCATTTGGGGAATGGCTAAACAAATTATGGCATATGATTGTCATGGAATACTACTGCACTGTAAGAAATGATAACAGGTTAATTTTAGAAAAACATGGAAAGACCTACATGAAGTTATGAAGAATAAAGTGAGTAGAACCAAGAGAATATTATATATAATAACCAAAATGTTGTTTGAAGAATGACTAATACATGTCCACCTCCAGAGAAAGAACTGAAAACAAGAAATAAGTAAGACATAGTTGTATATATACATGCATTTTTTTTGTCAAATTCTTAACTTGGGAGGAGGGGAGAGGGAAAGAGTGACTAGATATTTTAATGTCACAAGCGAATTAATTAAATTTTCAAAAGTTATTAAAAACCTAAATTCATTTCTCAAAGTCACAGGACCTAAAGAGAGGGAGAGTGACATCCCACATTCTTTCTTCCCAAACTTACTCCATAGCGTCAAATCAATGAGTGAACAAGAATACTACCAGAATAAAAATATTACTGTGCCTTAGTCAGATAGATTTAAAGATATGGGCAATTCCAGTCATAGAAGTAATGAAAAGAAGCTACCTCCAACTACATGATAATCCAATACTGAATGTTCATAAATTGGTCAGGTGTCATGTCCATAGAAATAGGTCTCTGGGATCTCCTATATGAGTTCCCTCATCTTATGTGGTCTAAGCATGCATCAAACACCCATTATAGTAGGTCAAAGACTTTGAATTTTATCCTCGAGGCAATCAGGAGCCATTGGAAAGTTTTTGAGTTGAGGAAAGAGATGACATTGGTATAGATTGGATCACCAATTTAGAGTTTATTTAATCCAATCTCCTTATTTTATAGATGAGGAAAGGAATGCAGAGTTTATAATTTGCTTTCACATGTTTTAGAAACATCAACTTGGCATCTGTGTAGAGAATGGATTGGAGAGGGAGAAATTAAATGTAGGAAGGCTATAACAATATACCAGGCAAGAGTTGACTAAGTTTTAAATTTGTGGGAGAGAAAGGGACATATATGAGATGTGGAGGGAATAAACCTAAGAAGTTCTGTCAAATGATTAAATATGGCATTGGAAGAGAAGACAATTCCAAAATTTTGAACCTGAGGAACTGGATAGATTGTGGTGCTTTCAACAAAATGTATAAATGGCATAATGGGCTGATGATAATACCTTGGCAGAAAGTAAAAGGCCTTGGCATCACATATTGAGCTTGATTCCTTGAGACCTTATAGTTTAGCTGGGAAGACAAGATATACATACTTAGAATAATAAGAACACAGTTAAGTGGTTTGTTTAAAATCATGGATCATGAAGAGACCTAGAATTTAATTCAACTTCTTCAGTTAACAGATTAAAAAATAAATCATAAAGTATATGACTTACCCAAGGTTACATAGCTTTTAAATGTGATTTTTGTTTAGTTATTTTTGGTCATGTTTGATTTTTTATGACTCCATTTGGGGTTTTCTTGGAAAAGATACTGTAATGGTTTGCCTTTTTCTTTTCCAGCTCATTTTCATGGAAACTGAATCAAATAATATTAAATGACTTGCCTAGGACCACATAGCTAATATTTGAGGCCAGATATGAATTCAGGAAGATGCCTTCCTGCCTCCAGGCTAATGCTCTATCCACTGCATCACCTAGCTACCCCTTTTAATGTGACATTCACAACTAAAGGACTCCTAACCCAGGACTTCTATCATCCCATTCTAATGATAAAATGTCTCTATGTGCAATAAAAATTCAGAAGAGGGATCAGAGTGGGCTGGAGTATTCAGTATAGGTTTCATAAATATTATTGGTCTTGATTTAAGCTTTCAAGGATTTGAAGGATTTTAATAAGCAAAGAGAATTCCAAAGCATTCAATGCAGGGCAAGAAACAAAGGCACTGACAAAAATACGTAAACTGGTTGAAAGATAATGATTATCTCATCCTAACTAGAGAACTGAGGTTTACTGAAAAATAATGAGTACTAGGGTAAGAGATGTGAGTAGGGCAACATAATGAAGAACCTAGCAAACCGAGCAAAAGAATATATATATATATATATATATATATATATATATATATATATATATATATATACATATATATATATATATTTAATAAGCAGTCATTGGGAACCCATATGTGTTCTTGAACTGGAGGACGATCCAATAAAACTGTTTTAGGAAGTTCAATTTGGAAGTATCAGTGTACAGACCGGATATGAATGGAAGAGGGTGGAAGTAGGATGGCCACAGCCTATTTACAATAATTGAAGAGGGGATGAAAATGAGGATTATAGTCAAATTAGTTAGAATAGAGAAGAAAAAAAATCTAAGAGACTTTTCATAAGAATGTTGTATTTAAAAGAGATCTTAGACCCATTTCAACCACCTCACTTTATAGAGATTGAAAAGATTATTATATGTAGGACACTTTTCTAGATGGAATGAGCAATAGAAAAAAAAAGTTTAAAACACAACCTCTGCCCTCAAGGAACTGACAATGAAAGGTAGGAAACAAGGAGAAAATGTCAAATATACAATGTATATGTGTTTGGAAAAAAGCAAGGGAGGGATCAGAATTGAAATAAATCAATGTAGAAGGGGAATTAGTTGGGGTAAAGCTTCTTGGAGAATATGCATTTTTAACAAGGCCTTTAAAAAAGTTTGTTTTTATTGTTTGATATTTTAAAATCATCATCACTTCATAACACCCTGACCCATAGAAAATCACATACCCCATGGTAACAAAGCAAATGAGTCCAAAATAACCACCAAGTCTGTGAGTCTATGAAACATTTCATACCTGTAGCCTGCCATCCAAAAGGAAAATGTATGGCATCATGGTCAATCTTCTGAGGAACATTCCTTGCATTCCAATGGACTCTAGTGGTGACTTAAATTAATTTGAAAGTGTCTAAGGCCATATTTGAACTTGTATCTTTCAGAATCTGAGACTGATGCACCTATCCGCTATGCCACCTAGCTGCTCAGTCATATTCTTTCTTTTCAAAATACATTCTACTACTCTACTACTACAACTTTGAAAGTCCTGAAAAATACAACCAAGTCCCTTCAGTAAATGTTGTTGGGGAGAACTCGTAAAGCTCAACTTGAAGCAGGAGAGTGAGTTCTTATTCCAATCACTATAGCCACAAACTAATCTTTGCTTTGATTGGAGTAGACCACCTATGAGTTTAATTAATTTAAGTCACATTCATTAATATTGCTATGGTAATTTTATAGTTTATTTTGTTATTGAACCAGGTTTTAAAGAGAGTGATCATATAGATTAGCAGATATATTAAGAATCTTGGTCCGATTTGCTGTACCACCTCAAACTAATACCAATAATCACATTAAATCCAAGATTCACACTCTATATCAACTCACCAAAAAGGAACAAAAGAAAACCTATTCTATTTGCATTATTTTTTTTAAGTTTTTTACTCACAAAGAAAAACAATGAGGAACAAACCTTGATCCCCCTTTGGCTGGCAAATCGCCAAGGTTTGGTATCTATTCTCAAAGTGGACCTTTTGAAGTGGATGATGATACCAACTTTGAAAGTTCTGAAAAATGCAACCAAGTCCCTTCAGTAAATGTTGTTGGGGAGAACCCTAAAATTCAACTTGAGGCAGGAGAGTGAGTTCCTGTTCCAATCACTATAGCTACAAACTAATCTTTGCTTTGGTTGGAGTAGACAACCTATGCGTTGAATTAATTTAAGTCACCATTGTCCTCTCAAAAGCTGGAGCAAGTTGCCAACCTCCTGGGGGTGAATTAGCTCACTATTGTTCATCATTAAGAATTTAGAGAATCATGGCCCTTTTACCTGCTGGAGTACCCAAGCGTCCGGGTACACATACCACCACACCGGCTCATCATAATACTTGCTGTTCACAGCACTAAGAACTTGTCAGATACAGATGGTGATGTTGACTTCTCAATAGGAAAAAAAAGAGAAGGGGGGCTAAATTAGACTTCTATAAAAAGAATATTGCATATTTATTTCCACAATAACGCCAAGGAAAAACGTTAGTCAAGAAGCAAGCAATTGGGTGAATAAATAAGCTTGTCTTTGTTCTCATCAATTAAGTTATTACATCAGTTGGAAAACCAGTGAATTATAATACAGATGTTTAATGAAACACTGCTGTGCCTATAAGTCAAACTCCTATTTTGTGGTGTGATTTTGGCTGCATAGTTTTGTGTGTGTTAAACCGTATTTATTAGCTGATACCCATTATTATTTTGAGCAAGGTATAATTCAGTTGTCAGGCTCTAGCACTGGGAAGGAGATTTAATCAGTAAGAGCCGCTTTGCTGCTGAGTATAAAACAATGTGGGTTTCATGAAGCAATCACGCCAGTGTGAAAAAATGGGATTAATTAGTATTGTACAAGAACAGGCAGCATGCTCATTAAAACCTTGTGAGCTGCTTCTTGATAAACTGCCACTTGATAGGGCCGCATTAATGTGACAAGGCAAAGACTTTATTTCCAAATCCTTCCTGATTGTATCTCACTTTTAAGTTACCTGAATGAACTCTCCCTGGCTTTGGGAACACCAAGATCAGAATGACTGTAAGGGATCCCCTCACCACCTGGACCAAGGAAGCAAGCTCCAAGAGGAGGACTTCAAAGACAACTTTTTTTTTTTTGCTCTCAGTCAAACATAAATCAATAGCTGTAAATGAAGCTGCTGCCAAAGGTGGGGAATTTGCATTTACACTCAGCAGGTCGGACTGAAACTAATCTGACAATTGGCAGCCACCTTAATGAAGCCCATAGACAAAGTCTCAGCCTATTTGTTTACCAAATGCTTCCCATGTTTGTAGCTGCAGAAGGACTTATGTGTATTCCTAGGGCTCCAGACAGTCATAGAAGGAAGAAAAATAGATAGGTACGACTGTCAGGACATCTGTGCCTCACAGAACATGTTCATTAGTTCTCATTCATTAATAGGATAAATTTCTAAAAATTTCTGTCAAAACAGTCATAAACTTTCTTCTTCTTCTTCTTCTTCTTCTTCTTCTTCTTCTTCTTCTTCTTCCTCTTCCTCTTCCTCTTCCTCTTCCTCTTCCTCTTCTTCTTCTTCTTCTTCTTCTTCTTCTTCTTCTTCTTCTTCTTCTTCTTCTTCTTCTTCTTCTTCTTCTTCTTCTTCTTCTTCTTCTTCTTCTTCTTCTTCTTCTTCTTCTTCTTCTTCTTCTTCTTCTTCTTCTTCTTCTTCTTCTTCTTCTTCTTCTTCTTCTTCTTCTTCTTCTTCTTCTATTCTTCTTCCTCCTCCTCCTCCTTCTCCTCCTCCTCCTCCTTCTCCCTTTTTTCCCCTTCTTCAACCAATGAAGATATCATTGACAAAGCCAGTCAGAGCTGCTTGCCCACCACCAGCATGCTTTGAGTAAACTCTGTTTTGGGTATGTATGAGACTTTTGTAGCTCAGACACTGCCCAAACTGGAGGAATTTTGAGAGTTGCTTGCATCTCAAAATGTCAGTTTTGCTCTGTGGCTTTTTGACAGAACCATTCCAAAATTGTAGTTTGAACTCTAAAAGAGTGAGCCAGAGGAAGATACAGATGGGTTTGTGGTTCCAATGTGGCCCTGGTTTCTGGTCACAGACCCTGTGGGCTGAATTGCCTGCCACAAAGTTCATTTACCCATCAGGATGGATTTGTCAGGGTGGAAAATGCCACCCTAGAACTTGGGTTCCCATGAGGTTTTTCCAACTATTTTGGTTTTAAGAGGAAAAGAATATTGTTAAATCTCAATACCTATTCTGTGAAATGCCTTCTACCATTGTGGTCTGTTATCAACCAAAGGGGCTTTACAATCAAACTACAGCTTTTCCATTCAAACAGAAGTTTCAAGGTTTTGGATTGAAGTCCAGCCCTCTTAAGCTGGCCACATAGGGGTAAGAAGAAGGCTTGAACCAAGCCAGGCCTTGAAGTGTTATTAATTTAAGCCCCACCATCTCATTGTTGTGATTTGAACTGCTTGATATAATGCAATATGACAGCCATTGAATTAATAGAAAATGGGATTCAGCTCATGAAATTTCACACAAAATCAAGACACAGAGACAGACAAAGTAAAGGCAGAAAGACAGACAGATAAATACTGTCTAATTTTTTATATTTAAAAGGAAATTGCTCTTCTGATGATGCATTAATAGAATTTATCATGTGTCCAAGGCACTGTCAGAGATCTCTCCTTGCCATCCTAGTGCTTGGAGGAATAAAGCAGCAAAGATTCTCTTTTTGTTTCTTCTGTTTTAGCAAATGAGCTGCCTAGAGGTAATGTACCATAAGTGGAAACCCGTCCAAGGCATGATCCAATAATAGGAACTTTCTCCCCCTCCTTGCTGGGTGAGAGTCTCCTGGCAAACTCCCTATAGCCCTTCAGGTGGTCACCTGCTTGATTTATAATCCTATAGTCGGGAAGAGGTTAGCTAGGTAATTTAAATCATTGGTTTTCTCTAATGAACTGGGGCCAGGGAGAAAGCACTTTGCATTATAAAGGCTCCATTTTGCCCTTACTTATGCCCCACATACTTTATCTCAAATTTTTACATAATTTATATGAAAATGTGGCGTGATCTAGCTGAGCCACTGAAAATCATTCAAACGAAGTATCATTTTCCCCCAGTTTCCTTACAGTTCACAGAAAGCCCATGTCAGATGTTCAAGCCCAGGAGCAACTAAAAATAGGCAAGGGAGGAGAGACACTGACCCCAAGGAGGGAGTTATATAAACTCTTTGCCACAAAATTGTCTTTAAAAGCTCTAGAGTTGTGAATATTCAAAGTGTCTGGTAGAAGCACTGATTTACCTGGCAGCAAATTTATATCTTTAAAAAACAAATCTCTGATCCTGTTGGTCATTTTGGGTTTTATCCCAAGAATCAGCTATTTTTAAGCTGTGATCCCATCATAGTCCTCTCATCCTTGATTTTAGAGTAAAAGCTACAAGAAAACTTAGAGGTCATCTAGTTGAACTCCATCATTTTCTAAAGGAGGAAACAGAGGTGCAGAGAGATGAAGTGACTTGCAAAAGGTCACACACAAGTTAAGTGTCAGAGCTGGGATTTGAACTAGGATCCCTGGGAACCAAATTCTGTGCAAAGCTCTCAGATCAAGCAGCTTCTTTGAGAACTTTTTTTTTTTCTGTTATAATGGGAATGACCTCTTTTTTTCTCTTTTCCTGGAGGAACAAGATTATGACCCAGGTGAAGAGCCTCATAAAGTATATGATTATTACTAGTGTTTATATCATTTGCTCACATTTTTATAACTTTATAACCTCAAAAGCTTTCCTTATAATAACTCTATTAGGTAGATAGTACAAGGATTATTATTACCCCCATTTTACAAATGATGTAACTGAAGTACTGAGACTTGGAGGGGAGAAGTGACCTGCCCAAAGTCAAGCAGTCAGCTCTCAAATCCACAGGTGTGTTTTTAATGCTATTTCCTCTACTGCTTTTCCTTTGTGCCTCCTTCCCCCATTTCCTTTGGCCATTTCTATGGTTTCGTTAAAATGGGAAATTAGAAAAAAATTCTTGGAAATTAGAAACTTCTTTTTGCCTTTCTTTGTATTTCTAGTGATAAGAAAAATATCTAGCAAACTGTAAGCATTTAATAAATGTCTGTTGAGATTTGATTGATTGATCTTATTGCTTCAATACTATTAGAGGTTATTTTTTAAGAATTGCAATTGTTTATATTAATTCAACAAAGAAGTAGACAATTTGGAGCATTTAAAAAAACTAAAAACTCTATTATGAGTCTTCTATATACTTAAATATCAATTACTTTAGTTTTTAGTCACGTTGAAGTCTCTTTCCTGTGGAATCAGCAGATTCAAAATCACTGAGCAATTACAGCAGCTCTGGAGAAATTTTGTGTTAAGGAACTTTCATCCAGAGGCATTAAGAACTAGAAAGGAGGCTAGAGCTCACCTAGTCTAACATCCCTCACTCTCTTTACTTTATTTATTGATGAATTAACTAAGAAACTGAGACTAAGCAGGGGGTGTATAGTGGCAATGAAGAAACTAAAACCCAGATTGTCTTATTTCTAGACCAGAATAAATTCTTCTCCATCACTATCTTTAAGCAATCAGGTCTTTCTTACCCATAGTTCTTATAGGAGTCATAGAATTGAACTAAATTAGAATTTAAATGTCTGTAGCTATGAGATGAGTTGGAAACTGGCTTGTGGCTGAAATAAACCTGATTCTTGCACCTTTGGAGTCCTCATTCAAAATCTAGTGAGGTTGACAGAGTAGGGAGGTGTACTGTGTCATATGGATTGGCCCACTTTCTGTAATTAAATGATCCCTTTCTCTAGCTGGCAAATAATACATATAAGGATGAAGTAGAAGAAAGAAACTACTTAAAGGACAGGAAATAAAAAAGAAGCCCATTATAGATTCAATTCAGTGCCTACTGTCCCTCCTCTCCATAGGTCACTGTCCTAGTGCTAAAAGTGATAGGGATTGTGAGGGGGTGGGAAGAAATGGAAGAAAGGCTCTCCACCCTGGAGGAATTTACAAGCTTGTTGGTCAGATGATGAATACATGCATCCACTCACATACACAAATTCAAAGACATGTACACAGTTAAATAGTAACACGGGATTAAAAAAAATAATTACAAGGGCTGACCTTGAGTCAGAAGACCTTGGTGCATGTCCGAAGCCAACTATTTATTAGCTAAGAAACTGAGTAAATCAGTTTCCTCATATTGAGAGCCATGTTCTATTAGATAATGCTGAAGTTCTCTTCTACTATTGATAATTTATGATTTCGCACTTCTAAAGTGAAGAATATAGAGAGAAGTTCAGAGATCAGTGATGGGGAAAGGCTTCATGAAGAGATGAGGTTACAGTTTGGCCTTGAAGGATTGGCAGGCAATTTCCATAGGCAAAAGGAAGAGTATTTCAATCAAGAGAACCAAACATGCTTCTTACACAATCACAGAATCAACTTCAAAGGACTCTCATAAATTATCTAGTCTAAAGGTTCCTAAATTGGGGGGCAGGAGCGCTGTGGCAATCTAGTGAAGTCTATGGGCCCCTTCTCATAATGATGTTTGTTGAATTCATAATTGAATAAAATACTAAATTTCAGTGAGGCTAGTTAAAATAAAGATATATATTTCCTATACAAGTTCATGGATACTCCCTTCTCCCCTTGACCATTAAATCTATCCTTAGGATTCAGGTTAAGAACTTCCAATATAATTCAACCCACTCCTGGATAGGAATCCCTAGCAATAATCATAAGATCATAGATTTAGAGCTGGAAACCTCCTCATTTTATAGATGAAAAAACTGAGGTCCCGAAATTCCCAGGTTTATATAGATAAATTTAAATAACTACATAAGTCATCATCATCATCATCATCGTCGTCGTCATCTATATTATCACCACTATCATCATTTTTAATAGTGATGGTTGTGATGATATTAAATGACAGAAGCATCATTTGAATGTGGGGCATCCTGACTCCAGGCCTACTTTACTACTTTTACTACTACACTAAGCAAAAGGATCTATAAATATGTTAGAATGGTGCCCTGGAACACTTATAACAACTGCTGTTCAATGGCTGAAGATATTATATGATTTGGAATAACTTCATTTGTTCAAATTTGTTGGAACACAATTATGTGCAAAAGTCTTCCCCCCCCCCCCCCATAGGGTGGTGTCATGCACTGGCTTAGAAATGCCAGGTATTAAAATACTTTAAAGTATACTGGGAAAAATGCTCTTTTCAAAATACTTTTGCCAACTGCTCATGTTACAGTAATGCAGGAAGTGCTATGATTTCCTCTGGTAAATGGTGGTACCGTGTAACAAAATATCCAGGATACAAGTTGATGCTTGTTTTTAGATGTCTAGAGAATCAGAGAGGGGGGGAAAAAGAATGAGGAAATGCTGAGTGATTGATTACATGGGAGCAAGTACTCAAGTTATTAGTTTCAAAACAATGCAAACCCAATCCTGTATCTTCCTTTCTCTAATAAATTCAGAATGAGCTTCAGTGGAGCAAATTTCCTAGCCAGCGCATTGGGAATCAACAACAAAACAAGATGGTTGCCTGTGAGGGGACCTCTGATCTTCCATTGTTGCAAGAAGGCTCCTCTTTCTCTGTGATAGATTCTCCATCTCTACCAATGTGGAAAAGAGGCTCTGGGGTAGAGGGAGAGTAGAGATTCTGAGCAGGGGGAGGAGCTGTTCTAAGTGCCTTCACATGGCCACAGTTACTATAGCAACCTCTTCCTTTGTCTACATGTGTTCAGAACGGCTGCCTCATTTATAGTCTGGCACTCAGGTAAGGCAGCTTGTGTCGTGACATTAGGAAACTAAGACCTGGAAAAACAAACATGCTTAAGCAAATACACATGCACAACCATCCACCAAGAAGTCATTTCCTAGATTAAGTTCAAGGACCTCTTTCCGACTTAAGATTTTGCCAATGTCTTGATGTAGATGTCTATGTCTATTGTTATATTTGAAGATGATATTAAGTAATTCAATTATAGGCTTTAATTTTATTTATTGTCACCCAGATGGCTATCACTTGAATTTTTGAGACCATTCTTGCAAAAACAAATTTAAAAAAATATTTAAAGAACTAGGACCCTAAACTCAAAGCATGGTCTACTGAAACGTGTTCCTTCTGCAGCTTTTTCCTCTTAAAAGAAAAAAAGAGATTCAAAAACAAAACAACAACATGAGTCTAAACTCTCATTTTTAACTGGTGGTAGGAAAAACATTCTCCATCATAAAGGAGAATTCTCCTTTCTACTTTATATTTATGGAATTGAGGAAAAGCAGGACACAAATTATATTTTATAGAACTCATGACTGAGTTTGAGAATTTTTTTTTTAAAATCTGGCAGACCAAAATGTTGTAAGTTCATTTTACTAGATGATAGTCAAATAGCATCAGGCAATAAGAAGAGATGGAAACTTAGAGTTTCAAAAATGTTAAGATAGAATAGAGAGGCAAAGTAGTTATTATCTGGGGAAGTTAGAGAGGAAATGGTAGAGGAGATATCCTGGAGTCAAGAAAGCCAGTCCCAAAGCCAGAAAACCAAAGAATATTATTTGATAGATATAGTCTTAATCTTCTCAATCTACTGATTTAATAAAAAATCATTGGAATTTACATCCAAATTACTTATGGAAAGTTGCATTGATATTATGAGAAACTTTTACAGCCAGTTTTGCTGAAACATATTTACTTTAAAAATGAAGATTACTAAGAGAGCTTAATCAAATATATTTATTAATTAAATGACAATCCCAATGTCTTTAACTTTCATGAAGAGACAAATAAGAAACCCACATAATATTTTTTAAAAATCACCTAAGCATCACTAGAGCTGAAACTAGCATTTTTGGTGCCCCAGGCAAGCGGCACAAATCCTGCTGAGGTGAAGTCACATAAGATGTACACCCCTGTCAAACTTGAAAAAAACACACAACTCTTAGATAGTCAGAAAAACCAAGTCTTTACTCAGGATAGGGATAGGTCCAATATTTGGTCACTACACAGATCCCAGCACCAAGATCTACCCTGGGAACTGTATCCCTGGGAGAAGGCACCACACTAGATACCAGATCTGAAGAGGGGCAGAGCTGGGGATCTTTTATATCCTCTGGGGAACTTGGTACAGCAAGCCTGCATAGACAAATTGCAAGCAGGCTGCAAAGAGGTCTGCAGCCAGTATCAGGGAGTGGTCAGCTATAACAATTTCCAATGAAAGGGTCAAACTAAGACCTGGGCTTCCAGAGACCGATCTTTAATACAATGGGAGCAGCTTCTAAAACAAATAAAGGCACTCAACATTTTTACTATATCCACTAATCCCACCCACACTAGGGTTCAATCCAAAACAGGTATGCCTGGTACTGGGGTTTCTCAAAGGGCAGGGGTAAAATTGAGGTGTCCAGATTCCATACTGACACCCCAAAATCAACTTTTTCAGGTAGATTCAATTGTAAGGCATAAAAGAAACATTGGAACACCAAGTCCAATGAGGGGAGACCTCAGAACAACTTGTTACTAATTATTCTTGCTAAGTACAGTTATTTCTATATTCTATATAAAGCTATAAATTTTTATAAATATTATATGTATATATAATTATATATATATACATGTATATACATGTATATACATATATATTTATATGTTGCTAAAGAAAATCAAGGGCTATCCTGGTCAGAACTAGGGAAGGTCTAGCTAGGGCTTTGCTCCTCAATAGGTGGACTTCACCTCTACAGGGGTAGTCAGTGATATTTTGAACAACAGGTGGATGGATTATCCTGGCTTTATTGTCCTAGATAATTTCAGGACAGATGGATTCTACCTTTGGAGTCATCAAAATTTGTCCTCCACTACTCTCAGGATCATGCTGAGGTAAAGGTGGTAGCAAAGGATGTTTACTGTCTTTTGAGCCAGGACCCATGGCACCCAAATCTTTATAGATATTCAAGCTTGAATGATTGTACTTTATGGATTATTGAGGGTTGACTAAAATAGCAACAATACTCTACAAATACACCAGGACAGGAAATAAGATATACTTGATGCTACGTGGGGAATCAATAATATTAAGTGTAAAAAAACCCAGAAATATTGCATCAGGTTAGTGATGTTAGGTACCAGAGTAGAAAGCAATGGACTGATCTGTAGCTTTTGGCAAACAATAAATGGTATAGCATTTATAATAAGCAGCTTGAGTTGACTGAAATTAATGATATGCTATAGTGTTAAGTGCCCTTGGATTGCATCATGGATTATATATTCAGGCAGCAGCAAACCAAGTTCCATCAGTTTTGATATTTGCATGGAATCCATCAAACAAAGAAGTATTAGAGAATGGAGAATTTCAATTCAATCTAGTATAAATTCAAATTTGAACCAAGGACTTGAACCAACAATGAATAAAAAGTGAAAATGATTTTCACTCTATAGGATGCTAAATTGAATCCTAACATTGTTTTAAACCAAATCTAAAGTATTTGAATTTTTTTCAAAACCTAGAAAATTATTTCAAAATGGCACCAAGACCATTTACATTCTGAGACTATTGAATATGATTAACTGTTCTAAAAATGGAATCTGAGCTATGTCATGATTTCATTTCATTTTGAATCCCTAATTTTAATTTAAATCAACTTTGGTTTTCTATATTGGAAAATCTAGATAAATAACTATGACTATAAATATGAGGGGAAGAGGAAAGAGCAAAATAATATCACTTCCCCTTAGAAAGCTTCTTTCCAGTTCAACAAATATTGAATTACAGTAAAAAGATGATGAAGGCATTGCATCAGGTTGAAGCAAATACTAGACAAGGTTTTTTGGTTGTTTGAGGGTTACTTTTGTTCTTCAAGGCAAAAAAAAAAAAGCTTTCAGATCTTCCTATCTCTTCTTCCTTACAAGCTGAGAAAGTATTTCCTAATTCTTTTTCCATTCTCATTAAACAACAGAAAAAATAAACTTCTTCACAACACAACTGTCACCCCCCCCCATCTCAATAAACTCTAAAAGTAAAGACATCATAGCTGAACTTTTCCTGACTGATATCCTGATTTGTGTGGATAAGAATTATGAAAACTTTATTTCTTGAAAAAAAAAAGCTCCTAAATTTAATGATTCATAATCCTATGCTAATCTGTGTCTTTGTCTCTCTCCACCCCCATCTCTTTCTTTTCTCTCCCCATCTCCTTCTTTCTTTCTTTCTTTCTTTCTTTCTTTCTTTCTTTCTTTCTTTCTTTCTTTCTTTCTTTCTTTCTTTCTTTCTTTCTTTCTTTCTTTCTTTCTTTCTTTCTCTCTTTCTCTCTTTCTCTCTTTCTCTCTTTCTCTCTTTCTCTCTTTCTCTCTTTCTCTCTTTCTCTCTTTCTCTCTTTCTCTCTTTCTCTCTTTCTCTCTTTCTTTCTTTCTTTCTTTCTTTCTCTCTCTCTTTCTTTCTCTCTCTCTCTTTCTTTCTCTCTTTCTTTCTTTCTCTCTCTCTTTCTTTCTTTCTCTCTCTCTCTTTCTTTCTTTCTCTCTCTCTCTCTTCTTTCTTTCTCTCTCTCTTTCTTTCTTTCTTTCTTCTTTCTTTCTTTCTTTCTCTTTCTTTTCTTTCTTTCTTTCTTTCTTTCTTTCTTTCTTTCTTCTTTCTTTCTTTCTTTCTTTCTTTCTTTCTTTCTTTCTTTCTTTCTTTCTTTCTTTCTTTTCTCTCTTCCCTATCTCTTTCTTTCTTTCTCCTTTCTCACCTTCCTTTTCTACTTCCTCTCATTGTGCTTTTGTGCTGATGTAACACATCCTTTCAGAACAGAACTATGAATCTCTTTTCTGGAAGCGTGTTCCAACACCAAGTGAGAAGAAGCAGAAGAAAGTCAGGAGGGCCCCAGTGAGCCAGGTAATGAGGGATCCAGATCAGAAGTTTTGGATGGGAAAGCCGTCACTCATGTCCACCCCCACAATAAATGACTCAACCTTCTGGAGAAGAAGCAATGGCTGAAACTTACTGTTTGAGTTCAAGCAGACTGTGTCACAAGCTTAGGAGGATTGGTTACTCTTATAGGCACAATGTCTACTGTCCTCCAAAGATTAAATGCCTCTATTACTTTCTGTGTGACATCTTTCACCTGGATCCCTTTATCTCTCAATACTAACTTCATATTGGAAACCATTTCGGTTAAAATGTGTAGCAAGAGTGTACTTGTGTATATTAAAAACTTCAAACTCCAATTTCAGCTATTTTTGTGGCACTTTTGGTGGGCTTTGATGAGATAAATTAAGTCTATTTTTCTCCTGATTGCCTTGTTGCCTCTCTTTGTAACTTCACTTTGTATTCCTTTCTGTTCAATACTTTTCAAAGTACTGAGAGTTTAAAGAGGAACAATAAATCCCAGATCAGTTTTTAATGACCATGGTAAGCCTGCTTGTAATATGTCAGTAAGCTGAGCCTAAAAGCCAATGGGGAATAGGCCATTTCTGCCTTAGTAATTGCCTCCACAGAAAGATTTATAATGTCATTATCTGAATCTACAAGAAATAACTCATAGAGCTGAAATACCCTAAAAAAATATTACAATTCTCTTAAAATCTAGTCATTCATAAATGCTAAATCATAAAACTTTTTTTCAAGATGGTTTATGTTAAAAATAAAACCTAGTAAAAATATAAATGTACGTTTCTTAATCAGATTCGTCATTCTTTTTTATGTGTCTATCTGCTGCTCAGAACCTTGCTGGCCAGTTGCTTTAGCCCTAATATTGTGTGGTTGGAATCCCAAGCCACTTGCAAAACCCATGGGGGTGGGGAAGCATTTCGTGCTGCCTTTTTATCTCAGTGTGATCCCTGGGAGTAAAGAGGAAGAGGGTTAGTTAGTAAGGCAATAAAATTAATTTTAGCAATAAAAGTCACCTTTCCCCCTAATTTCTCCATGCAAAAATATCCTCAGCTTCCTGCTAAAAGCACCACCAAGCTGTTTAAGTCATTTCTGTGGGTTTCCTTCGCCCTTCACATTTCCCAATCAAAGAAGATCATTCATTTCTTTCAAATAGCAGGAAATATATTCTCCGATTGGTCTGGGGCTTAATAAAGTCCTGGTATTGCCATAGCTACTCATCTCCTGATGCTCTAATACACTGCACAATTTATACTAATTTCAGCAGAGCTAAAATATTCTTCAGTGTAGAGAAACTATTAGAATTTTTTAAAGGACACTGGAGATGCTTGTCATCATTAGCAAAATCTTATTTTTCTCACTTTTAAATACAGTAATTTGCAGGAGACTCGAATATTAAATCAGGTTCTTTTCTGGATTTTTTCTTCCCTTTCTGTAGAGGTTCACTCACAATTCAGGTTATTCTATCATTTCTGTTACTCAAGAGTTGCTACTCTTCTGAACTCAGTCTTCACTTCTAATTCGGCCCTTTACGGAGCCTGCCGTGATCCAACTCTTCTATTATTTCATCTCTGAAACTCTTCTATTATTTCATTTTTTCATATAGACGTGTTTTGTCTCCTGGCTAAATCCGAAGCCTCTTGAGGGCAGATCCCACATCTTTATCCTCTGTAGCTGGACAATTCCCTTGCACATGCTAGGTACTTAACCCCTCGTGGTTGGCAGACTCCATCTTTGGAAAGCAAGGCTACATGAATTTTTTAGAATGGAAACATCAAGCAGTTTAATGACTAGGTATGTAATGGAACTAAAAGTTTGGAAATGGGATTTTTAGAACTTGGTTTAAAAAGCCTCTTTTCTGACAGCCCATTTTCTCTAAAAGCTGTTGCGCCCTGAGTGGAGTCGGATTTATAATTTGAAATAAACATAATGCACTATTGCTCATTAGCCTTAACATTCTGATCTGAGTTGGGAATCAGAGAGTTGAAATTCAGCCTTCGCTGTAGGGATAGCGCAATACTCCCTTAAAAAGAAATCGAGTCTTAACCAGAAGTAGTTATTGATATTGGGCTTCTTTTCTACACGAAATCACATTTGGGAGGTCTATATCGTGTATTGTGTATAATGGCATAGAAGCTGGGGTGGAGTGGGGGAAGACAGAGAAACTGAAACCTCACTGATGGATAAAATATATCGAATGTCCCATTATATATGAAAACATTTATCCTAGAGGGCCTTGGTGGGGGAAGTAGTAATTGTGGGTAGGCTGAGTTAGGGACGGTAGATATCCTTTGGTACATAACTTGTTTTGTTGACAGCTTAATAATTTTACTAAGAATAATATTAGGTTGAGGCAGTGAGGTAGTGCAGTGACTAGAACGCCAGGCTAAGACTCAAGGGGACCCGAGTTTAAAACTAGCCTCAGACACTAGCTATGTGACCCTGAGCAAATCGCTTCACCCTGTTTTGCCTCAGTGGCCTCAACTGTAAAATGAACTGGAAAAGAAAATGGCAAACCACTGCCGTAACTTTGCCAAGAAAACCCCCAAGATTAGACATGACTATGTAGGAATGAGTGCGGGGTACAGAGTATTCACTTAGGAGTCAGGAATACTTGGGTCCAGGTCCTGACTCTGAAACTGACTCAGTGATTGTGAGCAAATCTCTTAATGTTTTTGTGCCTCAAGAAAATAAGAGCAATATTTCTATCTTGGAAGTACGGATGTTATTTGTGGAGATCCCAAATACCATTGGCTAAAGGGAATTGAACCTGGGGCTGCATTTGGGGGAAAAAAGGTTCACAAATTTCTATGCCATAGATGCCACAGATTGGATTACTTGGAAACACTATAGAAAAGATCATTTATTGTTAGCCTATAATTATGCAACTTCTGCACATCCTCCCTCTCTATCTTCTCTAACAATATTTTGTACTCCTGCTTTTGTACTTCTATTCTACTTTGCATAATAGTTATGTGTGCACATGGAGTTATCTCTCCTAGCTAGATTATAAATTCCTCAAAGTCAGGGATCATGTCTTTTATCTTGGTACAGCCCGTCCCCACCTTATCCTTTCTTTCCACCTCACTGCCTAGCATGTTTGGCAATAAGCATTTATTTAACACCTACTATAAGCCAGGCAAGAGGCTATGTATTGGATAGACAAAGAAAGGCAAAGGACAATCCCTGCTCATAAGGAGCCCGAAGCCTGATGGAGGAGACGACATCCAAACAATGATGTACAAACTCCGCACGTGATAGGTAATTATTATTTGTTGAATGTTGCAGGATGAGGGTTTCAAGGGAAGAAAGAATGTCTCAGAAAGGAAGACTAGAAAAGTCCCCAAATCACTTAGATGAAATCACTAAGCCATTGTAAAAGAGATAACACTTCATGTTGTTAATTTTGTTATGAAGTTGGGTTTCACCTAACAAAACTGACAAAGTCACAACAAACACTGAATGTTAATTTGACCTTTTTTTGAGTGGTTAAAAGAGAAAGGTGAATCCTGTTATTCCCATATGGAACAGAGTTCCACTTCTCCCACTTCTGCTTCCTCTTTTGCAAAATTAGTCTTTGTCTGTGGCTTTTGACAGGTGGGTTTGAGGCAATGGTCTTTAGTTGGCTTTGCTTTACATAGGCTAAAGGAGTGGTTCTGATATTTACCTTTTTAAACAGCATCCAAAGAAACCTCAATTTTTATCATCTCGAACATCTTCAAAAATGGAACAGTAAGCAAATCAATTATCTGAGTGGGAAACTGGATTTAACTGAAAGCCTCCATGTTTTTGACAAAAATAGTTATGAAGTGGTAAGTTTTCAGCTTGATTGTTAAGCTGATTGCAGAGTGGCAAATACCAGAGGCTAAAGAGGCCTTAGCCTGCAAAATGACGTTAGCATCCTTTAGCTGAGGGAAAGTCACGTTAAATAAATTAAAACAAGCCTGCTCCTTGCTGTTGGCCCGAGGTAATCTCCAATTTGTGTCTTAAAATTATCTAGAGAGAATTTTTTTTTCTTTACCTCTTCTGTAATGGTACTCTCTTACTGAGGGGTGGATTTGGAAAAAAGTCCGTGTAAATGTGTTTCTAACTCAATGGGCCAACATTTTTCACTCTCAGTTTAGCCGAGTCAGAGCTAAGAGTAGGGAAAGAAAGCAGAAGTGTGGGATCAAGCATTCAGCAGGATGCAATGGGGAACACTTTTTCATATGACTTTTTTATAAATGCTCATAGAATTAATGCCTGAAAAGTCCGTTCTCTGGGGCATGTAGATATTGATTTTGTGATAAGTCAAGTTATCTGTCAATACAGTAGAAGCTTGAAATCTCCTGTGGAGAGTTACACACCTCCAGTACACAACAATGAAAGCTTTAGGGAGAATTCTCTTTGTCTCCTGTATAGGGTATGATTCCTGATACAAATGAGGCCACCCAAGTGCTTCTGTAAATTATACTTTGTCAAAATGTATTTTGAATGTCGAAATTAAAAAAAAAAAACCAACAACCCAACAGGGGTTCAGCAGAGCTCAGGAAGAATCATGGAACTGGACACTGCAAAATGAAGTTCGTTTGATGATGCAATCAGCACCTTTGCAGACATTTAAGCTGTTGTATAATCACTACTAAATTGGCAGTTATGCCTGAATCTTAATAACTATGATTTTGTTGTGCAACTTTAGGCACTTATCTATATTCTGATTTACATATACTACTATATTATATTTATTTAGGTCCAGATCATTGGGGGGATTCCCAGTGTGGAAACTCTCTCCACTGATGTAGATCATCTGTGCACAATCTTAGAGTTGGCTATGTCCAAAAGGCATGGCCACGAAGGCAGTTATCTCTCACACCCCCCCCTGAACACCGGTCTTTCTGGGGTTCAGACTGGCCCTCTGCCTACTGTCTCACCTTGAATCTTATAGTTATCTATGTCTGTATCACTGCTATCTGTGTTTGTCTTCATTGGATTATAAAGTCAGAGATTGTGTTTCTTCTAAAAGTATCATTCTTTTTCTCCTGAAAGGATTTCATGAATGTCTTCTGAATAAATTAAAACATACTTTTAGGGTTAAAATCACGTAGGAGAAATGGACATGGGATTTTCAGACTTACGTAGGACTCACAAATACCTTGTTTTGACCTCTTTTTAAAGGTTTTTCTATTAGACTTGAGCCTAAATGGCTGTAATATACAAATATACAGAACTTTTCCATATGAAACCCCAGGAAGAAATGGCTCATGTGCAAAATTATCATAGACATCCTTCAATAAGCATGTGAAATGTAGATTTTAAGTATTTTGAAAGCAAGGGTTGTTTCTTCTTTTGTCATTTTATCCCCAGAACCCAGGACAGCATCTTATACTTTGAATACATTTCTTGTCAGTCACCTATAATTTATAATCATCCTCACTCATTTTTATTCAATGGAAATTACTCTCTTGAAATTTATCTATGAACTCTTAATTGCCAAACCTTTTATCAAGCCCTATCTTTCTTGACCTCACTGTAACTTTTGATATTGCTGACCATTTTTTTCTTACTACTATTTCTGTTATTCAGTTATTTTCCAATTGTGTCTGACCCTTCATGACCCCATTTGAGGTTTTCTTGGCAAAGATGTGGTTTGTTCTTTTCTTCTCCAGCACATTTAACATATGAAGGACTAAAGGAAATAAGATTAAATGACTTACCCAGGGTCACATAGCTAATAAGTGTCTGAATTCAGGAAGCTGAGTTCTTTTGACCCCAGGCCAGCCACTCTATTCAAAGCAACACCTAACTGTCCCTCACATTTTTTCCTACTCTCTGGGTTTTTATGTCGTCACTCTCTCTTAGTTTTGCTCCTATCTGTCTAACCACTCCTTCTCAATCAGAGATTGAGGAGATTAAGCAAAGAAATACAGCAACAGATGTGAGATCTTCATCTATGCTATTCCCAATAATTGTTCATCTATGTTATTCCTAAAAATTATAATTCCCAATGCCCTAAGGCTCTGTCTTCTGGCTCTATGCGTTCTCACTTGATAACCTCATTAGTTCTTGCTACATCTCTATAAAGACGATTCCCTGAACTATATATCCAGTCCTAGATTCTCTCCTGACTTCAATTTCCCCAAGAGTAATTGCCTGAATTGTCTGAATATCCTATAGATATCTTAAACCCAATATGTCTAAAAACAATCTTTATCTTGTTCTACCCAATCACAACCTTCTTTCAAGCCTTCCTTTGTCTTTCAAGGGCATCATCCTTTCCCCACTCACCTTGGTTCCAACCTTAGTGTCATCTTCAACTCATAGCTCACTCCTCATATGCAATTAGCTGATTGAAACCTTGTAGTTTCTAACTCCATATCTTTTACATATATGCCCCGTTTTTCTTGCTCAGTTACCAACCTAGTTCAGATCCTTATTACCTCTCATTTGGATTACTGCAACAGCCACCTAATTAGTCTCCTGGCTTTAAATCTTTCCCCTCTTTAATCCATTTCCCAAATAACTCCCAAAGTGGGTTTCCTAAAGTGCAGATTTGCCTGTGTCCTCCATTCAATAAAGTCCAGAGTTCCCCTCTACTCCTAGGATCTAATAAAAATTCTGCTTAGCATTTAAGGCTCTTTATAATCCAGCCCCCTCCTAGCCTTCTTACACATTATTTCCACGGACTTGAAAATATTGCCATATTAGCCTTTTGACTATTCCTTCCATACATCTCCTCTCCTGTCTCCAAGCATGGAATGTTTACCCTCCTCACCTCTGCCTCTCAGAAACTCTGCTTTCCTTCAAGATTCTGTTCAAATGCTACCTTCTGCATGAGGTCTTTCCCTCCTTCTTCCCAGCATGTCCAATCTAGTAGCACTTTACTCTGCAAGGTCATCGTGTATCTGTTTTGTGTGTAGTTTATATATACTTAGATTGATATACTTTTTCTCCTTTGGTAATATGTATGCTCCTTAAAGACAGAATATTTTGCTATGGTCCAGGCATACTTGGGACTATGGTGCCTGGCACATAGTAGGTGCTCTAGTAAATGCACTTTGGTTGACTGGTTGACTAATGTTAACTGAATTAAATTGGATTGATGACATTTCAATAAGGTATATTTTTCATAATGTCTGGTCTTTAGCATCCCAGCTCATTATAGCCCTCTTTAGTTCATACATTTTCCCCTTCTCCCCAGTACCCCAAAGGACATGATAAATATAAGAAGGGCTTTTCATTTCCACACAACTTGACAGAATGATAGAGAAGACTACTCATTGTAACAGAATTATTCTGATATCTTTGCAGACTAAACAGGCCTAGTATGGAACCGCACATTTAATTTAATTTTTCCAAAAATAAAAAGCAGTCATATTAAGAAATCCCATCACTCAATGCTGAGAGGAAGCTCCTTCAAGTCTTCAATGCTGTGGTAATTACTGGCAAAGAACCCCTGATGAGAGATCCTTGAGAAGTGGAAAACTTACCCAAAGAACTAATAAAAACACAGTCAATTGCTTTTGGATTTTTCTGAGGATGATGGAGGAGGGAGGAGGCTAGGAAAATTATATGGTTGCAGCATGTACCCAAGCCCAGGAAGTCAGTACAAAAGGACTTTTAAGAGGTTGGTTATGGGTGCAGGAGAGAACATCCTTCTGGTTCTTGTTAGGACACTTATTTTATGACCATTTAAAAAGTCACATCCCTCATAGATAGTGGCTACCCTTATGTGTTCAGGTAGCAAAAAATGAGGCTGGAAGGAGGGTAATTATATACTGTGAAATGGTAACCACAAATGCTTTATAGATATACCAATAATTTATGCTGGAGAGCTATATAGTCAACAACAAAAACAAAATGTTTGGACCACTGGAGTCAGAGTCAGTGTGTGTGTGTGTGTGTGTGTGTGTGTGTGTGTGTGTGTGTGTGTGTAGTCTAGGACAAAAAAACACACTAGGGAAAGGAACTATAACCAATGCCTGAATTAGTATAGTTGAATACTCAGAACCAGGCATGATATTACACGTAGGTGGACGGAATTTTCTGCCAAGTTAGTTTAATCCCAGTGTGGGAGACCTTCAAAGAACTTCTTTGTGTAGGAAAAATGGTGCAGATGAGTCAGGAGCCAGGGGCTGCTCTCTTCTGCGTCAGAAGAGAAAGAAAGCCTGGGGGTGATACTGCAGGGCCACTTGGCTAACAAAGTAGGGGGAAAGAGATTCCTGTTGAAAAGTGACCAGGAGGTCAAATTTAGTTGTTAATTCTCTCATTCAAACTCCTAGGCCTGGGATGCTGATGCTTTCAACAACAAAACTTAGAGAACCAGAGGCCCAGAAAGTGCTAGAGGGAACGATTGGGACCACCATGTTTTCATTTGGAGTGAATAATATTGAGAAGAGATAGAATTCATATGGGGACTAATAAACCCTATAGATTCATCTAAAAGAAAACTTCTTTTTCCTCCAATTGTTATTAAAATCTTCAATCTTCAAATGTTAAGGAGACCGAGGATACTCTGGTAGAGAAATGATGTTGCACAAAGAACCCTGGAGTCAATAGATGTGAGTTAAGAGGAAACCTGGTCTGAACAGTGGCTAAAGTGCTGGAACTGCAGTCTAGAAGAGCAGAGTTCAAATATTGTCTCTGAGGATCACTCGTCGTATGACCAATGGTGAGTCATTTAAAGTCCCTGAGTCTGGCCAGGTCAGTAAAATGGGAATAATATCAGTTGTGTCAAGGACTGATGTAATATTCAAATAAGATGATTTGTGTAAAAGCACTTCACAAACTTTAAAGGGTTATAATTAGAATTCAAAGTCTATCCTCTGTGACACATTGGAAGAAACACTGGATTTTTGTTGAAAAGGCCTAGTTTTAAGCCCTGGATCAGACATGGGAAAAAACACATAGACTCTCTGGTCCTCTCTTCCCCTATCAAAAAACTGAGACGATTTACTTAGAAGTTGCAAAATTTCTTCCAGTTCTAAAACCTGTGATTCTCATTTAGTAACTGTATAGCCTTGGGTAAATCATTTAGCCTCTCTGAGTCTCTGTTTTCTTACCAATGAAGTGTGAGTAATTGAATTTGACTCAAGTGAACAGACATTAATTTAGTGCCTATCATATCCTAGGCACGATGATAAGATTTGGAGATATAAAGATAAAAATAAAACGTTCTCCATCCTTAAGAAGCTTACACTCCATTGGGGAAAGGGAAGTGTATAGATTGCTTATTAAATATAAAATATCTTCCAAATAAATACAAAATAATTGAGATGGATGCTAGGTGGCTAGGTGGTACAGTGGATAGACCAATGGGCTGGAGTCAGAAAGACTCATCTACTTGAATTCAAATCTGGCCTCAAAAACTTCCAGGTTGTCTGACCCTGAGCAAGTCATTTAACCATGTTTGCCTCAGTTTCCTAATTTATAAAATGAGATGAAGAAGGAAATGGAAAACCACTCCAGTATTTTTATTTTTAAAAATCCCAAACATGGGTCTATGAAGAAATCCATGAAGGATTTCACTGAAATAATTGAAGAATAGGGAACACTAACAATTGACCTAGAAGTTATTGTGAGAATAAAATAAGAGCATGTATTTTATTATTCTTATTTTTTATAACCTTTATTTTCTTTCTTGGTAACAATTCTAAGACAGAAGAATGGCAAGGGCAAGGCTATTAGAGTTAAGTGGTTTACCCATGGTCACACAGCTTGGAACCCAGATCTTCCTGACTCCAGTCCTGGCATTCTATCCACTATGCAATCTCGCTATCCCAGAATATTAGATCAATGGTGTAAAATTCTAATAAAAATGAGAGATCCTAAAAACATTCATAAAAATTCTTGTGGGCAGCAGATTGACATACAAAATCACATATTAACATTATCTATGTTTTACTGAATGTTTATATATTTTATTAAATATTTTCCAATTATATTTTAATCCAGTTGTGGCCAGCACAGAGAGTGTTGTGGGCTGAAGGCAAGTCCTGTTTGATACCTTCATTTTAGATGCTTTTTGAATGGAAAGAACAATATAAATGGGATCTGTTTCTAATATTATATATGAATTTAACCCCCCCCCCCATTAAGAAAGATTCTTACTTAAAACTTCTACAAGCTAAGACAGAGCAAAGGAGGTAGAATGAGAAGAAACATTTATTCAATGACCAAAGTACTGTAAAAAAAAAAGAAAAGAAAAAGAAAAACAGTACTGAACAAGCTCAGAACTCTGATCAAAGTTGCGAATAATCATGACTTCAGGAGGCTGATGTTCAAAAGTGGCTTTTACTTCTTGGTAGAGCTGTTACAAACAAGAGATGGACTAATTCATATACTTTCATAAATGGCCAATGAGTTTACCAGTTGCCTGACTGTATTTATTGGTTACAAAGGAAGACTTTATTAGGGTGGGGTATTTTAGTGGGAAGAGAAAGACATTTTGAAAAAAAGAAAGAAAACAAAAACAAAAAAACTACAAAAATTATCTACAGAAGGAAATAAAATTTCAGAAAAGATCACATAAAAAATTGGAAAGTTTTGGTTAAAATGAACATATTTTAAAAGAAAATATATGTAATCGAAGTTAATGGTTTCATAACCAATCTCTTTTTTGTTCATTGAATATTTGAATGCTTGTGCTTGTTGGTGATTAAGTTTGTTGATGATGATGAACTTAAAGAAAATGTTCAGATTTAAAAAAAAACATTTACTTAAGAAATTTTTTTCAAATCCACAATTCTTGTTCAGAAGAATAATTTTTTAAAAATTTCATGTTAGCCCCACCATACTGGTATCAAGCATTATCAGGTGCCTATAATAAAGCTGCTTAAATCTTTCTAGTTCATTTGGTCTTGCTGTTGTTGATTACTTCTCCTGACTAAAAGGCAAGAAAGCCACATTTGTGCCCCAGAGAGATACATCTAACAGGTGGCTTTTAGCTTTACATTATACAGGAAAAAATGTGAGATTTGTATGCCACGACAAAACTAGAGAGAGACATCTGCACTCCTGGCCTTCACTTCCTCACCACCCACTCTCTTCTCAATCCCTTGCCATCTGGCTTCTGTCACCATTCTGCTATTGAATAGCTCTTTCCAAGGTTCCCAGTGACCTATAACTTGTTAAATTCATTTTTCATCCTTTTTGACCTTCCAGTATCACTTGGTACTGTTGAACAATTCTTCTTCAATAAACCCTCTCACCATTTGACAAGTATGATACTCATAGTTTTTTATTGTTTTCCTACCTGTGTAGGGGGCTTTTCATTTCCCGCATTTTTTGCTGATTCACAATCCCCTAGGCCTTCAATTTGTGTTTTCCCTAAGACTCTGGCATGGTTCTTTTCCTTGTTTCACTGAACTTGATCTCTTGATGATCTTTTACATTCTCAAGACTTCACTTGTAACTTCTATATAGATGACTCCCAAGACTATTTATTCAACAGTCCTCATGCCCTCATCTCTCTCTCTTCCCCCTCCTCCTCCTTCTCTCTCTCTCTCTCTCTCTCTCTCTCTCTCTCTCTCTCTCTCTCTCTCTCTCTCTCTCTCTTCCCCTTCCTCTTCCTCCTCTCTCTCTCTTTCTATCTCTCTCATTTTCTCTCTCTCCCTCTCTTCCCCCTCCTCCTCTCTCTCTCCTTCTCTCTCTTCTCTCTCTCTCCTCCTATCTCATTCTCTGTCTCTCTCTCTGTCTCTGTCTCCCTCTTTCAAGACTGCTGAATATCTCCTCTTGAATTTCCCACTGCCACCTAGAACACAACACATCTAAAACTCAACTCATCTTTCTCCTAATCTAAAATATAAGTTACGGATGTTGACACTGAAGATGTTCCAGATCTTGTTCTAGTCTATCCTTCTAGATTTATTCCCCTTTCTTCTTAGGATCATAAGATTTTTAGGCCTAGAATGCATTGCCTTTCCAATTCTACCTGTTTGAAGCCTTTTCTTTCAAGGTCCATCTTCATAAAGATGCTTTCTCTGATTATTCCAACTGAAAGTTATTTTTTCTTCCTTCTTAAATTTTCCTTTTTCTATTATCTGTTCATTGCCTCCATCAAAGTATACTTTGAATCATGCTAATTTGCATATATGACATTTACCCAACAGACCACAAGCTTGTTGTGGGGAAGAGATTCTCTTTTTTCCCCCATTTTCAATCCCCATGCCTAGCAAAATGTCTTACACATAATAGGCACTTATTAAATGTTTGTTGTTGGACTGAATGTGTGTCATTGCAAAAGAACCAATATTGACCAATGTTCAAAGAAGGGAAGAACAATTACAAACTCATTAACAAAGTGCTTATTTGAAAACTAAGTCCCAAGTCATTACAGCTTCTAAGTAAATGGTAGTGTGTTTGAATTTCTACAAATATATTTGAATTATATACTTGTAATTTCACACTAGGTTGAGTCTATATTTTCACAAAGTGACACATACTGAAGGCAAAGAAATTTGCTTATACTTACAAATGATTACCTTTCACAACAGAACTCTATACAGATCTCAAATGTATGAATTTATGATTCACTTTTCCTCAGTGTAGCTATTAGTTACTTTTAAGTTTTAGAATCATAGAAAGCATAATTGGAAAGAACCTCAGAAGTCATTAGTCCAGACTGTATTTGAGCAAAAATGTCCCCAAAACCATTCTTGGTAGGTGATCCTCCATCTTCTGCTTAATTACATATAGTTACTCTGGAAGAAACTAATCCTACTATGGATAATAATAATAATAAGTCTTATATAGTGTTTACTAGGTTCTAAGCCCTGTGCTAAATGCTTTAAAATTGTTTTCTCAGTTGATCCTCACAACCACCCTGGGAGAGCAGTGCAATTATTTCCCCCATTTTACAGATGAGGAAACTACAGAGATTAAGTGACTTGCCAGATTCATACAGGTAATTATGTGAGGCCAGAATTTGAACTCAGTTTTCCTGACTCCGTGCCCAGCTCTATCCACTAGAGTAACCATGCTAGGAAATAATTTCTTCATGTGGAGAAGAAATCTACCTTATTATAACTTCCCGCCAGTTGCTGTTAGTTCTGCCCCTTGGGGTCAAAGTAAATCATTCTTCCACATCATAGTCCTGGAAACACTTAAAGACTACAATCATCTCTACCCCACCCTGCTAGACAAATCCTTTCCTCCAAGACATGAACTCTTGTGCGTGCGTGGGTGCATGCACACACATGCACACACACACACACACACACACACACACACACTTTTTTTATTATTAGTTACATATCCCAAACTATCTGCAACTCTAAAACTATTTGATTAAGCATAATCAGGAGTTTTTTCTACCTTCTTTTTTGAAATTAAAGAACTCCTTTACTCATAAGAAATGTAAGGGAGAAAGGCCTGAGGGTTTTTTCTTCTTCATTGCATCCTCAGGAATCCTAATCAAGTGATAAGCCAACATAGAATATCTGCAATTACTCTAGCATCTTCTATGTGAGTAACTCCATCTTATTTATCTTAGGTAGTCTAGGCGAATGATAAACCCCCATTTTATGTTTATACACAGACATATATTTATCTATTGGAAAGACAAAGCTATGTTTAGGAATTCAACTTGGGGTGCATGGAAACAAAATGCCCATGGAGAAGAGATCTCAAAACATATCCATCGGTGAATTTGAGCCAAGAACAAGGAAACTATCCCAGGTCTCAATGGGAGTGGGAGGAATGCCACAGGTATCTTCTATGAAAGATATGGTATGATAAGGAGGTAGGGGTCACTGGATGGCCAGAGAACTACCTCAGGGAAGAATCACTCCCACCCAGTCTCTTGGGAAATATAAGAGACAGCATTTCTTGTGTAGATTTAAACTACTGCCACCACCTTGGATCATAACTTCCCTGTAGACTCTGAAGGAAATAGTTGAAGATGTAAAGACCAAGAACCACCAAAAGAGCAATACCATTTCAGACCACCATTATGGATTTGATAGTGATGAGCATGATACTGACACCTTATTAGATCACGTCCAGTTTTGGAACAAAGTGAAATAGTCGTAAACAATCGAACAGTTAACAAAAAGAGGCTTACTTTGCCCTATCATAGCAAGATTATGCAACAAGTACAGTGAAACCTAGTTTCTATAGACATCCTCCCATGAGTCTCCTGAAGAAAATGAGTCTGCTCAGCAGGGCAGGGTATCGCCAGTTTCATTCTCTTTAGTTGGCCACCAAATTGGAGGGGCTCTCCCTCCAGGTGGGTGAGACTTTTATCCTCTTAGGGGACTCCAGAGTCACATCAAGTGATAAAGGGACCAGGAAGTTCCCAGGGACAGCTTTATTGCCTTCTAAGGAATACCAATCTGTTCTGTAGAAAAAGGTAAAGGGATCCCTGGTCCTCTTGCAAGAAGGGAACAACTCTTGTAAAGTCATGACCTGGCAATTGCCTTTCCAGATATTGCAGCCTCCACCCCTCAGGAGCAGGAATGATTAAAGATGAGAAAAAAGAAAACTCTTGTTATCCAAACCCCTGGCCATGTCATATGGTTCAGCATCAAAGTTTTGTCTGTGGAAATGACCTTACGGAAGATACAATGCAATTTGCCTTGCCGTGGTGCTGTAAGGTCCACTACCCTTTCCATTTGACTTGTGGCTGAAATCTCCTATATATGTTATCTCATCCCACTAGACCCCACTAGGATATGGAAACAAGGACTCTATTGCCTTTCTATTTTTATCTCTAGTACTTAGCACAGGGCACTGTAAAAGCACTTAATGAATTTTTTTTATTCATTCCTTCATTCTTCAATGGGCAAAGAAAGCACCAGTAGTCCTACTCTAGTTAACGTTGTGCAAAGAATAATCATATATTAGCTTAAGGGCAAATCGTGTGACTGCATGAGAACTACCATCCCATGTTATCATCCATCCATTGGGGATAGGCAACCGCAAGAGGTATTGGAGAAGGTGATAGGATCGTATATTGTATTGTATATAAAATAATGTATAACTATGGCATGGGAGAGAGGCTCCCCTCAAACAAAGCAAACAGCATTCTATGTGGCTGGGATTCCTGAGGGATTCAAAACAAGGTGTTGGTCATACTTCCTCAGGGTAACCAATGTACTTAGGAAAGTCGCACATCAGGAAACACTCTTAAAGAAGCAATTTCATAGTTGAGCTGGCATTTTGGAAACATTTTAACTCTTGACTTGAAGTCTCCAGCCTAAACTGCAGCACTGTCTACTGAATAAGATACTGCTCTTCTAGCAGAACAAAAGGACCATTAATGACACCAATTAACCGGTGTAATTCTCATTTACACCTCTTTATTACCTTCAGCACACAGTGTGTGATACATTATCTATCCCATTAATTGTTAAAGTACATGCAAGTCAAGATATTTTATGATATGGGGTCATCTGTCATTGATAGGAGAGATATAGCTAGATGGTGCTTTTCTTGCTCACCAGGGCCATCTTTATGGGAACTTTATGCACTTTTCCTTATGAACTGGTAACTAGACCCAGAAAATATGGCCCAGGTAATATGTAGTCTCAGGTCCACACTGCTTTTCTCTCTCTCTCTCTCTCTCTCTCTCTCTCTCTCTCTCTCTCTCTCTCTCTCTCTCTCTCTCTCTCTCAGTGTGTTTATGTACACTTAAAGAATTTGGAGGAAAATTCCGTTACCATTGGCCACAGGAAGATTGACCATTCTCAGAACACTTGTGATCCCAATAATGCCTCACAGCAATAATAGTGAACACATATATGTAGCGCTTTTACAATGTGCTTTTCTCACAGTGAGACAGACAGTGTGGGGTATCATTAAGCCCATCTTACAGATTAGAAAATGGGGGCTTAAAGAGTTGTGATATGTCTCTGCTCATATGTTGGCAAGTGGAGGGGCTAAGACTTAAACATGTCTCCTGCTCCCTAGTTTAGAGCTTTTTCTACTATAGTAATGATAACAACAGTATTCAGAATGATTCACATGGCACTTTTCTTTGAGTCCAACAAATATTTATTAAGTGCCTCCTAGATGTAAAGCATAGGATGAATTCAAGTGCACCATTGTTATATTTGCCATCATAATGGCCTGGTAAAAATATAAGGAAGTAGGTATCTCCCATTTTTCAGATGATGGGGAATTAAGACCTTATAGTGAGTCAGATTTAATTGAAATTAGACTTTCAGGTCATACTTCTTCCTTACACCAGAGATTTTAGTAGGGCAGAGTGACTCAAGGCATAGGGTAAGGATACTGATTTTCTAGAATGCTCAGAGTACTTGTAAGTCTTCCTCAGAGTAAAAATTACAGTACTTAGTGCCTAGTTAGGAAGAACAATTCATTAAAATAGGAAACTTCCCGATGGGTGGAGGGGACTTCTCTTCTGCCTCACTCTGCTTCCCATCTCCTGTCATGTCCTTCCCAATAGCAACTCATTGATGCTTTGTGGGGAATCCCTATTTCCCTTCCATTCCAACATGGTGGTGCTAGCTCAAGCTCAAGCCTTACATCACTTGCCCTGGGTGACATTTGTGCTACTCATCCCAAGCATAAACATTTCTAGTTATGACTCTGCCTTAGACTACCCACGTTGGAAGTTTCAAGGAGTCTAAAAATGTTATTTTAAATATTCTAACCATTTCAGTTTCTCTATCAATTAGCCTAAGCAAGAATAAGTAGAAACTGAGACTTAAGAAATAGTTGATTAATTTTTATAAACCCTGATTATTTTCCTGATTTTTGCCTCAGAATTGCCAATAATCTAATAATAGTATTCTCAAACTACTGTTCTGCTTTCTCCACGATACTAGAAGCTTGGTGTACTCTTTCCCCCTTGGTCTTGATTTGTCTGTTTCCATCATAAAAGAATCAGTGCACCAGGATTCATCACTGTACATCTAGTATTTCCAAATAAAACAACAGAAACAAGATGAAAAATTGCAATCTGTAAATGGAGGATAGGGGTGGAATCTAAAAATTCTAAAGCTTTAGGGCATGCCAAGGAACATACAGCTTTAACACAGAAAGCTCATAACCCAACCATGCTGATGTTTATGACTAAGAAGAAATCACTGCTTCAAGATTCCCTTCTTCCTGTCCTTGCACTCTGATCTCTCTCCAGTTGTTTCAATGCTATAGAGCACCCCGATAAAGTATACAAAGGAATCAAAGAACAGAACATGAAGATTCTGAGGGAAGCGAGCATAATTATATGATAGGCATGTGTGTGCTGTAAGCTTGCATATATCTATCTCTTTCTTAAAAATAGATTGCATAAAGAAAATCTATGATTTCATTGAAAACAATAATTATGTCAGTTATGCCAAGAAACGGATTATAATATTCAGAATTTGGAATGCTGTGGTATCACAGAAACTGAGATGCTGCACATTTGATCCAAATTGGAATATATTAGTTTGATTTTTAATTCTATCTGCTCCTAAATTCTATAGAAGAAGGTGCTTTTAACCACCTTGAGGTTTATGGGAATATAATGACTATTGTTGGGCTTCCTTCACTGGGGACAGGAAATCAGCAACAAGCTCAACTGATACTTTTTAGTTGGGCAATATTAGTTTGAAACCAATCAAAGCTTTCACTGTTACTTACATCCCCGGTGCTGAGTAAGGATTCATAGTACCATGATGCACAACAATGACCAGAACCAATATGAAGGCTATACTCACCACAATGATGACACAAAGAGAAGAGATGGAGGACCAGATTTTGTTGATTCTTCTTCACTATACCTCCTTTAAGGGGCCTCTTTACCAGTAACCTGGCCCACTGGAGATGCCTTCTCTCCATGGTGTCTGCTCTGAGTCCCTTGCTGAGACTACCATTTCATGAAAGGCTCCATCCATGCCTAACTGAAATCCCAGTTTAAATCATTTTCCAGATGACTCTACCTCTTCACTAGTAGCTTTGTCCCCACAAAGGCACTCTCCCCTCTACCTATCTTTCTCATCTCCCCCATCCATCTGCTCTTTTTATTTTGTCTTCCATTAATACAATGTAAGCTCCTTGAGAACAGATCTGATCTTAGCCTATATTTCATTTTTTTCATTTTGTTGTTTTTGTATTAGCACAGTACTTGGAACATAGTACATGGTACTTGAAAATGGAACTATGTAGCTTTTAAGTCATCTAGTCTAACCTTGACCTAGACAAGAATTCCATTCTTCTACCAAAGACTGGGAAGTCTTTGCCTCTAGGTCACCAATGAGGGGGAAATCATCTTCTCCTGAAGCAATGGCTTTCACAATTAGATAACTATAATTGCTAGAAAGGGCAGGTGGTTCACAGTATGGATAGGAGTAGGAGTATGGATAGGATAGGAGTAGAGAGAGACTTGAAAGAGGGAGATCATCCAAAAGGCAACAGTCTAGGTATGATGTGATGAGGGTCTGCACCAGGGTAGTGGCAAAGTCAAAGGATAGGAGGAGGAATATACCTAACATGCCAACAAAGGTAGAAATGGCAAGACTTGGTAACTGTTTGGATATGGGAAAGGGATATGAGAAAATCTAGACTGAGTTCTGGTAGTACATGAGGAAATTTGGAAGAGGAGAGGATTTGTCAGGGGGAATCATTAACTTATTTTGGGCATGTTGAATTTAAAATGTTTATAAGACAAGATGTCCAAGAGACAGCTGGGGATGTAAGACAAGAGGTCAGGAGAGAGATTAGGGCTGTACAAATAAATCTGAGCGATAGCTGCATAGATATGTTACTTGAAGTCAATGGGAACTGATGAGTTCTCCAAGTGAAACAGTAAAGAGGGAGAAGGAAAAAAAGGACCAAGACTTTAATCATGAGGAATATCCAAAGTTAACAGTTGTCACCTGGATGAAGATGGAGCAAAGGATACTGAAAAGAAATAGTCAGACAGACAAGAAGAGAACCAAAGTAGGATAGTGTCACAAAAACATAGAGAGAAGAGAGTGATTGACAAAAAGAGGATGATTGATAATGTCAAAGTAGGCAATTCTTGGCTGTGGAGAGGTCAAGAAAGATGAAGACTGAGAAAAGGGCCTTTAGATTTGACAACTAAGATCATTGGTAACTTTGGAAAGAGCATTTTCAGATGAGTGATGAGGTCAGAAGCTAAATGGCAGAAAGTTATGATGTTAGTGAGAAGAAAGGAAGTGTAGACATCAATTGTTGACAGCCTTCTCAAGGAGTTTAGCCACAAAAGGAAGAAGAGCTAAAGACTAATGGGTAAAAGTGATGTATACATCAAGTAAGAATGTCTTGAGGACGAGGAAGACACAGGCATATTTATAGGCAGTGGGGAAGCAGCTAGTAGACAAGGAGAGATGGTGAGTGAGTAGGGATGAAAAAGGGACAATTTATTGGAGAACAGTGGCTTACTTGTGCACTAGAGTGGTTTGCCTTGGCAAACAGAAGTGCCACATCTTCATGTGAGATAAGTAGGGGTGGGAAAGTAGTAGAAGACATCTTAATGATGTGACGTAAAGAGGAGGAAGAAGAGAGAGCTCTTGAAAAATGGCTTCAATTTTTCAGTGAAATATGAAATATGTGGGGAAATTGAGGCACTAATTCACTGTTGGTAGAATGGTGATCTGATCTAACCGTTTGGGAGAGCAATTTGGAACTACACCTAAAGGTCCTTAAAACTGTACATACCCTTTGATCTAGTAAAACCACTACTGGGTCTGTATTCCAAAGAGATTTCATTAAAAGGGGAGTGGGGGAAGGACCTATTTAATAAAAATATTAATAGCAGCTCTTTTGTGGTAGCAAAAAAATAGAAATTAAGGTGATATCCATTAATTGGGAAAATGGCTGAACAAGTTATAGTATGTAATTGTAATGTTGTATTATAAGAAATTATGAAAAGGATGATTTCAAAAAAATCAGGAAAGGTTACATGAACTGGTACAAAGTGAAGTGAGCAGAACCAGAAGAATATTATATGCAATAACAGCAATATTATATTGACTTCTGAATGACTTCACTATTCTCAGGAATAAAGTGATCCCAAAGATTCATGATGAAAAACATCATCTCCCTCCAGAGAAAGAACTAATTGGGTCTGAATGTAGACCAAAATATACTATATTTCTCTTTGTTTTCCTTCCTTCCTTCCTTCCTTCCTTCCTTCCTTCCTTCCTTCCTTCCTTCCTTCCTTCCTTCCTTCCTTCCTTCCTTCCTTCCTTCCTTCCTTCCTTCCTTCCTTCCTTCCTTCCTTCCTTCCTTCCTTCCTTCCTTCCTTCCTTCCTTTCTTCCTTCCTTCCTTTCTTCCTTTCATTATTTATATGGAGGGGGCAGGAAAGCTAGGTAGCTCAGTGGATTGAGACCCAGGCCTAGAGATAGAAGGTCGTGGGTTCAAATGTGATCTCAGACACTTCTTAGCTATGTGACCCTGGGCAAGTCACTTAACTGGAATTGCCTAGCCCTTAACTTGCTGCCTTTGAAGTGATATTGATCCTAAGGAAGAAGGTAAGGGCTTTTTGTTTTATCACCTTAGCAACTGAAAGAAGGAAGAACTAGAGTAGAGAGAGAGGGAGGGCAATCTGCTGGAGAAAATGTGAATAGATGGGATAGAGGGAATATGAAAAGGGTTGGCTTTGACAAAGAGAAGAGACTACTATTGTTTGAGACTTGCTGTTAAACAAGAAGCATTATCAGAAGAGGAACAGTGTCTTTGATAAACTTATTCCCTTGCAATATATAGCATAGTGCAATTATTAAATAGAATTAAATGATCCTAAAATTTCCTCCTTGTTGGAGGCAGGCTTTCAATATACCATTTTATATATTATTATATGTAATATAATAATAATACATAATTTTACATAATACACAATAAAATATAAATGATACCATTATAACATATTAAATTATAACAAATCATTATTAAAAAATATAAAAAATTATCAACAATTGACAATAATTTACATATTCACTCCCATTCTATGACTATCAAGTACTTAACTATGTGCAAGATGTTATGCCAGGAATACAAAGATGACAAATGACACTTCCTGACCTCAAGAGATTGCAGTCTACTAAGCAGGAGAGTCATGCACACAGAAGCATTAACTACAAGGCAGCCTATTTGGGGAAAATATAGAAATCCAAACAAATTACTATAGAAAATTTTGAAAAAGAAAACTATTTCAGTTAGTGAAGATCATGGATAAATTTCTATCTGAGCTGAACCTTGAAGAAAAGGATTTTGACAGGTATAATGAAATGGGAAGGATTCTTCAGGCAGAGATGACAAGAACTGAATATAGAAGGCAGTTTAGAGGGAGCCAAGTGGCACAGTGAGTAGAATATTGGACTTGGAATCAGGAAGAGCTGAGTTCAAATCCTGTACAGTCTAATGTGACTCCAGGCAAGTGAATTCACTTCAGTCTCAGTTTCATCTATCAGATTGGGATAACAGCTCCTATCACTTGGGGTTGTTTGTGGTGAGGCTCAAATGAGATAACATTTATAAAGCCCTTTTCCCCCTGAAAGGTCACCTAAATAATAGGGATTACTAATAATAGTAAATGGTAATATTCTAATTTGAGTGGAATATATAGAAGAAAAAGGTGAATAATGGGAAATTAGACTCTCAAGGTGGATTGGTGGGGCTCAGACTTGAGGTGAACCTAAGAAGTTTTATTTCATGCCGCATTCAGTAGGGAGCCACAGAAGATTTATGAACAGGTGAGTGACATAGCCAGCTTTTGGTGTTTGGAACATACTTTTTCCAGCTCTGTAAAAGATAGCTTAGAGAGGACAGATCCAGGAAGCCAGCAACCTAGTTAGGAGGGTGGTAGTCCAACAGCCCAGATAAGACGCGATGAAAAGCGAAACAAGAAGGGATTGCTGTGGAAACAGAGAAGGGGACGGACTTGAGGGATGCTGTGCAGCTTCTTATTATTCTCTCCACTTCTCGGTCATTTATATGACGGAGAAGATATGGCCTACTGTAGAATTGAATCTGTCAAAGCCTGCCTGTTCTCTTCTCACAAAGACCTCCATTGTATGCACGGACCATTTTCATCAGAACTTTGCAGAGGTAAGAAGGTCAGCGCATGGGTTTAAAGACATGGATGTCTCCTTGGCCACTTTTTTGAAAAGTAAAAGCAATACCTGAGAGTCTTTAAAAGGGTATCATTTCTAGTATGACGACTCTGCCAGTGGACCTCTCAGAGAGCTCCGAGGCTGTGGGGAGTTATGAGATGCTTTTGTAACATTAAATATATGCATTTCCTAACAGACTTTGCTATGAAAGGGCACTGCGTGTTTACCATTCTGCCAGTGGTAGCTTAAGTCCTTGGGTTTGATTTAACTGAGTACTTTTACAAATGGTGACTCCGGTGGTCCCCTCTGGAACAATACAATTAAGAACAAAGGATTTTACCACCAGCATCTTCACAATATAATATTGGCCAACTCTCTTTAAATTCAGCAGGGTGGAAAAAGATTTTGAAAATCTAAACTAAGCTAAATAGATTGACTACCTAAACTAAAAAAATAGATTGACTATCAATACGTATGTCGTCCTTTGGGCAGATCCTTTTTTTTTTTTTGTTAAACCCTTATCTTCTGGTTTAGACTCAATATTTTATATTGATTTCAAGGCAGAAGAGAGGTAAGGAAGGGGCAATGGGGGTTAAATGACATGCCCAGGGTCACACATTTGGAAGTGTCTGAGACAAAATTTGAACCCAGGACCTCTCATTTCTAGGGTCTCAATCCACTGAGCCATTTAACCTCCTCCTTTTTAAATTAATTTTTAAAAATAAAAACCCTAACCTTTTACCTTAGAATCAATACTATGTATTGCCTCTAATGGCAGAAGAGAGGCAAGGAACAGGCAATGGGGGTTGTGACTTGCCCAGGGTCACACAGCTAGAAAGTATCTGAGGCCACATTTGCACCTAGGACCTCCTGTCCCTAGGCTTGGCTCTCAATCCCTGATCTACCTAGTTGTCTCTATGGTACATTCTTGAATAGTGGCAACATAGGGATACAGATTAGCTCCTTAAAGAATCAGTTTTCCCTCCAGGAGAAATGGGGTAGGACCAACTAGACTTTTTGTTTAATTAATTAATTAATTAATGGAAAATCTGTCTAGGAGCCAAGAGACTTAAAGAAGGGATGTGATTATGGGAACAGAGATCAAGAAAGCTCCTTCGGTTGTCCAGAAGTATTAAGGGCTACATTTGTGAAATCTCTAAAAGCCTATTAATCCTTAAAGGCCAGAGTCATATACAGAGTAGGTGACTTCCTACTTTATGGGATTTCAAGGGATACAGGGAAGGCTCTGTCCCCAAAATACCTCCCTCACTTGCTCATTGCTCTTTGAGGATCTGTGCCAAAGAACTGTACATCCATCTGAGACAAGAGGCTTCAGGACACCTCAGGGATGAGGGGAGATGTGCTCTTGGGACGCAGAGCTTAGGAACTAAGTGCTTGCTCTGTACTCTAGGCATCAAAGGTAACTTTAGGGTCATATACCTCATTCCCTCCCTTTTATACTTTCCCATAATGGAATGAGATTACAGAGCTGGCAACAACCCTGCCCCCAGGAACTAATTACCAAGGTCATCTCCTGCTGTATGTGGAACTCAAGAACTCTAAGAGGTCTCAAAGACCAGAAAGGAGAGAGAGATCACGCAAAAAGGATCCACTTCTTGATCCTGAGCAGATCCCTCAGAGATCCTGAATTTCAGAGGAGCAAAGAGAAATAGAGAATTTGTACTTTCAAAGATTCACCAATCAGGAGCCAAATACTTCTGCCATTTGTAGAGTATCTTTTGATACTTCTCATCTTGGACTTTTGGCTGTTCTTTACACAAAATACTCCCATTTGGGGCCTTTGTAAGACCTCTTTGTCCACTATATCTAGAGAGAATGAATTCTTCAACTCTGACACTAGGAATCCCTGACTTTCTTCAAAATTCAGCTTACGAGGGCAGCAGAGGGGCGTATTAGGTAGAGATCCAGGCTTGGAGAAGGAAGTCCTGGGTCAGGTCTAGCTTCTGACGCTTCCTAATTGTATGACCATTTAACCTCAATTTCCTAGTCCTTACTGCTCTTCTGCCTTGGAACCAGTACTTCATATCAATTCTAAGATAGAAAGGAAAGGCTTAAAAAAATGTCAACTCATGCCCTACCTGCCTGAAAGCTTTCCTGTTTTCCCACACCTCCATGTGCTTTCCATTAACTGATACGTATTTCCATCCCCCCTCTGTTAGAATGTAAGTTTCCAGAAGGCAAGGGCCACTCCATCTTTGCCTTTGTATTTTCCAGCACCTGGCACAATGTCTGACATATGCTAGGCACTAGTAAATGCTGGCTGACTGAGTGATTGGTGATAGGACCTTCAAAGTGGGTGTTCTAATTACCTGCTTTTTTCCCATCCCAGGATGAAAAAAAAATGATTCACTCTTTTGGCTATTGAGATGAAAATCCCTTCCCCAGGCTAATTCTCCCATAATCTCATGCGAATACAAGTGCCACCCTTCCAGAGTCTTTTATACCTCTGCTGATTGTTCCCAGTTTATTCTGTTTAGATTTTGTTTGGACATAGTTGTTTACTTGTTCACTTTCCCATTAGACTGAACTACTTGAGTGCAGCAACTGTGTTTTTGCCTTTCTTTTTAAGTCCAGCATTTAGTATAGTGCCTGGCATAGTAGGTATTCAATAAGGGTTTGTTGACTCACTGACTGACCTATCTTCCTCTGTCCTCAAGTTACTTTATGCCTTTTGGAAGGACCACACTATTGTTGAAAACAAACAAAATCCCTCTTCATTGTGAATCTTTTTATTTCAGACTCCTTTGATCTTCCAGTCCAAACAGAAAGCTGACTCTCCAGAAAACACTGAAGACTTGACTGTAACTATTCTAGTTCCCCATCTCCCCCCTCATTAACCAACAGAAGGAGAAGGGATGGTTTTTTTCACTCACTGCTGTTTTCATTCAATCTTTATGCCACTATCATTCAGGAATCTCCTCTCCTTTGATTCTTATTTCATCCATCTATAGCATGGGGTCCAGATCCTTGTGGCAGGCATCAACCAGTCTTCAAGTTATTCCTCCTCCTTTCTCAATCAATTAACAAATATTTATTGAGCACCTACTATGAGCCAGGTACCAAAGATGTAAAAACAAAAATGTAACAGTTCTATGCTGCTTCCTGATCTGCTTGGTTTCCTTTAAGTCCCAATTCAAATCCTTCTCTTCCTCCCACCCTTTTTTACTATAAGCCTTCAGCATGCCTTCTTGTTTCTATTACCTTCCTTCAATTAATGATTTCTTATTTATTCTGCATATAGTTTGACCTGCATATATTTGTCTGCATGTTTCCACCATTAGACTGTAAGCTCCTTGAGGGTGGAAACTATCTTTTGTTTATCACCAGCAGTTAACACTGTGCCTGGCACATATTAGGTGTTGAATACATGTTTATCGGTTGATTGATTTCAATGAGCTAAAAGTTCTTGAGTTTTTCACAGAATTTTGGCTTGGATCACAGCATTCCTCTCAAGCCCAACCTCTCCCTCATAGACATGAACATATAATATGTACACTGATGTTCCCAGGCTTTCCAATACACCTTCTCGTATTTACTCCAGGGCACTTGAGCCTTTAACTATCCCCTCTCTCTAATATAGCTTCTCCTCTTTCTAATCCAGCTTCCATCCAGTTGCCAAAATAAGATTACTAATGTGCAAGTCTAACCATGTCATTCTCTTGCCAAGGAACTTCAGTGGCTCCCTAGTAATGCCTCTAGGACCAAATACAAACTCTCCAGCTTGCCACTGAAACCCTCCCAGTCTGGTTCAAGCCTATCTTCCCAAGATAATTACATGCTGCCTGCCCAAAGCACCAATATTTCTAGCCAAACTTTCCTAGTTGTCCCCCAAATTCTACGTTTTGTACCTAGCTTACTTCTAGGGCTAGTTGCTGAGTACTGGTACATTGGTGGGCTCACCAACGGAGGAAGCAGTCATACATCAAGGCTAAGACCAGACCCAGAGACAGGAGAAATCACCAGCCAACCAGAATTTCTGATACTTCCTCCAATGGATGGATATTTGAAGGAGTCTTTCATAGAATAATGGTTCTCACACAAAGATTCACAGGGGAAGGGGAGGGGAAGAAAACTCCTATAAGAAGGAGAGGAAGAGAGGGGGGGGGGCTTACTTAAACCTCAATCTCAGGGAAATCAACTCTGAGAGGGAAAAACATCCAGATCCATTGGGATCTTGAATTCTATCTTACCCAACAAGGGTAAGGAGAAGGGAAAACCAAGGGGGGGAGGGGGAGAGGGAGAACAAAAAGGGAGGGAAAGAGAGGGGGGAGGGGGAGGGAACAAAAAGGGAGGGACTAAAAAGGGAAACATCAAGGGAGGGGACAAGGGGGACTGATTCAAAGTAAATCACTGGACTAAAAGGTAGAGCCGAAGAAGAAAAGGTTAGAATTAGGGAAGGCAATCAAAATGCCAGGGAGTCCACAAATGACAATCATAACTTTGAACGTGAATGGGATGAACTCACCCATAAAACGTAGACGAATAGCAGAATGGATTAGAATCCAAAACCCTACCATATGTTGTCTTCAAGAAACACACATGAGGCGGGTTGACACCCACAAGGTCAGAATTAAAGGATGGAGTAAGACCTTCTGGGCCTCAACTGATAGAAAGAAGGCAGGAGTGGTAATCATGATATCTGATAAAGCCAATGCAAAAATAGACCTGATCAAAAGGGATAGGGAAGGTAATTATATTTTGTTAAAAGGGACTCTAGACAATGAAGGAGTCTTTCTTTGCCTGTTCAATATAGTGTTGCTAGAAGAAGGGAATGGATTAGAAGGCTCTTGGGTCTAGATTGATGTTGAATTCTGAAGGGAATTCCAGGGTTTAAAAAGACAGCCAACTTATGGCTGCTTGGTAGATGTTTTAAATGTTTATGGAGTATTATTTTTTAGTTATCATGTGTAATTTATTTGTTAATTAATTCTGTACCAAAGTGGGGGGGGGTCATTACCAGCAAGATGTGAGTATGTTTGTAACTTCTGTGTAAAGTCCACACCCTTACGCCAAAGGCATGTGATTGGTACTAACTAAAATACCAAGAATTTGAAAAGGGGGAAGAATTTTGGGGGGCAGTTCTCCTCCCACAGGGCTAATTCCAATTAGATTGATCCCCAAATTCCACACACCCTTGAAACCTAGAAAAGGAGGAGTTTGGCTGAAAAACAGAAGGTGGCTGACTCCCTGGTAACCACACAGAGAACAGAGTATTCCTTTAGCACTTCAAGTCCAGCCAGGGTGTGCATAAACTGGCAGAGGGCAATGGAGGAGGAAGAGGAGGAGGAGGATATAGAGATTACTATGTGCCAGGCACTGTGCTAAGAGCTTTACAATTATTATCTCATATTTGATCTTCAAAGCAACAACCCTGCTAGGTAGGTGCTACTATTATCCCTATTTCTCACAGCTAAGGAAACTGAGGCAAATGAATGTTAAGTGAATTGCCTTCACATATTAAATATTTGAGGCCACATTTGAATTCAGGTCTTCTTGATGCTAAGTCTAGAGTGCTTTCCAGGGTACCACCTAGCTTACTGAGATTCCCAAGTGAATGACTATTAAAACCCACTGTTGGCTAAATCTGATGTATATTTCCTTTTCATCCCAACCTCATAATATTCCCAACTCCTTTCAAGGTTTCCTCGTTTATGATCTTTAGCTGGAACCTTTCCAGATTCCCCTGACTGTGAATGCATGGTCCCTCTTCAAAAATAATGCATATGTGTATATGTATATATATACACATATATGTCCATCTTATATACTCAGGAGATTGTAAACTTCTTAAGGACAGGGAGAATGTTCTTGTTTTGTCTTTGGTCCTTCACAATACTGCACACAGTGGGTGTTTAATTGGTGCTCATGGAATTGAATTGAATGGGATTGGGTTGGTTCACTCTTGACTTCCCATAACCAAACCCATAGCCAGAAACAGCTAGTAGTACTGTGAATAAAATGCTGGATTTGGAGTCATGAAGATCTCATTTGAAATCGTATCTCAGATACTTACTAGCTATGTGATCTTGGGCAAGTCACTGAACCTCTGTATCTTGAGCACGCCACTTGCTTGCTTCCTGACCTATGGCAAATCACAAACTTGGGCTCCATTTCCTTGTCTATAAAATGGGGATAATAATATTCATCCTGTCTACTTCACGGAATCCCATGAGGAGAGCACACTGTAAATCTTAAAGCACTATAAAAATTGAGTTGTTGTTATTCTTAATATTATTACTACTAATAGGGAGAATAAAATGGGGATAATATTCACAGTGTCTGCCTCAAGATTTTTGTGAGGATGAAGTGAAATAATGTATATAAAATGCGTTGTAACTATAAGACCTATAAAAGTGTGAGCTATTATTATCGGGCTATTATATGACACTGAAGTTCAGTCTTACACAAAATAAATTTATATGTTATCTATTAAATACCTCCTGCATGCTCAGCCTTTGGCAAAATTGTTCCTAAGTCCTTGGGGACAGAGAAAAAAGGAATTCTGGGGCCAGGCACACACTGAAGAGCAGGTTACCACTATTGCTCATAGTCAGAAACCTTTTTTATAATTTAGATACCAGTGTCCCTTTACTGTTTTATTTTTTTAAACTTTTACCTTCTCTCTTAGAATCAATATTGTGTATTTGTCCCAATGCAAAAGAGTGGTAAAAGCTAGGCAATGGAGGTAAAGTGACTTGTCCAGGGTCACACAGCTAGGAAATGTCTGAGGTCAAATTTGAATCTGGGACCTTCCATTTCTAGGCTTAACTCAATCCACTAAGCCACCTAACTGTTGCCTTTATGTCCCTTTACAATTAACCAGGTTTTGCCAACTGATTACACAGCTATCACTTTGATATAATATAAAATTTTCTAAGAGATCACTTGGAAATACTCATTGAGATAGTGGAAGTATGACTATTCACCATAAAAATTTGTGATTTATTCTATCCTTTGACTATTTCTTTGTTTTTAATTATTCACCCCCTTCTTTCATACCAGACATTTTTCCCTTCCCCAGAACTCCCCACGAGCAGAATCCCACCTAGTTTGGCTATTTACAGAATCTGACTTTCTCAGAATTAGCGGGAATTCTAAAATCACAGAGTGTGTACTGCAGGAGCCCCTGCAATAACCCCCACAGATCATCCCTCTCAGAATAAGTTAGGAGAGCTCACATTGATAAAATACTTCCCTACAACATCAGTGTGATGGAGAGTGGAGGAGGTATGTGTGCTCTACACATAATCCTTGACCAAATGGTTTCTGGACATAGATGCCTTCCACATGTACACTCTGGTCTTGCTTAATTCCCATATGTGTGTCCTCCATGTATGTTCCCTGACATATGTGCTCTTTTCATGCTCTTTTCCCATTGGTGTGGTAACGTATGGGCGAGCATACTCTGGTAATGGAGTGTCTTTTCTCATCACTTTATTCACTATGCTAGTTACCTATATTTTGTTTGAACTAATGTGTTCTCTTTGGTGAGTTGTGAAAATAAAGCCATAGATACAGACTAAGGGTGAAGGCATCTTTTCCAGGACTCTATTATGAAAGTGTGCTACATAGTACTTACTATCCCTATTTTTCAGAGTAGGAAAGTCATATTTGGAGAATTGATGTAATTTGTTCACTTGATTAGTATTTGCCAGAAGTAGGATTTGAATCAAGGTCTTCAGACTGTACTCTAGTCCTTTTACTACTCCATAATGACAGGTAATCAGGATATATGTTATGGCACAGTGCCTAGTTCATATTCATGCCTCTCTTCACTCCACAGACATTCATGAAGCATTTACTCTATGCAGAATGCTTCATTAAAATCCTCTCTCATACCTCATTGTGTCAAGAAATAACCCAAGGCTCACAAAAGCTAGCATAAGTCCTTCCAAACTAGAAAGGTTTCACATAGAAGGGGAAAAAACAAACAAACCTTACCTTCTGTCTTAGAATCAATACTAAACATTAGTTCTAAGACAAAGGAATGATAAGGGCTAGGAAAATGGGGTTAAGTGACTTGCTCAGGGTCACATAGAGAGGAAGTATCTGAGGCCAGATTTGAACCCAAGATCTGTTTTGAGGGCTGGCTCTCTATCCACTGAGTCACTTAGTTGCCCCTGGAAAGGTTTCAAGTATAAGTCTAGTAACAGACTATGGAAAAGGTTTAATCTTGCTAAGTTCAAGGGGGCTCATCATGAAATCATTTGCAGAGGATTATTTGTTTTTTGTTTCTAACCACATTGGTTCTCAATAACCATTTCTTAAATTGGGACAGCATTGCATTCTGTACTGGTGGAAAAAATATCTACATGCACAACTAAACTTCCATATTAGTGTCCACAGCACCCTCTTAGGCCTTGTGAAAGAGAATTCTTTATTCTCTTTGTCTATTTTGAATTAATCAACCAAAAACTTAACACCAAGTAAGGGAGTTCACAAATCATTGACTTGGTGAGCTCCACCCTTTTAACTAAATCAATCAGACACTTGTGAATCCTTTAATAAGAGTTGACACTTTTAGAGGATGAGGTGTGGGTCCCACAAACCCTGCCCACCCTGGGCAGTGCTAGGCAATTTGGAAGCTGTGATTGGCCCCTGTGAAGAGGGGAAGAACAGGAAGTGACATGGAAAAAGGACTATAAAAAGTCCTGAACTTCCTGTCCAAGGGCTCTTCTGTTCACTTGAATCTTTGGCTTGGAGCTTCGGCTGGTGACTTGCCTCTTGGAGGTGGCTTTGGACTTGAACCTTGGCTTTGACTTTGGTCCTTGGGTTCTTGGATTGCTTCCTGGAAGAGTGCTCTTGGATCTTCTCTTTTGGACTTCATCTTGGGTGAGTGAGTAGTTGGCTTTCCCTTCCTGGCTTCTGGAAAGATTAGTTCCAGAGAGGCCTCCTTCTCCTGGAGGAGGCTGTGTTGGTGGAACCTTTGAATAAGACATCACTAGGTCCTCTGACTCAGGGTTGATGAGCTCTGCTGGGGCTGAGCCAGACACTGGAGCAACATTTAGTATGATAAGCTAGACATTTTCTCTACTCTCTCCTTTTTTTCTTTTTTTGAAAATTTATTTAGTCAATTTAGAACATTATTCCTTGGTTACAAGAATCATATCCTTTCCCTCCCTCCCCTCCCCCTCCCCCTTTCCATAGCAGATGTGCAATTCCACTGGGTATTACATGTGTCCTTGATCAGAACCTATTTCCATGTTGTTGGGGTTTGCATTAGGATGTTCATTTAGATTTCACATCCCCAATCATATCCCCTGGACCCCTGTATTCAAGCAGTTGGTTTTTTTCTCTAATCTCTTCTTATATTTCTCTACTTTCACTCTTTCTACCTCTTTGTAAATAAAAGCTACTAAAAGTCACTTAACTTGAGCTAAAATATTTTAAATTGGTGACCACAATATTAATTTAGAATTCTCATATTTTAGTCAAACCCCTAAATTTAATCCCTACAGCCTCTAGGCTTACAAATTTGGGGTCATCCTCAACTCCTTATTAGCTCTCTCCTCCATATCAAAGTTGTTACCAAGTCCTGCTGATTATATCTTTTTATCATCTCTCTAAAATACAATTTTTTCTCCCCAGTACTTCCAACACGCTAGTGCAGATGTAGATTTCCTCATTCCTGGGCTATTGCGATGGACTGCTAGTTGGTCTGCTTGCTGAAATTTTCTCCCCGTTCCAATTAATCCTCCATAAGTCATTAAAGTGATTTTCCTAAAAATTCTGTCCTTTGTTTTGGAAGAGGACCATCGACATCACAGGGTGACATCTTGATTTGCTTGATAATTGGATTGAAGGGAAGCAGAGTTGCACAAAAACATTAGGCTCACTCTCTCTTCACAGAATCATCAAAGTCTAGTGGCAAGACAAAAGTCATGATGGCTGGTGATAGCCAGGAAAACAGTGGATGACCTTGGCACCCTCTATGTCTAACCAAGCTTTGCATGCTCTATGCACCTGCTTCAGCTGCCTTCATACCTTTGGAACAAATTTTCTCAACAGCCTATTCCATTGGGAGAAATCTTCAGATGTTTGGGGCACACACTTCCCCCTGCCCCAACTCACCAGTGGCTTTGTGGCCTCTCAGTTACCCTTATTTGGTTTAGCCTATCCACCAAGATGGTTTAGCAGGGCATGGCTGTGGGGCATGCCCCCAGCTTCTTGGAGCCACAGAAGAGAGCTGGTTAGCAGAGGGACACCAACGGTGGATGAGTAGCCTTGAGAAGGGATCAGCAAGCCCTTACTCCAGATATATTAGTTCTCTTTGAACACCCATACACTAAATTTTCCTAAAGGGCATGTCTGACTGCATCCCCTTTCTACCACTTCAGTACGCTCCAGTGGCTCACTATCAACTCCAGAATCAAACACAAACATTTTCTGTTTGGCATTCAAGGTCCCTCATAGCTTCATCTGCCACCTCCTTTTCCTGTCTTCTTAGACCTCATCACCCCTGCCTCTTACATCCTCTTCAATTTATTGATACGTGAAACATTCTGTTTCTCAGCTATGGGCATTTCCACTGGCTGCTCTCCATGCCTGAAATGCTCTACCTCTTCATCTCTGCCTCATGGCTTTCCTGGCCTACTTTAAGTCCCAACAAAAACCCTGTCTTCTACAGGAAGCTTTTCCCTAATCCCTGTTAATTCCAGTGTTTTCCCTCTGTTGATGACTTCCTAGTTATCCTATATATCGCTTATTTATATATAGTTATTTGCATGTTGTCTCCCCTATTAGCTCCTTGAAGGCAGGGACTATCTTTTCCATTTCTTCAGAGCCTCAGCTTTTAGCACAGTGCCTGGCACATAGTAGGTACAACATAGTGGCTTGTAAAGTCACAGAGTCTTGATGTATGTGTAGAGTTCCTTGCTAGGCCTCACAGAATCCTTTTCTGCATGGACTAATTGGGGATGATATGTGAACATGTGCAGTGAATTGAATGTTGGGCCTGGAGTCAGGAAGACCTAAATACTAATCTGGCCTCAGATACTTCCTGGCTCTGTGACTCTGGAAAAGTCACTTAATCCTGTTTGCCTCAGTTTCCTCATGTGCAAAATAAGCTAAAGAAGGAAATGGCAAACCACTCCAGTATCTTTGCCAAGAAAACCCCAAATGAGGTCACAGAGAGTCAAACATAACGGAAATAACTCCAAGACAATAATATGGGGACAGCTGGGTAGCCCCATGGATTGAGAGCCAGGCCTAGAGGTGGGAGGTCCTGGGTTCAAATATGACCTCAGACACTTCCCCACTGTGTGACCCTGGGCAAGTCACTTAACCCCCATTGCCTAGCCCTTACCACTCTTCTGCCTTGGAACCAATACATAGTATTGATTCCAAGACTTAAGGTAAGGGTTTTTTAAAAAAGACAATAATATGTACACAGATAACTATAATGTACAACATTACACGATACTATAATATTCATAGCTCTCATACGTACTGGGTACAATAGAAATGTCCAATATTGAGGCTCACTAGTGAGGAAAGTTAAAAAGAAAACTGCTTCCAAAGCTTTATTCAAAGCAAAAGCAAACGGAGTTGTTCCCCACTCCTCCTGCTGAAATTAACTAACACCTTGACTTCTGCCAACCCCATTGACGCCCTCATTCAGGAGAGCACAAGAGCTGGCATGGGATTGATCCTTTTTAGACCAATCCTGCGCCCAGAAGTAGGGGAGGCGTGGTCTCTCCCTAGCACGGGATTGGTCATTCAGGACCAACCCCCACGCCAGGAAATGGGAGGGAGGGGAAGGACCCCTGGGGCATGCTGGGAAATGCAGTCCCTGTCCCGGATATAGTTTAAAATTCACAATAATAAGAGTATTGCTGATGTACCATCAGGAGGGGCATCATGGAAGAGGTATTTTAAAGAATGTGTAGAAATTCCACAGGTTAAGAGAGGAAGAAAGGACATTCCAGGCATAGGGGATAGAGGAATGCAGGACTTGTTTGGGGAAGGCAAATAGTCTAGTTTGACTAGAGGTTTAATATGAGATAAGAGTAGAAATCAGGGCAGGGTCAGCTGGTAGAAAGCCTTGAATGGCAGCCAGGCAAGGTTGGTATTTATTCAGTGGACAATTGTGAGCCCCTGAAGATTTTTGGAGTAGAGGAAACATGTAGGAGGAAGATTATTGTGATAGCAATATAAAAGAAGATTTAGGGAGGGAACAGGGAAAGAGAAGGCGTAGGGACCATTGTTAGGAGGCTTGCCATAGTTCAAGTAGATCATAGAGTCACAAATTTGGAAGTGGAGGAGATCATGACTCTAGACTTAGAATTAAGTCATCTCAGAGGTCATCTTGTCCAAACCCCTCATTTTATAAATAAGAAAAGCAAACTGGTGGGATTTTAAGTACATTGCCCAAGGTTTGTAAGGAGCAGAATGTAGTTCTGTCATCAATGTCCAGCTGGGAGACAAAAGTCAGAATGCCTGGTGATAGCAGAGGATTCTGGGAATGTCCCAATCTGACTAAGATCAAAGTATTCCATAGTGTCTGCTTCTGGTGACTTCATGGCCTTTGGAATGGATTTTTCTAATCTATCCATTCTACTGGGCCAAGCCTTCATGAGCTTGAAGTAGACACCTCCGTGACTCACCAGTGGGTCTGAGGTCTCTTGGATACCTTCAAACTGGTTTAGCACATCTGCTAAGAGAGTTTCACTGGCTATAGTAATGAGAATAGCAAGGATAGGGAGGAAAGAGATTTTGCAGAAGTGAGATTGATAAGAAATTGAACAGAAGGGGGGCAAGTCAAAGAGAGGCGAAATAACATTATCCACATAGCAGTCACCCTATCTTGAATATGCCCAATCATGTGCTTTTTGAATAAAAGTCAGATTTTCAAAACATCAATTAGCCAGAAACTCAGGAAAAGAACAATAGATAGGAAGTAACACACCCTAAGTTAAAAAGCAGGAGTCCAGCTCCTGAGCAAACACGAAATAATAGTCCTTGTTTCAACCTGCACCACGTAAATATCCTTTTTAGTTCTTCTTCTTTCAACATCAATGCTGTATTTTTCTTTGGAAATAGCGCTAAAAGCCAGAGTGCCATATATTTTGTATAGGTGAGGTTTTAATATGCTCTGGAACCCCTGAAGTCTAATAAAACCCTTTTAAGTAAATCTCACTGAGCTCTAATCTCTCCAAAGCTCCCATGTTCTTCTTTGCTGTTCTATTTAATTTTTAATAAGAACAATTCCATGCAGCTCTAAAGCATAGCTCAATTAAGAAATATTCCTACCAGGCATCTTTGAAATCTTGCAGTATTCTCCTCTTTATTTTTCCTTGTGACCCTCAATTTGGTTTTGTTGAGAGGCTAGGGGGGAGGAGAAGGGGGGGGGAGGACATGGGTTTATTTTTTAATTGCAAGTTCCATTTCCCACTGTTCTTTACAAGCAGGCAGACCAGCTTACAAAGGAACAAATGCAACTCATGTGCCTGCTGCTAGATGGATACAGTTGAATACCTTAGTATCATATTTTGAAATTACAAGCGGCATCTTTCATCTAATTCTCTAGACACTACATGTCCACAAAGTTATCTCAAGGTCACAAGAAATAATAAAAAAAAACCAATGGTTTCTGAATCAGAAATTTGAAACCAGGTATTTTAAAGTAATCAAAACTTAATTCTGTTATTCGGTTCTTTCAATAAGTGGCCCCACTCTCTCCCAGGTAAAGTTAAGCTTGTATCAGTATTTCAGTCATAAAACACTGTTTTCAGGGGTTTAAATCATAGCCACAAAATTTCACTGGCATATCATATCAATGGGAAGGTGCCATATCCATGATCTGCAGGGGAATTGATGTCTGTGCCTGGATATGTAAGTTTGTTACGTGCAACACAGGCAAGCAATTATCCATATGTATGAATAAGGAGAACATGTGTACTTGCCCACTAGTATGGGCCGTGGATATGCATTTGTGTAGTCCATGCCCACCAAATTCCCAAGCTGCTTAATATTTGATGCAAAGAAGAATAATTATAAATTCGCAATATTTCTTTGTTTACATTTCACATTGGGATCTTCCATAGTCTATTCATAAGTGAAAATAGGATTGTCAGATATACGAAGAGATTTTAAAAACACGTTTCCTATCAGTTTTATCCTGTCAATATTTTTATACTGAACGGAAAGTAAGGTAGTCTTTTGTGGACATTTTATTTACTGAAAGGTACATAAAAAGAACATATTTGTGAGAAACACAGAGGAAAGTAGCTTGAGAAGAAATCACAGACAATTCCAAGAGAATCTGAGAGAATAGTAATCTCTCAAATAAAAGTGCTTGAGGAGAAACACAGGCAGTTCTGAGAACAACTAAGTCAAAACAGTTGCCTCAGTGGCAAAAGCACTTACTGATGGCTATAAGGCATTTTGTTCTGGCACCCCATTTACATATGACTATTTTTAGAATTTTGAAGTTTATAGCTTGGAACCTCTGCATCAAAGAACTATTTGGTGGCTATGGGACAAGAATATATTGATGACTTGTGTCACATCTGACAAAAATATGGATTTTGCATTTTTCAGCCTAAGAGACAGGGAGGTAACTACACATAAGGCAGGATTTGAGGCAGGGGGGATACGAGAAGTCGGGGAATTAGAAGGAAGAAACAAACCAGTATTAGAAGCTGCACAGAGAAGACAAAAGCCAATGGAGTAGAGACATCAACTGAAGTAGAGGAAGTAGAAATAAGGTAAAAGAGGCTCCTTTGACCTAACTTCAGCTGGCTAGACACAGAGAGCCTAGACAATGAATGGTGGGGAATGTGTTATTGGATAAAGGTTTTGGGTTTGTTTTTTTTTTTTTAATTCTGGGAGCCAATTGGAGAAAGAATGTTCTTCCAGTTAATGAGCTAAACCCAACTTTGTTTTGTTCTCTAGTATTAGCTCTGGGTTGAGAGAGAGGAAACACCTCAAGGATTTGCCTTTGTTTCCCTTCACAGCTTTAGAGAGCTGTCTCTAAGTGGCACTGCATATCCTAGTCTTAAGGCAATTGCTTTTCCCTGAAAAAGTATGATATTGCCTTAGCTCCTAGTCAAGGGAGCAGACCTGGGAAGCTCTGTAGATGCTAAGATTAAGGTGGCTCATTCTAAAAGAGATTAACACTGCCTTAGAGGTCTGAGAGTCACTAAGAAATAGGTTTGCACAAGCAAGAGAGTGGAGTGGACAGGAATGAGCCCACCCAGCAGATGATGTGTAGTGCCAGCTATTCCCTAAATTTAGAGATAAGGTAAGTAAGACTCACAGTTCAGAATCAGAAGTTGCCCCAGGAACGTGAGTTTCCCTACTCATGTTCCTCACTGCTATATTTCTTTTCTTTTAAAAAATTTTTATTTTTCCCAAATACATGTAAACTTTTTTTACTTTTTTTTCAATTTGAAGTTCCAAATTCTCTTCCTCTATCCCTAAATATCTCCCACCCATCCCCCTTCTCTGAGAAGATAAACAATTTGATAGACATTTTGATAGACATGTTCAGTCATGAAAAATATTTTTCAAATTAATCATTTTATTGGAGGGATATAAAACTTAAAAAAGGAAGAAGAAAGAAACTGACGTATAGTCTACAAGCAAACCCAATCAGTTCTTCCTCTGGAGATGTAAGACATTTTTCATCATGAAACTCTGGAATTGTTTTGGATCACTATTGCTGAAAATAACTAGATCATTCACGGTTGTTCATAAAAAAAAATATTGCTATTACTATGTACTCTGATCTTTTGGCTCTGATCACTTTACTTTGCATCAGTTCATGCAAATCTTTCCAGATTTTTCTGAAATCATCCTGCTTGCTATTTCTCGACTTACAGTAGTATTCTATTAAAATCATGCACCACAATGTGTTCAGCCATTCCCTAATTGATGGATATCCTTTTGATTTTCACTTCTTTAATACCATAAAAAGAGAGCTGCAATAAATATTTTTATACAAATACATCTTTTTTCCTTTTTGGGGGGGATCTCTTTGGGATACAGATATAGGCAATGGGGGTTAAGTGACTTGCCCAGGGTCACACAGCTGGGGTGTGTCTGAGGTCAGATTTGAACCCAGGACCTCCTGTCTCTAGGCCTGACTCTCAATCCACTGAGACACCCAGCTGCCCCCTTAATATCAATTCTAAGACAGGATAGTGGCAAGGGTTAGGCAACTGGGGCTTGGTGAATTGCCCAGGGTCATATAGCGAGGAAGGCCTCACTGCTATATTTCTGAAAGTTTGTACCTATCTGTAAGATACTCTGGTGGGATAGTGTAACTCTCATTTATGAGCAGACTGTTATGTTATGACTATTATTATTTTACATTCTGCTTAGTAAATGTTTCATGATTAGGGGTTGATAGTGTCATCTTGGCTTATTTGTTTCATGGGAAGCACACTGATGGGGTCTAGGGAATTATGGTAGTAAGCAGTATATGTACATATCTCTCCATGCATTATCCTGAAAATGATTTATATTAACATGGTTGCTCCTTTTGAGAACCATCCCAACCTGAAAAATGGGTTCAAATGTGGTGAGTGCTTCAAATTTCAAACTATCTCCTGAAAGAAAAGCAATATAATAAAAGATTCAGAAAGTCAAAAGTATAGACTAGTATCCTCTTACTTTCCAAAATGACTTTTATTTGAATTTTTTTGATGCTGGACATTCCCACCTATTTTTCTCATCATTATATCCATAATCAAACTAGTTTTCCTTTCCCTTAAATCCATCCCTCCTCCTAACTTCCCTATTTCCACCACTAGCAACCATTATCCTTCTAGCAATGGAGATTTATAACCTCAGAGCCATACTCAACTTTTCACTCTTCCTTATTTCACATATTCACACAATGGCTAAATCCTATCAATTTTATCTCTATAACTTCTCCCACATACATTCCTTTCCCTTCAAATTTACATAGCTGCCATATTGTTTCAGGCCTCATGAGCTCCCTCCCGTTTTATTGCACTGGTCCCCCAATTGCTGTCACTACCTCCAGGTTCTGCTTCCTATAATCTATCTTCCACATAACTGCCAAATTGATGTTCTTAAAACCCAGATCTGACCATGCCACTTCCCTGTTCCAAAAGTACCAATAGCTTCTTATGGATTCCAGGAAAACTACTACCTCTTCTGTTTATCATTTAGAGACCTTTGTAATCCGACTTGAGCCCACCTCAGAAGCTTTATTACATTAAAAAAATCATCTTCCATCTTAGAATTAATACTGCGTTTTGGTTTCAAGCCAGAAGAATAGTAAGGGTTAGCATGTAGGGGTGAAGTGACTTGCCCAGGGTCACATAGCTGGGAAGTATCTGAGGTCAAATTTGAACCCAGGACCTCCCGTCTCTGGGCCTGGCTCTCAATCCACTGAATCACCCAGCTGCCCCCAACTTTATTATTATACATTACTCATCTTCCCACTTTCTATGTTCCAGCCATATTGACTTACTCTGTGTTCTTTGTACATAATATTCTATCTCTGACCTCTTCCCTTCTCATAGTCTATCCCCCATAATCAGAAATATTCACTTTCTTTTCCTTAGCCTTTTAGAATCCTTAAAGACTGTTTCTTCAAGGATATTTTATTTGCTCAATTATATGCAATAATAGTTTTCAACAGGTTTTCTGAAATTACAAGATTCAAATTGTCTCTCCCCCATCCCTCTCAGAGATGATAAGCAATTTGATGTGGGTTACATATGTATTATCATGCAAATCACGCTTCCATATTGGTCATTGTTGTAAGAGAATAAAACCCAAACTTCAAAATAAAACCATAAGTAAACTAATGTGAAGGATAGTGTGCTTTGATCTACATTCTCACTCCCACAGTTCTTTCTCTGGAGATGAATGGCATTCTTTGTCACGTGTCCTTCAGAAGAGTCCTGGATCATTGTACTGCTGAGAGTAGCTGAGTCTTTCACAGTGGATCATCATATGATATTGCTGTTGCTGTATACAATCTTCTCTGAGTTCTGCATAAGTAATTAAAAAAATAAACCTTAACTTCTGCCTTAATATCAATTCTTTTTTTTTTCTTTAAACTCTTACCTTCTGTCTTGGAGTCAGTACTGTATATTGGCTCCAAGGCAGAAGAGTGGTAAGGGCTAGGCAATGGGGGTGAAGTGACTTGCCCAGGGTCACACAGCTGGGACGTGTCTGAGGCCAGATTTGAACCCAGGACTTCCTGTCTCTAGGCCTGGCTCTCAATCCACTGAGACACCCAGCTGCCCCCTTAATATCAATTCTAAGACAGGATAGTGGCAAGGGTTAGGCAACTGGGGCTTGGTGAATTGCCCAGGGTCATATAGCGAGGAAGTGTCTGAGGCTAATTAGAACCCAGGTCCTTTCAGCTCCAGGACTGGCACTCTATCCACTGTGTACCTAGCTGTCCTTCCATAATCACTTTTAAAGCAAAGTTCAAGTGCCAACTTTTACTTAAGGACTTCTCTGAAACGATAATCCTCTCAATTGCCTTTCAAATACATTTTGTTTTTAATTATCTGACCATGCCACTTCCTTGATCCAAAAGTACCAATAGCTTCTTATGGATTCTAGGAAAACCACTAACTCTTCGGTTTCTCATTTAGACTTTTGTAATCAGCCTTGAGCCTACCTCAAAAGCTTTGTCTCCCCTGATCAAATTTAAACTCCTTGAGAACAAAGACTGTTTGATTTTTATTTCTGTACCCCTAGAAATCTAGCATATTGCCTGGCATATAGTATATGCTCAATAACTAAATGCTTATTGCTTGATTGTTGATGATTTATGAAAACATTTTCTTATAACATCCTTATAAAAGAAGCTAAAGCAACTATTACTATCCCCACTTTACAGATGTGGAAAATGTAATTCATAGACGCTTATGTGTTTTAAAGAAAAATTAGAATGAAACCATTAGAACCACTAAAAAGGAAAAAAGAATTCATTCAAAAATAGTAATCAAATGCATGACATGGCACTATGTATGATAGCCAGCATCTAAAGAATACCTCAGGCTCATACAAAATGCTTTATATGTAGGGTATACAAAATGTGTTATCTAACTTGACTCACCAGCCCCTCTGGGGTTTTGGTACTATATGCCCTTTTTTACAGAAAAGGAAATGGAAAGTAAAGAGAGGTTTGCTGATTTGCCCAGGGTCACACAGCTAGAAATTATCTGAAGCAGGATTTGAAAGCAGGTTTTGTTTCCTATCCCAACCCTCCATACCCTCTGCAAATGGATGTATGTGCCTTGGAATGATGTAGACCAAGAAAAGTCAGTCCCTGCTTTGATGGCAAAGAAGCTGGGTGTAGTGAATTCAGGATATTTTAGTTCATACTTATATACTTTATGATTAGGGACAAGTTGCTTGACTTCTAGGAATATATTTCATTTTCTATAATTTGGGTATAATACTACCAACTTTATGGTTCTATTATGGGGAAATGGTTTGGTAAAATGTAAAATGCTATCGAAATATCAACCAATGTGATGGTTATTAATATTGGAAACTAGTAGAAAACATACAAAGTGCTAGCTAGCCCATGTTAACATGCATCGGTATAAATTCCGTCAAAGAGTCTCAATAACATGCTGCAGGATTTGGGGAAGCTTAATAAGTAGGGTCAACCTGGAAGACTTTGTGGAGAAGGTGGCATTTAAACTGGACCTTTCAGGTTCATTTGAACAGACAGGCGTAAGATTCAGAAGGCATTTTAGGCAGAAAGGAATATTTGATCAGAGGCAGAGAGGTAAGGAAGCTCAAAATATGTTTATAAAACAAAATATATTTCAGATTGTTTCTAGTGGAGCATTTCTTACATTCTAGGAAAATGTAGAGGAATATTGGAAGAAAAACTTAGGAAGACTTATTAGGGCTTCAAATTCAAGTCTAAGGGAATGTAGGCTTTGTTTATTAGGAGGTTCTAGAAATATTTTTCTATAAAGAAATGGCATGGTTAAAATTGTGCTTTAAGAGAATTAGAGAAAGAAGGGACTAGATGTTTAAAGATGAATTAGAAGATTGATGCAATACTCTGGGCTTCAGGTTACAAAGAATCTTACATGAGGACAGCAGGAATGGAAGAGAGAGGTCAGAGGGAGATAACATTATAAAGGAAAATAGAGATTGGTCAGAGTTGGAATAGGGACAGAATCAAAGACAACTTTTATTTTGAGCCTGAGTAACTAGAAGAAAGTCAGTGCTATTACCAGTATTAAAAAAGTTTGTAATGGGAAGCTGATTCTGGTAAAGATGATGAAGGATGAGTTTAGACTTTGAAATGGCAGGTTAAGAATGCCATGTTAGGAAATGGAAGGATTAAAAAAAAATCTTAACATTCCTATTATTTAGCATACTATCTCATATTTATTAGGCATTGTAAAAAGGAATTCTTTATTCCTTTTCTCTAATTTAATGGGGGACCAAGAGATCCTCTTACCATAGAGATGTGTAGGGATTAACCAGCCCACAGTGAAAGGAAGTAGAAACCAGAGGGACAGGAAGTGAGGTAAGAAGGGTATATAAAAGGAGATGGCATCAGTTGGTGAGGGAGAATCAGCTGCTGACAGTTAGGTGCTGGGAGTTGCAGGGAAATTGGCTGCTGGGAGTATGTTGGGTTGGTGGTTGGAGTTTAGTTATTGGAATGTAAAAGGCGAGGCTGAGTTTATTGAGAGAGCTTTAGCCTTTAGAGGCCTTTTGCCTTTTGAGGTTTTAGGCTTTTAGTTTGGGCTGTTTTTTTTTTCTTTGTTGAATTTTTTGGGAGGTGGTTGGTCTTCATTGACAGACCTAATTGGGGTTGGATTAAACATTAATTGGGTTGGTTTTGATTGGGTGGATTGGGTTGGAACTTGGTGGGGTGGTTGTTATAGGTAGATATAGGCAGTTTTAGATAGTAATTATAGGCAGTTATAGATAGTTATAGGATAACTAGTATAGACATTAGGAAAATTTCTTTCTCTACCTTTCCTATATTTCCCTCCTTTACTATATTCTTTTACTATCTCTCTTTTATAAAACTAAATTATTAATTGTTAAAAGCTGCTAGAAGTCTTCTTTTCTCTGGCTTAAAGGGATAATATTAATTTACAACTGTACTATATTCTCTTTAAAACTTAAGTTATTAAAAGCTGCTCTTTTATTTTTGTCAAATCCCTAATTTAACCCTTACAGCATCAGAGCAGGAAAATGCATCAGAAATCATTTATTCCATTCCATACCCAAGCAAGAATCACCTCTTTAGTATCTCTAACATATGGTCATAATCGTCATCTGTTAATCTTCATTAATGGTGATTCCACTCCTCCCTCTTGGAGGAGCCCATACCAGTTTTGGAAAGTTGAAGTAAGGAATTTCTTCCTCTCACAAAGCCCAACATAGACTTCTTGCAATGTATCCCCAGTTGCTACTAGTTTTGTCCTCTGGGGCCAAGCAGAACGAAGTCTACTTCTTCCATGTTGCAGCCTTCAAATATTTCTATATTTTAGCCTTCTCCATGTAATAGCTTGAAATAATTATGTCTCTATGGCTAAATACACCCAGTTCCTTCAACTAGTTCTAAGATAAATTCTGCAAAACATCACTGTATTTATCCTTCACTTGGACATAATTTTTTACAAGAACTATTTTCTAGACAAGTCTATCCCCTCCTCCATTTGAATAGTTGAATTTTTAAAATTTGTGCAGAACTTTCTTTCACAAATGTTCTACTCCAATTCATCATCATGGCATGAAGTCATCTTAGGTTCTTAAAAGTGATGGCAGCAGAGAATAAACTTTGAAAGGCTCTACCAAGCTGGCAAGAATTTGGGTGTGATCCTAGTAATACCCTGCATCTGCTATCCAAGCATCACCCTCAGGTAAGCATTTCCAATAAATTGGCTGCTAGTTGATGAATTATTTGACCCTGGTAATCCATGAAGCAAATTAAAATATAAATTGGACCTCATGTCTATGTGGCACATCTCTGCTTCTTTCAAGGTGGAAAAGTAGAAAAGGAGCTAAAGGTGCTACAAACCAAATCATTCTAACACTAGTATGATTTCATTAGCACAGGCAATTCTCTTTTTCAGTGCAGATCAACATTTTATCTGCAACTTAAACATCTAAATGAGTTTTCTAGTGACTAAGAGGTTAAGTGACTTGCCTCAAGTCCCATAGCCTATATGTGCCAGAAGAAAATCTTCCTGGTTTTGAGGCCATCTCTCTATCTACTATGTAGTGATGCCTGTATATACTACTAAGAAGAAATATCAAAACTAAATAATCCATGTTTGTTTAATATGATCAGACAATTCTTTGAACACTTATAAACATTAACTTGGCTCAAAGCAGGAATAAAATACACATTCAATTGGGTATAGAAATCTTTCTTACCCCCCTTCCCCCAAAAGAAGTAAGGGCAAAAGGGAATGAGAGAAGAGAAAGGGAGCTGATAGAAGGAAAGACACATCATGGGAGATAGTGGTCAGAAGTGAAACATACTCTTAAGGAGGGATAGGATAAAAGGAGAGAGAAGGAAGATGTAGGGGGGGAAAGGGGTTTAATTTTTAAAGGGTTGGACTTGATTATTTAAGAGTGTAGTCACCAGGAACTTAATTAATTCCAAAGAGATTTTATTTACAATTTATTTACAAATTGTAGAGAGAGTGAAGCAAGAAATCAGAGAGAGGATAAGATAAGATATCTATCCTGAGCACTAAGTAGTTTACTCCCGGCCCCTCCAGGCAGGGAGAATTAGTTTCAACCAGCCTTGGCAAAGCTGAGGACCTGAGAACTCTCTTCAGAAAATTCAGCAGTTAAGAGTCAGCTTTTTGATCACCAAGTGTCAGTCCAGTCAGAAGATCCTTCTGCCCCTCTTAACCAGCCTCAACTAGAAAGCATGACGAATTCCTCCAGTGTCCCCTTCTAAAAAATGAAGAACTCCAGCAGAACTCTTTCTCACAGGAGGTTCCACTCCAATGAACTCTGCTCGGAGAGTAGCACTCTGTGTGTAGCACTCTCTCTTTTAAAGGCATTTTCTCTTGCATCACTTCCCCTAATTCCATGCCTGCCAATCACAGCTGAAGCTCTGCTCTAGGACTTCCCAGAAGGCAATTAGTCAATTCTGATTCATTACCCACTATCATACCCATGGGTCACAGACCTTCCATTTCATGATTAAGTGGGATATTTGCACTTTTGGTGCTTAGATCTAAATGGGCAGATCTTCATACTTAATTTTTAAGTACTGTGTTTGCACTTTTTGTGATCGAATCTAAAAATAGGCAGGTCTCCATACTTAACTTTTTAGTTGTGTTTACACTTATGGGAATTAAAATACAAAAATAGACACGAGTTACGATTTAAATCTTCACAATCAGGGAAGAGCTAAGTACCTTCAATGTTACAATCAGGAGAGAGTCAAATCCAAACTTCACAATAAATAGGTAAAAATAGGAGGGAAGGAAATACACAGTTAACCATAAATGTGAAATGTGAATGGGATGAATTCACCCATAAAATGGAAGTGGAGAGGAGAATGTATTAAGAAACAAAACCCATCAATATATTATTTATAAGAAATATACTTGAAGCAGGAACACACACAACATTAAAATAAGGGGCTAGAAAAATGTATTATGCTTCAGCTGAGGTAAAGAAAATAAAGGAGGATAAATGATACTATCTAAGAAAAAGCTAAAGCAAAAATAGACCTAATTAAAAGAGATAAGGAGGGAAACAATGTCCTGCTAAAAAAATGATAATAAAGTAATACCAATTCTAAATACATATGTACCAAATGGCATAACATCCAAATTCTAAGGAAAAGTTAAATTAATTATAGGAGGAAATAATACAACTCTACTAACAGGAAACCTCAACTTTCCCCTCTCAAAACTAGATAAATCTAACCATAAAATAAGCAAGAAAAAAGTTAAAGAGACAAATTGAATTTTAAAAAAGTAAGATATGATAGAGCTCTGGAGAAAAATGAATGGGAAGAGAAAGGAATATATTTTCTCAGCTATACAAAGCACCTTCCCCAAAAAAATGACTATGTTTTAAGGCATAAAAACTTTACAATCAAATGCAGAAAAGTAGAAATATTAAATATCTTCTTTTCAGACCACAATGCAAAAAAAATTACATTCAATAAAGGTCCATGGAATCAACTAAAAAATTAACTATAAACTAAATAATTACATACTAAGTAATGAGTAAAAATCATTAAAAACAATAAATAATTTCATTAAAGAGAATGATAATGAGACAATATTTCAAAATATATGGGATGTAACCAAAGATACTTAAGGGGAAATTTATTTTTATAAATGTTTACATCAATAAAATAGAGAAAGAGCAGATCAATTAATCAGGTACAAAACTTAAAAAAAAAAACAGAAAAAAAATTTAAATATCCAAATAAGCAATAAATTAGAAATCCTGACAATCAAAGAAGATACTATAGACTGAAAGGCAAAAAACTGAATTAATAAACAATACTAGGAGCTGGTTTATGAAATAAAAAACAATGAAATAGATAAATTGTTGGTTAATTTAAAGAACAGAAATAAGAAAACCCAACTACCATTATTAAAAATGAAAAGAGTAAATTCATCATCAAGGAAGAGGAAATTAAAGCAATTACTAGGAGCCCAACTACATGCAATAAATCTTACAAGGTATGAATTTTAGATTTACTCCATCCTGCTCAGTCTAACAAAACAGGAATGCCTGCACCCCTACTTAAGGATAAAGTGTTGAGAAGGATGGCCTATGACAGACATGTGCTAGCAAATGACAAATTAGAAACAACTGACAGACCCTCTGGGCTGTCCTAAGTCAAGCTTAAGCTACCATTGGTACATGTGAGACACAGGAAGTGGTGTAAAAATGGTCTATATATTTCATCTCACTTCCTCTCTCCTGCCTCTTTTTGCAGAGAGGTGGCTCTGGCTCTTGCAGTGGGGAGGTGGCTGGTGGCAGCGTGCTGAGCATCTTGGCATCTTGGCATGGCTGCAGCTATTGTCTGGGTTTGGTGATGAGTGTCCTTGATACAGTAACTGGGAGAAGCTTAATAATGTTGGTCAGGTGAGGCATCTTCTCTGAGCTCTCTTAGAGTTTAGGCTGATTCCTTTTTCCTTTACCTTCCAATACACTATCCTCTTAGGAAGCCCCTAATCTTCTGAGGAGGCCTCGCGTCAGAGGTCTTTGAACTCCCCCCTGGCACAGGCTGGGCCGGAGAAATCCTATACCCTTTTCTCTCTCTCTTCTTAATTCCATCCCTCTATATTAATTAAACCACCATAAAATTTCTAAACTGAGTTGAATATTTTATTTGGGATTTGAATTAATCCCTGGCAACCAATTAAATTTATATTCACTCTCAACCCTAAGTTTACCCTTTCAAAGGTAAGAGAATGGATGAATATTTACAAAAATATGAATTGTCCAGAATAACAGAAGAAGAAATAAAATATATAAGTAACCCCATCTTAGAAAAAAGTTGAACAAACCACAAATGAGCTCCCTAAGAAAAGATCCTCAGGACCTGATAGATTTAGAAATGAATTCTACCAAACATTTAAGAAATAATTGAATCCAGGACTGTATAAACTACATGGAAAAATAGGCAAAGGAGTCCTACCAACTTTTTTTTACAATACAAATATGGTCCTGATACCTAATCCAAGAAGGGCAAATAGAGAAAAAGAACTATCAACCAATTTCCCTAATGAATATTGATGCAAAAAGTTTAAATAAGATACTAGCAAGGAAATTTCAGCAATATATCACAATAATTATATACTCTGACCATGTGAGATTTATACAAGGAATGCATGGCTATTTTAATATTAGGAAACTCTCAGTATAATTGACCATAAGAACAACAAAACCAATAATAATCATATGATTATCTTAATAGATATATATATAACAAGTTTTTGACAAAATACAAGATTCATTCCTATTAAAAACACCAGAAACCACAGAAAGAAAAAGAACTTTTCTTAAAATTTTAAGTAGCGTCTATCTAAAATCATCAGCAAGCATTATTTATAATGGAGATAACTTAGAAGTCTTTCTAATAAGATCAGAGGTGAAACAAGGATGCTCATTATCACTGTTATTATTTAATATTGCTCTAGAAATCCTAGCTATCTATAATCATGAAAATGCTAATATGGAAATGTTTTATATGACTAAAAATGTATAATCCATATTGAATTGCTTGCCCTCTCAAGAAAGAGAATTAGGAATTCAAATAAAAAAGTTAAAGTTTTTTTCTTTACATGTAATTGAGAAAAAAAGAAAAGAAAAAAAGAGCCAATATTCAAAATGGACATCTTTATTCAAAGATTAGTGTGTTGATATACAACTGGAGGGACAGAATTATATTAATGCTGATATTTTTGTTATAACTAAAATTAAAAGACAAAGAAATTGCATCTAAACAAAAGATAAGCTTATAGGATGTCTTTGGAAAAGCAAAAGAGTCAGTATAGTAGGTTTCATTGTGAGTTCAGTGATGATAAGCATTGTTATTTAATGGAACATTTGATCATCTAACCTTGAAATGAATATAAGAAACATTCATAAAAAAGAGCACCTTCAAGATAACTTGAGAGGCACATCAACATCGGTTACCAAAGATGAAAAAGTAGATAAATTATAAGAAGAATTTAACAAGAGCTTCCAAACCATTAAATCATCATATAGTTAAGTGTTCTGTGACTTTAACAAAAAGATGTGTACAAGGGAAAATGTTGAAAAATGTAGTTCAGTGTTAAGAAATTAAAGAGACCAGAGACAGAGATTCAAAAGTCTCATGCCTGCATACCATGAATAGTTTACTTAAGAAGAAAGCTGGAAAGCATTTGACAATATGAGCATGGAAGAATGTCACTCAAACTTAAATTTTCATTGCCAAAAAGAGGAACTAATGATATCTTAACACATAGAAAGGACTAGATATTGATGTGGACATGATTCTGGCATTATCTATCTATGTGCAACAAAACTATCAATTAAAACATCATTTCATGGATTCTTTTGGTAGTCTGGTGAAGCTGAGGGATCCCTTCTCAGAAAAATATTTTAAATGCATAAAATAAAAGATGTAGTATTAACAAGGAAGCCTATATTGAAAAAAAGAACTATATTTCAATATATATATTTTTTAACTTCACAGATTATAGGTTAAGAACCTCTAAGTGTCCAAAGGTCATAATCAAACCACTGTACAGAAATAAAAATTAGTAGATCCTCCATATAATCATATGAATTCAAACATGACAATCAAGAAATTGAAATTTTAGCGCAGAACTAAATAAGGTAGATACTTTCAATTTATCACCATTTTCTTTCTAAATTTAACTAGTAGAAAACAGTAGTCATGATAAGAAGACCAAAAGAAATCAGGGACCACTTTAGCCCTCCAAGTTAACTTCTTAAAAAATAGGAGGCCAGTATAGTCAAAGATAACCCCACTTTCGGATACACACCCATTTGTAAAATTTTGTGAAAGAGTGGTGAAAAATTACAAGCAACATTCCCTCACAAAACTGCAAAAAGCAGGGAAATCTGCAGAAGACTTGTGAGATTCAATTAAATCAAATTTAGATGCTAATATGAAGAGGATAATAATTATAGGGGAAAATGAAACAGATTTGTCTCTGTTTCTGTAACCATCTATTCATACAATTTTTGAAAATGGAGGGATCATATTTTCATTCTAACTCCTCCCTATCTGATGAAGAAGAGGAATGGACTTTTAGAAGACAAAGGCTGCTTGTGGTGACACAATTTTGACAGCATTGAGGGATCCATTTTCAATATACTTCAAAATGGACCAAACAACTAGAAAAACACAGATGGTCCTATTGCAAAAACAGTATTGTGAAGAGGATATTATTAACAACCAAACCTATACTTACTTTTTCGTTTCTATCAAGTCTTTATGAAAACAAGCTACACATCATTATGAGAATTATCTGTACAGTATGAGACGGGAATAGGAAGGCTGACCTACTTGATTTTCTGTAGTAAATTACATCTTCATAGTCACATAAGTAACTAAAAAAATTAGAGACATTACTGGGTTAATCACACACACCAAAAAAAGTATCTGACTTGGTAGCAGAAAACCCAGACTCAAAGATTCTTCAGTTGAATTTAATGTGTCTCTTCTATATGTTATAATCATAAGTAATTCCCTGACAAATACAAAGAAAAAGATGATCTGATTGTGAATATTTATCAAAGCATAGAAGAGGGAGGTACATACTCATCAAAAATGTTTGCCATTGTCCTGGAAGAAGGATATCCTGTAAACAGTATAGTCCTCTAAATGCATTTCTTTTTGGATGGTACTCTACATGTTTGTGTCAACTCTGGGAAGACTACAGAGCTTTTTCTGAGATCAGCAGCCTATCTCAGGAAACTGACTAAATAGCCCTCACTAGAAAAACCCAATAGATGAAAAATGCCTAAAGAACATTTTATAACTTACAGTAGGATGGGCAACCCATTGAGTTACTTCATCAGTCTATACATTTGGGCAAATGCTCCATATGGACAATTACTGAGCCCAGAACTGAGCAAAAGGAAGACAGTAAAGTAGATTTGGGGTTCATTGCTTTAGCTATCCCTTCAAGTTTAATGCCATTTGAAAATTTGATAAGAATGTCTTTATGTATGCTTGTCAAGCATCTAGGTAGCAGAGTGAATAGAGTGCTAAGTTCGAAATCAGGAAATACTGAATTCAAATCTATCCTCAGGCACTTACTTACTAGGTATATGGTCACTTAAACTCATTTTGTCTCTGTTCCCTCAACTGTAAAATGGCTTAATAATGACACCTACTTCCCAAGGCTAATGTGAGAATCAAACGAGTTGATATCTGTAAAATGCTTAGCCCACAGCTTGGCACATAGTAGGTGTTTTTTGTATGATTGTTACCTAATTTTGGTAATGAAAAAATGTTGAAAAGGAGGACAAGGAAAGATCCCCAAAGTACACTCCAACAGAGACCACCCTTCAATATGGCTCAACTCACTAATGAATGTTCGTTGAGGCAAAATCTGTAATCCATACTACTGTCATCTGATCCACAACACTTCATTTTATCCCTTAGGATAGCCCGAGTATTCTTGTCTGGGCTTTCCTGAAATGTAGATCAATTATGTAACAACTAATAATAATAATTCTCATACAGTTCTTACTATGTGCCAGGTTCTGTGCCAAGTGTTTTACAGTTATCTCATTTGATTCTCACAACAACATGATGTGTTGAATTGTTACAATTCTTTTGTTTTTTATGTTGTCATTGTTTCCCAATATGATTCATCTACACACACACACACACACACACACACACACACACACACACACACACCCCTTATAACGGTATAGTAAAACAGAACAAAAATGAGTATCATAATTTGTTCCTGAGGTTGGCTCTTGTTGAGTTGGATTTAACTGAATAGAAAAGAAGTGAAATGAATCCCTTGAAGAAAACAAAGAGAGAATGGTCTGACTAGCAGGAGGCAAACCAGGATATTTCAGTATTATCAAAGCCAAGGAAAACAGCACCAAGAAAGAGGAGGCCATTAACATTGTCAAATAGTTTAGAGAGATTAAATAGATTGCAATAGAAGAGATATAAAAGAGTGTAATGGGAGTAGGAGCCAGACTCAAGTGGGGCAGCAGGGAATGAGTGGTAAAGTATGTGCAAACAAGAAAATAGCCAGTTCTTTGCAAAACTTTGACAGCAGAAGGAAAGACAGAAAGAGACGGGGGGTATCTCCAAATACTAGGGAGCCTCAGAAAGGTTTGTTTTGAGGGTTTTTTTTGTGGGGTGTGTGGCTAGTAGAGACCTGTCCTTAACAACGTGAGTGATGTGAATATGAGTGATAAAGTCACAATTTGATTTCCCTTTAAGCTCAGAGTAAATTACAGCACTTCTCTGCTCCCTTCTGGAATCATTGAGGTTTGTTTTGGCATTTTAGGGCCCCAGATTTCCCCATTTTCATTTTTTGAAAAATCAGGCAAAGTCTGACCTACTTTTGAAGTAAGTTAGTTACCCTTGGAAAGCAAGATGTGGATGATATCTTCATGACCTCTTTCCTTTGATACCTCTATTTAAATGATCACCTATTAATAAATAATCTGGTTGCTCAAGTGAAAAGTATATTTTAAATGACCTTGAAAGGGCATTTCCATTTGTGACTTAAGACCTGCTGAGCAATCAAATAAGAAGGCAGTGACCAAAATCTCCACTAATAATAATGAACTCTACATTTAAATTTGTACTTCTCATATATTCATGGATATGGGTAATATCGCTCCCATTGCCATAAAGCAGATACATTTTTATTAGATTCATCTATAATATTAGTAGAATAACTACATTTAGCATAATTCTCATTTGAAAGGTACTCTGCTTCCCTTTTTTATTATAAAATGCCTGGTTTCAAGTCTCAGATCTGTCATTAAGTAGCTATATAACATAAGGCAAACCATTTCTCCCCTCTAGCCTCAATTTCCTCCTTTGAAAGATGAAGGTATTTAGATTATATTGTCTCATGTCCTTTCCAGTTCTGGCATTCTATTCATTCGTTCGTTCATTCATTGTTTCATAAACATTAAGTGCCTACTATCTGCTGAGAATCGAGGTCTATGAGGGAGACATATTGTTTCACTATCCTAACCCTCATAGTTAACCTAATGAGGGAAAGGACATAGACAAAGATTATATATATATATATATATATATATAAGAGGTATTTCGAAAGGTGTTTTGTGAATTCCAAGGGGGATAGTTGTTACCACTAGGGAGATCTCCATGCAGATGTCATCTGGGCTGGGCTTTAATTTAAAAGGTAAGGAGAAAGGGGAGGTGTTTTCTAGGACTTGGGACCATTAAGAATAAAGGATAATCATAATATGATAGTTATAACTGGCAAGGACCTTAGAAGTTTTCTTGTTTTACCCATTAATTTTAGAAAGAAAGAAAAATAGACCCAAAGTGATTAATAACTTGCCAGGGTCACCTTGCTTTTTGGAATTCAAATCCAGGGCTTTCTTCACCATCATACTACTTCAATAAGTCTAGAAGAGCATATTTAATGAAAGAAAGCGGACTGGTTTGAATGGAACATGAAATGCATGGATGGGAGTAAAAAGTAGAAAAGTAGGGTGGAACCAGATTGCAAAGAGCCTTTAGTGTTGAGTAGAGGAATTTGGAAGTGACAGAATTGACTAGACAAAGGAATCTCATGACCAGATCTATCTGTTGCCTGTGTCTATGAAATTCACAATAAACCTTTTGGAAGGATTTTGATTTTTTTGGTTGTGGGTGCTTTTTTTTTTTCCCCTTCTGATGACTGACTTTTGACAGTAAATTACTTTGGGCCATTGGCCAGTGGAATTTAATTCATCTTTCAGTGAACATGCTCCCAGATTTATTTATTTTGCTTTTTTAAACCCAAACATTTAATACCCAATGGAGTACCACCCACCAATCTGGGTCTTCAGATACAGGGAGTTTAAGCAAATTAAATGCTGCCCTATTTTAATGTCACAAAGAATAGTGCTGGCTTAAATGCAATTAAATAGTCCCCATTGACCACTGAAAGCACAGTACATGATGTCAAGAGTGGTAAAACTGTCAGATTAGTGTAAATTCATTTTCCCGATTACTTGGCAATTCCAAGTACAAACAATGCCCCCCCCCCCATTTTTTTTCTAAAATACCCAAACCTCATCTGTGAATGGTGCAATATTTACTAATGTGTGGACAGAAGGTGATATGGCCCCAAGTTCTTAAGGAAGAAGTAGAGAGATGATCTAGAAATGATGCTTCAGTAAATTATATTTTCTAATAATAAATTAAAAACAATCTTCTTCATTCATTCACTCATTCGTTCATTTGTTCCTTCCTTCTTTCTTTTATTCCAACATATGGAAAAGTGATTCACCAAGTTATCAACTGTTTTTTTGTTTTTTGTTAAACAGTTACTTCTGAACTTTAGGTATGTGGGTATGGCAGCATACCCTAAAGGGCAAGTGAACAGATGCTAAAAGATCCATGTTTTACATTCTGGCAGGTTGGAGGGAAATTCTTAATTGAAGGCTTTCATCTTAGTGGTTTTACCATTTTGTTCTGTGGAGGCTGTGTAAGCTTGGATGTGGATGGGGGTGGGACTAAGAAGCCATTTAGTCCAATCCCTTCATTTTACAGATGCCATAGCAGAGATCTAAGAAAGTTAAGTGACTTGTCCAAAGTCACACAATATCAGTGGTGGGATTTGAACTTGTCCTCTTACTTCAGAGTCAGTGGTATTTTTACTATATCATCTTGTCTGCTCTGTATTATTGCCTACCCCAACTAACATTTAATTCAGCATTTCCCAGGTTAGACATTTCTAATAAGTAAGCCAATTCTGGGTACCTCGGTGGTATAGTGAATAAAGTTCAAGGTTTGGAGTCAAAAAGACCTGAATTCATATATGGCCTCAAACACTAATTGTGTGACCCTAGGAGAATCATGTATAAATATTTCCTCATCTATAAAACCAACTGGAGAAGAAAATGGCAAAGAACTTGTCTTTGCCAAGAAAATTCTAATGGTTTTATGAAGAGGTGGACACAAATGGAAATGACTGAACAACAACAACAAATTGATTCTCAAAAGGTAGAATGGCCAGAATGAAAATTTACACTTAATCAACAAAAATCATGTATGTGGCTTTCATGGGTTGAGCATTCACTGAAGTCACCAAACCCTGCTATTTCTTCTTTGTGATATAGAAGGAACCCTCAGTTCTTTTAGCTTCTAGCTAAACTAGAAAGACTTAGTAAAGATCTAGAGATGAAAATTCTCCATGTACTGGCCAAGGATCAGCCTAGTTACTTTCTGAGAAGTTCATCATCAACTTACCTATGAAGTGATTAATTCTTTGACTACAACAAATTAAAAAAAAATCCAACAGCAACAACATTTGGAACTATTTATTAGGGATAAAACTCTTCCTGTAGAAGGGGATAGGAGAATCTACTCCGGGAGGAAAAAATTCTTTTATACTTTAAGGAACTATTATACCTCAAGCAATGTGTGGAAGATGTATAGGACTAATTCACCTTATAAAGAGTCACTTCCTAAAAATCAGAGCTATCTGAATGTATAATAAACCAGCTCATGAGGTGGTAGATTCTTGTTCATTGGATGTTTTCAATCAGAGCCTAGATAACCACTTATGAGTAATATTATAGAGAAAATTCTTAGAGATTTGGGTTACCTTAGATGGTCTCCAAGGTACCATGTTATCATGTGATCTGTAAAGTCCTTTATGGTTATAAATCTTAGGTTCCTATGGTTTCTAAAGTTCCTTCCAATTCAAAATTTATATATTTTATGACTGCATATTCATTAGAATTGTGTGTCAATAATTCATAATATTCTAATAAATCTGTGATCTCAATAAATGGCTACTCCTTCCAGAGACAGACATTTCTGATAATTTTAAAAGCATATTTATGCTGGGTGTGGTAGCACAGCCTATAATTCCAGATACTAAAGAAGACAGAGGCTGATTGCTCCCTTGAGTTTGGGATTTCTGAACTGCAGTAGGGCTAAAGCTATGTAAGTGTCTACATTGAGTCTGGCACTGATAGAATGAGCCCCAAGGTAAAGAGTCCAGCAGGCTGCCTAAGGAGGTCATAAATGGGTCATGGGGGGAAATAGTACCAATCAGTAGCAAAGTCTGGACTGTGAGCGATTGTTGGATTTCTGGCTTGAGCAAGATGGAGAAGCCAAGTTTCAAAAACAAACAAAACAAAAATAGACATACAGATAGATAGAAAGATTGATAGACAGATAGAGATTGATAGACAGATAGATTGACAGAGAGATAAAGAGAAAGAGAGATATACAGATAGGTAGATAGAGAGATAGATTTTATGTATATATGTGTATATATAAACACATAGAGTTTTTAACTTTTAAATATAGTTCCCTCATCTTATCCTTGCAGTAACTTTGTCATATTTGATACAAAAGAAAACTGATTCAACAATTGATTAAATGATAACCTAGTTTCCCAGAGATAAGTAGAGACAGAGTCCACTAGATTTTAATCCTCCTTTTCAAGTCCTGTGGTCTTTGTGATAGACTACAATTAGCTGTAATCCTTTTAGTATTTTTCTGGGAATTGAGAAGAATTATAGAATGGACCATCTTGGCAATATCTCAGAGATTGCTTATCTCCAACTTGATATCCACTGTGAAATCTACATACGATTTGTTCCTTTTAAATGGATGTGTATCCCACATGGGATGAGAACCACATTTGTTGTGTCACTAGTGAGTAATGCAGTATGGCTCCCATGTGGTATAGATGCCAGATTATACAATAGCCTGCTTTGGGGTGCAGGTGTCTTTAGAATAACAAATTTTCTCTTATGGATGTTAGTATTACAGTTTAATATAAACCAAAATAGCAGCCACAAATCCCAGACTTCCCTAAAGGGCACACATTAGAAATCTGTGGTTGTTCCCCCTGCCCTTTCATAACTCACCAGAACTAGCTCACTCTGTGGCCTGAGTTACTTTTTAGTACTAGCTTAAGTCGAAAAGAAATAGGCATCTATGTTCTACACTATATTGATGAAAAATCCTCCCCCTAAATGTGAAGTTTTGTGCTTTAAGTTATAACCCCAGCAGTTCTCTCTGTTCAATGTTCTTTGTCCCAAGTTATATAAAATAGTGATAGCACTCTCATACAGCTAGTGGTCTGGGCCTCTCAGTGTCATAAGTACCTCTTCCCCAGGACATCTTGGGAGTTTTGCAAGGGCTTAAACTATCCATCTTCAAGTGTTGATGTGTGGGTTGTGAACATCCCTCTCAGGAAAGGCACAGAAAGCATCTTCTGCCCTCTGAAGTAGCTTACACCCACACAGTGTTCACACATTCTAAACTTAGAGGTGAAACTTTGCAGGTGAAAAAGATGGCAGGAGGGAGGCTGGTGGCATGACACTTTAGAAATGTTGCTGTTTGAAGACAAGGGAAGGATGGGTTTTCCTCTACATATGCCCCACTCCCATCTTTCAGAGATGAGAGATGCAGTGAGCACATCCTTTGTTCATTTAGCCAGACACAAATCACTTTTGCTATAGAATCTATCTGATGATTCATCCTATGGTTTTCTAACTTCCAATGCTTGGAATTGTCAGTCACCCGGAAATAGTGTACCTGCTTACATAGCTCAGATACTCCCCACTGTAGAGAAAGCTGCTGGAGATGGTTGTCCAGAGTATATAGATTTTCCCAAATGTAGATTAGGCTTGGTAACTACACACTTCTGTAAAGTTTGATTTTAGTCATCGGCAGTCAGTCCACTAGTATTCTTCTATTAGAAATAAACAACAAGCCCCAGCTCAAAAATCTTTGTAGCATCAGGGCATTAAGAAACAGGTTTGGCCAGATTTCTCATCTTGCCTCATGATCACTAGAGGGCACCATTATTTGGGGAAGGTTCAAGTTTAGGACGTTCCCATCCCATCCACTCAACACACATACAAAATGAATTCACCGCTTTCTGTACATTTCACGAGCATGATCCTCACGTGCATATTTTGAGTATAATCTGATTCACTTTAAAATAGAAATGTCTTTGAAATACAAGAAACTATAGACAGCTCTCAACCCCTCCTGGGTACTCATGTCTTTAAAGCAAACTCCCAAGGCTGATTATGAATCAAATTGCATTTTGCTCATGTCCTGGGAGAGAAATGTTAGGATGGATGGGTGTTGGAGCAAAAGCTTTAGGAAGCTGCTGCTGTTTGCAGAAAAGGAGTTGCCTTTGAATGTTTGAAGTCGTACAGTAGCTTATTTTTATACCCATTCATGAGTCATTCATTAGCACCCGAGATGGTTATCTGCCGTCAGGAGAACAAGAGAGATTTCCAGTCTAATAAACACCATCTTAACTGTCACTGCTTGATGATATGTGTGGGGAGGTATGCCTGGGATTTCCAACTCTTGACACCCCTCTCCTGGGGACTCAATGTTCTTATCAATTTGTCCTCTCAGGAAGCTAACTTGGTTTAGCCAACCTTCCTCCAGTCTAGACAAATACACATAGAACTCCCACACCTGCTTTTCCCCGGGCTTAGGAAAAGAGAGAGGCACAGAGTGTATCAGTTTGCTAGTTTAATATGTGATGAACCAAATGAGCACAAACTGTAGCAACCATTAGCTGAATGAGAAAAGGATTCCAAGATACATTTCTCTCCCAAGCATTATGCCTATTGAATAGAGATACCAATGTTTCTATATGAAATCTGACACACCTTTGATATTCAAGAAATAGAAGATTAAGCCAGAATAGAGTATGAGCTCAAACCCATATTAATATTGGGTCACTACAATTCTTCTTAGCCTTCTTGGCATTGACCACACCCATAATTCCCAGAGTTGGCTTTCCTCTTCTGGTCATTTCCACTTCCATCTGCTGGACTCATCACATCAAATTGAAAGATCACAACCTTCTGTTTCCCTCATGCTTACTCCTTTATTGTCCCCACTCCTAATTCCCAATATAGACTTCTATGAAGAGGGCACAGGACATCTTGTCAGGAACTCTGATTCCCACAATCTGAGAGCATGTAGAACAACAATACTTTTCACAACTGAGACAGAGATGTTTATCCTGAGATGTATTGATGAAATCTATGAATATAATAATGATAATAATAGCATTTGTATAGGGCTTTAAGTTTTATAAAATGCTTTACAAATATTACCTCAATTGATCCAGCTCTTACAGGTAGGTACTATCGCTATGCTCATTTTACAGATGAGAAGGCTGAGGCAGACAGAAGTTTAGGGATTTATCCAAGGTCCCACAGTTTATAAATTTCTGAAATTGAATTTGGAACCAAGTCTTCCTTCTATCTCAGCACTCCACCTCCTAGTTGCCCATGAGTTCTATGAGGACAGGGACAGGGATGATATTTCATTTATCTTTCTATCTTCTTCAACACAGCCCAGTAATCTTTATGTAGTAAGCTATATTTAAGATATTTGTTAAACTTGAAGATGAAAGGAAGTATGAGTCATACAGTGTGCCTATTAAACTGATGAACTACATGATTTTTGGTCCCCAGATAATTCACAGCTTTGTAAAAATGTGATCCTTGATTGTGAATGAAAGGTTGTGCTTTGTCATCTACCCTAGAACTAAGAACTCTGGCACAAGAACAAAAAAACAACAACTAATGAATATTTTATTATTCCATCTTCCTTTCCTGAGCAAACAAGGATCTTATGTATTTTAATTCTTCTCTCCATAGAGTTCACATTTGTTTTTATTGGGACACTGTCAGCAACTCCCCCTATTCAAAAAGGATTAAGATCATGTTTCCCAATGAAAAATATAGTTACTTTTTCTTGTAATTACTAGGCCAAATCATCACCAACATTCAATGTCTGTTCACCTAAGGGCAACAGAATTTTCTTCTGAAAAATCAACTCTTTCATTTTTCAAAGTCATTATTTTGTCATGTTTTGTCTTCTTTGTCCTCCTACTCTAGGAGTACAAGAGATAAGCAATCACTATTAGTGCATCATAGAAGGCAGAGCACCTTTAGAGTAGGGAATTGAGAAAACAGTAAGGAGGTAGAGAGTGAGAAAGAAGAGGGAGGGAGAGAGAGAAACAATAGCCAATACGCCACAAAGATTATACAGGTTACTATCATGATGAAGCTCCTTTCTGGCTATTGCATATTCTAGATTTAGAATCTGAAAGAATCTTAAAGGCCATTGAATCCAATTGCTTCATTTTACAGATTACAACCAAGTTATAGTTAATTGCCTTATTCAGAGTCACACAGCTAGAAAGTGTCTGAGTTAAGATTTGAATGCAGAGTCTTTCTGACTCCAAGTCCAGCATTCCAGTAGGGGATTTTTTTTTTTGCTGCTAGTATTTGGAAAATAATTCTCATTACACTTTGCAAGCAGAGCCCTGTAGTCCTTGGATGACTGAAAGAGGAAATGAAGATAGCCTCAATCGAGTGATACAATGGGATAGCAAAAAGTCTGGTGACCTTTAGTGTGTTTCCCTTTGGGGAAATTTCCTTGGCATGAGAATGAACCTTAGGGAAGTTGTGTGTGCCTACCCAGACTGTTGAGTTTCATCAAGTCTTAGGGCCTATAAATTAAGAAGATTTTATTTTAATTTGAAAACAAAACACTCTACAAGTAAGTGATTAGGAGTTATAGTTGATTTTCTCAAGTCACAAATTCAGTAGAAGATATGTTTCTGAAGGAGCTTCATTGCTTCTGAGCCCTTCTCTTTTTCTTAGGATATGGTCAGAAGTCAGGGGACCTAGACAGCTTTTTCACAAATGCATTTCTAGCCTCCTCATAGGAAATTATTTTATCTTGTACCTATAAGAATATGAATGATGAGGGGTATGTGTGTCATTTTTATTTGTTTTAAACTCTGCACTCAATACTTTTCTTTTGAAGATTCTTGAGATACAGCCTAGAATGAGAATTTAAGAGGAAAAGTCCAAAGCAAAATCAAGCAAAATCAACATAGAAGGTGATGAGCCCATATAAGAGACACCATCACCAGTGGAGTCTCCATAGAAGTGTGCTACTTATTGATGAGACTCAGGCACCTGCTCATATGCAATCAGAGCACACAGTTCTCTGCAAAGGTCATCATTGTAAAAGAACATTTGGATTTGGAAATGATTAAAGCTGTAATGAATATTTGCTACAATGAGGAAAAAGATGGATCCTGATATGATGACAAACATTCAAGGAGGGCCTTGAATGTTATCATGGTATATTAGAAAGGAAAGGTGGGGAGAGTATTAGAGTTATACTTAGTCACTGTCAGACCAAGTCCTGCTCATTCAAGTAGAGGGTGCTGCAATGATCCTGGTTCCCAAAAAGCAATATTCCTTGTTCTATAAGGGTAAATCCATCAGGATTTACCCTAGCCTGGCTGAGATATCCCTTAACACTATCCAATTTCCGTTCTTTCTAATTCCATACTTAGAAAAGCAACCTTCTGATAATTAATTTGGTTTCCCAGGTTTGCCAATATGGGGAAAGGGGCATGCTGAGTTATTGTGCCAGTTAGATCTCCTGTTATAAATGAATAAATTGGCTTTGGGATTTATCAATGTGTCTCCTGTGAATTTAGGAAGCATGAGGCAGTTTTCTCAAGTTTGATCACCACGGGTGAGCTGACAACAGTGTTGCTACACCTGCAACTTCACCTGAACAAAATCTTGAGCAGAGGGGACAACTTTGAGATGTGGTAACCTTGGGTTCCCCTTGCCCCAAGACTCTGCCAAAGATGAAAAAAATCTGGTGTTTTGGGGCAGGGGTTGCACCCCTTCAGACTAGCCTGCCTCTGTTCTGGACAAGATTCCTCCTGCCCATTTGCACCCCTGCCTCCCAGTTCTCATGCTTCAGGCTTAGACTAAACCAGTTCTCTCCAGACAATTCCTGGTGTCTGCTTGCATATGACATTAGAGTTAGCAATTCTTTTTTAGATGGACTACCATAATCCACACCTCCCCCACCCCTGGTATAAAACACAAGTAATTTTTAATTACATAGAAGAGTGGTGTTGATGCTTAAAGTGGAGAACACAAAGGACTCAGGTATCACATACATAGTCTAGGAGAAATAATGACAGCTTGGCCAAACCTGGACATGTCAAATCAGAGGAACTGTCATGAGACCCTTGTTATTCCCACCTTTTTCTCCTCTTGTCAGGGCTTAAAAAACCATTGCATCTGAGAGCCATTTATGTACTCCTTCTTCCCATGCCTGAGATTCAGACACATTCTTTGCCCTGAAACCTACTTCCTTTGTCACTGTTACCCCTGTTTCTGCCCCTGGGTGTCTAATTTTAGGATTTGAGTCTTGGAGAGCAGGTCATGACTCAAGTGAAGAGAGCTAGTCTTTGGTTCAGTAAAACCTACATTTTGGGTCATAGTTTTGATACAGACTGACTGGGTGATCCTGGGGCCAGTTACTTAACCTTTCAGTGGTCCAGCCAGCTCTCTAAGACTATAATATATATTCAGATACAGATCTGTCTTGGTAGGAGTGCTGTCACGTGGAATTCTCCATGCCAATGAAAATCATCAATTCCAGACAAATAAAATATTAATAGGAAGATTGGATTTCTATGTAGTGGTGCAAAGTGAAATGAGAAGAACTAGGAGAACATTGTACACATTAACAACAATAATATATGATTGTCAACTGTGAATCACTTAACTATTATCAACAAAGCAAGGATCCAGGACAACTCCAAGGGATTCGTGATGAAAAAGGATATCCATCCCCCTGGAAGGAGCAGATGGATTCTGAATACAGACTGGAACATGCCATTCTTCACTTTATTTCCTCTGTGATTTTTTTTTAGTACAAGCAATAAGTGACTTGTTTCACATTATGATGAACAGGGAAATGTATATTATATGTATGTATGCATATATATATATATATATATATATACACATAGAGGTACAAATCTGTATGTACAAACTAGATGATATTACCTGTCTTTTTTGGGAAGAGGGAGAGGTGGGAAGGGGGATAAATTAAAAAAAAGACTATTGCTTTAAACATTACTTGCCTGTCTAAAACTTGTGTGATTCCTTCTTTTAAGTCTCCAAATCAGTGGAAGAGATCAATGTAGAAGGCATCTACCTGAATCTCCAAGTTAGGAAAGAGCCTGATTAGCTCAAGGAGGGGAAACTGCTCCCTATAAGGAAAGGACTGCTAAATTTTTCAGAAACTGCCTCCCTTGGTCAAGAGAAAGCATTAGTGTTCTTTACAGTTTCTGTCATGCAAATGATCTTTCCAGAAGAACAGTCATTCAGGAGAATAGAAGGTAGATGAGAAAAGGTTAGGGATGAGAATTCGGTGGCTAGTCAAGAATCAGAAATGAATTGTAACCTTGAGTAAGCCAGAGGCAAAGTGGCCCCTTCCCAGTCAGAAGTTTAGCTCAAGAGCTTGAAGGGGACTTAGAAATGATCGTGTCTCATTCTACAGATTAGGATGCTAAAGCCCAAAGGAGTTCAATAATTTGCCCTGCGTCCCACAGCAAATTGGTGACAGGGCTAGAACTGGGGGATGACCACAGGATTATATCTTCCAACGATCTCATTTTAAAGAGAAGGAATCCAGACCCCTGACCTATACCTTTCTCCCCTCCTCCACAGAGGCTCCCACCTAGGAAAGTAAGCTGATTTTTTCCGATGTCACTCATTCAGAGTTGGTGTAACCCTAGAGGATTCCCTTGGCCTCCCTAGAACCCTGTTCCCAACCAGTAATAAATGGCTCACCCCACTACCAGCCCTGTGCAGTGCCTTACAATTCTTCAATAGGAGAGTGAGTCGACAACAACAAATCTCTCTTCCTTCAGCTGCTTCTTTGAATTAATGCTTTGCCGCGTTTTGTTTTATGCTATCTCTGGGGAGGAGTGAATATGTCATTGTAATTAACTCATCTGATGAGGGAGGTCTCGTTTATTTCTCCTACAAAATAACAGGTGGTGGGAGAGCTCTAGTACATTACAGTGATATGAATTGCATTTAGAATAAATCACATTAAATAAATAAGGAAACAAAATGACTTTAAGGTACAATTTTTTTATTGTTTTAAATTAAGCCTTAGGAGTGAGCAGCTGCATATCAACTGCCAGTGTGGGGCCAGGTAACATCTTGTCTGCTTTCCCCTCAATCCCCTTGTCTCCCCCGGGGATAATGATAGAGGAAAGGTTTAATGACGAGACTGCTCTCAAGTTCCGCCTGCTTTGGGCAGCACAAAGCTGTGTCCCTGCGGGCCAGGAGGATGAGGTTAGCAAATGATGCTGCATGAGGCTCAGGGAGGATTCCCCTTTCCTACATCATTCCTGGGGACATCGGAGGCAAGTAGAAGCGCATGGCAGAGGAATTTCTGTTGGGCTCTTTAGGGGGGCTCGCTGGATTGTCATAAAATTTAGATTTGGAAAGGGCAATTGAGTTCATTTTACAGATGAGGAAACTGAGAACAACAGAGTGGCTTAATGCCCCATGAGTAGTAAAAATAAGTAAGGGCTTATATTCAAAATCACTTATTCTGCCTCCAAATGCAGGTACTAGTGATGGGAGGTCAGTGGATACTGTTGGCCATCCTTGGGTGGTGTTGGGCCGTGAAATGGAGAATATTACTTGGTATGGAGTTGGTGAGATTCGGAAAAGTGGGCAGAAGAGGCATCAGCAGAGTGTGGGAAGAACAAGTGTGAGGTACTGTTGGTACAAGGTCACCTTCCCCTGTTTTCGGAGGTGCTTATGTTGGTCCAGGCTTTCTACTGAGTCTGTACACCCTGAAACTGTAGGGAAAGCAAATGGTGATCAAATTGAATTTAGTACTCTTTCTGTGAATGGAACCAATTGAATTGATTCCTGGTGGCTACCCGTAACAAGAGATGTTCATCATAGAACTGCTTTATTTTTTAAATAGATTTAATTTTTTAAATAAAAAACAAAAACAAACTTAACTTCTTTCTCCCACCGACCCCTCTTCAAGAGGGAGGAAAAAAATCCTTGAAACAAATATGTATAGTTAAGCAAAATAAATTGACTGAGCTTACTTTCCATGGAGTTATAGATAGTACAAGCTTATTTCGATGTATTTTTGCTTCTCAAATTTCTCTAGATTACATAACATGTAATCTAAACAACAAAATTAAATTTAGAGATAACTGTTGGCCATATTTATAAAGCATTCAGTTCTATAGGAAGCCTTTCCCAATCTCTCTTAATTCAGTGTCTGTCCTGTTTATTATTTCCAATTTATTCTCTACAGAGTTGTTCACACTTTGCTTTACTCATTAGATTGTTAGCTCCCTGAAAGCAGGAACTTTGAATTCCTAGTATGTAGAAATTTTAGAAATTGTTGTAGAAATTTAAATATTTATTGACTGAATGCTAAATAAATGCTTATTTATTCTATTTTCCTGTTATAAATTGTTTTAGAGTGATTTGTGCATATGCCTGACCTCAACCCCTAGACTTTTAAGCTCCTTGAAGATCAAGACTGCATCTTTATTAATTAAAAGACCCTTACCTTCCATCTTAGAACCAAATCTGTGTATTGGGTCCAAGGCAGAAGAGTGGCAAAAGCAAGGCAATGGGGGTTAAATGATTTGCCCAGGATCACATTGCTAGGAAATATCTGAGGCATGATTTGAACCCAGGACCTCCTATCTGTAGGCCTGACCCTCAAACTACTTAGCCACCTAGAAGACCCTGATTGTATCTTTATTCTTTTTCTTAGAATTTTTCCAATATTTGGTGCAATGATCTGAATTCAGTAGGGACTTAATATTCTGCATTATTGCATATATGCATACCAAGTAACAGCAACATAGAAATTGGTAGGCACAGGCACAATGAAACCCTCTCTTAAGCACCATTGAATTTGTGAGTCAGAAGAGATTTCAGAAGGCTTCTAGTTCTACTTGCACACACTAATGGAATCACCTCTAGAGGATACCAAAGAATTGTTCATCCAAGCCAAATTTTTCAATAGGAATTCGGGTGCATTGGGAAAATCAAGTTGCTCCTGGGGGAAATCAGATTCAAGTCAGTCAATTTAATTCAGTAAGCATTTATGGAGCTCTTACTATGTGGCAGGTACTCTGTTAGGCTCTGAGAATACAAATACAAAACCAAAAAAAGGACCCTGCCCTCAAGCAACTTACAGTTTACTGAGAAAACCCAACATCTAAACATAAAATGTGGTAGATATAACTGCTATAGATGAATGTATAGTGGCATAACGATAAAATGCTGAACTGGAAGCTGAGAATATCTGGGCTTGAATCTCTCATCTGACACTTCCCACATAATCATGATCAAGTTCCTTAGCCTTTATCAGCTAATTTACAAAATAAGGGTATTGGATTGAATGACCCCTAAGATCCCTTACAGTCTTAAATCTGTGATCCTATGAGCCTTTTATTCATTGGACCTACACCTCCAGACCATAAACATCAAGGTAGGTCTTTAGGGGAAGATTCAATCCACACTCATGTATAAGCTAATAATAGTATAATAAAACATTTTTAATATTAAAAATTTTAAATATTAAATGCTAAAATGCATTTTCTATGTAAGCTAATGATGGACTTCCTACTTGATCTGCAGATAAAATTTTATTATTATTGTTGTTTTTTAAAATGCTCACCTTCTGTCTTGAAATCAATACTGGTTCCAAGGTAGTAAGGGCTAGGCAATAGGGGTTAAGTGACTTGCCCAGGGTCATACAGCTAGTAAGTGTCTGAGGTCAGATTTGAACCTCGGACTCCTGTCTCTAGGCCTGGCTCTCAATCCACTGAACCACTCAGATGGCCCCTAGGAAAAATATTTTTAAACTAAATATTTTCATTATTATGGCTATATTTGGGCTCAGAGACATTTATTACTTCCCTTTTTGTGAGTCTATAAGAGTACTCAACAAAATGGAGCAAATATCTTACCTGAGTTCTGGTCCAAAACATTTCAACCCTGAAGATGATGCCTATAATGAAAATCTGCCTTTTGCAAATGACTCATTATGTGGAGACGGTGCTGGAGATGTTGGAAACCAGGGTGGTGTGTGTGAAAATGAAATTAATCCATAGGAAGATGAGGATCAGCAGTCTATCACAGCAGAGCTGTTTGATAATAATGGGATTGAAGAAACAGACAGTGCTTGGGAAATACATAAAAGTGCAGGAAATGGCAATGGAAATAATGAATTAGTAACTATTTCAAGAGATGGCAGGCCAAGAGTTAGCAGCAGACAAAGGAAGAATATTATGTCAGGAAATGATAGGGGAAGGATAGCCATGACTAAGCCCAAAGTTGGCTGTGAATCGAAAGATGAAGAAATGTAACAGATGCTCCCAATTTCAGATCATTAAATATATTCCTAATAGCTATCTCTATTTCCCCTCTTTGTTGTGTCTCTGACCTCTGCCAGTTGAACTGACTGGCAAAAAATATCATATATGTTTGAGTCTTATATGCTAGTCTGGATTCCAAGTTATTGGTCCGAACTCCCAAGTAGTTCATTGGATTGTGGACTGAAAGAGATCTTGTCAAATTCTTCTTGTGTTACAAATGAGAAAACTAAGGCCCAAATAAGATAAAAAGTAGTAAAGATGGATTTTCAAAACAAGGTTTTCTGACTCCAAATCAAATGTTCTTTCCAATCCACTACATTACCTTTTAAATTACACCATGTTAAGTAGCCATGCATCAATATTTGCAGTTGATTATCATTAAAAGATTAACTTTGAATCATTTTTGTACCTAAAATCCTGCTTCTCCCTTGTTTTTGTCCTTGCCAAAGCTGTTTCTTTACACCTTTATTATTCAAGGATTGTCTTTGCACAATCCACAACTGAAAATTGACTCTGAAATTCGAGTCAAAATAAATTAACTTGCAAGAATGAAAATTCTTCTAATTGACAGGAAAGGAAAAAATTTCCTGCAAAGTACTTTTCTATCATGTACAACAAAGGATCCTTTAAATTGCAGGCATGAATTTGGCTTATTTTTTTCCATATTTGCCTCCTGTAGGGGGAGCTGACTGGCAACAACAAGATTTATGGACCAGTAAATGAGTGATTCTTATTTCTCAGGTTGAATTATTGGGTCATTGGTCAGAACTACTGGATAGTTTGTTTCCAGAAGACATATTCTCAAAATATAGCATCTAAATGTGACTGTATTTTTGAATTATGCCTAGATCATACCATTTTATTTTGCCAAGAAAAGGCATTCTAATATTTAAGTTAGTTGGCTAGATATATAATTATAATATTCAGAGAAAGAAATGATAATTTAAAAACTCAAAGAATCCTAAAGGTCTTGTATGCCATTTCAATGATTTTATAGCTAAGACAACTAAGGCTCAGAGAAATTAAATGTCCTGCCCCCATCCCCATCACACACACATGACTAATTCATGTCAAAGTCTATACTGGAACCCTGGTCTCTTGGCTTTGCACAATAGGCTACCTATGGAGGTGATGGAGGTTCTCCATCACCATAAATCTTCAAAAGGGTACTAAATTTCAAGTTGGAGGACCTGAGGTTGAATTTCTGCTCTGCATTTGCTCCCCTGCAATCTTGATCAAGTTTATGATCTCTTTCTGGATCTGCTCATCAGTAAAATGAGGGAGTTAGACTGGATGACCTTAAAGGTCTCTTCAGTACTTTAAATCTATGTACCTTTGATCTATATAGTCTAAAGGGAAGCTGGAATGTGGTAGGTTGGATTCCTGTTTAGGTATGGGTTGGACTAGATTGCTTGTGATGTTCTTTCTAAATCTGCAATCCTGATTCCATGACCTATAATTCTCCTTGCTCATCAGTGCAAGAAGATTTAGAATCTCCCTTAAAAATATACTTGTCCTGGAATTTATCAGCCCAATCTTCTATTTACAATCTTTTCTCCCCCAATAAACCTGCCATATTTGGATTCTAACAGAATGGTTCCCAATGTATTGCACAAGAAAGGGAAAACCATCCAAACCAGACCAAATACGCCAAAAGGAGGTCTGTGTTGGAAGCAACACAATTTTGAGAGCATAGAGGGACTGGGTATCATGGCATTTGAAAGATAACAGAATACTAAACAATTTTGGGGTGAGGGGAGATGGGCTATAACACATTACCAGTAATAAATTGTGTACAAGAAGCAATGTAAAAGCTATCATCACAAAAAGATCGAGGACCAGAAAAGGAGGTGGGCCAATCAGGTAACCAGATTAAAAGGGAATGGATGAATGGCTTGAGTTCTGAAATGGTACCCACACAATGTAGCAAGACCTAGAAGAAGGTTTTTATTGCATTGAATGTCTCACTTCTAAATGAATTATCAGAAGTCACGGGCAAAAGTCACACAGCAGGAGAGGGTATGGATGGGCCATGGGCTGCACTGCTGGAGAGAATACCTGCATGGATGAGATTCAAGAAGTGCTAAAATCTTCCAATACTTTGTTCATGTAGTTCTGGATCTTTTGCTGAAATTTTATTATTATATCTTGTCCCTGGATATAGTCAGCTACTACATTTTTAAAGGCTTCTCTTTTGTGTACCATCCTGAAAAATCTCATCATTATTCCTCATTATATCAAATGGTTATTGCTTTCACCTCCTGAGATTTCTAAACAGTATCACAAAGGGCTAATTGAAAGGCATGGCGTGGAAATGTAAAGGAAGGTGGGGAAATGAAGCTTGGAAAACTGTGGGGAATGTGAAATCTGCAGTGAGGAACCATCTTCCTCTTCCTGGCTGATGAGTCCATCTGTTCTTTGGCTTGAAGTAGCAGGTTAAGAATGAATAAACCATATGTTTCTGGAAGGTATGGGTGCGTTGTCAATCAGCTTCCACTTAATGTGAAGGTGATTAGGGCACTGATGGGCACAGCATCACAGCAATTTTAGGAATGGTCAACATCTTCCAATGACAACGAGCACTGTGGTGTTATGATTGACATTGGATAGTCTAAGAATCTATAAGTGTTGATTAGCATTTTTAGAAAACTTTCTTTAGTACTAAACATATACTAATCCCTGGTTCCTCTTTGCCTCTCTAATTTCCTTAGGCAAGAGAGGGTGGGAAACAATATTTATTCCATTTTAAACAACTACCAGATCCAATCATGACTCTATGTTTGACTTTCCAAATCCCCTTTGAATACTTCCAAAGAATCCAAACTTGTTTATTTGTCAAATGAATGTCTTTGGCAAATGCCTTCCCTTATGAAATTCAGAGAAGATTGCCCAGCAGCATGAACGAGTTGGTCCTTCCTTTCTTCCTTAGCCAATAGCAAAATAATTTGTGGCATTGAATGGGATGGTGACAGGGAAGAAAGACAATAGGAAATTCACTCAGGAGAAAAAAATACAAATATTCCTTCCACCGAAAATAGATGCAATTACCTTTTATCTGCTGAAATGAAAGAAGATATATAATAAATGAATCAAAAGAATAATGACAAGGAAGTATTTTTAATTACAAAAGATCTAAATACATTTTATATATTTTACTTATCAAATTTCTTGAAAGTTAGGACCATAGGGTGAGCTATAAGTTCAGAGATAATAACATCACAGTTCATTCTGAGAAACAGGTAAATTCCCATTATAGGGAATTCCAAAGAATATCCCAATTGCTTGGCTTCATAAATTTTGTTGTACTGAGCATTTCACTTAAAAAATATGCTACTTTCCAGAAGAGCATCAGATAAAATAGCTAAAAGCCAGCTGAAGAAGTGGATTACAAAGGGACAAGAAGTATTAGGGAAATGTAGGAGGCATTATGAATATACCCCTATTATTCTTGACCACATCTGTATATAAATATATGGGTAGTCAGATCCAGATTAGTGGGAATAATGAATCCCAGGATGTAGTTGAATGTATTTGAATCTGCACTATTCAAAGCTATAATGATGCAAACTATAGGTACCGGTTTGTGTCCAATGGAATGATCCAGTGCATACTCAAATAATATGACCCCTTTGTGGGATTTGTTATTCATGCTAATAGCACCTAGTTGTCTGTGTGAGTGTATGTGATTTCACATACATGCTTATATGTATATATGTGTCTGTATATATGCAACATGTGTGTGATTAATCATTGTATGTGTACATATCTATGTATTATGTGTGTATACAGATTGGAGCTGATGGGAGTTGAATTTGTTTTTTCTTGTTGGACTGACTGATATGTAGGGTAGAAAGCACTGAGGGGAACTGAAGACAAACTGATGCCTGGTGACAGAGGAGAATACAATTGTGATAGTTCAGCTGTTACAACTTGGATCTTCTCTCCCCCTCAATGCCTGATTACATCGCAAATGAAAAACAATCCGGTACTTGCATGATAGAGTGACTATTTCATGGACAGGTCCCAGAGAAGGTACTTGTGCAGAACTCTTAGCTCTAGAGAATCCCTTATAATCTAATCAACAAAGTAGTGTTACAACGAAGTCATTGGGGGAAATAGCTTTCTTATTTTAAGTGTTTGCTATTGTGAATTTTTCCTTTTATGGCCAAATAGAGAAGAATCCTGGGATTCATCATTGGTAGTAATGATAAAATGGCAACATTAATTGATTGCATGACTTTTTTTTTGGAGTGGGGTAAGAGGACAAGATATAGAATGAAAGATAACTACACAGTCTCTGCCTTCCGAATGCTTCCAATCTGAAGAATGTTTCCTTAACCTTACAAGCATTTAGAAATGCATAATTTTACAGGATATTGCCAACCTTCCTGCCCTCTTCTTATTTTAATTTTTTCATTAAGCACATTTGATCCTCAAGTTCTCAAGGCAAAAAAAAAATGATGTATTCAAGTTGCAAAAAAAAAATGTGTATACCAACTCATCCTCATTTAGGGGAGAATGAACTGAGAATTTTTTAAAACCCTTACCTTCTGTCTTGGAGTCAATACTGTGTATTAGCTCCAAGGCAGAAGAGTGGTAAGGGCTAGGCAATGGGGGTCACGTGACTTGCCCAGGGTCACCCAGCTGGGAAGTGTCTGAGGCCAGATTTGAACCTAGGACCTCCCATCTCTAGGCCTAGCTCTCAATCCACTGAGCTACCCAGCTTCCCCCTGAGAATTTTTTTTAATTGAAGCTGTAATTTCATTGGTAAAGGGGACTCCCAGTGAGGAAACTTCCATCACTATAAAGGTACACTAGGCTCAATGATTTATAGTCTTAGCTAGCTGCCTGAGTTTCTAAAAGTTTAAATGACTTGTCCAAGGTCAATATGTTATTTAGTGCCCTTTCGTCCCTTCCTTCAATTGAATGAACAAGCCAATTATTTTCAATAAGTTGGGGTTATACCAGCTGAGAAACAAGGATACTCTAATGATGACCTAGGGGACATCTACCTCAAAAATCTCAAACAGTTTTTAACTCTCTACCATAGTCTTTGTAGTTTTTTTTTTGATAGCAACACTACTTTGATTTTAATTTGGGGGAGGGGTTCCAGAAGCATTGAAAACTTAAGTCTGGGATGCCCATTTTCATGTCAGAAATAGAGCTGGTTTTTCCTTGCTGGTTGGTGACTTTAAGTCTCATCTCTTTAGCCAGCCTTGGTTTCTCCACCTATAAAATAGGAGAAATAATAATACTCATTACTGATTTCACAGGGTTGCTGTGAGCAAATTGTTTTGCAAACTATAAAGTACTATGAAAACATTTGTGTATTTCTAAAGGATTATGGGAATAGGCTATCTCTATATAGGTTATGTGTATATCATATTTGGGTATGTATATTGACATTTGTGTATCACATGTATATCAAGGCATAATTACAAATTTGTGGAAGTAGAATTTTTTTTACTTTTCTATTTCTTTCAAAATTGACATTTCAAGATTTCTTGGTCAATAAAGGAACAATATAAGTTCATTGGAAAGAAAATAAAAAGGAGAAAACATTAAATCATAGAGTATGATCTGTTTGTCTAATGCAAACAAATGGCCTCCTAAATAAGGTCTTCATTAATCAATTATTAAGACAAGAGAGAAGGTGAATAAATTCTGAAAAAAAAATTATTTTATAGACATGTGCTAGCAGTGTATTGATCAGAGTTCTTGAATCAGAGTCATGAGACCTGGCTTCAAATTCTGTCTCTGTCACTGAAGCTAGAATATTATGTAAGTCACTCTGTACCTCTGTTTTCTCAATTGTAACATAAGGATGATAGGGGCAACTAGGTAGCACAATGTATAGACCTCTAGGTCTAGAGTCCTGAGGACCTGAGTTCAAATCTAGCCTTAGATATTTCCTAACTGGGTAACCCTGGAAACATCACTTATCCACAATTGCCAAGCCCTTTCATTTTTCTCTCAGAATCGGTTGCTGCTAAGAAAAAAAAAAGTAAAAGTTTTTTGTTTTCTTTTCTTTTAAAAAAGGATGATAATATCTGTATAACTTACCTCATAGTAGGGGTGTGGATGATGTCTTGTATAGCACTTTAGAACTGTAAAGCATCACATAAATAAATGTAACCTGTTATGGGGGGTAGGTGCAAACCTGTGATTTCTCTGATATAAGGAAGTAAGGGGAGAAATTTTCTCTACCATTGCACAGATTGGCACCTGTTCTGCAACTTACAGACATGTCGAGTTGCCTAGAGAACTGAGAGGCTAAATGACTTGGCCCCAGGGGTCACACAGCCAATAAATATGTCAGTGCTGAAACTTTAACTCCAATCTTTCTGATTGCAGTGAGCTCTCCATATACTGTACCATTCTGCCTTCCATAAAGTTGTTACTTTTTTGAAATCCAAAAGAACTGTTGAGTCAACTAGCTATATCGTTTTGTTAACTGCTTTTTTTCTCCCTGAGTGTAGGATATTCAGTATTAACGGATAAATGTAGTCTCCAAAATATTTGTACTTTTGTCATCTTGGGGTGGAGAGAGAGGAGTAAGTAACTCCACTTGTAAACATCGTCATCATTGGGAGCAGAAGTAAAATGATCATATTCATTGATTGTGTGTCTTTGGAGGCTGCTGTGGGGGAAGTGTGGGAGGGTGGAGAGGCAGCCTTACAGAATGGAAAATAACTACAGTCCCCGACTTCTGTATGTCTGCAGTCTAAAGGATATCTCCTTAATCTGAAGAACATTTAAAATGTGAAAAGTATCCAACCTTCCTTCCACTCTTTTACTTAAGATTTTTCATTAAGCACATTTAGTCGTACTGATGACAAGAGGGTAAACTGAGGAAGGATAGAGGGAAAGCAAAGAACACTTCTCTCAAGCTGATAGAATAAATAATGTCCCTCCAGTTGCAAGACTGTTGTTATGTGAAACTTAAAGTAATCTTCTAAGCAGAGCTTGGGGGCACCTGTGACTTTTAAATGGAACTATTCGGTTTCTAGGGAAATACATACTTTAAAAAATTAAGCTTGAGGCTAAAAACCTCCAACAATAAATCTCCCTCTGGCACCCATCTCTAGGGACAAATATACCATGAAATCTTCAAACAGGGTACTTATGGGGCTTATCAGTTGGTATCTCCTTCTACTGAAGAAGTCTCTTTGTTTCTCATTTTAAAAATTGAGTTCAAATGAACATCTCCTGAGATTAATTTTTTTCCAATTCCCCCTAAGGACGAAAACTTATTTCCTTCCCAAAATGACCCTTAGGGAGTAGAAGCAGACACTTCATAAATGATTATTACAGATATTAGGAACCCCAACTCCCACTTTCCTGATGGCATTAAAAACATAAAAACATCAAACCCACCGCCATTCCCTCTATATAAAAGTGGACTCAAGGGCAACTAGTGTACAAAATATAATGTCCGATGGAGATCGTTAACCACTTCCCCCACTTACATAATGAGAGTATGGTTTGCAAGCAGGACATGTGGATGAGTCATACAGACAATGAACTTTTCAAGGAACTGACTCTGGGGAAAACATGCCACAAAAGGATAAGTGCTATTTAGTGACTTTGGACATTCATGCTTGGCAAACCTCTATATTAAATTTGAAATAAAATACCTACAACCACAGTAACTTCAACTCTATCTAAGTAGTACCCGACTTGGAATCACAGAACCTTAGAATCTGTCTCTTGCTCCAGGTCACACAGCTAGTGAGTATCTGAAGCCAGATTTGAAATTAGATCTTCCTGACTCCAAGCCCAATATTCTATTCACTGTGCCAACTACATGCCCTATAGAAATAGTACCTCTGGTGTGAGGGCTTGCCAAGCTCTTTTCAAGACTGCTCATTAACCGCTGGAGCTGTAGCATGTACAGTGGCCACACTCCAGTAAAACCATCTTGGCAGATGGGATTAACCAGGTTGAGGGTAGCTGATGGGCTACAGACCTGTTAGTGAATTAGGAATCTACTTCAAGCATGCGAAGACTTCCCACTGAACAGGGGTGGAAGAGAATGAGCAGATCACAACAATTTGTTCCAATGACCATGAAGACAGCAGAAACAGGTGCTATGGAGTGGTTAGAGCTTAGACATCAAAAAAATCCAAGGATGTCCACTGCATCTTGGACCATCTCCAGTAATCCTGGCTTTAGTTTTGCCATTGGACCTCCATGACTCTGGAAGGGAGAGATGAGGCTGATGACTAGGCAACTCTGCCTCCTTTAAATCCAATTCACATAGAAGTCAAGACATCATCCCATGATATCATTGGTCCTCTTTGAAAACAAAGATGAACAACATCTTCCATATAATCACCAAGGTACTTTCCTAAAACACAAGTCTGATCCTGTCATGCCCTCCCCATTCCACCTTCATCAATAAACTCTGGTGGCTCAAATATAATCTTCTGTTTATCATTTAAAACTTTGCATACTTTCCCTATCTTTTTAACCTTCTTATACATTGCTTTCCTTCACTCTGTATTCTAGAATAGGGTCTAAATAAGGTCCACAAGGGTCTGTTCCTTGTTCTACACACAAGTATCTCTCATTTCCCAGGACTTTGGGTTGCCTGTTCCCCTCCCTCACCACCATGCCTGAATGCACATCCTACTAGAATCCTTGGTTTCCTTCAAGACTTAATTCAGAACCAGCTTTTAAACAGATCCTTTCCTGATTTTCCTGAAGCTGGTACCACCTCTCCCATACTCTCCTATAACCACCTTGTATTTTTTTTATAAAGTTTATACTATTATACACCTTTGTTGCCTCCACCATTAGAATGTATATGTAATATTTAGGTTTATTTCCTAAGATGATAAAGGAAAAAGGAAAAGAAAGTATATGTTCTAAAATATTTGTAATAACTTCATGGTGGTAAAGAACTGGAAACTGAAAGGATGTCTATCAACTGGGAAATGGTTGAACAAGTTCTGGTATATGATTGTAGTGGAATACCATTGTGTCATCAGAAAAGACAAATGGAATGACCATAAAAAACATAGGAAGTGATGCAAAGTGGAGGGAGCAGAACCAGAAGAATGTTGTACACAATAACAACAATAATGTATGATGATCAGGTGTGAATGACTTAACTGTAATCAGCAAGGCAAGAACCTAGGACAGCTCTGAGAGAGTCTTGACAAAAATGGAGATCCACCACCACAGACAGAATCCAAATGCAGATTGAAACATACAATACTTCACTTTATTTCCTTCATGCATTTTTATCTCGTTTAAGCACTATCTATCTTGTTTCAAAACATGACAAACAGGGAAATAAGTATTATATGATAATGTACATACAACCTATATCATATTACCTGCCTTATTGAGGAGGGGAAAAGGAGTTGGAGTGAGGGATAAAAAAGAATGAGACAGGTATAGTAATTGTAGTAATTGTAATTTAAAATGTAAAAAAAAATAGTAATTGAAAATGAATGTTTATCTTGAAAAATCATATTATATGCTTTTCACAAATCATGTATTTTCTTATGTTACCTAGTATATTGTTAAATATTTAAAAATTAAAATAAATTGTAATAAAAAAAAAGAATGTAAATAAGTCCCTTAAGAGCAGAGACTTTACTTTTTGGTCGTTGCATCCTAAGATCTCACACAGTATTTTTGTTGTTGTTGTCATGACCCCACTTGGTGTTTTCTTGGCAGACTTCCTGGAGTAGTTTGCATTTCCTTCTCTAGCTCATTATATAGAGGAGGAAACTGAAGCAAACAGGGTTAAGTGACTTGCCTAGGGTCACACAGCTATTAACTTTCCTTTTTCTGGATTTGAACTCAGGCCTAACTCCAGATCTGGTGTTCTAGCCTTTGTACTTCACTTAACTTCTGGATAGTATAATAGAAAGCCCTTAATTAAATCTTGTTGATTGTAAGCATATGATAAATATCAATCATCTCTTAAGGTAGATGAATGGAACATATTTGCTTACTGCCTCAACAGTGTTACTTTAAGATATTGGAAGATGCCTCTAGGGTCCGCTAACTCAGTTTTCCTCTCTAGAAACTTAAGTATATGATTATGTTCCTTCTTTCCTTTTTTTTCCCAAAGCACTTTGAAATCATCAGACCGGCAATATCACAGCGCATTGCTATTCTTGTACAGTAGTGCTGTGGCATATAATTAAATCATTAAGAGGCAAATTAACTCCTCCAGCAATGTTTCTTTAAGTATTTGTGGGCAAACCTATTAGCATTGTACCAGTAAACTCTGGTTACTGCATGCAAACTGAGTAGCTTCACCACCAGAGGCTTTTGGGGGGCACAGGTGGTGTGACCTTACATGGAGTAATGCAAAACAGCAGATGGGGTGGGGATGCTGGAGTTGGATTGGATTAATACTTGTGTTTCAGAAACCTTTTGAAAAACCAACTGACAAAATTCCCTTACTGACTGGCAACAGTAGTTCTCATTCTTTTACGGAGGGAAATGATTCCTGTGCTTTTAACTCTTCACTTCAGCTTTGTCAAAGGATGAAGGATTTCGGGAAGGGATTTCAGAAATTATCTTGTTCAGTCCTCTTATTTAGCAATCATTCCTGTTGAATATATGCTCTAATATTCACAGAACCACAGAATCCTGCAATTGAACAGGATCTAGAAGACCAGACTTAGTCCAACCCATGCTTTTCAAAAGAAGTCCCAGGTGGACATCTGGCCTTTGCTCCAAGATGTTCAATGGCGAGGGAAGGGGTGAGTGGGGGAGTCCCCTATCTAATAGGGAAGGCCATACCGCTTTGTAATGGTTAGAAAGATTTTCCTGATATCCATCCTAACTAAGGTTCCCTCTGGGAACTTTCTACCTTTCTCGTTCTACCCTCTGAGGTCAAACAACAAAAATGTAAACCCTATTTCCCATGACGACCCTTCAAATACATGAAGACAGCCATCATGCCATTACCTCAACACTTTTCTTCTCCAGGATAAATATCCCCATTTCCTTCCTAAGCTGATCCTTCCACTCCATGATCTCAAGTTTCTTTGCTGTGTTCAGTGCCCTCGGCTGGATACCCTTTTAGCTTATTAATGCATTTCCTAACCTTTGGCACTCAGAACAGAATATACCAGATGTGGTCTGAACTTAAAGCAGAACTTTCACCTCCCTTTTCTTGGGCACTATATAGCTCAATGCAGTCCAGGATTCCATTCACTTAATGTGTGACCTTGATTTTCCTGATGGAATGGCACAGTTCTGGTGACCCCAGAGATTGCCTACAGAAGTAGGGTTTTCAGGATAATATAATTTCTGCGTGTAACTAAATATATATGGCATCAACTCAAATTCTGGCTGACCCATTGACAGCTGTTGCCGCCCGCAGACTTTCAATGTTTGTGACTTGTATTTTGGTCAATATTCTGATCATTTATATGATGACCCTGCTTAAACCATTTAATAAAATGTAAACAACATGAAAGTCTATTGGAAGTCAAAATAACTCATTATTGCTGGTTATACACACATCAAAATCCTGAGGGGGGCCTGACCTGATTGTAACTTTCCTCTAGAGCCATACAATAATTTCAGCTGTGAAAGGAAATTTTATGGCATGTAAGATTAGCCCACACTAATGCAAGGTCAAAAATAATAGAATCAATAGGCAAACTCAATACTGTTAACATTTTGAGAAAATTACTACCAGAAAACAATGTCAACAACAGATTGAAATGGGTCTCCAAAGTCGTCTTATTGATTTCCTTTCACTTGGGTGACAATCTAACTCTTTCTTCTTTGCAACATGGTATCTAATTTTTTTTTTGGTCTTTTTTCCCTCAGCTCTGCTTTAACCATGGAATATTTCTGTGTTATTTTTTTGACTGATGTCAAGCATTACATGTGTGGAGAAAACTAATATGGCTGTCTATACAGAAGAGAATGGGGCATAAAGACTTATTCCATCAAGGCAGGGTATTTAGAGAGTCCTTTGGTTAGGGCTCATTTAATAAATCCAGTAGTTATTTTAATTACTGTAAGGCACCCAAGTGCAAATGATGTCATTAATAAATTACTAAATAAATAAAAACTTTTTCATTAGCACGCCTTCAGGCTGGTTTGATGGTCTTATTTTAGCAATTTGGCATATATATGTATATATCCACATATACATATAATTTTCTTTCATATCTCAGAATGATGCCACAGTCTGCTGGGAGTATGGCAGACAAGATCTGTAAGTGACAGGGAGGTTTTTCGTACTACTGCCCCTAGCCTGATGCACAATGCTGGAGGGGGGTTCTTTGGTTTGAAATTGCAGCTGTTTATCCAGGGGACCCTTGCCACTTGGGACCTAGCCTGAGACGCCTTCCTTCAGTCAAATCCCTCAGCATCAGCACTCCATCAGTGACAGCTGAGAAGACTTTTAGACTGGCTGGTGTTGAGGTCCCTCTGTGCTTCAGACCAGGCCCTTAAGGTCTAAAACTGTCCGTTTTGTGTCCTCTTAAAGTATGTGGTGGTTGCTGGAACAATGGGATTTAAGTTCAAATACTTTCTCTTCTTTGGGAATTAGTTTATTTATCTCTAAAACAAAAAAAATAGCCTATATGATGAGGTAGTATGGAAAAGCAGAAAAATGGACGTTACCAATTAACTTATATATGTTTCTTCATCGTTTCTTAGAGGGAGGTAGCTAGGAGATGGAGCAGATAGAGCATAGCAATCAATCTGAACTTGAGAAAACATGAGATCAAATTTTGCCTCACATACTAGTTGTTATGGCCTTATCTTCTCTCAGCCTCAGTTTTCTCCTCTATAAAATGGAGATAATGAGAGCACTTATCTCACAAAGCGGTCACAGGACTCGAATGAAGCAGGATATACCAAGGGCTTGAAATGTTATATGCATATTAGCTATAAGAAGATTATGAATTTTTTTTGGAATGCTTTGTTATAATCTAGATAAATTATATCTACAGCAATACCTTAATATATCAGCTTAGTAATCCTACTAAAAAAAGTACCTGTTCTTGATGAAGCCATCCATGCTAGCTAGCTCTATGTAACTCCTGCTTCCTTTTCTAGACAGTCACTAATCAGCTCCTTAATGATTCACTTTAACAATTTCCCCCTAATCAAAGTCAGACTAACTGGCCTAGAATCTACAGGCTTTATTCAGTTTCCTTTTTGAAGGACTTTTGTGCTTTTAACAATAATAATAATAGCTAACATCTATCTCGTGCTTACTATGGCCCCAACTCTAGCTAAGCACTTCGCAATTATTCTCATTTGATCATCACAACCCCCCTGTGAAGAGTTCATACACTCTGAAAGGAAAGGGCCGGCACTATTATTATCTCCATTTTATAGAACAACTGAAGCAAGTAGAGGTTAAGTGGCTTGCCTAAGGTCACACAGCCGGTAAATATTGGAGGCCAAATTTGTCTTCCTCACTCCAGACCAGGCCCGCTGTGAGTTCTGGTTCCTAGTTGCTTCTCCATCATTGTGGCACCTCTCGTGATCATTCAAGCAACCATATTTGCCAATTCTTTCAGAACCTGAAGATGTAGATCATCCGGGCTGAGTGACAAATCTATCAAAGGTGTCTAGGTCTTCTCAGACTTCCTCTTTACTTATCTTCAGCTTCTACTCCCTATTTGCCATTCTCCGTCATTTCCAGAGCAAAAGTAATTCTTGTTGGCAAAGAAAAGACCAAGAGAAGATTTGAACCACTCTACATTTCCTCTCTTTTTAGTTGTCATTGTCCAGCTCCCCAACCCCAAGGAACAGCCCTATCCCTTCTGTGACTCTTCTCCCCAAATAACTTTTTTTTAACCCATCTTGAAATCAGTAACATGTATTGGTTCCAGGAAAGAAGAGTGGTAAAGGCTAGAAAAGGGATTAAGTCATAGCAAGGAAGTGTCAGAGGCCAGATTTGAAATTAGGGCTTCTCATCTCTAGACCTAGCTCTCAGTCTTCTAAGTCAATTAGCTGTCCCCTCCAATATTACTTTTTAAAAGATTTGCTACTGTCAGGTCTCACTCCTAACGGTGTTCATATTATAGGATTCTACCAGATTTTTATATTTTCTTGATATTATTTGCATTTAGTTCTATCTTCTATGTAGATTTTTAAATTTTATTTTTAAATTGATTTAAAATTTTTATTTTAGATACATGGGTACCTAAGGAACAAAGGAAGAATATGCCAATAGATCCAGTTATGAAGAACAAATGCTCAGTTAAGTGCTGTGACCTAGAATCCAGTATCACAGAGCATCCCTGAGGCCAACTGGGATTTTCAAGGTTCAGGAGCATGTAGGCATAACAAAGGACAAACATGATATACTGTAAAGATTAAAATTAATATTTAATAACTAAGTATTATATTTTTAAATTTTTATTAATAATAACTAAAGTAAAAGAACTACCTAAACCCAACCTGGTTGTGAGGAAAAAAAGCTCCAGGGAGGGGGAGCCTTAGAACTTATACAAACAGGACCATGCAATGTGGTGGAGAGATTAAAAGGAATTTTGAGAAATGCTAAGGGACTTCTGGGAGATGAAGTCCAAAGATTTAAAATCTCCATTTATACAATACCAAACAGTGAGTGGAAACACCTGACCAGATGCTTTTTGTCTCTGGTAACTAGGCCAACACCAGAGTGCACAGAAAACTGGGTTTGGTGTCAGGAGGTGTGAGTTCAAATCTTACTTAATATACTTTAATAGCTATACAACCGTGAGCAAGTCATTTAACTTCTTTCTACCTCAGTTTCCTCATCCATAAAATAGGGACAATAATAGCATTTGCCTGCTAGAGTTGTTGTGAGTATAAAATGAGATCCCACGTAAAGTTCTTTGCAAATCTTAAAGTGTCATATAAATGCTAACTGCACTATTACAACTAGGTTGTGCAGTAGGTAAAGCTGGATCTAAAGTCAGGAATATCTGAGTTCAAATCCAGATTCAGATATTAATTAGCTGTGTGCCTTTGGACAAGATGCTTAATTTCTGTCATACTCATTTTACTGACGTGTAAAATGGGGACAAGAGCATCTACTTCACATGTTGTTGTGAAGATCAAATCAGACCATCTGTAGAACACTCAGCACCATACCTGGCACATAGCAGAAGAATAATAAATGCTTATTCCCTTGTCTTTCCTCTGGAAGGACCTTGATCATGATGATCCTCATCAGTATCTCTCCCTTCATCTTCATCTATACTCAGCTGTAGAGACAGAAAAGCAACATCCTCCATCATGGGAATCTTTGAAGTCTTTGCCAAGATCCATAGACAGAGAGAGATGGTAGGACTAGACCAAGTTCTATTCCCATATAAACAATAGCTCTGGAGAAGTTAGGGAGTGTCTAAAGTGTGGAAACTTTAATTATCTAACCTTTTGCTGGAGGTGTGTATGTGTGTGTGTGTGTATATGGTATGTTTCTGTGATTGCAATTCCCTCCACAAAGTCACAGAATTTCTCATACTCTAACAGTGGAATGGAAGGAGAATTGTGATCAAAATCAATAGGCAGAAAAGTCTGAATTCAAGACAAACTAAAGTCATATATAATAGGTAATAAGAATGAACTACTTTCAGTCTGGTGGAACTAAAATGGAGCCTTCTGAATCTCCTTTCAACCTATCATGACAAAGAGTCTTAAAAGGACAAAAATCAAAATCTGAGGAATAAAGAGGCTCTCCTACTGGACACATTCTTAAAGGTAGACAGTGTGTGGAGATTCCTACACTATAAAGGGGGTGAAACTACACATCATAGCACAAGCTGGTCACCCCTCCCCAACACCATCTACCACACCAGAGTCAGAGCGAGGGCCGGGGCAATCTCTAAATTGTGGGGGGCTGGCTGAGGGCACCACAGACTCTCTGGAGAGCAGTGCAAGGTCTTGGCAGTGAAACTTGAGACCTGAGACTGAGGAACTTGGAGCCTGGGAGTTTGGGCAGAACCAAAGCTAACTGCAGCCAAAGCAGCAAGAGCTGGAAAGATAGTCTCTGGGCAAAACACTTAAAAGTGCTACACAAAGAATATCGCAGATTTAACTGCTTTCATTCAGGCTTCTGATAGGGAAGGGAAGATACTACCAAGGCAAAGTCCTGCAAGAGAGAAGCCAAGAAGCAATCAATATGTAGGAACCCCAACCCACTCATAGCAAAAGAAATAAGCAGCAGCAAAAAAGCTCTTGACCCTGGATAATTTCTATGGAGAAAAAGAGCAAACTACAGAAGCAACAGCAGAGAGTGAAAAGTAAGCAAACACATCAAAACTTTCCATAAAGAATTCATTCTGAGGTTGTAGGCTTCTTAATGGGTAGATACTTGATGGTATATACTATGTCAACATACTTTGATCTCTGGTCAATTTTATATTTCACATATGAGTTCATTCACAAATCTGTCTTGGAATATATTCAGAAAAGCATTATGAAACCTTAATCTTTTTTGGTTTCACATCCTTCCTCTCTAGAAAGATGGGCTAGTAACATTTATTTGTCTTTCTATTACCTCTGATTTCACATCAATAATTTTATGTCTTTCCATCTATACTTGTTATTTTATGTCTGTCTCTCTGTCTCTTCCTCCTCTTATTTTATTTAAAGGTTTACTCAGACTTTCTCAGTCCCTATTCCCTACAAACATCATGCCCTCCATCCATCAAGGATCTATTCATTTGGGAATCTGGGATCCCAATCAATTGGGAATTACTCAGATGTAATCCCTAACACCTGGAGTCAACAGAAATAGAATTATTCCTCATTACCTCTTAGAGACCATAGTTCATCTTGAATCCAGACTAATCTCCCTAGTGACTTTGATCACAAGTTCTCTCCCATAGAGTGTATGAAATTCTGTGGAAATGCTGAAGGGATTATAGTTCACACACACACATACACACACACACACCCACCCACACACACACACACACACACATTTGAGCAAAAATCTAGACAACTGAAATGTTTTAACTTCAGACGTTCCTTAGTTTCTGAACTATTGTTATCTATATATCTTCTAGGACTATTGTTATCATGTACCCAAATCAGATTTTTCATTTGTTTCCTAAATTCCTCACCAATTTTTCTTTCTATCTAGGTGATCTAATGACCAAACTGCTTCTGTCTTCTTTCCATTGATCTCTACCTAAATCATCTCCACCTTTTCTACTTCTTGGATTTCCTCAGAAGACTATACTTCCTTAATATAATCCTTCTCCACTCCTACCTTTTTCTGTTTCTTTTGAATAAAGATATGCCTAGTCAGAGTCATATGCTAGTTTTATCACACCAAATGTTCCCCATTTGCTTCCAATTTGCTTCTTGAGTTAGGACCTTTAATTCAGATTATTTGCTGCCTAAATTTTGGGCATGTGTGCATGAATATTTGAGGCAATGGGTTTTACTACTAGTTTTCTTATTTTATCACCCATGGAGTTCTAGCTATCTCAATAGCTTTTAAAAATATGCCTATATATTTCTTTTGGAGTAACTAAATTATGCCAAGGCTATATTACTGAGTCTCATTAAATATAGCAAATTCAGGGAAGGGGGAGAGCTTGTCATGTATGGTCTCTTGAGAGGTGATTCTATCACTTAAATCTATAATTACACGTGCCATCTAGGTAGTAAAACTATGCTGCTCAAAGAATAGAAGGGTATCTCAGGAATAGAATAGCTAGTCTCTAAGAACCATAAAAAGTTCAATATTTCTACTGAGTGAATTGACAGGTATAGAAACCTGGTTGAGTATAAAATACCCAGTACCAAAGCTCTTTTGTTGAACAGAATCAGGATAGTGGCTAACAGTACCACATAGTGGTCAAATACATTCTCTGTGAACACAGGTGAGTCACTTAACCTTTGGTGTCTCAGAACTTTAAGAAACTCTTCCTTTAATCTCTCCCTCGATTTCAACCCTTAAAATGAGGAGATTGGACTAAATAATCTCTGAGTTTCCTTCCAGTTAGGAAACCATGAGGCTGAGGAATAGCCAATTCGGCTAATATATAGCGTATGCAGAAAATAGTATGAAATGAGGCTGAAAAGAAAGGTTATGGCAGATGGTAGAGAGCTTTAAATGTCAGCTATAAGGGTTGTGATTTATCCTGAAGACAATTGGGAACCATTGAAGTTTCTTAAATAAAGGAGTGGCATGCCCCAGACCTGTGAATAAAGATTATTTTGGCATCACTGGAAAGATAACTTAGAGAGGGTGAGAGTCTGGAGGAAAGGAATCTAATTACATTCCTACTCTTTTTTTTTTTTTTGCCGGAGAGAGTTAGTTTATTTTTATTTTTTTAACATTATTTTATTTGGTCATTTTCATACATTATTCATTGAAAACATTGGAAATTTTCTTCTCCTCCCCCCCTCCTCCCACCACCCCTACCCTAGCCAATGCACGATTCCACTGGGTATCACATGTATCCTTGCCCTGAACCCATTTCCTTGTTGTTGGTATTTGCATCAGGGTGCTCACTTAGCGTCTCTCTTCAATCATATCCCCTCCACCCATGTAGTCAAACATTGAGGATAGTGTTCTTTCTCATAGATCCCTGCAGATTGTTCAGGGACATTTCATTGCCACTAATGGAGAAGTCCATTGCATTCTATTGAACCACAGTGCATCAGTCTCTGTGTACAATGTTCTCCTGGTTCTGCTCCTTTCACTCTGCATCACTTCCTGGAGGTTGTTCCAGTCTCCATGGAATTCCTCCACTTTATTATTCCTTTTAGCACAATAGTATTCCATCACCAACATATACCATAGTTTGTTCAGCCATTCCCCAATTGAAGGGCATCCCCTCATTTTCCAATTTTGGGACACCACAAAGAGCGCAGCTATGAATATTCTTGTATAAGTCTTTTTCCGTGTTATCTCTTTGGGGTACAAACCCAGCAGTGTTATGGCTGGATCAAAGAGCAGACAGTCTTTTATCACCCTTTGGGCATAGTTCCAGATTGCCCTCCAGAATGGTTGGATCAATTCACAACCCCACCAGCAATGAATTACACCAGCAATGAATTAGTGTTCCCACTTTGCCACATCTCCTCCAGAATTAATTACTTTCCTTTGCTATCATGTTGGCCAATCTGCTAGGTGTGAGGTGGTACCTCAGAGTTGTTTTGATTTGCATCTCTCTGATTATAAGAGATTTAGAACATTTTTTCATGTGCTTATTAATAGTTTTGATTTCTTTAACTGAAAACTGCCTATTCATGTCCCTTGCTCATTTTTCAATTGGAGAATGGCTTGATTTTTTGTACCACTGGTTTAACTCTTTATAAATCTGAGTAATTTGACCTTTGTCAGAGGTTTTTGTTATGAAGATTGTTTCCCAATTTGTTGCCTCTCTTCTAATTTTAGTTACATTGGTTTTGTTTGTACAAAACCTTTTTAATTTGATGTAGTCAAAATTATTTATTTTACATTTTGTGACTCTCTAAGTCTTGCTTGGTTTTAAAATCTTTCTCTTCCCAAAGGTCTGACATATATACTATTCTGTGTTTACCTAATTTACTTATAGTTCTTTATGTTCAGGTCATTCACCCATTCTGAGTTTATCTCAGTTTAGGGTGTGAGGTGTTGATCCAAACCTAATCTCTCCCACACTGTCTTCCAATTTTCCCAGCAGTTTTTATCAAATAGTGGGTTTTGGTTCCAAAAGCTGGGATCTTTGGGCTTATCATAGACTGTCTTGCTGAGGTCATTTACCCCTAGTCTATTCCACTGATCCTCCTTTCTGTTTCTTAGCCAGCACCAAATTGTTTTGATGACCACTGCTTTATAATATAGTTTGAGATCTGGGACTGCAAGGCCACCTTCCTTTGTATTTTTTTTTTCATTATTTCCCTGGATATCCTTGATCCTTTGTTCTTCCAAATGAACTTTGTTATGGTGTTCTCTAATTCAGTAAAAAAGGTTTTTTTGGAATTTCAATGGGTATGGCACTAAATAGATAGATAAGTTTGGGTAGGATGGTCATTTTTATTATGTTAACTCGTCCCATCCATGAGAAATCAATGTTTTTCCAATTGTTTAGATCTAGTTTTAATTGTGTGGAGAGTGTTCATTCCTAGACTCTTGAAATGTCCAGGAGTAGGTAATGAGAACCTCAATGATGGTGGTAGAATCATGAGTGGAAAAAAGGGGATGGATGTAGGAGAGATATTCAGTGAAAGATTCAATAAATGTTGGAACTGATAGTATGGATTGGCAAAGAACACTCTCAGGTGAAGATCCTGAGTACCTGAAAGGATAGTCTTCTCATCAGCAGAAATAAAATATTTGGGAGGGGAGGGTATATGTTGAAAGGAAAGCCATGAGTTCACTTATGGGCCTATTTGAGCTTAAGATTCTGAACTAAAATCCAGTTGGAAGTAGCCAGCAGGCAGTTGGTATAACAGGGCCGGAGCCCAGAGTAGAGACTTTACAGTGAAAATAGCATTGGCTCTAGAATCAGAGAGCTGGGTTCAAATCCTGATTTTGTCACTTACTGCCTATGGGAACTTAAATGATTCACTTTCACTTTGGACCCATTTCTTCATCTGTAATAGGAGAGATATAAGCTAGATGATCTCTGAGATGCCTTTAAGTTTTATCTTTATTATTCTGACTATGACTGGACAGAGATTTGGGACTTGGGATTTGTTTGCATAGAAGGGATATAGATATGAAGATGATTAGATGACAAAGGAAAATCTATAGAGAAGAAAGTGGGCAGAAAAAGGAAGATAAATCAGTAGAAATAAGAAAGGGAGCTCATATAGGAAGGAGAGCAACAGAAGAGAGCGGTGTCACTGAAGCCAAATTAGAAGAAAATATCCAGAGATGTGGAAGACAAAAAAAGAATCAATAGCACAATAATGATCACTTTTATATTTACAAAGAATTTCTGCTCAACAACTCTGAAGCCTAAGAAATGCAAATAATAGTGATCCCATTATAAAGATGAGGAAACTGAGATAGAGAAAAGAAATACCCTAGGGTAATTCATATTTTAGAGTCAGGTCTAGTTTCTTTGTTCCCTCAAGAGAGCTGAAACCTGAAAAAAATTCATTAGGCAATGTCAATGGAGATTTTGGAGAGATGATTTCAGAACAATGGAGAGAGTAAGATTGAACAATTCTTCTAGGGAGTCATAGGGAATCACAAAATCCATGCCCCTGCACTTGGCACCTTCTGGAACCACTTTTGGTTTATGGCATGGAGGAGCCTCCCACTTACAGCTAGCCTAATAGATTCACACCTGATTTCTCATTGGGCTGCTAAGGGAAGGGTTAATAGGTTCAGAGACATTGTAGTGCCGGAGGTAATATGTTTGTCGACTCAGAGACACCTGGGCTTGAATCTAACCTCATATACTTACTGTGTGATCCTGGGTAGGTAATCACCTTGTGTCTCAGTTTCCTCATCTGTAAAATGAAATGCTTAGAACCTGAGGTACCTTCTAGCTCTATATCTAAATGCTTTTCCTCCTAGTTCTGTCTCTGACTTCCTGGGGCTTAAAATCATAGACTGCATGACCTAAAGATATACATGCACACCCTCCTCTTCAGCTCCTGCTCCTGCTTTTCAATTTCCCTTCATGTGATACAGAGTAGTGTAATAAGAACACTAGACTTGGCATCAGGAAAATCAGATAAAAGTCCTGACTCTAATGCTAGTTGGATAGCTATGGACAAATGCCTTCTCCCTTATCATCTTCAGTTTCTTCATCTGTAAAATAAGGATGATTGTTCTTATCATTCATGGAATATTTGAGCCTTTGACCATGGAAGTGATCTGTGAGTTGTGTTTTGCCTGTGTCGGTTATATGTGTCCACATGGTTTTGTCTAGATGTGACTTACTGGGGGGAAGGAATAAACATCTCTAGTCTCTTCCCCTTACCCCTCTCTAAGAGAGACTCTGATTCCTGCCAGAAAGGAAAGCAGGAGATTAGAACCAGAGGTTGGCTACTCTGCTCTCTTCAGAGCGATGGACCAGGTCAAAATGATGTCTATATGTTCCCCTAAGCATTGTTAGCCCAGGGGAAATAATTTTTAGGTTCAAGATGAGCTTCTGATGACTATCTCTTAATGGGGAAGTATGTTCCAAATTATCCCAGGCTTATCTCCTTTTCCACCAAATGACAGTTCCAGTAAGACCACACATAGCAATGACACATAAACAAATTTATTTAAACCAAAAAAGAGCACACTGAAGTCAAAGATAGTATACAGATCAGAATATATGCCACTCAATAGACAGAGTGAGTTTGTTCTTCCAATGGAAATGAGAAACCTCAACTCAACCAGTTGTTGAGAACCTAGTTCTCATCCAAGTGGAAATTCCCCCAAATCTGTACTGTAATAAGTTGGGAATAGGAATGTCACTAAGGTGCTTCCTTCTCTACATGTCAGCTTCTTCTAGTCTTTTTCTCACTTTTAGGAGCAAAAGAATATCTGGAATCACTTGTCTTCCATCTTGAAAGTGAAAGCCATACAATAAGGATCTCTCTTTCCTCAAGTCCTTGACAGCTTCACCCTTCTCGTAAGCGTGGATCATTCATTGATTAATCAATCTCCACCAATGATACATGGAATCTGAGGTTCATGTTATGCTTTGAAGATTCTGCTCCTTTCCTTCTTTCCAAGGTCTCCTCATCCTCCACAAGTCAGAGACACTAGCAAAACCAAAACGCAAAGGTCCTGTTTACTTCTAAATCTATATGGTGAGTGAGAATTAGGCCACTCTTTCAACTGCAGGGTCTACAGAAGCTCTTTCCACCCAACTATTTATTCCAGGTGAGAAAAAAATGCTAGGAATAATAATACTCATAACACCTATTTCTTAGGATTGTGAAGGAGGACCATGCGTTATTATTATTACCATTATTGTGACTGCCTCTTAACTAATATCTTCATAGTAGAGGAAGACTAGCAAGAGGTCAGTCTGCTTTAACAATCGGAAGGCCTCCAAAAAAGGCTTGAGAATGAGAAATTTTTACCATAAGATGAATCTCAGGGCTGTATTTCTCTGCTTAACTAGGCTCTTTCAGCAGGGTGCTCAAAACTGTGAGACCATTTGATTTATGCAAATTGTTTTATATGAGGGATTTCACATCACTTTAGTTATGGAGATCTGATATCCTTAGAATAGCAGCTAATAACACTAAAGGTTGTTGGTAACAAGTACTGTAGACTCACAAAGGAATTTAATCGCTGGAACTATAAGCTCACAATGGAAAGTAACAATGCCCTGAATTTAATAGGTTTCATTTTTCAAAATGATTATTTTGCATTTGCAACTTCTCATTCATGATGATGGTCTTGGAAAAGAACTGATCTGAGAATTTTTCTCCTCTAGCATAAAGGCTCTTTAGTTGTAGATGAAAGCATAAAAAATCAATTAACTCTGGCCAACTAAAACAAAGTCCACTTATGCTCCTCTTTAAGCATCATGTTTTATTTCCTTTTTTTGAAATTCAAAAGTTTAGAAATCTCCACTGATTTCTCAATTTCTTCCAATTCCTAATTTCCTTCTATTTCCCTAATTCCTTTTATTTATTGTTTCATAAATGCCTCCATTCAGTCTCTGACATTGTCATGAGTCTGTTACAGGTCAAATATGAGGTCAACAAATTCCAAAAAGGGACCCAACATGTTTTCTCATATCACATATTCCTTATAATAAATGGGCTTATCAACTGAAACTTAGAATTTTTGGGGTAATACTGAGATTTTCAATATCATTATAGTTTCTCTAGAGATATTTAACTTAGAGCTAGGTACAACTGTGTAAACAAGTTCAAAACATCTTCAGAGCCATTCAAATTTTATTAATGCACAAAATAATTCCTACTAGTCTTCCAGTGACTGTTTCTTGGCTTCCATGAACTCTCTGTAGTATTTGACACTGCTAATTTCCTCTTCATAACACGTGTTCTTCTCTCTTGAGGATACAAAACTCTTGTAGTTCTCTTCCTATCTTTGCTATCTTCTTTGTGTCAGCCTGTCATCTTTAAAGGTGTTCTCCAAAACTTTATCCTCAAACCAGACCCTGTCCTTTGGCTATGCCACTCATACCCATAGCTTCAAACCACATCTAGATGGTTGATTCCTAAGCTACAAACTGAGAGTCCAAACATTTCTCCTAAACTCCAGATTCACACGTTCAATTGCTGAATGATCATCTTAGATATCTTGTAAGTATCTCAAACTCAAAATCTAGAAGAACGCCTTGAAGTACAGCTAGGTGGTACAGTGGATAGATTTCTGGGTTTGCAGTCAGGAGTTCAAATCCAGGCTCAGGCATTTACTTGCTGTGTGACTCTGAGCAACTCACTTAAACTCTATTTGTCTGATTCTTCATCTCTAAAATGGCAAATGACTTCGATATTTTTGCCAAGAAAATATCAAATGGAGTCACAAAGAGTCAGACACAACTGAAATGGTTCAACAGAAATGACAACATGTCTTGAAGGCAGAGCTAGTTTTATTTTTGGAACTTGCACCTGGCACATTTTTGGATTGAAAGATGTTCAGAACCAAACTCATGATTTTCCTCTTCTCTTGACTTCCTCAATTCAATGAATGGCACAACCAATGGATTATCTTCCAAACCTACACAGCAAGCAATTATTAAGTACTTACTAAGTCAAAGGCAGTGTACTTGGTTCTGGGGACCAAGGTTCAAAATTGTAATCATCTATGAAACTATCCTTTCTCTACATTAATTTGATTACCAAGACTTTTCAATTCTAAATCTTTAATATTTTTCATTTCTATACTCCACGTCCATATCTGCTTGGTTTGGACCCTCATTACCTCTCACCAAGCCTATTGCAATATTTTATCATCACTAATCCTTGTTCCTTCCAATGAAACCTTATACTGCTACTAGATTCCTAATCTATGCTTCAGATCATGTTGCTCCTTTAACTCTCCATTTCCTATGGGCTATATAGTCCTATCTCCCTAACAAGAATTCAGATTTCTCCATGATCTGTCCCTAGCCAGCAAGAGGCCTGGGTTATGATCTCCATGACTTTGGGTGAGTCACTTAAGCACTATACCTGATTTCCATTTTTTTTTAAGTGAAAGTGGTAGACTAGATGATCTTTAAGTATTACTGTGAATATATAGTGTCAGATAATATAAGCCTTGTAATACTGCATAAAAGAATTATATTAGAAATGTATAGATATATACTGCCCAAAGGCACTAGTACTATCTCATGATAATTTTTTGTTTATACTGTACTCCTATTAAACTTGACTTTTCATCATTATTTCCCAAACATACTCCACTTTTTATGGCTCTGTGCATTTCTTCACACTGTTCTCTGTGCATGGGAAATTCACACTGACCATTCTTCAAGGAAAGCCCAGCTCAATACTACCTCCTGCATAAACTTCCCTGATCTCCTTCAAGTCGGAAGTGATTTCTTGCTCCTTTGAACGTCCACAGCAACTTACTTATAACCTCATATACATTTTTCTTTATTTTTATGCTGAAATTAAACACAAAAAAGACCACATTCAGAGAAAAATTTGTGGGAGTAGAAACACAGAATAAAAACAACTGTTTGATCACATATTTTGATGGGGATATGTTTGGGGATGTAGACACTAAGCAATCACCCTAGCACAAATATCAATAAAATGGAAATAGGTCTTGACCAAAGACACATGTAAAACCCAATGGAATTGTGCGTCGGATATGGAAGCAGACTTGGGGAAAAGGAAGGGAAAGAACATGATTCTTGTAATCCTGAAAAAATGCTCTAAATTAATCAATTAAATAAAAATTAAAAAAAATTTAAATTACTTGCATGAAGGAAAAACAAAAACAAAACACAAAAAAGAGCATTGCCAGATACGTAGCAGAATACTAACTCCAGCCTCTAGAGTTAAGCACCCCTCAGTCTTTGAAGTTTCAAGTGCTAGATCTTTAGGACTATTTAGAGTGTTATGGAAGTTGGAACCCCTGACCTTGCTGTATCCTTGTAGGAGCACATTGGTCACTGCTATTCCCAATTGCTTCCAACACAATGGATTTCATCCATGGTGGGACTTCCTTGGGGAAATCTTCTAGCCTTACTGCCTTAAGATTTAAAGACTTGTAAGTTACAAGTATCTGTAGCCATCTGATCACACAAAGAGGTCATTATCTTGTTTCGTTATACCTTGATAGATTTGCTGACCGTCCCTTTTCCTACTGGAGTGACTTCCAAAAGCTGACTTTTTATGTACTTCTTGGGGGGGCAGAGGAATTCACTTGAAGTTTTTTTATTATATTTCTTGATTATTAATAAGTCTACTATGATTTTTAAGTTTTGGATAGAAGAGGCAAGTACAGACTTGACTGGATTCCACTATTTAGAAAGCCATCTTGGCCAGAAATCTGTTCTCTTATACTTTTATTATATTCTTCTATTTATGTACGTATCTTTATAACAAGTGCTTAATTGTTTATCTAACACAATTTAAATGAATTATCTTTTCGTTATCCTTTATGTATAGCACAAAGACTCACACATGGTAGGTACTTATTAAACATTAGCTGGAATCAGGGATATTTATCAGAGTCAGAGAGGTTGTGCTCTTTAGAGCACAACTCTTCTGCTGTGTCTTATTTTCTAATTAACACTTAAACTTTATACCTCCTCTTATGTATCTCCATATACTGTTTTGTGCATACTGTAGGTGCTTAATGTTGGCTTAATTTAATATTTTGAATGGTTTTAGGCTCTAGGAAGAAGGCCAGGAGCAATTGGTGTGATGGAATTAGGCCATATGGCATGGTACACGTCTCACACACAAACTGAATGACCACGGTAGACTAATTCCAATAAAACTCTTTGTCAAAATCTAGCTTCCTAAAAGTTTAGAACTTGGTGACAGTGACTGGGATTGAACCCAGAAATCCTATGACTAGAAACATTGCCAATGAAAACTTTCTAGAATCTCTTTCAATTATTTGTCTCAGCATTTCACAAGCCTCATTGTAAAGGGATTTCTTTTAACACAACCTAACCCAAGAGTTTTGAAATATCCTGGCCTAGTGGATAGAGTTGATTTAGGAGTCAGGAAGACCTTCACTCAAGAATTGATTGACACATATTAGCTATGTAACTACTGGCAAGTTAATTTAACCTCTTAGTTCTTCTAATCAATCAGCACACATTTATTAAGTACCTACTATATACTAGAGACTGGGAAACAATGACATAAATTAAATAGTTCCTGCCATCAAAAAGCTTTAATTCCATGGGGGGAGACCACATAGGTACATAAATGTTTAATTACATTTGATGTACTCAGCTGCACTGAAGGAAAGTGTTTCTATATCTGAAGTTCCCTACTTTGATGAAATCATAAGCAGATCCAAAATAAAATGAATAACCTCTCCCTACACCATATCATAGAATATTAGAACTGGAAAGGATACAAATATGGCCTCAGATACCTCCTAGCTATGTAACCCAGGAAAAGTCATTTAATCCTATTTATCTAATCCTTGCTTAAACTCCTTCTTAAAGTGTTTTCACTAAGAAAGAAAAATAAAGGTTTTTTAAAAATAATTTCAAAAAGAACTAAAAAGGACCTTATATACAGATCACCTAATCTAATCATTTTACAACTAGGGAAACTGAAGAGAAAGATTCACTTTTAATTTCTGTGAAATATATAGGAAAACCTCAGGAATATAAGAGAATTTGGATCCTGGTAGGGAAAGAGGTTATTTTACATACTGCCATGTGAAAATTTTAATGGGAAAAAAATTGAGCCTGAGGAAGGTCATTTGGCAAGTCAATGGCATAGCTGGGCCTTGAACTGGTCTTCTGACTTGGAGCACAGAACTTTATTCAGGGAACCACTAGCCATTTATGCTGCTTCTTAGACCAACTTCCTTTTCTTCCTCCTGTCAGCAGAGACAAAGAATAGTTCTTCATTCCTGTTTAAAAAAGATGAACATTCTGGCTTCTTCCACCCAAATATCTTCTTACTGTCAGTGGCAAGGGAAGTATCAGGTGATGCAGAAGTGGCAGTTACTATGGTGATGACAATGTTCAAATACTCACCTTTAACAGCAAAGCAAAGCTAGTGCTACTGTCCTTAAAGGACACACGATGTAAAAGGATAAAAGTTTATTCTCAAAAAAATAAAAAAAAGCAAAAAACAAACTCTCCATTCCATGATCTGCTAATTCCATAGGAAGAACAGATGTCTGGTCTCAGAAACGTGTTGGCAACAATTTCATCCCCAAATTTGAGCCAATATATCATAAAAGAGTTTGTGAATTTAATCAAAGTATGCTATCCACTCAGAGTGAAGAAAATGAATTTGTAAAAAACAATCCTTCTTATCCCCTTATGAGGGTAAACAAGTTTTTTAAGGTTCCAAAAGAGATGCCTTACTTAAGTATATGTGTAAAGAAGGGAAGGAAAGACTGTAAAGAAGGGTGTGAACTCAGGGCCTTAAAAAAAGGAAAATCAATTGCAGCAATTATTTTACTAAATTATTTTAAACTGTAGTGTATCCAGAAGGCTTCCTGGTAAATGTCTGCTGTCACAGCAACAAGCTATGCTGTTCCCTAGACTGACCTTTTTCATGTTAAAATGCATGTAAGTATGCAAAATAGCCTCGTGCCCTACCAGGATTCAATGGTCTTTTGCTTTTCAGTGCTTCCCCCAAATATTCTGCAGGAATTGAAAGCAAAGGAATATTTCAATTTTACTAGAGGGAATTTTTTTAAAGGACCAGTAAAGGTAGTCTTTTGATGTTTTCACCTTTGGCACATAAACTGCTAATTCAATAGGTTAAGGAAAAAGTAACTTTAAAAAATGGATGTTGATTGGATTGTCAACTTTCTTCATACAACAACAGTTCCTTTACCAAGAGGTCTTGAACCTAGGGGTGCCCAAAAGCTGGAGTCCCTGTGGATGCAAGCTCTAGGTTGGGGTCCTGGCTTCTGGCTCACACTGGATACAGGTCTTGGAAAAAGCCACTTGACCTCGCAGTGTCCCTGAAGAAGGTGTTTTCTTACATGATGGATCTCTGCCAATAAAATCACAGGTCTAGAAAATGAAGTGAAAAGCAGAATAATGGGAAGAGTGCTTGACTTGGAGTCAAGATCCGGGCTCTAATACCACTTCTGTTACTTATAGGATCATAAGATTCAAGATTGAGAACTGGAAGGGACTTTAAGGGCCAGTCAGTATAGCCCCCTGTTTTACCCAGAGTTACACAGCTAATACATGATAAATAGAATTTGAATTTAGAACCAATTTAGACTCCAAGTCCAGTATTCTCTCTGCCATGCCACCTGCTTCTAATATCTGTAGGACCATGGGCAAGACATTTCACCTCTTCATGACTCAGTTTCTTCATCTGTAAAAAGGACTTAATGACCTCTAAGGGCCATGCACTTATGTTCCTAATATCTATAATAAGATAATCATATTCACAATCATGATTCAGTCATGCCCTACTCTTTGTGACCACATTTAAAATTTTTTTTGCAAAGATAGAATGTCTTGCCATTTCCTTCTCCAGCTCATTTTACAAATGAGGAAACTGGAGCAAACAAGCTTAAGTGACTTGCCCAGGATCATGTAGCTGGTGTCTGAGACTGGTTTTGAACAAGTCTTCCTGATTCCAGACAAGGCGCTCTATCCAATGAGCCACCTAGCTGCTGCTCTCAGTGATAATGACATAAAAATACTCTACAAAAGTATTCTTCTCATGCCTACATGGAAAAGATCTTGGGTTATTAGAAGCTTCATCAGTGGTACCTAAGTTCTGAAGAATCCTACCAAGCTGGGGAAAAGCTTCCAAATAGGTCCAGAGACAAGCTGAGTTTCAGCACTGTAATAAAGTCAATAACAATAAATAACCAACATTTACATAGCAGGTCAAGATTTACAAATCATTTTACAAACTTTGTCTCATATTATCCTTCCAATAGCCCTGGGATGAAGGTGCTATTGTTATCCTCATTTTACAGATGAGGAAATTGGAGCAAGCAGAGGTTGTGATTTTTTATCAAGGTCACACAGCTAATAATTGTCTAGGGCTGGATTGGAACTCATTTCTTCCTAACTCCAGGTTCAGTACTCTATTCACTGCATCACCTAGCTGCCATCTAGGTCTAGTTTAGCTTAGAGAGACCCATCACCAAGTAGGAAGCAGGATGATTGGTTTTTCAGTCATAACTTATGAAGACTGTTTGGAGTTGCTGTCTGTTTCAATGAAGGGAATATTCCAACCAATGAAATCATGCATTTTGGAAGTATGGTAGCATTGACTGTCCCATAGTGTGTCTAGGTACCCAGCATGCTTTGAGGGAGTATGATTATTTGTAAAGGATCTCTCTTTAAAGAATATGGCTTCTAGGACAGTTATTTTTGATAGCACATATCTTGCATTCAATTTTCTGATAGATGGAAAGTGAGATTATAAGGCTTCTCAAGAAAATCAGAATGCCTACCAAAAGATCCCTGATAGAAGGTTCCCCGAATGGAATCAGTTCAATATATTATCTATCCATTAGCAGACATTTTTAGGATGCTTTATAGTTATAAAGCACTTTATAATATTTACATTATATTTCACTTAATCTTATTTTAAAAGCAGCATGAGTTGAGTGTTTCTAATATTATCATCCCTATTTTACAGGTGAGAAAACTGAGGCTCAATGAGTTCTAGTAAACCATCTATGGTCACACAGCTACCAAGTGATAGGGTCAGTACATAATCTCAGATCATCTAGCTCCAATTCCATAGTTCTTTCTGTTGTTCTACTTTTCATATACAGTATATGTCAGCTGTTTTTGAAACTGGGTTCCTGACTTATCCTATCCCAGAGTGCTATATTTCTGCGCCGGAGAAGCCTGAAGCTCTATATACCTCTATACATATAAGCAAATGGCTGAACATCTCACACACATTAGTGGATTTCCTTTCTATTCAGATGTTAAAAGCAAAATAAAGAGGTGAGGGGATCCTCAAAGAGATTTTGATGTGAGGAAATGAGATTTGGTTTAGGGTACTCTCTCCCTTAGAGATAATTTGACTTTGATAATTAATGAAAAGCTGTAGTAGTCATAAGTCAAGCTAAGGTGATTTCCACTTATTCCCAGTTGGAAAGGGGGTGGGAGGGAAAGAAGGGAATAGGTGGGTTCGGAAATTTTCTGCCAAGTAATGAAGTCATAGTAAAGAAACTATTATTTTATCTCATTTGGGATGTGAGTTCTGGTGTTTGATATTTGTGTCCAATATTTCTTTCCAGGAACAACAACCAGGATACCAGTATTGGCCAGCTGAGTGGGGTCTTGCATATATTTAGTACATAATAAATTATTGTTGAATTGAATGGTGAGATATTTGCAGAAAGTCAGCGTTACTATAGCAGCATAAGCCTGGAAGATATCTCCAGTGGTTTACTGACTCTTGAACATACCAGGAATGATCCAGGAGATTCCATTTAACTGTGATGGAAAATCTCAGAAAACTTCTCCAAAAGCTGCTGATCAGTACCAGATTGTGGCAGAGGAGAACATGCATCTATCATCTATAGTGATGGTATGGAAGAAGAGTGGGAAAGATAGGAAGGTGTGTGGCTTGTGTACTTTGGCTAAAAGAGCAAAAATATGCTGGTATGCCATGCAAAAACCTCAAAGATGCACTAGACCATTGACATTTTTTGCTGACAAGCACTTGTTAACTACCATTGTTAGGTAGCCAATGATCCTCAGTGTTTAATTTGAGCAGTGGCTACTACCACATTTCTATGGTGGATGAAGACAAGGAAAAGATGTTTTTTTCTTTGGTTCTTTGCCCTGATAAGTTTTTTCCAGTCTGAGTTCATGACCCAAAGCATATTAGGGACACCTGCCACTTTCTAATGTTCAATGAAGAAAGAGGTTGGAGACGGGAATTAAATGGAAATGTTTGTGTATTTCTTCAACTTTTTTTTGAGAAGACCTTAGAAGAACATGAGAGACTGATGGAACTGCTAGATTGTCTAGAGAAAAATGATCTGAAGATTTCCATTGACAAATGTCAGTTTTACAAAGGCTCTGTCAAGTATGTGTGTCATACAGTATCTTTCTTATTCAACTTTATTTTCTTTTCAGTTTCAAATTCTCTCCCTCCTACTTCCCAGTCCCCTGAAACATTGCTAAAGCAAGAAAAACACATGTAACAAATATATATAATCAAGTAAAACAAATTCCCATATTAACCATATATATAAAATGCACACATGCCTACATATACACATATGCATATGTGTATGTGAATGTAGGGTGGTGTACTTACATGTGTGTGTGTACTATATAGTCAATCATCTCTCTGTTAGGAGGATGTGATCACATATTTCACCAGAGGCTCTCTAGAACTGTGGTTAGGTCCATTGTGTTACACAGTACCTTCAAAGCCGTGAGCACATATGCAGAGAAGATAAATGTTCTGATTTGGCCACATCCATAGAACTTTCTGTATCAAAACTTTTCTAGGATTGGCATTTATCACAAATCTTTTAAGAAATGTTCTTTCATTGCTAAAATACTGAGTGCCCTCATTCTTATGTGAATGAAGAGAGCCAGAAGGAGAAAGTCAAGACAGGACAATTTGTCTTGAACCTCACAAAGCTCTTTGGAGATAGATGGATGGATGGATAGTTGTGAACAGTTTTCAAAGATTTGGTCAATGTCCTAATACATGCATCAGTGTTAGTCCAGGCCAATTCAAATCAGCTATTTGTCTTCCATATAGCTGTTAGACTGGAGAACTTGAGAACAGACCTATAGAAAGAGTATGATGGTCACCAGAATCAGGTAGATAAAACATCTGTTTAGCACTTACTGTGTGTAAAGAAGGATGAATGAGAAGCTGGTTCCCAGCACCTCGGACCTCATAGTAGTAGGGAAGAAAAAAGAGGGACCAAAAATCTCAAGTAGGATACGGATGCACTATTAGTGTAGGTTATGGGCATGTTCACACGGGTTTGTCTAAATGTACCTTGTGGGATGGCTCTGATAGCTATCTTGGGAATCATGCTTAATCCCTTTCCAAGGGACACTGATTCCTCCCTGGAGAGGAACAGGAATAGTAGCTATGAGTCTGGCCACTCTACTCTCCTCAAAGTGAGCAGTACCGGACAAGAACTATAATTATTTGCAACCCAGATACTAGTATTTTAGGGGAAATGATTTTTTTCCCTTAGGTCCAAACTGCTTTCTTGATCACTATCACTTAAATAGGATGGGAGTTATCAAGCTTATAGATTAAAGCATATTCACCTCCTACCAAATGCTAATTACACATATCACCAATAGTAAATAGTAAAAAAAAAAAACAAACAACAAGCAACATTTATGCAAGCAGATGGAAAAATGATATCAAAGTCAAATCTACAAGCATTTAATAAGCACCCAGTAGGTATCGGGCACTGTGCTAATTTCTGGGAATACCAAAAAAAAAAATGCAAAGCATTGTCCCTTTCGCAAGGATCTCAAAGTCCAGTTGAGAAGTGATCTAGATTAGAATAAACCAGATAATATTCAGAGCTCTTCTATTGTGAATAAAACATCTTACCTAAGAGTCCTGTTTCTGACCAGAAACTTGCTCTCCTGATTTCTGGGTCCCGGCAAGGATCATAATTTCTTGAGAGGACCCATCAATTCTCACTCCACTCCCAATTCATTTCACTCTCTGTACTATCCACATCCTTTGCAAGGCAAAGTTGCCTTTTCCCCACCACCCTCCACAGACAAAGGAAGCTTCTTTCCTCTGCTTTCCAGATCCTTGGCATATAGGAAACCTTCCCCAAATGCTTCACCTCTCTTTAGTTCACCAATTTTACCAAAGGGACAATTACTCCAGATCTCTAGAAAGGCAAGCTGGAAATCAAGGACCTTTGGAGGGAACAAGTTTTCTCCCTATGTGCCTTCTTTTCAAAGTCTATTCTTGTTCTCTCCAGTTGCTTCCTGAAGAGGATCTGGAGGCATTTCCTCTTACAAATCAAGAGGGGAAAATGACTCTCCTCTCCCAGTCTCACATAGGTAATGAATGATTATCCTCTCAAATCAATGTGGAGAGTTTTGTGCAACTATTCTAGATTCAAACCTAGAGTTATATTACTATAAATTAGAATGACACCTTTGTAGAAAAAGAATAAATTAAATGTTATCAGCTATGATTTGGAAGAGACCTTGTCTACCTAATGGTAAAGTGACTCAGATTATTCCTTGTGCCTTCTCTTTTCCATGCCCAGTAATCCCAAATCCTTTAAACCCATTGAAGATTAGATTGTTGTTGCTCCTGTCTCAAAGTATTACAGTGGCTTCAGTTTTATTCTTTGTCAACAAATGCTAGCATCAGCATTAGGTGACTGGGCAACACTGTTTACCTTCTGAGGAAAGTGTAAAAAGAAAAGAAAATTGTGGGTAGACACCATTCCATCTTTCTCTATCGTCATAGTTTAAATAACATTTGGGAATTTAATTCTCTAAGATTTGGGCACTTTCAACTCAAGTGAAAACATGCCAGCCTTTACTGTTATTAAATTCACTACCACTGATTAAGATGAGGTCTTTAGCTATTTGTGTGTGTGTGTGTGTGTGTGTGTGTGTGTGTGTGTGTACACAAAACATTAGGAAATAGATGAAATACTGGAGAAGGAAGTGGGGAGGTGTTTCTACTCATGGGAATTCCACAATTTCACATTTTATCTCTATTAAAAAGCATGGAAATTCAGCATTCTGGATTTTGGGCTCTTTTCCACTGTGATTGTTCTGTTTTTGTGACTGTGTATGAGTTACCTTGGCAACACAGTAGAATGGAATCTGATTGGCTAAGTTGTCAGATTCAGCATCAGAGCTGTGGGCCCAGTTTTGAGTGGTAGATATATGCGTGTTAGCTATAACTAAAAAGAAATGCTTGCTTAGAAAAAAAAAACCCAAGCTAGCAAAACTTCTGCATAAAGATTGCCCACTAAAGGTGACCAAGTTTCTATGTGTATAAATTGTTGTTGTTTTCTGAACATGTAAGCTAAAGGAATAAGGGCTTTGTGCTCATTCCTTGGTACAAAATTAATTTATCAGTATTGGGAAATTAGTTCTCAAGTAAGCTGAAGGGCAATTGTCCCACTGATGGATCATGAGGTTGAAACCTGCTCACCTTATTTAATTTGGGATCCTAGTATATCCTTAGGCAAGTCACAAACTCTCTCACACACTTGAGTTTCTGTAAATAAATCTTGTTCATAAAGATGAGATCTAGTCTTAAGCTTGGGGTCTTGGGAGCACAGGATTCTGATGATTAAACTGGTACCAAATTATAGCTTAATCTGTACAAGCAATATTGAATAATTTATTTATTCTCTTCTTTGGATGCACTTTTAAAACTTATTAGACTCTATTAATTTGTCAATCACCTAGGGAAGGGAAAAAGGGATTTTCATTTTACATATAAAAATCTATGTTAGATTGCAGAGAAATGACACAGATTCCTAAAAGAGGATAAGTGTGCTTTAGCTATTTGCAAAGAATATTCAATATCCTTGTCTGGTTCATTGTTTTCTGCCCCTCCATCCTCTGGGGAGCCAAATGTCAATGAAGTTATTGTAGGGATGGAAGCATCATGCTTGATTACACAATGGTCAACACTATATTTACACATATTTTATTCAAGCAATGGATTCTGCATATTATATACAGTTCACATTCTTAACATAAATGAGAAAGTCAATGGCACAAATTAATTTTTTACCTCAGCTAAAGAGTAATAGGGAGTTAAGCTGCAACAAAGCTAAATAACATAAGGGTCATCCAAATTCTAAACAGCATATGAAAAAAAAACATCATTGTACAATTATAATTAATTCCACAGCTAAAGTTACCAGGAGAATATGTGCCTTTATCCTAGAGTTTTCATTGAGAATAAGTGTCTTATTAATTTTGCACACATCAACATGAGAACTAGAGTTTAATCAAGGAACTGACTCATTCAGGATTCATCTGCTGAACTAAGTGACATTTGCTTCCCAACATGTCACAAGACTTCCAGCTTATATTGGGAAACAGTTTTATGGTTTAGAAAGAGTACTAGATTTGGATTTAGAAGAACCAGCCTCAAACTATGGTTCTACCACTTGTTACATATCATTAGAAAGTCATTTAATCTCTGTCTCAGTTTTCTTCTTTGTAAAATGAGGAGATTGGACTAGATTAGGGATTCTTAAAGTGTGTGTGTGTGTGTGTGTGTGAGTGAACATCATTCTTGATTACACCCTGGTCAACACTATATTTAGACATAATTTGATCAAGCAATGGGTTCGTAACATTATGTACACTGCACATTTTTAACATCAATGAGAGATCCCTTGGGATCCCTTCTCAAAATAATGTTTTTAAATAGATAAAATAAAATACATTGGATAGCAAAGGATAGCAATTCTAATGAAATAAAGTTATGAGATTATTTTTTTTAAGTTCATGGACCCTGGACTATATAGATGATCTCTCAAATCCTTTACTTATCTGACTGCTATGAATAACTACAGATGTGGTGACTGAATACCTGCTCCAAGAACAGCAGGAATATACCTGGAAAATGTCATGGAGATGAGTTTTTCTTCAGCATATGACAGTAATAATAATAGTTGACATGTATCTAGTTCTTTAGTTTTGCAGATGTCTTACATATGCTATCCCATTTGATTTACTCAACTGTCTTGTGGCATAGGAGCTATTGTTATCTCATTTAACTGATTTGAAAACTGAAATTCAAAGAAGGTGACTTCCTTGGGGTCACACAACCACTAAAAGTCTGAGGCAGCTAGTCATCACTTACGGTGGGACTCTAACCTGGGTATCCTTGATTTCCAGTTCATCAGTCCATCCACTTCATCAGAGAGTACAGAGTAGGCTGTCCAGAAGAAAGGACCTTCGCCTATGCTTCCTACTCTGACCCGTCTTTGACCCCAGAATGACCTTAAAGAGTCATTCGATTATCCCACTCCTCACTTGGTGGGACTCAGTGTGCTGCATTGGTGTACGGCATGTTAATTCCAATTTATGGGAAAGGCATTACAGAAGAGGAAAAATGAAGAAACTCCGTACAAGTCTGCAAGGCTGAGGGGAGTTGAAAAAAAAAGGGAAAAAAGTGGAGGTGGGTAGTGGGGGCAGTGGAGGGACAGACAACAAAACCAATGAAACCTCCCTGCAAGCCAACAGAGATAATCTGAGAGAAGGCAAAGAATGGAGCCAAATGAAAGATTCAGTGCGAGTCTGTGGAGGAGACATTATGACGGGAGGGAAGACAAAAGGACAGTGGCATTAATAAAACAGAGAAAAATGAAACCAGCACACAAAGCAGTGCAGCTCCTCATACAAGCCAAGGTACATACACACGCCCATCAAAGCAGGGAAATTGTGAACAAAGGCTACCATAGCAACCCAAACTGAGCCCTGTTGTGCCTACAGATTGCAGTACACATGGTCATCTATCAAGGAGTCTCAGATATCCGTGCACTCCATAGTCACACTGGGGGAGAGCTGAGCTCAGCCAGAGTGTGAGTGGATCTGAGCCTCCCAAACCCTGACCCCCTCTAACCCCTCCCTCCTTCCCACCCCCGTGAAATTCAGAAGAAGTTTTGCCAGACGTTTCCCCTCCTATTGTAGCTGGGTTTTTCCCCCCTCAGAAAGGAAGCAAAGGGAAACAGGGAAATATTATCTGTATACATCTGATACTTTTACGCCCCAAATCATTTTTCCAAATTGTACAACATCTGTGCACGGCAGGCAATTTTGAATATTCTTCCTCCAATTCCCTATCCTTAAAGAAGATAGAAAATTAAAAAAAAAATGGGATGTACCTTTGGCTTGGACATATAAAATCTAAGTAACAGGAAGGAATGGCAAGCTAGAAAGCCAGTTTGCTCCTCCCAAATTCAAAAAGGGGGATTATTATTTCCCTCCACCTCAATTTTCCATTTGAATTATATGTCTTTTCTTTTAATAGACTATAGCTTCTTTCCACTCTCTTTTATTTTGAGAGAGAAATACTATGACACCAAAAAAAGGAAATCGGAGTGTTTAACCAGCACAGGCTGGAACACGAGGAAAAATAAAAGAACTTTGAAAAGAGCCTAATGGAGATATTGACATGTGTGCCTGGAAAGCTAAACTTAGCAAAGTGTATTGCAAGAACAGGCTTTCTCACTTTATTTCTGAATCTGGAAAGTTTCAGCGGCTGGTACCATATGAATATTTATTAATGCATTGTGATCCAGAACCTGTGATTATTACTCATACTATCTTTTACCTTGCAAGCTTCAACTCGGAAGAATAAAAACACATCTGCTTTTGCTCTCCCCATATTTTATTCAACGTTTTAACAGCTTTGCTGTAAATATCTCATCCATTACGATTCAGTTGTGACTATATCAGCTTCACATCTCCTGTTTTATTGCTGTCATTACAGTTAAACAACACACTGTTAATTCTGTTAACTAACAAGTTCATTGTTCTAGCTAGTCAGCCATCTCCATTTGTTGAGTCCACATGTTAAAACATAATCAATTGTAAATCAAAGTAGGGCCCTGACTGAGGCGGGTTGCTTTTGTTAAGATGAGTAAATCTTCTTTATTGAGATGATATGCTTGGTGCTGATGGAAAAGCCATAAGGAAATGCTGGTACACCACCCGATCCTGACTCTCCATGGGAAGGGTGCATGCAACATTGGTGCCTCCTGTTTTCCATCTTGAAGTTTTCTGACCTTAAAAATGCAGGTTGGTTGTAGTACACTGAAATTATTGAAGCAAATCATACATACCACATTGGAAAGAGTTTCCATTTATTTCACATCAGCCCATCTTTCATTAAGTTCTTTGATGAGGAAAATGGTGAGCTTTCTTCCCTTCATTGAGGAAGTTGGGGTTATTTGTTCAGGCTACCCCTGGAGGCTGCACTGGTCATGCTTCAGTGAGATGAATCAAGGGAAAATTTGCAGTCTGTATGTTTCCATGAGAGAAGTCTTGAGTCCCCAGAAGAGCCAACTACCTTCTGAAATTTAGGGCACCAAGCCAACAGGCCCCAAAGTACTAAATTGACTGAGTAATGTTCTTTCAGCATCTCAGTCTAATCCAACAAACATTTAATAAGCACTTACTCTCTGTTGAGTATACAAAAACACAATCCCTATCTCTCAAGACCTTCTGTTTCACTGGAAGAGGAGAAGTAAATTGGTACATAAATAAATTATCTGAGAGGTGGGGGATTTGGAGAGCAGAAGCAAAACTCTCAACAAGAAAGTATCTGGTCCAACTCCAACATTTTACAAATGGGGCACCCCAAGCCAATGAAGGAACATTGATTTGCCCAAGGCCATCATCATAACATTCATTAGTGGCATCATAAAATATTAGTTCTGAAAGAGGCCTTAGACATCATCTGCTCCAACCTCTTCATTTTATAATGAAGGAAATTGAGGTCCAGAGAGAGGACATGACATAACCAGTGATCATGGAATAGAATGTTAATTGGCAGACCCAGGAGTAGAACCCATGTCAATTTAATTTGCTTCATAGATTCATGGAATGTTAAAATTGAAAGGGACCTCAAGAGGTCATCATAATAAAAACTATGCCTGAAAAGGGATTCCTCTGAATAATATTGTGAATAAGTAATCATACATTTCAATTCTATTCAATTACTATTGCCCACTATATATGACCTAAGTTTTAGGAAAATGCAAATTTAGTCAAGATTCAATTTTGCACAATGTAGCTTACAGTCTGAGACAGTTATGACCCAGTGGTTTAGAGCATTAGAACTGAAGACAGAAAGACCTGAATTCAAATCTAGTCTCAGACATGTCCTATATTTGTGACCCTGGGAAAGTCACTTAATCTCTGATTGCCTGACAAAAGGATCCATTGGATCCACTAGATATGCAAATGGTAAATCATTCTAGTATCCTTGCCAAGAAAACATGGTCCTCGGGGTCATGAAGATTCATATACAATGGAATGGCTGAACAAGAGCAAAATGTAAGTCTAGTGCAAGCCTCCTTCCACTGGGACATTCTGGTTTCTATGTTCATTTTTGCCCCTTGCTCCCAGTAATGCCACTCTGTCTGGTTTCAAATCTGTGAAAGATTTTGTTCAAATTTGAGAGTGAAAGTTCCTATTCATTCTTTAAAATGCCTTAGTAATTTTACAAATAGATTCTTGAAATGAATACATGCAAAGAATGTTCCTTGAGGGTATCTGAAGTGAGCTTCATAGACCCGGCCTATCTCTAACCAGGCCTTGTAGGGAGGAAAAAATTACCTCTTCCCTTCAGGAAGTTATTGGAGTCTGTGGATTTCCTAACGTGAATGAGCAGAGCTTGTGAGGAGAAATGTGGGGTCATTAGAGCTAATTTTTCTAATGTACGATTCCTAAAGGAAAACATACCTTCGTTGTGATTCTAAAGCTGTCCCCTGAGAAATCTTGGATGCCTACTGATCGTTTGAATTTCTTGCAGCCCTTAACTTTCTGGCTGCATGTTAGAAATCATTTTAAATGAATTGAATAAAATTCACAAGTGTTATATGCCAGAAAATGATGGACTCACAGAAAATATGACTCAAATATACTTTTTTATTTTATTTTTGCTCATAATAAATAGAAATGAACAAATGTGGCTTTAATGACATCTTGGAGTGAGAGCTTTTATTGATATATTATCAGCTGGAAGCAGATAATACTTTGGTGAAATAAACTCCATTCCATATATTTATAACCGAATTGAAAAAGGTGTGTTTGTTATTTTGCGTGGCATTTCCTAATGATAGTGAAGTTTTATATACACAGCTATCCATGTGCCTCCATAAATACAAACACTATTTCAGCTTTAAAAAAGGGTTTTTTTTTTGATTGAAGATGTATTTGTACTTATTTAGTCTCCAATCATTTTTTAACCTTTCTCCCCAGGAACTCATCATGTATTTGTTTGAAATGAAAATTAAAAGTTTAATTGAAATAAAATTTAAAGCATTAGAAATATGTTTGCACCATCACTGCTACCCCTCCCCTTTTCCTCTTCTGTGAACAGTTGAATTCTAAAATTTAACTAGTTGAAAAGTTCCATGGAAAGCATTATCTACAATACATATGATGATGAACTAGCCAGTTGATACATTTGATCACGCTTTATAATCCTAATATAATTATCAATTGATACCTCATTACCTTCTAGATATTAGAAAGAGGGCATAATAATATACACACAAACCCCAGTTCCACCAAGGAAAGGACTTTTAGAAAAGAGGTAGCAATGAGGCATGTGACTAGATTGATGAGAAGTTAGCTTTTTGCTGCGAGGAGGCCAAGATTTTTTCAATCAGAATTGACTGGACCTTTAAAAAGGGGGCAGCACCCCAGTGATTATGACACTTGTTTAGAATATAAAAGGAATGATTTTGGGGTTTTGCCTCTACTTTTCCAGAAGATCTGGAGAGTAGGCTAGAGATAGCTCAGCAAGATGGAAGGTAATTTCTACCAGGCTTTTAAAAAGTTAATATGCAATATCTATAAATGGGATAATAACTGTACCTATATCATGGGGTTGTTGTAAAGATCAAAGGAGATAATATATGTAAAATGCCTCGCAAATCTTAAATCATATTATAATTGTTAGATGCTATCATATTCTTATGCTTATATTCTAATTTTTATTTTATTTAAGAACAGATGTATTATTTGATTCTTTCTAAAGTATAAGCTCTTTGAAGGCAAGCCCTTTATTTATTATTATTGCTCTTCTGGGTTTTAGCATATTATATTACACAAAGAAGTCACTTAAATGCTTGGTAAGTAGATAGATGACAAAACTGTAGCCAGTGCATAAATTCATATGACAGTGACCATATTCGATTCTTGCTGCTCTCACCATGCTTCTTCTTATAGTAAAGTGGTCTGGAGTTGTACCACCAGTTTTCAGAATTTGAATAATGTAATAATGGATGGAAATATATATGCATGTAGACACACATGTATATAGCATATTAAGTATAAGCAATATATATATATATATATATAAAGTATAAATGTAATAAGCAATCAAGTCAGAAGACCTGAGCCAAGTCCCAACAGTACTGCATGACACCACTTTCTATCTACAAACTATAGGATTTGAGGCAAATCAACCTATCTCTGAGCAAGATTTCTCTAGGTCTCACTTTCCCTATTTGTAGAAGAAAGGGTTTAGAAAAGTTGACTTTCAAAATTCCTTCTGGCTTTATTTCAGTCAGTCAGTCAATCAACAAGCATTTTAAAGTCTTTTTAGTATGCACCAGCTACTGTGCTAAGCTCCAATTCTTAATAAATAAATTTAAATAAAATAAAAATATTTCCCCTAAATTGATACAGGTATAAAATCAAACTCTGCAAACCAGTTCTTAGGTAAAAATCACATTCCTAGGATTAGCAGAACAAGGGCTTAACTTTAGTAACAAAGGGAGTATGGGGAAAATGAAGGAAGTGGCCAGTTGAAGTTGGGATGAGATCAGAAAGAATTTAGCCTTAAATCACTTAATTCTGTGGGCCTTAGTTTCTCTAAGGCTCCAACTCTTCATCTACAAAATGAGAGGAGTGGACTCCATGACTTTTAAAGTCCAACTCTAAATTTTTGAACCTAGGAAGCCAGTATAGACTACTAATTAAAAAGCTGAACTTGGAACCTCTGTCCCTCAGTTTCCTCAAAATAACAAGAGCTAATATATTATATAATATATATTTTATAATAATATATATACATATAATTTTAAAGATTAACAAAGCTATCTGGTCTTCACAACAACCCTATGAGGTAGTTGCTAATATTATTCCCATATTACAGATGAAAAAACTGAAATTGAAGGCTGCTAAGTGATTTGCCCAAGGTCAATTATACTCACAGCAGGGTTATTTCAGGTTAATTCAAATAAGACTTTTGTCCTCCATATAATTGCCAGCCTGGAGAATTTAGGAATAATACTTTACCAAGAGTATGATGGTCACCAGAAACCAGTTGAATAAAATATTTGTTTATCAATTACTGTGTGTGAAGCACTAAGGGTAGAAAGATGAATGCAAGTCTGGCTCCTAGCACCAAGGACCTCAAAATAGTGGGGAAGACAAAATAGAGACAAAAAACTCAAGCAGAAACTGAGGCAATATTCAAACTCAGGTTTTCCTCTATCCAGCTTCAGCATTTGGTTGTCTGTACCACCTAACTGCGCCTGTAAAATGAACTCAATGGTTTTTAAGGTTCCTTCCAGGTTTAAATGAATGAGTCTTTGAGTAATATTGGGGCCATCAAGAATGGGTTGAGAAAGCTCAGTATTAGAGCCAGATAGCCAACATGAGGATGAAACCTAGAGCCTGGTGAAAGGGTAAGCTCTTTATGTCTTATCTGAGCAACAATACCATACCTGTAGCCTAATATTTATGTTTTTACTCTGAGATGTGTATATATTGTAGTAGTTTTACATTTACTCCAGGCAGAAGGAAAGGGACAGACTGTGTTTCCAAAAATATTTGACTTTTTTGATAGTCTATTTCTGTTCTGATATAGATTAGAAAAACAAGTAGTCAAATATGTTAATATTATTTTTAAAATAGAAGTAATTTCACCCGGTATAAAGGTCTAAAGGACTTTCTTATAAATCTATGTATAAGTTTTAATACAGAGACTTTGTGACACTTTTTCTGGCATTTCAGAGGAATTTTTTAAAACCTCTTTAATGCTTCTTGGTCATTTTCTAAATAGTTGAGGTTGCAGACTAAGGGATCCACTATAAATGAGTTACTATTGCTCTAGCTAAATCTACATTTAAACCAAGAGATACTTGAAGAAATAAAATAAATAGAATCTTTTCACACAAAGATACACATGGGAAGGGGAGGGGAAGAATACTCCTATAAGAAGGAGAGGAAGAGAGTGCTAATAGATAATACTTAAACCTTACTCTCAGTGAAATCAACTCGGAGAGGGAAGAGCATCTAGATCCATTGGGATCCTGAATTCTATACAGGGCAAGGAAGAAGGTAAAAGTAATGGGATAGAGAGGACGGAGTAAGAAAAGGGAGGGAATGACAGTGGGGAGGGAAATTAACAGACCCTAAAAAACAAAACAAAACAAAAGAAAGGATTAAAAAGGGAGGGGCCAGAAAGGGAAGCATATCAAGGGAGGGAATTAGGGGGATTGATTAAAAGTAAACCACTGGTTTAAAAGGATATAGCAAAAGAAGAAAGGACAGAACTAGGAGAGGATATCAAAATGCTAGGGAATTCACAAGTGACAATCATAATTTTGAATGTGAATGGGATGAACTCACCCATAAAACGTAGACGAATAGGTGAGTGGATTAGAAACCAAAACCCTACCATATGTTGTCGACAAGAAACACACATGAGGCGGATAGATACTCACAAGGTCAGAATTAAAGGTTGGAGCAAGACCAATTGGGCCTCGACTGATAGAAAGAAGGCAGGAGTTGCAATAATGATATCTGACAAAGCCAAAATAAAAATAGACCTGATTAATAGGGATAGGGAAGGTAAATACATCCTAATAAAAGGGAGTATAGACAATGAGGAAATATCACTAATAAACATGTATGCACCAAATGGTATAGAATCCAAATTCCTAATGGAAAAACTAGTAGAATTGAAGGAGGAAATAGATCATAAAACTATATTAGTGGGAGACCTGAAACTACCATTATCAAATTTAGATAAATCAAATCAAAAATAAATAAGAAAAAGGTAAAAGGAGTGAATGAAATCTTATAAAAATTAGAGTTAATAGATTTATGGAGAAAAATAAATAGGGACAAAAAGGAATAAACCTTCTTTTCAGCAGCACATGGTACATTCACAAAGATTGACAATACACTAGGTCATGAAAACATGGCATACAAATGCAGAAAAGCAGAAATAATGAATGCAACCTTTTCAGATCATAAGGTAATAAAAATGATGATCAGTAAGGGTAAATGGAGAGGCAAATCAAAAATTAATTGGAAATAAACAATATGATTCTCCAAAATTGGTTAGAGAACAAATCATAGAAACAATTAATAATTTCATTGAAGAAAATGACAATGATGAGACAGCCTTTCAAAATCTATGGGATGCAGCCAAAGTAGTACTCAGGGGAAATTTTATATCCATGAGTTAATATATTAACAAACTAGAAAGGGCAGAGGTCAGTGATTTGGACATGAAAATCCAAAAACTTGAAAGCTAACAAACTAAAAATCCCCAGAAGAAAACCAAATTAGAGAGTCTAAAAATTAATGGAGAAATTTAAAAAAATTGAAAGTGATAGAACTATTGAACTAATAAATAAGACTAGAAGCTGGTATTTTGAAAAAACAAACAAAATAGACAAAGTACTGGTCAATCTAATTAAAAAAGGAAAGAAGAAAATCAAATTAAAAGTATCATAAATGAAAATGGAGAACTCACCTCCAATTAAGAGGAAATTAATGCAATCATTAAAAAATATTTTGCCCATTATATGGCAATAAACATGTCTAGGTGATATGGATGAATATTTACAAAAATATAAATTGCCTAGATTAAGAGAAGAAGAAATAGAATTCTTAAATAATCCCATATCAGAAAAAGAAATCCAACAGGCCATCAAAGAACTCCCTAAGAAAAAATCCCCAGGGGCTGATGGATTCACAAGTAAATTCTATCAAACCTTCAAAGAATAGCTAATCCCAATACTATACAAACTATTTGACATAATAAGCAAAGAGGGAGTTCTACCAAATTCCTTTTATGACAAAAACATGATTCTGATTCCAAAGCACAGAGAAAGAAAACTACAGACCAATCTCCTTAATGAACATAAATGCAAAAATCTTAAATAGGATTCTAGCAAAAAGATTCCAACAAGTGATCAGGAGGGTTATTCACTATGATCAGGTGGGATTTATACCAGGAATGCAAGGATTGTTCAATATCAGGAAAGCCATCCACATAATTGACCATATGAACAAGCAAACCAACAAAAATCACATGATTATCTCAATAGACGCAGAAAAAGCCTTTGACAAAATACAACACTAATTCCTATTAAAAACACTAGAAAGTAGAGGAATAGAAGGTCTTTCCTAAAAATAATACAGTATCTATCTAAAACCATCAGCCAACATCATCTGCAATGGGGATAAACAAGATGCATTCCCAATAAGATCAGGAGTGAAACAAGGATGCCCATTATCACCTGTATTATTTAAAATTGTACTAGCAATTGTAATTAGAGAAGAAAAAGAAATTAAAGGTATTAAAATTGGCAATGAAGAGACCAAGCTATCACTCTTTGTGGATGATATGATGGTCTACTTAAAGAATCCTAGAGAATCAACTAAAAAGCTAGTGGAAATGATCAACAACTTTAGCAAAGTTGCAGGATACAAAATAAACACACATAAGTCATCAGCATTTCTATTTATCTCCAACACATCTCAGCAGCAGGAATTAGAAAGAGAAATTACATTTAAAATGACCCTAGACAATATAAAATACTTAGAAATCTATATGCTGAGACAAACACGGGAACTATATGAACACAACTACAAAACACTTTCCACACAACTAAAACTAGATTTGAGCAATTGGAAAAACATTGATTGCTCATGGGTAGGACAAGCTAACATAATAAAAATGACAATCCAACCCAAATTAATTTACTTATTTAGTGCCATACCCATTGAACTACCAAAAAACTTTTTTACTGAATTAGAAAAATCCATAACAAAGTTCATTTGGAAGAACAAAAGATCAAGGATATCCAGGGAAACCATGAAAAAAAATTCAAAAGAAGGAGGACTTGCAGTCCCAGATCTCAAACTATACTATAAAGCAGTGGTCATCAAAACAATTTGTTACTAGCTAAGACAGAAAAAGGAGGACCAGTGGAATAGACTAGGGGTAAATGACCTCAGCAAGACAGTCTATGATAAGCCCAAAGATCCCAGCTTTTGAAACCAAAACCCACTATTTGATAAAAACTGCTGAAAAAAAAAAAGACAGTATGGAAGAGATTAGGTTTGGATCAACACCTCATACCCTACACCAAGATAAACTCAGAATGGGTGAATGACTTAAATATAAAGAAGGAAACTATAAGTAAATTATGTCAGACCTTTGGGAAGGGAAAAAATTTTAAAACCAAGCAAGACTTAGAAAGAGTCACGAGATGTAAACTAAGTAATTGTGACATCAAATTTAAAAATTTTTGTACAAACAAAACCAATGTAACCAAAATCAGAAGGGAAATAACCAACTGGGAAACAATCTTCATAACAAAAACCTCTGGCAAAGGTCTAATTACTCAAATTTACAAAGAGCTAAATCAATTGAATAAAAAATCAAGTCATTCTCCAATTGATAAATGGGCAAGGGACATGAATAGGCAATTTTCAGTCAAAGAAATCAAAACCATTAATAAACACATGAAAAAGTGCTCTAAATCTCTTATAATCTGAGAGATACAAATCAAAACAACTCTGAGGTATCACCTCACACCTAGCAGATTGGCTAACATGACAGCAGAGGAAAGTAATAAATGTTGGAGGGGATGTGGCAAAGTGGGGACATTAATTCATTGCTTGTGGAGTTGTGAATTGATCCAACCATTCTGGAGGGCAATTTGGAACTATGCCCAAAGGGCGACAAAAGAATATCTACCCTTTGACCCAGCCATAGCACTGCTGGGTCTGTACCCCAAAGAGATAATAAGGAAAAATACATGTACAAGAATATTCATAACTGAGCTCTTTGTGGTGGCAAAAAAAATGGAAAATGAGGGGATGCCCTTCAATTGGGGAATGGATGAACAAATTGTAGTATATGTTGGTGATGGAATACTATTCTGCTCAAAGGAACAATAAAGTGGAGGAATTCCATGGAGACTGGAACAACCTCCAGGAAGTGATGCAGAGCGAAAGGAGCAGAACCAGGAAAACATTGTACACAGAGACTGATACACTGTGGTACAATCGAATGTAATGGACTTCTCCATTAGTGGTAATGATCAATGGATCATGAACAACCTGGAGGGATGTATGAGAAAGAACACTATCCACATTCAGAGGAAAAACTGTGGGAGTAAAAACATCAAAGAAAAAACAACAGCTTGATTACATGGGTCAAGGGGGATACGATTGGGGATGTAGACTCTGAATGCACATCCTAGTGCAAATACCAACAATATGGAAATGGATTCTGGTCAAGGACACATGTAATACCCTGTGGAATTTGTATTGGCTATGGGAGGGGAAGGAGGAATAGAAAATGATTTTTGTAAACAGGGAATAATGTTCGAAATTGACCAAATTAAAAAAAATAAATTTAAAAAATAAATCTATATTTAAAAACTCAGATCATCAATTTAGAACTATAAGAGATCCCAGGCATCATCTGATAATACCCTTATTTTCTAAGGACCAGAGAAAATAAATGATTTACCAAAGGTTACAAAGGTAGAAATTTGGAAATACAGGATTTGAATCCAAGTCATCCTCCTCCATTTCTAATGGGATGATTATCTATCTATCTATCTATCTATCTATCTATCTATCTATCTATCTATCTATGATACATCTATTATATATGCTGGCTCCCAAAGAGTAGATGTTCTCTCAAAATAACAAAACATATTCCAACTAGCTAGAAAGCCCACCATAGGAACCTTTATCAGAATGTGACTTCTTATCAATTAATTTTAATAGTATAATAATGAGGCAGGGTTCTTTTTCTAGTTTACTACTTCTAATTTTGTGCCTCCTACACTCTCAGCTACATTTATTTTTTAAATCTACAAATACATAGACTGATTTATTACTAGAGAAGGCTGGCAATATGCCTTATAGAAGATTTACCACAAGAATTTATCCCAGCTAAATGTAAGGGGAGAAAATCAATGAAGCTTTAGCCTGTGAACAGCGCTGTATAGAAATTTAAAAAAAAATGTTCATCTGATTGTACACAAATGATTTCTCTAGAGCTCTTCAGATAGACTTGGGGTTAGTTATTCTTATGTTCTTATGTATTTTTGAACAATCAATTATTAACCCAATTGATGAAGAATTGAAGGAACTCAAGGGTACATTGAAAATGAAGGCCTATTTCATTCAGGGTGTCTTCTCAACTATTAAATCTATCCAGAGAGCTGAGAAGTAGACAGTGTGTCCCTTCCCTGAGCTATTTGTGTTTCTGTAAAATTAGTAATTGGACAGGGAGTACCACTAATTCCCATTTCTCCATTTGAAAGGTACTATAAGGTTCTTTATCAAATTGAAACCCATGTCGCTATGGTTGGCAGAAAGGAGTTAACCTCTGTTTCTCACACTGAGTTTGATACTGGGAGTGAATTCCTTTAAACAGACTTTTAAAATATATTTTCTTCCTTTTTGATTACTTCTTTAGGCTTATTTCTATGAGCTATATAAGAAGCTCATATTTTTCTGATAAAAAGATTTAGTAATTCCAGTTCCAAAAGAAGGTTCAAAGCTGGGGGCAGTAGGTGGCTCAGTGGATTAAGAGCCAGGCCTAGAGCCAAGAGGTCCTGGTTTTAAATCTTACCTTTCACCCCTCTTGTAGGACCCTGAACAGATCACCTAACATCTATTGCCTCACCATTCTTTTGCCTTGGAACCAATACATAGTATAGAAAGGAAGGGTTAAAAAGAAAAGATTCAAAACTCTTAAAACCATTATTAATGTTTTTGAAATATAATAGCTAAATCAGATAAAAACCCAAGTTGACAAATATGCAATTAAATAAACAAAAGGCATCTCTCCTTGATGGTACTCTGGATTTCTTACATATTCTACATATACTAGTTGAAACCTAGGAACAATATGTAACCCAAACTAAGCAAGCTATTATTGAATGCTTTCTAAGTCCTAAGCACTGAGCTATATGTCCTGGGGACGCTGAGTATAGAATAATATCATTATTGGTTCTGTTTTAGTGCCTCACGGGGCCATCCTCATGACCCTTGCTTCACAACCAATGGAGCTTAAGCTCAGGTTGGATCCACAATGCTGGTAAGGCTTCTAGTATTGTCCAGGCAGGATTTGATTTCCGAGAACCAGCCCTGCTAACTATGCAAAGGGTCCTCCCTAATAAGCCAGACACTTGTCGACAAATTCTTTGGTCATGGCCAACTCAACAAACAAAATAGCAATAACAGGTAAAACAACAGAAACAATTAAAAATAGGAATAATAACAATGAAAACAATAAAGATAACAATAATTCACATTCCTATACTACTTTATAATTACAGAAAATTCTCGCTCCTTCCATATAACCAATCATTTACTAAATCTTATCCTTTGGTCTCAGCATTTCTCATTTCTGTCTTATCTTCTTCATTCATGTAGTTACCTCCTTTATCTCTTCTCACCTGGACCATTGGAAAGGCTTCTGTGGTGGGCTGGCAGCTGGTAGCCATCAATTTTCCTGAGCTGGTAAGGATACAATTGTCAAACACAGGGCAAGATTATAAAAGGTAATATCAGACCCAGTAACAGCTGCTGTCAGCAGAAGGCCTCCCCATGGCTCTCTCTATTCCCCGGCAAGGAAGCTTGTCCCAGGGCCCAATCACAGCAGCTAGTGCAAGGGAGGGGTCTTAACAGGTCAGAGGCGCAAAGATTTCCTTCCCAGCAATATTACCCCCAAATGCTATATACTGTCATCAGCCTGGGATCACAAAGGCAATTATCAAAATAGAGTCAATATGCTATGGAACAAATCCCAAACATATTTTACAATCTTATTTTTTTGACTGGTTTTTCCAATATTAAGCACAGGGATTGGCACACAGTAGGAACTCATAATAAATATTTTGATCAAATAATTGCTTAATTGGCTCCTTTCCCCACAATAAACATTTATTAATCAATTGACTGACTGACTTCTTTCATCACCCTTACCTAATTTACAGCCTTTATTATGATACTTCCCTCCCCTAATAAACTGCAGAGATTCCCTATTGACTCAAGAATCAAATATGAACTATTTGAATAAGAAATCTCTTATTAATCAAGATTCATCACAGCATTTCTCTCCTTGAACTCTGTATTCTGGCTATATCCTCCCACTCTCTGTCCCACATATATGACACTTTATCTTCCCTTCCCGTGTACTGGCTGTCTCTCATGTTTGGAATGCATTACTTCCTCACCCCTGCCTCTTGGAATCCCTTATTTCCTTCAGTACTTAATTCAAGTACATCTTTATTTTTTATTTTATCTTTATTTTATTTTAATAACAAATTTACCTATAAGTTTTCCAAAGTTATAGGATTCATGTTGTTTCTCTCCTTTCTTCCCTCCCCTCTCCTGGAGCTGACAAGCAATTCAATCTGGGTTTTAGATGAAGTACAAACTTTAAACATCCATGCCACTCTTCTTCCTCCCAGAATTACTTATTATTCATTTTGTATATGTTATGCATTTACTCATATTTGTATATATTGTCTCCCTGATTTGAATGTAAATTGCTTGAAGGCAGGAATTGTTTCATTTATGTCTTTGAATCCTCAACACATATTATAGTGTCTAGGGACATAGTTAAGGACTTAACAGATGGGTGTTGATGATTGGTAGGTAGCCTGTATAAGAAAATGACCCTTCTCTTCAAGGAGTTTATAGTTTAATTGGGGGGAGGAAACTCAGATGAAATGTTACATAACAATTCAAGATATTAATACTTCTTTAAAACCAAAATAGAAAGATATCACAATTGACTTGATCAATTGCCAAATGAAACATAGACATTCAGTACTATGGTAGCTTAAAAAAGAAGAGATCGATTCATTATGGAGATGGTAAAGTCAAGTCAATAAGCATTTCTTATGTGCCTGACAAGTTCCAGGAAATGTCCTAAGCACAAGGGATAGAGAGGAAGCTCAACAGACAAAAACCAATTGAACAAAAAAACACTGTTCCTGATCTCAGGAAACTCACAGTTGAATGGGGGAAATAAACTGCAAACAATTATGTAGAGAAAAAGATATATATATATATATATATATATATATATATATATATATATACACACACACATATATATATATATATGTATGTATGTATGTATATATCTGGAATTGATTGAAAATAATCTTGGAGGAAATACTAAAGAATTAAGGGGGATCGAGAAATGCTTCTTGTAAAAGTCAGGATTTTAGCTAAGCAAACCAAAATCCAGGGAAGGCAGAAAGTAGAGATGAGGAGCAAGAGAATTCCAGGCTTGGGGACAGGTAATGAAAAGGCCTTGATTCCTGAGATGAAGTGTCAATCAAAGAGCAGTAAGAAGAACAGTAGTACCAGATCACAGAGTACTTACTTAGAGGAGAGCAAAATGTAAAAAAAGACTAGAAGGGCACTGCAGAACAGGTGATGAGACGCTTTAAAAGCCAAAAAGGATTTTTATGCTTGATCATGGATGTAATCATGGTGAAACCAGGGGATTTTTGAATAGAAGAAATGACATGATCAGACCTGACCTTTACGAAGATCAATTTGATAACTGAGTAGAAGATAGATTGAGGTAGGGAGAAGATAAGGCAGAAGGCTATTGCACTAATCCAGGAAGGAAGTGATGAGGACTTACACCAGGGAGATGGAAGTGTCTGAGGGGAGAAAGAGGCACTGTATATGAGAGATATCATTGTAAAAATAAGATGCTGGGAGATCCTCCTGGATAGAGATCTGGCTTTATTGTACAGAGAAATCACAGGGCTGTAGCTCTGCAGGTTTCCCCCCAGTTTGAAACCTGAGATTGTGATCACTGATGTTAACAGGTTTTTAAAGGCCAAGAAGACATACTTACAGAGTCAGGGTGAACACTTACAGGGGCCATTCTTGACATAAGTAATAGTGACTTATAGGTGGTCATAGACAGGTCAGAACACTTTGACCTTGTCTTCTTTATAGCTCATCCTTGACATAGAACATCCCCATCCCCCAGGCCCTCTAAGGACCACTGACCTCCAAAGCTCCATGACTTTTGAGTGGCCTTCTGGTCCCTGTAACCTCTTACATGAATTAGTTTGATATAAAGTACATTGTAAAATGGATTTCCACACTTAGGATTAACATAGTAACTTATTTATCATTAACATGGTAGCACACACACTTAAAGTTACTGTAACAATATACATACATGAAATTATAACTCAGGTATTATCCCAGGACTACATTCTTAATATGGTTACACAAACTCTTGTCTGGGACTATATTTTTACTGCACATCACACAGTTACAAGGCATCAAACTAACGGAATTCTTAAGATAATTCAAATGATGAGCTACTTAATTAAATTTCCTTCTTATATCATGAATATAGAAATGACAGGGCTTGGCATTCCAGACACGTTGACCACAAATGAGCAAGGACTTGAGGATAACCACCTCGGTTGTAAACCCAAATTACTGGAAAGATATTGGTAGACTCATTAATAATAGAGAAGTTAAGAAGAGGGAAAACACCACAAACTCAACATGTTTAGTTTCTTCAACATGTGCCTATAAGGTCAGGAAAATCTTAAAAAGGGATGCAGGAAATCATGTTATTTAGAAGCTAGAAGCATCTTTAGTCACCATTTAATCCTACATTCACTTATTTTACAGATGAGGAAGTTGAGGCTCAGAGAGGCAAGTGATTTGACCAAGGTTTCTGATGAAGTAACTGATAGAGGCTAAAACCCATTTCTAGTGACATCTGGTTGAGTAGTTTTTCGACTATACCACAATGCTTTCCCTATCTATTCCAGGGTCATAAGCAACCTGTCAATTAGGCATTTCCTACTGTGCTATTATGTATACCACATGAAAATTTATGTCAATCTCAAGTGAGCAGATATTTCAGTAGTAAATTATAGTTGGGACATACCAGGTCCATGTTCAAGTTCAAGATATGTAGTTTCCAGGAGTATCAACAGTAGATGACCTCTAAGATAGCAGCCAAATCTTGAGTTTTGAAAGTTATTAATCTTTACGTGATCTTTGAAGTCAATGGCAGGAGGAATATTAGTATTATTTAATTTCATTCAAATTACAGTACAAAAAACAATTAAGGTGAATAATTATGAAAGTAAGGTCAACTCAATTTTCTATACTAATGTTTTTTTGTAACCAGCCTCATTATGGCTAATTCCTTTCATAATCTTTGCCATCTAACCTCATTTGTTTCATTTATAAGTGCCAAGAAATGCACATCATAAAACTGCACTGAAATCAAGACAGCCGCGTGTCAGTTTAGTGATCTCCAGAGAAAGTAATTATTGTCTCTAGTTAACCTTTCAGGGGAGAGTCTTCCAACTATCCCCAATGAGGTGTTACATTTGTCAAAGTGAAGTTTTCCTTCCTCAAATTTTAATCATTTGTCCTAAAGTCAAATCACATGGAAATTCCCCTCCCCTTCTAGAATTCTGACATTGCTTTGCCATTTAGTGAACTATACAACCAGATGGAAAAATACTCCAGTCTGCTTAAAATGTGCAGCTATTCAATCCAAATGGAAGTATTTTGAAAATATACATAATATTCTTACTCGTGGTTTTCCATGAATAAATATCTAGAGGCTTTTAACTTGACGTATTTCGAAAATAGTTTAGCTTCCTTATGACACTATTGTTCTATGAAGGAGGGAAGTTAGTAAAAATGGAAAGAGTACTTTCTCTGGGATCAAGAGGGCCAGAATTTAAATTCTACTTTTGTGACTTTAAATGAGTAATTTATATTTCCTTGGACCTTAGTTTCCTAGTCTATAAAATTAGGGGGGTTTATTTAGATGGCCTCTAAATTCTCTTCCTGGCCTCAAACTATCATCCAGTGAACAATAGATCTCAAATTTTTTTACAAAAAAGTATGTCCAACTTTAAGAGACTATGTAAAGTCCAAATGCCTATATACTCACACACAGATGGATTAGTTAATGGTTGCATTGCTCATGTTATAAAAAATTCCTCCTGTTGTTATTTGTCCTTTGTTTTCAAAGTAGACCAATATCAATAGATAATGGCTTGACTTGCTTTTGAATTGGATTTAAGTGAGGCAGAGTTGCACAAAGTCATCAATTTCAGTTTCCTCTTCTTTGTCCATTTTTTAATTAATCAACAAAAGAGGATACACCCATACTTAACACTAAAGTAAGGGAAGTCCACAAACTCTTACTGTAGGAGTTTACACCTCCAAAAGGAAGAAATCCGGTGGCAGAGCAAAGTCAGTTTGACTGTTGATGACCCAGGATGCAGTGGATATCCTTGGTATTTTTGATGTCTGACCAAGCTCTAGGGGTTTCACAATGGCTGCTTATGCCACCTTCCTGACCACTGGAACAAATTGTTCTCATCTGTCCCTTCCATCAGGGGAAGTCTTCACATGCTTGGGGTAGACATCTCTCTAACTTACCAATGGGTATGAGACTTGTCAGTTACTCTCAACCTGGTATAGCCTGTCTGCCAAAGTGATTTTACCAGGCAGTGGCTACTGCACATGCTATAGCCTATTGGAGTTACAGATGATAGTTGAGTAGCAGGTGGACAGGTGAATGAGCATCAGGGCTTGTCAAGGACCTCATGTCAGACATGTTCAGCTCCCTGAATATCCTATCTAGCCTGTCTCTCTAATGGAAACAGTTCACGTCTCTTCATTTTTGACCCTAGGGGTGACATAATTTAGGGTGAAATATGTGAAAGGAAATTCTTGGTTCTCTTTGTCTATTCTGAGTTTTGACTTGAGAAAAGGGAATCCTTTATTCTCTTTGCTTAGTTGGAGTTAAAACTTTGGTTTTAACAATAACTTAAGTGCCCCTACTTAGTACCTCACTAGATTGTGGGGACAGGATTTTCCTTTGTCTATTTTTTAATTAATCAACAAAAGAGAATACACTAATACTTAACACTAAAGTAAGGGAAGTCCACAAACTCTTACTATAGGAGTTTACACCTCCAAAAGGAAGACATCCCTACTTAACATTATGTAGGGGAAGGTCTGCAACCCATGTGCTAAATTGGGTGACAACTCAGAAATGTGTGAATCCTAGGAGGAGAATTAATACCATTAGAGGTGAGAAGTCAATCCCACTAACTACCCCTGGGCAGTGCTGGACAATTTGGAAACTATGATTGGCCCTTGTGAAGAGGGCCAGGGACAGGAAACCACCATAAAACCTCCGAAATCCTTTGACTAGGGCAGTCTTTTGAAGTTGAATCTCATGGAGAGTGTCTCCTGGGGATAGGGAAGTCCAAGGAACTTCACTGGAGCCTGTGACTTGGATCTTGGCTTCAACTTAGACTGACTCCTGGACTACTTCATTGGGTGAGTAAAAAGGTTGACTCCCTTCCTAGTTTCCTAAAAAAAGGCTAACTCCTTTCCTAGTTTCCTAAGAGACCAGCTTCCATCTTGGAGGAGGCTTCATAGTTACTCACTAGAGATCCTCCTCATTGAGGATAATATAGGTATTCTCTCTAACCTCTCTCACATTTCTCTACTTTATTGTTTCCCCTCTAATTTGGTAAATAAACTTCTGACTTGACATATAATAATTTCAGTGACCACGTTATTTCATAGAATTTAAGTCCAACCATTAAATTTAACCTTTACAAATAGGGACGAGTATCTTTTTCATAATTTCCACGAACCTATTCTTGGGAATTATTTTGAGGTTTTACCTCTTATAAAACTGTTACCAGCAACTCCTGAATGTTGGGGCCTATTTCTCCCTCCCTTTAAGTAACTAAACCAGAATATTTCTATACTTAATATTGTCTTATTTAATTATTCCAAGAGTGACTGTTTTCTTTGCCAAAGCAGTCCAGGTAAAGTAAGCAAGATAGCATTACTGAAGGGTTCACTATGTGCTTTGGCACTGTGCTAATTTCTGGGAGTTCAAAGGCCAAAGTCAATTCCATACTATCCAATATAATGGAGGAGATGACATGCAAACAAATATGTGCAAACAATTTACATTCAACATAAATTAGAGACAATCAACATAGAGAAGACACTAGAATTAAGGAGGATCAGGGAATATTTTTTAATGAAACAGGACTTTTATCTGACTTAAAGAAAGTGAGAAGCTGGGAGTGAGAGATGAGAAGGGGGGAGAATTTCAGGTATAGGGACAGCCAGTGAGTATGGAAGAAGGAGCATTAGATTTGGAACCAGAAGATCTGAATTTAAATCATGGCTCTGTCACAAATACCTATGTATATCAGATCTCTTTGGCCTCATTTTCATTGTCTATGAAAGGAAGGTACTGGACTAAATAACCTCTCAGATTGATTCCAGCTAAAAAGATCATTAATCTCCGTGTACTCCTATGATCTTGCCTCCTCAATGACATTTTAAGCTACTTTTAACAAACTGAAATGTTTGTGTTAGGCAATTGAGATTTTAAAAACTCTAGGTGCTGGCATTCTATTGGACCTAAGGACATAGAGTATAATTTGACTCTTGATTCCTTTGACATGGGCATGAATACTTACTGCATTGAATTGAAATGAAAGTAGACAGTTGACAAAGGGTCTTCCAAATGATCTATGTACTAATTCAAAACACAAAGATGAGATGGCAAAATATGCCATTGATTGGGAAATGCTTCCAATCATCAAGCAAGATAGAAGGGGGATGAATCTCTAACTAGAAGTCATCTTGTAGCTAGAAATTCCATTCTAGTTTTAAAGCTTTTGATAGTTCCCATTGTCTAGGTGGAGGCAACAGGAGAAAAGGAAGTAGAGATTCTCTTCAATTTAATAGGGTTAATCAAATACCTTCTCTGTACCTGGTACTATGCTAAATACTAGAGATACAAATAAGAGAAAGAGAGTCCTCACAATCAAGGAGCTTACAATCCAAGAAGGGAAAGTAGCACTGAAAGATGGGGATGACAGAGAAGAGTACAATAGTGAGGGAAGTATTGGAGAAAGGAGGCTGAAAGTGGGGGGCAGTTCTGAGTGGTGCCCTAAGGGAGAATTTTGCTCAATGAAGTCTACACCAAGGAGATTTCCTGGTGGAAATAGAGCTATCTAGAATGTTGTAAGCCCTCCAGAAAGAAAGAATATGAAAGGAATTTACTGCTCAATACTCTAGCCCTCTAATCAGTGGGAAGAGGAAACTGAGGCCGAGTTAAAAAAGATTATCCAAATCTGAGTCATTCCTTATAATGAGATTTCAAATGATCAGTTTATTAGAGTAGAGGGGTTGGGGGAAATATTGTTCCATGGAAATGAAATCAAGCGAGCTGATGATGAAAAATGGAGGTAACAGATATAGAGAAGCTTAGAAGGTCACACTAAAAGAGCATAACTTTTAAAATTTTATCTAATTAGAATTATTCCATCATTTTAGTCAAAGATGGAACTTGCACTGTCCATCATTTTAGCCTAATTACTTTTAGAAAATGTAACTGTTATCTAATGCATTAACTATATCCAAGCTTGATATAAATTGCAGATTTGAAAAGTGTGCTGTGTACATCTTCATCAAATTTGTTAATGGTACACAGATACCTGGGACATTTCACTAGAGACTTCCCTCTCAGTTGAAGTGAATCAATTAATGATAATTCTTTGATTCTAGTTTTTGATCCACCTATTTAAAATCAAGTGATTGATGAATAAGCATTTAAAACAGTCCCTTTTCCCATTATTCCCCTTTCTCCACCCATCAAGATATCCCAGCCTCACCCATTTTATTTCTTTCCTAAAGAATATAAGGTGAGAGACTATGTCATCTATAAAATGAGGGGGTTGGATTAGTTCACCTTAAGGCCTTTCAGCTTTAATTCTCTACATTTCTAGGATCCATATAAAAGAGACAAGACAGCAAAGAGATGTAGGGGTAAGATCCCTGTATTGGAAAGTAGGTGATATGAATTCTAGTCCTAAATATGCCACTAATTGTATATTGCATAATATAAAGCAAGTAATCAAACTATTAGAGAAATATTTTATAGAACATGATAGAGTCATCACAAAATTCATTTGGAGGAACCAGTTATTAAGGGAAATTATGAAAAGAGGCAGAATCAAAGGGGGGATAGTATCTCCAGAATTCAAATTATTTTATCAAGTATCATTATCAAAACCATTTAGGAATAGCTATGAAATAGAGAAGTGAAGCAAGGGAACAGACTAGAATAGGGAGAATCAAAAACATCAGAACTCAATAAACTGGGAAAAATAGCAATTACTAAACACAATAAATAAGTATCTTATTTGATTAAAACAAAAAAATGAAATAAAATTTCTGGGAAAACTGGAAAATAGTCTGGCAGAAATTAAGCTTAGATTAAGACTTTACTGTATTCTACAAAAAAATAAAAATGAACGTGACCTTAATATTAAAGATCATACTATGAAAAATTAGAAGAGAAGTAAATCATATGCTTTTTACAATTTGAAAAAGAAATATATTCTTAGCCAAACAAGGGATAATGGCAATTATAAAAGTGCAAATGAATAACTTTAATAATATAAAACTGAAAGACTTCTATATAAGCAATTATATGTAATATATGTGCATATGTTATTATGCTATGTACATATTTTAAAAGAAGCATAAATGTATTTATATGAGTAGATTTGGGAGCCTCTTTTATGATTTGGACTATTTTATTTTTTAAGATGTTATTTTCTTCAGTATTTTTGTGCCCTTTTTTTTTTAATATTTTATTTGATCATTTCCAAGCATTATTCATTAAAGACATAGATCATTTTCTTTTTCTCCCCCCTACCCCCCCATAGCCAACACGTAAATCCACTGGCATTACATGTTTTCTTGATTTGAACCCATTGCTATGTTGATAATATTTGCATTAGAGTGTTCATTTAGAGTCTCTCCTCTGTCATGTCCCCTCAACTGCTGTATTCAGGCAGTTGCTTTTCCTCGGTGTTTCTATTCCCATAGTTTATCCTTTGCTTATGAATAGTGTTTTTTTCTCCTAGATCCCTGCAGCTTGTTCAGGGACATTACACCGCCACTAATGGAGAAGTCCATTACGTTTGATTATACCACAGTGTATTAGTCACTGTGTACAATGTTCTCCTGGTTCTGCTCCTTTCGCTCTGCATCACTTCCTGGAGGTTGTTCCAGTCTCCATGGAACTCCTCCACTTTATTATTCCTTTGAGCACAATAGTATTCCATCACCAACATATATCACAATTTGCTCAGCCATTCCCCAATTGATGGGCATCCCCTCGTTTTCCAGTTTTTGGCCACCACACAGAGCGCAGCTATGAATACTTTTGTACAAGTCTTTTTGTCCGTTATCTCTTTGGGGTACAGACCCAGCAGTGCTATGGCTGGGTCAAAGGGTAGATATTCTTTTGTCGCCCTTTGGGCATAGTTCCAAATTGCCCTCCAGAATGGTTGGATCAGTTCACAACTCCACCAGCAATGAATTAATGTCCCTACTTTGCCACATCCCCTCCAGCATTCATTACTTTCCTTTGCTGTTATGTTAGCCAATCTGCTAGGTGTGAGGTGATACCTCAGAGTTGTTTTTATTTGCATCTCTCTGATTATAAGATTTAGAACACTTCTTCATGTGCTTATTAATAGTTTTGATTTCTTTATCTGAGAACTGCCTATCCATGTCCCTTGCCCATTTATCAATTGGAGAATGGCTTGATTTTTTGTACAGTTGATTTAGCTCTTTATAAATTTGAGTAATTAAACCATTGTCAGAGGTTTCTATGAAGATTTTTTCCCAGTTTGTTGTTTCCCTTCTGATTTTAGTTACATTGGTTTTGTTTGTGCAAAAGCTTTTTAGTTTGATGTAGTCAAAATTATTTATTTTACATTTTGTGATTCTTTCTATGTCTTGCTTGGTTTTAAAGCCTTTCCCCTCCCAAAGGTCTGACATGTATACTATTCTGTGTTTACCCAATTTACTTATGGTTTCCTTCTTTATGTTTAAGTCACTCACCCATTTTGAATTTATCTTGGTGTAGGGTGTGAGGTGTTGATCTATTCCTAGTCTCTCCCACACTGTCTTCCAATTTTCCCAACAGTTTTTATCGAATAGTGGATTTTTGTCCCAAAAGCTGGGATCTTTGGGTTTATCGTATACTGTCTTGCTGAGGTCGCTTTCCCCCAGTCTATTCCACTGATCTTCCTTTCTGTTTCTTAGCCAGTACCAAATTGTTTTGATGACTGCTGCTTTGTAATATAGTTTAAGGTCAGGGACTGCAAGGCCCCCATCATATGTGTTTTTTTTTTTCATTATTTCCCTGGATATCCTTGATCTTTTGTTCTTCCAAATGAACTTTGTTATGGTTTTTTCTAAATCAGTGAAGAAGTATTTTGGTAGTTCAATGGGTATGGCACTAAATAGATAAATAAGTTTGGGTAGGATGGTCATTTTTGTTATATTGGCTCGTCCTGTCCATGAGCAGTTAATGTTTTTCTAATGTGCCCTTTTTTTTTTTAACCAAGCTTGGTTTTTTTTGTTATTGTTTTTGTTGGATTTATCACCTCCTGAAAGGGGGAGGTTGAGATCCTCAACTAGTAAAGTTTTACTACTTTATTTTTCCTGTAACTTAACTTCTCCTTTAGGACTGGATTCTATGCCTTTGGGTGTATATATGTTCAATATTTGTATTGTTTCATTGTGAATGTTGCTCTTTATCAAGATATAATTTCCTTCATTATCTCTTTTGGTTAGATTAACTTTTGCTTTTGCTTTGTCTGAGGTCATGATTTCTTCCCCTGCTTTTTTTTTTTCTTTTTACTTTGGCTGAAGTATAACAGATTTTTCTCCAGTTCCTTACTTTTACTCTGTATGTGTTTCCCTACTTTAAATATGTTTCTTGTAGATATCATATTGTGTGTGGTTTTTAATGCACTCTGCAATCCCTTTCCATTTTATGGGGTTAGCTCATCCTATTTACATTCACACTTATGATTACTAATTGTGTGTTTCCCTCCATCTTATTTTCCCTGTCTCTCTCCCACTCTCATTTTCCTGTTCTCAAATTTTTTGCTTTCAACTACAACTACAACTAGTTCACTCTCCATTTTGTATTCCCCCCTCTCCTTTTCCTCCTATTACCCTACAGGTTAAGGTGGGTTTCTATAGCTGACTGAATGTTAGTGTTGTTCCCAGCTTAAACTAATTCCTATGAGAGTAAAGTTCAAGCATTGCCCACCACTTCCTCCTCTTCTTTTCCTCCACTATAATGCCTTTTAGGTACCACTTCATGTAAGATAATTTACCTCTTTTTGCTTTCCTTTTCACTTCTTCCTATCTGTTCCTCTTTCTCATCCCTTGATTTCTTGTTTAGATATTAACTCAGCCTTTTCCACTTAATCCCTTCCTTCTTTCTAAGTGTATTCTTTCATCACTGTCCTAAAAGTGGTAAAGTTCTTAAGTAACTTAAGTATTTAAGTACCTTGAATATTTTAGGTACCTTAAATCATTCAAGTATATCTTAAGTATCTCAATTATCACCTTCCCAGAGATGAATATACTTAATTCAACCTTATTGAAACCCTCAAGTTTTCAGTTTTCTATTTACCATTTTTTAACCCTTATCTTCCATCTTGGAGTCAATACTGTGTATTGGTTCCAAGGCAGAAGAGTGATAAGGGCTAGGCAATGGGGGTTAAGTGACTTGTCTAGGGTCACATAGCTAGGAAGTGGCTGAGGTCATATTTGAACCTAGGACCTCCCATCTCTAGGTCTGGCTCTCAATCCACTGAGCTACCCAGCTGCCCCTTCTGTTTACCTTTTAATACTTCTCTTGAGTGTTGAATTTGGTCATTGAATTTTCTTTTCAGTTTTGGTTTTTTTTGTTATTAATACTTGTAAGTCCTCTATTTCATTAAATATCACTTTTTCCCCCTGGAGGATTATGCTTAGTTTCACTGGGTGTGTGCTTTTTGGTTGTAGACTTAGATAGATCATTTACCTTTTGGAATATCATATTCCATGCCTTCTGGTCCTTTAATGTTGAAGCTGCAGGTCTTGTGTAATCCTGATTGTGGCTCCATGGTATTTGAACTGATTCCTTCTAGCTGCTTATAGTACTTTTCCCATAGTCTAGGAGTTTTTAATTTTTGCTATAATAAGTCTTTTGAGGCATTACATACAATTTTCCTTTTTGCCATGACTACCCATTTCTGAGTTTATATTTTGATCATCCCTGTCACTAAAGTAACTTTTTTCTTTGTATTCTGCTTTTTTTCCTAATTGTTATTTCCCCACTCATTACTTTGTCTATCTGTTGAGGTTTTGCTCTGCCCCAAGGGTGGAGGGATTATTGTTCCAATTTTGCAGTATAGCCTTCTCCGGTGCTTGGTGTAGGTCTCATTGTCTTTGGGTGCCTCAAAGTGCACTTCCAGAGAATAGATTGGCTGGCTTCTTGTGGAGAGGCTTGCCTCAATTTTTTTTTTCTCCAGCTGGATTCTGTTCTTGTTTTTCATATCACTATTGTCTCTTATTTTTTTTTTTTACATTATTCTTTTCTGCTGAGTTTGTGCTTTGAATTGCCATGTTCTCATAGTAACTTTCAATAGTCAGGTTCTTTTCTTGTTGTTGTTATTGTTTGCTTATTTTTAGAGTCTATTTTTTGACTTTTAACTTTATGTTAAAGTTGGGCTCTATTCCTAGAGCAGGTGCTGTTCCAACTTTCAGGTTTTTCATGCTAATCTTTTCACAACTACTTCTAGGCATCTATAAGTTTTTTTGTTCTTCCAAGATGGTATGACCTAAGGAGATATGTAGTCACGGCTCTATTGGACTGTTTTTTCGTCTGAGTGATCATGAACACTTTTTTCTACCTAGAACTATGTCCAGGATCCCTGCTCTTTCTAGTGTTCCTCCTTACCCTGGTATGCAACTCAGAATTGCCTATGGAGAATTTAACAGAGTCTATTTCAGGTGCCAGCAAAGGCATAAATATTATAAATAAATCTCCTTTTGACCAGTTGTCCAATTTTCTTATAATCTGTGGGCTTAGAATTCCAGAAGCCAATGCCACTGATTCAAGTACCCCCCAAGGCCTCTATTGGCTTATAAGGGCACTCCCTGCACTGGATCGTGCTCTACTCTCACCCCAGTGAGACAGGACTTTCCTATTATGAAGATTAAATTCCACTGTCTCCTGATTGTGAAAATAATTAACTCTCTCTGATTATGAAGATTAAATTATAACCCCTGCCTATTTTTAAATGTAATCACCAAAAGTGTAAACACTCCATTCACACTTGAGTGGGGGAGGTCTGTGACCCAGGTGTGAGATAGTGGGTGATGAATCAGAATCAACTGACTGCCCCCTGGGTAGTCCTAAAGCAGGACTTCAACTGTGATTGGTAGAGGTAAAATTAGGGGAAGGCACAGGAAGTGATGCAAAAGAAAGTGTCTTTAAAAGGGAGTGACAACTTCCTGAGTGGAGGTCAACTTGGATTTTGGCTTTTTCTGGAATTCTATTGACCTTTCTTTCTTTGGAGTGAAGGTTGGTGGAGAATCTGCTGACTGGACCAGAGATATGGTGAGTTAAAGGCTAATTCTTTTTATATATTGGATTTTCTGAAGAGACTAGCCTCAGGAGAGACTTCCCCAGGTCCTTGGCTTTGCTGAGGCCAAAGGACTAACTCTCCCTGCCTGGGTTGAGCCAAGGGCTAGGAGTAAATTACTTAGTGCTTAAGCTAGATATCTTACCCTATCCTCTCTCTGATTTTCTTACTTCATTCTTTCTATATTTTGTAAAAAATTGTAAATAAATCTCTTTGGAATTAATATAAATACCTGGTGACCCTATTTTTAAATATATCCAGTACAACCTTTTATACAACTAACCCCTTTTTTCCTCTTTACATTACCAATTTTCTAAATTGTCTTAGGTTGGGAAATTGTTTTAACCTGTCCTTTTATTGGTTCTGTCATTCTGGAATTTGTTTAGAGTCATTATTTTAACATTGCTTGGAGGAGAATTTGGGAGTCCCTGCCTTTAGTCTGAAATCTTGGCTTCATCCCTAAGTAAAACTTTATTTTAATTGCAAGTCATAGATCATAGAGGCAGGGTTGGGTAGATTTTGAGCTGAAAGAGAATTAAATATCATGTCTGATTCTGTTCTTTTACAAATGAGGAAACTGAGGTACAGCATAGTTAAGTGGCATGTACACAATTTGAAACTAAAACTTCTTGCTTCCAAATCAAGGGCACTATCCATGATATCATGCTGCTATTAAAGCTAATTCACCAAGTCTACCTGGACTTATTTTCCTTACCTGTATAACATGGGGATTGGTTTATATTATATTATATCATATTGGTTTATATTATTTTAAAGTGCCTTTTAAGCCTTAATGTTCTGAATACTGTGTTTTACAATATCTTCCAACTATCCTTGACTATTTTTTTAAAATGATATTTTGTGTGCCTTAAAACATTTCATGTGGCAAAAAGGGTGGATGGGATGAGTCTGAGGGATCTTTAGAAGGATTTCCTTCAAAATTAAACCAAATCAAGAAATGGTACATGCAATTAGGATAAATTAAATAATTGCTTACATATCTTTATCCCATATGAGGTGGGAAACCGTAGGGTACTGGGAATCAAGAGAAATCAAAGCTCAATTACCAATGAAGATTCAACACCCTTTAAATCCTCTGCATCTGCACATACTCTTTCATGGCAGATGTGACCAATAGTGTAATTCCTTTCTTAAACTTACCATTGAAAATGGTGTACCTGTGTTCCAATCAAACTTCTGGATCAGCCTTTTGAGACATCAAGATCTATAGCCACAGTAAATTTCCAGAGACATATTAACGTTCACCTTCATAATGCCTTAATTGTGCAGAAACCATTATACAAGAATGTTAAGGTGAAAAGGAAACTCGTGTAAATGTTAAAGGAAGAGAGCCAAGCAAGATGCCTAAATTAAAAGGGTGAAAGGTCCTGAGCAGGCTTTCACTAGAGAAAGATTCATGGAGATGCACTGCCTAGACAAGAATAGACTTCCACATAAATTATCTCAATGTGACGCTAGGAAGTCAAGGGGAACTTTTTTAAAACCAGGAATTTGCAAAAGGTTAAATTAAAATGAAGATTGGACAATTATTTTTGTTCTCCTGCCTGGCAGGGCTTCTACTAATGTTTGTGTACAGAAGTGATAACGGCGGGATACTTCAAAGCCTTTTCAGGAAAATCATATCATTGGCGAGAAAACATTTGATTTTATAAAAAGCTTACATTTGTAAAGGATATTGAAAATAAGGCTTGCATGAGCTAAGTGCTCTATGAGGTTATTTGTGTGAAAGCTGGTAGGATTTCACAGATCTTCATCATGCACATAATTGTGTGATGGGGGTGGCTTTAAAAAATGGGAATAGCTAATTATGCACCATTCCTTTGTGCATGAAGGTGACACCACTGACCCACAATTAGTAGGATGTGGCCTCTGGGTCATGTCTCTAGGAGGAGAGAGGCTCAAGCACTCTGCAATCCAGATTAGCTTACTTGACCCTCTTTGATGCTTTTTGCAAGATGGCTAATAAATGTTCATTGATTGACTAAATGAATGAATGGTCAGGACTTGGGGTATCATGTGTCTATGGAAATATTCTCCAAGGAAAGTTTGCTACATTGTTTGAGCATGCATCCTTGGCTTTGAGCTCTGTGTTAATTGGCCCAGGTGCAGGGAACAGATAAAGATAGAAGTACAGAATCTTGGAGCATAAGAGCCAAATGGATTCCTGAGCCATTTACCATTAAAATGTCATAATAATTGCTTACTTTTCCACAGTGCTTTCTGGTTTGTAAAGTGCTTTACATACATTATCTCATTTCACAGAATCGCAAGAGTAAGAGGAAATCACAGAAGTATCAAGTCCAATACGGATCCCTTTTATTGCATTCCTGAAAAGTGGTCATCCAATCTTCTCTTAAGTTGAGTGAGGGGGGAATCACAGATTTGGGGAAGGTTCATTTCACTATAGGAAAGCTCTCAGTGTTGGGGAATTTTTTCTCACATTGAGCAAAAATCTGCCTGTCCTACGACCTCGACCTATTGCTCTTAGCTTTATCCTCTTGCATAGAATAAGGGAAGAGGGAGAGGGGAAAGATTAAGCATTTATACAGTAGCTACTATGAGTTGGGCATTGTGCTAAGTACTTTACAAATATTATTTCATTTGATCCTCACATCAACTCTACAAAGCAGGTGCTGTTATTACTTCCATTTTATAGCTGGGGAAACTGAGATAAACCAAGGTTAATTGACTTGCTCCAGGTTGTACAGTTAGAAAGTGTCTAAAAACCTAAATTTTAACTCATGTCTTTCTGGCTTCATGCCTAGCACTATACCACCTAGATGTCTCTAGAATACATTTAATCCCTTTTCCACATGACAGTCATTCAAACATTTGAAAATAGACATCATTCTCCTTCTACTCTATCTTCTTTATTCCAGGCTAAACATTCTCAATTCCACAAAAAGATCCTTGAATGTGAGGATATCCATTCTTCCCACCATCCTAATTGAATTTCTCTGACCATACTAGAACTTATCAATGCAGTTTCTGAAAAAAAAAAAAGGAACCATGAACTGAACAAAAAAGTGTAAATATGGTTAGACAACTAGAAGTATGGCCTCCCTTCTTCTGAAGACAGTCTCTCTTACTGTAGCTTAAGATTATAATACTTTTCTGTCTACTATCCCATATTGCTATCTTATGATAACATATTAATAATTCAACAAAGTTCCATTTTCTTTTCCACCTAAACTTTTGTTTTATCATACTGCCCCATCCTTTATTGGTAAATATGAGGTTATAAAAATATTTTTATTCATTTATTTGTTTGTTACATTAAAATACCCAGTAAATTCTTTCTCTCCCTCCCTTCCCACCATTAGAGAAGACATCATTTGACAAAAAGATATATTTATATATAGAACTATGTTTCTTGCTTCTTTCTATTTATCAGTTCTGTCTCTGGAGGTGGACATTCACAAGTCATTCTTCAAATAATATTTCTTTTTCTATATATAATGTTCTCTTGGTTTTGCTTATTTCATTCTTCATAGTGTCTATAGGTCATTCCATTTTCTCCAATTTAATACTTTCTTCTAATCATCCTATTAGTTTTCAATTTGATGTATTTAAAATTACACATTTTACAACACACAATGCTTTCTGTCCCTTGTTTATATCACTTAATGTTTTTTAAAAAAACAAACTTACAATTTTTAAAAGGATTTCTGCAAAAATAATTTGTCCACAAGACAGGCAAGAGTGACTTTGTCAAATACTTTGCTGAAATCCTGTTACACAAGGGCTACAGCTTTCCCATGATGTAACAATCTAGATTAAATGATCAAAAGAGGAAATGGAGTTGGCTTGGCATGGACTTTTCTTGATAAATCTGCACATCTGCTATAAATGAAGATATTTGGGCAATGACAAAATGGATCTGCAGAAGAAAAAAAGCAAGGAGCTCAGAAATTTGGAACACCAATGAAACCTTGACGTTAGCAGTTAAGCAGTTTGAGCTGGCTGAGAATTGATTCCTTCTCTGGCTGTTTGACCAGAAGGTAGAAGATAGACTACTCTCTAGCCATTGCCTTATCCATAAGACTGAAAGGACATTTGGGTGTTAGCCCAGAAGAAACCTGTCAGCATTGCTGTCAATATCTCCCCTTAGGGAAAGATAATTTTATTTCCTGAATTTGAATATATCTTGAAATCTTCAATCAACAGAATAACTTAGAAAATTTAGGGAGACCTAATTTCCTCTCACCCCTCCCCTCTCCTTACCTCCTCTATCCAAAAGAATAAAAGATCTTTTAGTTGAAGGATTTGGTTTTGGGATTTGGTTATTAGGGGAAATCTTCAAGCTTACCATCTGTGAGAAGAACATTTCTAAGACAGTTGAAAGGAAGTAGTGTAGGGGGGAGGGGCTGAAGATCCAGTCTTTTCCCTGACTTGCTTCCTGGTGTTACCTCTCTAACATTTCTCCATTTCCATTATTCCCCTAGTAAAATTATCTACTGCACTGTCTTTTATTTAACTTGATCTTGCTGTATCACTCAAACAAAAAGGGTAATAGTCACCCACAAGCTTGCATATTGACACAAAAGCTTTGACTTGCTTCATTTCTGACCTGAGTTGGTTTGCCCCTTTGGCAACTCATGCCCCTCACCAAGGGCTCAGAATATTGTTGATTGATTTAGTATAGTATAGAACCTCAGTTGATTTTTTTCCTACATCAGCTCAGAACTCCCAAGCTTAGGTGATCTAATAATTTCAGCCTCCCTAGTATCAGAGATTATTGAAAGTATGTACCATCATGCCTGGTTCTACTTAATTTTAGGAATCAATGCTTCCTTTTATAAATACTTTGAAATCCTTTCTTTAAAGATATATTCTAGAATTTTACAAAGAGTAGAAGTAATAATCATTGGCCACCAAATTTCAGACTATTTTCTCTTATGATTAAAAACAATAAACAAAAAACCCAAGACCTTTAACCAGTGTTGTGATACTTCTCTTATTCTCTAAGAGATCCCAAACTGGTTTGGTATTATATCTACCTGTTTGATCTACTAATTTGCCTTCTATATTCCCTCCATTAACCATTTTTGTTTCATCCTTCCTAGAAGACATCCCCTTTGATAGAGGGGGAAAAAAACAGAAGTAAAATAGTTAAGTAGCTCATATTTTGCATCATTGTCCATCATCAACTCATTTGCCCTGAGCAGTATTCTTATCCCATCTTTTGTTCTCTTCTTGCCTTTAATATAGCCTTTTAAAATAATGATCTTTTTTTGTTTGTTTTGCTTAACATTTATCACCAGCTTCAGTTTATTGTGGTCTTTATTGCTTCTGACATTATTTTTATATTCTCTTTTGTATTTACCCTCTGTTATTTGCCTGTGCAGCCATCTTCCATATATATTGAACATATATACATTATATATATATATATATATTAAATCTTAGTTCCCTGTACATCCACATTGATCTCTTCAGTCAGCCCTACATTAAATTGGCAGTAGTAATAGACATAACATTTATGCCATTATGATTTTCAATGTTTTTGCTCAGGACTTTATAATCCTTGGTGACATATTATAAGTTCCGTCTGGTGTTATCATTTGTCAAAACCTTAATCACAAGGAATAGAGATTGGTCATCTATTTTGACAGGTCCTGAGAAGCTCTCCATCATGTCCCAGATTCTTCCTTCAGGAAGACATCAGACCTTCCTATTGTTTATGTGAAATCAACAAGTATTTGCCTTGATATGACTAGGTAAAATCATTATCCATTTTTATTTGACTTAATTCTTTGAACATTATTTTTATTAAGTTTTATTGATATTTTCCATTATTCCACAGTTATTTCCCAATATCCCTATCCCTAATTGAACCCTCCTTTGTAACAAAGAAAGATAGTTAAGTCAAACCTGCCAAAAAATAACTACCTCTCATAGAACATGCAACATTCTAAACTCCTCAAAAATGGCTTGGGCACAGGTTCAGAAGCTAGAAGCGTAGATGTGTGTGTGTGTGTGTGTGTGTGTGTGTGTGTGTGTGTGTGAGTGTGTGTGTGTGTGAGTGTGTGTGTGTGTGTGTGTGTGGTTTAATGTTGGCTTGAGCTGTTACTCCTGGGGGCTATTCCCCTCTCACTCCAGTGAAACAGAGCCTCTCTGCTTACCTTTCAAGTTGTCCTCTGCATGAAAGTTGCTTTACTCTGTCTCCTTGTGAGTTCTTTCACTCCAGTATTTGCTTTGAAGAATTATTTTAAAGTTGGTTAGAGAGGATTCTCATAATTTTTTAGCTTTCCCTGCTTCTACTCCATCATCTTGGCTCTGCACCCAATAAAACACATATTTCAAGGAATAACTCAAATTAAAGTTTAGCTCAAATTTTCATAGCCTCTACATGTATTCTGGCTTTCATTTAGTAACTTTTCTAAACTAGCTCCCACAGCATTTGGACTATTCCATATAAGGCAACTGGATTATACAATCGCCTTAAAGTATTCATTTTGCCTTCCTTTATATTAATCTTTCCTTGCCAGTTAATTGAAAGCTCCATGAAAGCAGAAACCAAGGCTGTCTTCATAGTGCCTACATATGACAGAACACTTATATAGATGGACAAAAATTTATTTGATTGAATTATTTGCCTTTGTCCACATGTAGTAAAAATTTTAATTATTTTTAAATATTATTATTAATTATTTTTCCTCCTTTGACATGCTTCAACATCATACAGTATTTAAGTCCCATTATCTTTAATGTCATAATACTGTATTTTAGATAAACTTGGGCTGCTATGGGACTCACAGAAGAAATATTTTAAAATTATGAGGTTTCACACAATTTACATTCTTCAATGAAGTACAATAATGGGTAAAGAAGAGGAAGTGGGTATGTCAGAGCATGAATTTACCATGAATCAACCAAATATCATGATGGGGACTCATTTGGAAGATAAAATGACATTTTTTTTTCTAGGTAAACTTCTATAAGGCCAGAGTTTGGCAGGGAGGAGCCTTTAAAATTGAGGTTGCAGATCTAGCTTTGTATTTAAATCTTAATATCATCATGACAAGAAAACCATATATATCTCTTCTGTTCTCTTCCCTTTTCCTCTATAGTACTAACATAGTTCTTTAAAAAGGAGACAGGGATTCTTAAGGGGGAAAAGATAGCAATACCACCTCCAGGAAGTTACTAAGAACTGCAAAGACAGTAACATTGGGGAACTATGCACTGGAAGAGCAAGTGAAGGATTGGCAGCTGATGCTGATATAAAAATGTAGACAACTGAAGTGATAGGTGAGAAAGAAGCAAAAAGTTAATGCATGGTAGTATTTCTACCTAGGGCCCAAATGAAAACAAATTAACATGATTTGGAGAGTAAAATATATGCCAAACGCTCTGATAAAAGCATTATCTGTTTATTTTGGCTCATAGATCATTTTTTCTTTTTAAAAAAATTTAAATCACAAGACCAGAGAAATAAAAGTGGAGGGGAGCTCAGAAACCATACAGTCCAATTCACTCATTTTATTATTGAGGAAACTAATCCCGAGGAAGTTAAGTGATTTTCCCAAAGCCACACAGGTAGTAAGTATAAGAGGTACATAATGAATTAGTTTTATTTCCTAAAGTAATCAGGAAAAAAAAGCAAAGAACCTACATGATCTAAAATATTTATAGCAGCTCTCTTTGTGTGGTGGCAAAGAACTGGAAAATGAGGAGATGCCTATCAATTAAGGAATGACTGAACAAGTTGTGGCATATGATTGTGATAGAATATGCTGCACTCTAAGAAATAATGATCAGGTTAATTTTAGAAAAACATGGAAAGACCTATATGAAATCATGAGGAGTGAAACAAGCAGAACCAAGAGAACATTATATACAGAAAAAGAAATATTGTTTGAAGAATGACTTATGAATGTCCATCTCCAGAGACAGAATTCATAAATAGTAACAAGCAAGACATAGTTTTATAGATGCATATATCTTTTTCTCAAATGATGTCTCTAATGCAGAGAGGGTGAGCAATAACTGAGATTTTTAATATAATAAATAAATAAATAATTTTTTTAAAAAGATCATTGACTCCAGAATCAGGAATTTTTCCACTTAAAGCAAGATGCCTCCCTTCTTTGACTTTCATGGACTATGTATTTGCCCAGGAAACTCATGACATCAGAGTGAATAGTTATCATATAGTGAAGTTTCCAGATTTTCTGAGTGGGAGAAATGAACTGAAGATATGAGAAATTTTATAAAATCTACTCATGTCCTTCCCTTTATGTAAAAAGGCTCTAATACAGGAATTATACATGAGGCTAGTGGAGTGTATTCCACATAGTTTTATACTTCTCTAGAGGTATGGTTTTCTCTTTTATTTCAACAGGAAGTTTTAGAGTGGAAGAAAATAATGTTTAAACCCTAAAAATATGATGGATGTTTCTTGTGACTGTTGTAGCAAAGAATCTGACAGCATTGGTCCAATTACCCACTTAGACTGGGGTGGAAGAAGTATTGAAATAATGATCTAAAGATACTTTCTTGGGAAACAGGGACATGGATGTATGGCAGAATATCACTCAGAGAGAATCCCTCAATAGGTCAGTTAATGGAAAGTCAATGGAAACGACAAGACTGTAAGTACTACAGGATAGGATCTTCATGAAATAAACCCAATGAAAAGACTCACAGTTCATGTTTGACAATATTCTATTAAGAAAGATAATATAGAAATTCTTTGGCAGTTACAGCTCTCTAAGATGTATAACAATATTCTGTAATTGGGCCAACAAAAAACCTAGAATATTTTTAATGTGATTTTTTTATGTGGAAGAAAATGTGACTCTGGCATGGCAAAGATGAGTGGAACATGAGCTATGTACTTGTACAAGGAACCATTATCCAGTTCTAAAGAGGAGGAGTGGTCATGGCTGCAAGGGAACAGGGACCCAACTTCTATAAGGAGCGAAGAACAAGTTCCAGAAACATACCTGTGGGAATCTAAGCCCAAGAGTAAAGGGATGATTCATTTCTAACCTTTAACCATGTACATAAGCTGGAAATGAAGTAAACTGGGCACGAAACCTAAAGCAAGGAGCCAATGGTTCAGTCAATCTGAATCTTCAGAACCTTCTAGAGGGTTAACAGGACTGAGATCAGCACAGTCTATAGAAACTCAACCACACATAAGCTAAGCGTCCCATAGTCAGTGAGGAATCTGCAGAGAACAGAGAAAAAGGGCATTAAACAGACCTCTCCCTGGATAACACCACATCTGAAGCACTGAAATTATCTCTGGAATCCACCACATCTCCTGGCACTTAATATCTGTTGAAATGAAATAACATATTTCATCAGAAATGTTTATTATATATTTTATCCATCATCCTTCTCCTTATTCTGACTTAGTTTCCATTCAAAAAACATTTAAATGCATAATATAGGAGGCAACAAGGTGGCATAGTGGATAGAGCACTGAATCTAGAGTCAGGAAGATCCAAGTTCAAATCCAGCTTTAGACACAATTTGTGTGACCCTGAGCAAGTCACTTAACCTCTGCCTCAGTTTTCTCTGAGTTTATCTCAGCAAAATGGGGATAATAATTTCACTTCCCTTTCAAGGGTGGTCATGAAGTTCAAATGAGATATTCGTGAAGAACTTAGCAGTGTTTCACACTTAATAAATGCTTATTAATGCAATGTGTTTATGGCATACTCTGGGTTATGGGTAGAATATTAATTCTAAATAAAATGGTCTCTACCCTCAGAGTGCTTATAGTCTAAAACAAGGGTATTGAATATATACACAATTGGTCATACTATCAGATAAAAGTCAATTTAATTCAATTAAACAAATATTTATAAAAAGTCTACTGTGTTCAGAAGCCTATGTTAGGCACTATTGGAGGGGAACGATAAAAGTTTGTAAAAGATATGATCTGTACTTTCATCGATTTCATTCTAATTTCAGGGGGTATGACATATACTTATGACTAAATGTACAGAAAAGAGGTATAAGCAAAATGTTAGTTGAAGGAGAAAGGATCAGTACTAACTGTGAAATTAATAGCATCATGGAACACTTCCTTGTTGTGAAAACACAACTCAAATTATTGAACCAACAATGCAGAGGAAATGAAGAGTGGTTTGTAAACTACTCCAGTCCTAAATGTTGTTAAATCAATCAAGAGTCTCCTGGTCCTGATGAATTCACAGGAACATTCTATTAAACATTTAAAGAACAGTTAGAACCTATAATTCACAGAATATACTCAATAACTGAGAAAGGAAGAACTCTACCAGAACTCTTAAAACTAATATAGTACTAATACCTAAACTAGGGGAAAATAAAACATAAAAAGAAATCTAACAGCCAATATTATTAATCAACTACTGACTCAAAAATTTTAAACAATATCTTGTCAAACAGACTGTAGTGGTTTATCCAAGAAATCATTCATTATGACCAAGTGAGGTTTGCATTAGACATGCAAGAATGATTCAAAATTAGGAAAGAATCAGAATAATAATATTAAAAAGCCAAAACACCAAAAACCACGTGATCATCTGAATAAATGTAAAAAAAAAGTTTTCAACAAAGTACAATAATCTTTTATGCTGAAACCTTACAAAATATAGAGAGGGACCTTTCCTTTAATATCATAAAAGTATCTATCCAAAACTAAAAGCAATTGTTATTTGCAATGGGGATATACCAGAACCTTTCCTAATAAATATGGGAGTTAAACAAGAATGTTCACTATTATTTGATGTTGTTCTAGGTATGCTACCAGCATCAATAAGACAAGGGAAAAAAAGGAGATAAAACTCTCCCTCTTTGTCAATAACATGATGGCTTACATGGAAAATCCTATGGAAGAAGAAAAGATTCAAATTGAGATAATTAATAGCTTCAGAAAAATGTTAGACTACACAATAAATTCTTACAAATCACTAGCATTTATCTATAATAATAACAGAACACAAAAAACAATAATAGAAAGGTAAAACCTAATCCAAAAACCTACAAAATGCAAAAAATATCTGGCAATCCACCTTCCAAAACACAAAATAAGTTTATAAATTCAATTTAAAAAATGTTCCTTAAAGAGATAAATAACAACTTAATTAGCTATAGGAATATTCAGTATTCATAGCTAATCCATGTCAATATGATAAAAATGACAATCTACCAAAATTAATTCATATTTTTAATGTTATATCAGTCTAATTATCAAAGGGATGCTTTACAGAACTTGATAAAATACTTAATAAAATGTATCTGGAAAAACAAGAGATGTAGACTATCAAAGAAAATGAAGAAGAGAGGCAGAGACAAAGGGAGTCTAGCACTTCCAGACTTCAATATTATAAAGCAGCAGTCATCAAAACCATCTGTTATTGGTTTAAAAATAAAAGATATAGATCAATGGTACAGAATAGACAAGAGAATTGAAAACAATAGAAATCATTCACCCTCTATTTAATAAATTAGAAAATACTTTATCTATGGAAAAACTCCCAATTTGATAAAAACTGGCAAAACTTGAAATCTGTCTTGCAGAAATTGGGCTTAGACTAACACGTATGCCAAATGCCACAATACATTCTAAAAGAATACGTAACCTTAATATTAAAGATCATATTTTTTAAAACATTAGAAAAAAAACTGATCACATATACCTCACAGCTATGGGTAGGAGATGTATTCTTAATCAAGTGGGAAATGGAGGCAATTATAAAAGTAAAATAGATAACTTTGATTACTTGAAAATGAAAGGTTCCTGCATAGACAAAATAAATGCACCTAGAATAAGAAGAGAAGAAATGAAATAGGAAAAAAACCCCTTAATATCAAATTTCCATGATAAAGGTTTTAAATCAATGATAAATAATTAATAAGCATATGCAAATACACACGTATACATATATACATATATGCATGGTTATGTATACATATAAAGCTAATAATTGGTCAAAGAATGCATGATCAAATAGTTCTCAAAATAATTGAAAAGTATGCAGAACCATATGAAAGAATGTTCTTATCACTGATAAGCGAAATACAAATCAAAACAAGCCTGAAGTTTTACCTTACATCCAACAAATTAAAAAAGACCAAAAAAATGGCAATGTTGATCAATGTTAGAGGGGATGTAAAAAGACAGGTATATTAATACACTGTTGATGGAGCTGAGAATTAGATCAACCATTCTAGAAAGCAATTTGGAATTATGGTAAGAAAGTGGCTAATTTATTCATATCCTTTAACTCAGAGACTCTTTTGCTTAGTTATATAGCTCAGACAATCAGCTAGCATTTGTTAAGCACTTACAGTATAATAGGCACCTTGCTAAGTCCTGGGGATATAAAGAAAGGCAAAAAATAGTCCTTGTTCTCAAGGAAGTCACAGTTTAATAAGGAAGACAACAGGCACACAAACATGCACAAATAAGTTCTATACAGGATAAATTGTAGGTAGTCTGAGAGGGAAGATGCTAAGATAAAAAATGGGGCTGAGAAAGACTTCTTGCAGAATATAGGACTTTAGCTAAAACTTTAAGGAAGTCAGGGAAGCTGGAAGGCAGTGGTGATGAAGGAGAGAATTCTGGGCATCAGAAACAGTCAGTGAAAATGCTCAGGAGCAAGGACACAGTAATGTGTGAGCAAAAATAAGAAAGCCATCATCCCTGAGTCTCTGAGTAGTAAGGCAAAAAAAAAAAAGACTGGACAGTTAGGAAGAGGTCAGATGTTTGAGGGCTTTAAAAGACAAATGGAGAATTTTTTTTGACCCAAAGAATTCAAGGACAGAAAGCAAGTTCTCATACACAATGAAACTGTCATGGTGGCAATTTTTCATAGTGGCAAAGAACTGGCAACAGATGGTTAAAAATTATGGCATATGAGTATATGAAATATTATTGAGATAACAAAAAAACAATGAATATGAATTATTTAGAGAAGCATGGGGGGAAATGAATGATGCAAAGTCAAATAAGTAGAAGCAGGAAAACAATATATAAAATGACTACAAAACTGTAAAGAACAACTACACAAAAAATAAAACTGGATGCCATCTAATTATAATAACCAAGCCTATTCACAAGGAAGAAATGAGAAAATGTACCTCCCTCCTTTCAATGGGGAGGCAGGTGAATGTGGATGTGAAATTTTGCATAACTGTCAGAATCAGTTAATGCGCTATTTAATTTTGTAGAGCTACTTTCTCTGTTTTTATTACAAGGAATAGATCAGTAGGTAAAAAAAAAAGGAAAAGAAATTGATTTGAAAACAAAAGTAAGGTTAAAAAAGATATCAACAAAAAGGATTTTTAAAAATAACTCCCAAGTCCAAAATAAAAAATGTTCAACAACCTCCATAATCTGTTTCTTATAATATGGGTCTTGGAATCAGGAAACTTGAGTTTAAAACCTCTCTTATAATTTTAATAGTGTCCTTAGGCAAACAAATCAGAATTTTTGTAAAGAAAATATCTGTCAGACTCAAAATACTATAGGATATGGGCTGTTATTGTTGGTAGTAATGAATAGAACTTTTCCATCTGTACTTAAGGATTTTATTTTCATTATCTGCTACTGAATTTTGTCAAGAAAACACTTTGTTAACATTAAAAATTATATAATTTTATACCAACCATTAGCATGCTTTTCCAATCAATGAAACATTTCCATTATTCTTTTTTTCTTGTCCTTTCCAAAGTTCCTACATTCTTATTGATGATGCAAACCAAAATCTATACATCATGCAAAAAACTTAGTCTCAAACAGCTCCCTAGGAAGAGATTTCCACTTTCTCTCACCTCCAATTTTCTACACTGTTCAGCTACTGGAGTATCTGCCTCAGAGGCCACAGGAGTCACCAGACAAATTCTTATTCTTCTTATCTACCAGGTAGAGAAGGGAATCCTTGTTTCTCCCTTCCAGGCTGACAGCATCTGTCTGCTCCTCACATACCAAGTAGGAAGCCTGAATACAGTCTTTTAAAAACACTATTTTCCTGGGGCAGCTAGGGAGCGCAGTGGATAGCATGCCAGGCATGGAGTCAGAAGGACCTGGGTTCAAATCTGGACTCAGATACTTCTTTCCTATGTGACCCTGGGCAAGTCACTTAACCCCAATTGCTTAGCCTTGCTGTCCTTCTACTTTAGAACTGATACTGACAGAAAATAAGAATTTGAGGGTTTTTGTTAGTCAAAAAAGAAAAAAAATTTTTCAATGAATTTGGTTTCCAAAGTAATTTTACTTTAGTGCTATAAATCACATACATTGTTGATTAAAAGGTCTTGGTGAGACAGGCAAAGGAACTTAACTAATATTTCTACTGGGAAGAGTATCGGGTTAAGTCAGAATGAGTCTAATCTTCATGTTGCCCTTCACTAGCTAAATGTCTAAGGCAAAGTAATTGATTGTTATGGACCTCAATTTCCTTAATCATAAAATATGTGGCAGTCTAGTAGAGTGAGCAGCGAGGTGGTATAGTGAATTGAATGTCAGGTCTGGAGTCAGAAATAATCTAATTCTAAGATCAAATCTGGCCTCAGACACTTAGTAGCTATATGACCCTGAACAAGTCACTTCAACCTCTTTGCCTCAGTTTCCTCATCTGTAAAATGAGCTGGAGAAGGAAATAGTAAACCCCTCTAGTATTTTTGTGAAGAAAACCCCAAATGGAGTCACAAAGAGTCAGACACAACTGAAAACACTGAACAAGGAGAATGTAAATAAAATCAGATTTGGGGTCAGGGGATGGATGACCCTGGCGCTCATTGCCTGGGTACTCTGGCAAGTCATTAACCTTTTTGTGCCTCAACTTCTTCATCTGCTAAGTAAAAAGAGTTAATTAAACAACGTTTCTAAAGTCTCAGTTTTAAATTTAAAATATTATGACAGTGTTGGGGCCAGATGATAATCTAGGGACCTCTCCAACTCTAAAACCATAATGGCAGGGATAGTCTAGATCATATCTAAGGACCTTTCAAGTCCTAACATTCTGGGGCGAATGCTTTCTGAGTTGCAAGCAGCAAATTTATACATGGCCATTTGGAAAGCAACCCATTTGTAGGTTGGAGTCTGCCCATGATGCGAAGAAGTATGAAAATATATCCATCCAGAAAAGCAATATTGCATGTGTTAGATTCTAAATCAGCTATCAAAGAACTACTTCTGTAGTATTTCCAATGGCTTCTAAAAAGAATGGCTTTGAAGGATGCATTTGCTTTTCCAGAATGATGATTTGTTATTCATCTTGTGGATTTTTTAAACAGAACCTTGTACTTAGTATTCAAATTAATGACTCCACTGTATTTGCCTGGATAAAAAACCTTCTCCACAATGCACATAATAGTTACATTTCTGTGATATACATACTTGGTAAAAGCTTTCTCAGTTCCATCATTTAGACAGGTAGATGCAAGTAAATCAACCTCAGCAGCCAGAATGGCAGAGGGAATGGAGACCATAGGCACGACTAAGAGGCAATCCTTCTCTAAGGCAAGGGCTATGGACAGTTAAAAATCCAAAGCAAGAGATAAAACTGGAAATAAGGGATAATGGAAGCTTTAGGGAGAGAGTTTCTAGTCTCAGATCTGTGATCCTATAAAGGCTTGTTTTGATTCACTTAAGATTCAAATGGTACAGCGGAAAGATACTGGAATTGGAGTTGATGCCTCCGAGACTGAGTGATGGCTCTGCATTGGGTAACCTTGGGCAAATTATTTCACCTCTCTGTATCACTTTCCTCATCAGCAAAATGGAGATCATATTGGCCTGCCTCTCAGAGTGGAGAAGATTCTCTTAAATAATGTGCATGTAGCACTGAAATCAATCTGAGTCCCCTCATTGACTTGATCAGACTTCTCCCAATATCCCCTGTTCCATATGTACAGCACTCTGAAAAGCTAAGTGATATATATGGAGAGAGAGAGAGAGAAAGGGAGTGGGAGAGAGAGAGAGAGAGAGAAAGAGACAGACAGACAGACAGACAGAGAAAGACAGAGAGACAGAGACAGAGACAGAGAGAGTCAGAGAGAGAGAGAGATACTCACACATACACACATATACATATATATGTATATAAGTTGATATTATGATTGATAATATGTTATGAACAGTAAATGCAGGAAATATGTGACCCTCTTTTATTTTATGTTAAGCGCAGTGACCAAAACTAGGGAATTGATAATCCTTTGACAGATTTGCCCTTGGACAGTTCACATGCAGAATAAACATCCATGTTCAATTCTGGGTACCATATTTTAGGGAGGGCAGCGATAAGCCAGAGAGCACACAGAGGAGAGCAATAGGGTGACAAAAATCCAGGCCATACAAGGATTAGTTGAAGGAACTAAGGACATTTAGCCTCAAGAATATTTAAAGGAAAACGTGAGAACTATTTTCAAGTATTTCTGAAAAAATGAAGGTTGTAAAGATCAAACAAGAAAGATGGAAAGAGTTTCACAAACTTTAAATCATCATACAAATGTTAGTTCTTAGCATGACCACCACCATCATCACTCTCACCATCACCACCATTATCATTGTTTTCAGGGCTATTGTATAGAAGAGGGATTAGATTTATTCTGCCTGACCTCAAAAGGCAAACCTATGAACCAATGAAGGAAGTTGTGTGATGATTAAAATAGTGGAAGGCTTAGATTGTGGCAGATAAAAGAGTTGGAGCCTTAAATTGTGACCATAGAAAATATGGTTTTAAGACAATGTCTTATTTTAAATCAAATAATATAAAGTGGTCACCAGGGAAAAATTCCCAAATGTGAAAATATACCCAAGTCAGCTGGGTTTTATAGAGATTTTAATTAATAAAAAATTAGGAATTAATGAAAGAGAGAGAGTAAGAGAAAATAATAGGAAAAGGACTAAACCAGCTTAGGCCAGCCTTAAGAGAGAAATCAGTCAGTTTTTTATCCACTCACCACAAGATTTGTCCCAAGCAAGATTCTAGTGTTCAGAGAGACACCAGGCCAGCTCCATCTCAGCTGACTCCACTAGCTGAATGTGTGTCTCTCTCTCCTGAGGTCTCCTTTTAAAGGGAATTTTCTCCTATGTCACCTCCCTTAAGTTCTCCCATCTACCAATCACAGTAGATGGTTTCCAAAGGACAGACCATTCTTAATTCACACCTAAGAAGGCTTTAAATTTTTGATTAAGTTCACACCAGAAAACCTCTGAGTAAGTTTCTCACCTCTTTGCCCTTTGCAAGTTCACAAGTTTCCTGACCTTTATAGGTACTTAGCACCCTTTTGTATTAGATATAAAGATAGGCACAGCTTAAGAACTTTTGCCTTACTATAAGTATGGGTTTAAGTATTTTTCATTGTTTAGCAAGGAGTTTCTTCCCTAAAGTATGCTTAAGTAGGGGTGGAGTAGAGATCTCACATTCCTGATCTAAGTCCCTTCATTGTTTAAATGGGGAATGGTCTTAACCAAACCTTATGAAGTAGGGTCTGAGAAATTTTTAAGGTTCACAGTTGCAAAGAAATGAATTTAGGTTTGATTTCAAAAGAAAATTTCTTTAAAAAAAAAACCTTAACTTCCATCTTAAAATCAATAGTGTGTATTGGTTCTAAGGCAGAAGTATGGTAAAGGCTAGGCAATGGGGGTTAAGTGACTTGTCTAGGGTCACATAGCTAGGAAGTGGCTGAGATCATATTTGAACCCAGGACCTCCCGTCTCTGGGTCTGACTCTCAATTCACTGAGCCACTTAGCTGCCCCCCAAAAGAAAATTTCTAATAAATACAGTTGTTAAGTGGCACACTGGTTAGAGTACTGAACCTGAAGTCAGGGAGCCCTGACTTAAAATCTGTCCTCAGACACTTACTAGTTATCTGACCCTAGGCAAGTCTTTGAAGCTTTATGTGTCTCAGGTTTCCCAATTCTAAAATGGGAATAACAATAGCATCTACCTCCCAGGATTGCTGTGAAGATCAAAATAATATTTGTAAAGAAGTTAGCACAGTTTTTGGCATATACTAGGTATTTAATAAATATTCATTTCTTTTCTTCCTTCTTTCCTTCCAAGAGTGGAATTGGCTATTTCAGGGGACTGTCAGTGCTCCTTTCCTGTAGTTGTTCAAATAGTTCAAAGGCTGGGAAGCCACTTGTCAGGTATGTTTTAAAGAGGATTCCATTTCTGACATGGATGGAGCTAGCAAGACCTCTGATGCATTTCCATACTCTGAGATTTGGAGATTCTGTAATTGGCAAGCAGATGATGGGTTAAGATGACTGAAAGAATGAATTACCATTACTCTCTAAAGCTGTATTTTTTTTAGATAGAGAAGGGATTCTTTCTGCCCCAGGTTCCATTATTCTTCCTTTAGCAACAATGTAAATTCATCTTCTCCACTCCCCATTACAGCCAAACTTTCTAAAACCCACCCACTGAACGATGTCTAAAGTATATCTGCTATTCAAAGGCAACTTTTAAATGTGACCACCCTCCTACCTTGAACTGAAAAGAATGTGTTAACATTTTTGGAGTCACACAGCTACAAGTATCTGAGGCCTGATTTGAACTCAGGAAAACGAATCTTCCTAATTCCAGGTCTGAAACTCTATTCCTTTAGCTACCTAGCTACTCCATTAGGTCTGGCATCTGGTAAGTACTTAATAAATTCTTAGTAATTCTTTCAATGGCAGATTATCTTATTGGAACTCAGCTCTCCTAGTTCCCGTTTTTAATGCTATAATGCTTTGATTTTTCTCCTTTTTTTGGAATTGAACTCCAAACATCAAACATTTTCTCATCTCAATTTCTTGGTGCCAAACATTCATATGGGCACTTCCACCATGTTTAAAAGTTTCCATTCCTAAACCATGCCCTAACACATGCTACTCACAGAAAGACATTTGTCTAAATATCTGCTTTGCAAGCTGGAGAGTGGGCTCAGCGGGCAAATGGATCCCTCTCAGTTTGGAAACACATGTGGGATTTAAAAGGGGAGGGTGGTGGAGGGATCAGAAGGAATGGGAAAAGCTGTGAAAAAGGCCATCTTATTAGTGTAAGTTTTCTTTCTAAGAAAGTAGTCATTTTCTACTGACACCCACTTATTATCATACTGACTTTTAAAATATTTGTTATTTCTTTTGAGTGGCTTCCCAACAAACCTCAACACCCAATCAGGCATACTGGGGTAATATTTAGATCATTTGTTCAAAATCATTATTTTCCAGAAAGTGTCTGAAGATTTTGTCTCAAAGTGTGATGCTTTTCTTTTCTCAATATGGGGCAGGTATAATATAGTAGAAAGGGCCTGCAGGAAAGTACATCCCTTCCATTTTATCATTCTCTCAGCTTTTACTTAATTTCCTCCCAACATATATTGTCGGGCCTTTTAAAATTTCACACAAGCTATTTTCAAGGTTAAAACATCTAATCAACAAGAAGAGCATATTTGTCTCACTCAAATTTCTTGTTTGACAATTTCCTTCTTCCTAGCTAACTACCACTATATATGTGTATATATCTATTTATATAGAACTATATATCTTCCTCATCCCCACTTAGACATACCAAATGCCCACATTCATGTCAAATACCCTAATATACACACATACATCTAAATATATACATATATAAAGATACATGCATAGATATAGATGTATCTTCAAACCCATTAAGATTACACCAACTTACACACAAACCCACATACACTCAAATTTATACATTTTTCCATTTTTATTCTGCCAGAAGTACAATTCTGATTCATAGAAAATATTAGCCTGATATCAGCACCCTGAAAATTCTGTTTAGAAAAATGTGGTAAACAACCTCTTAGTTACCTTGAAACCTAAAGCAATAAGCATTTAACTGAGCTAGGAGGAAATTAAAATAATCAATGAATGGAGTTCTCAATCTGGTCAATGTCATCAGCATTAATTTACTGCTTCCTTCAAGTGATCAGAGGCAGCTTCACCCTGACTACTACTAGTTACCCACAATAAAATAGTCCTCATTATCCTTCATACTGAGAGCTTTGATGCCATAATTAGATAAGTGGATTTCTTTGCACATTTTCCTTTTTAAAAAAAGAAGCAAGGGATTGGAGAGAGGTATGGCACAGGTATGGAACATTGCATGTAATATCAGATTTTTTTCACTGTATTGAGCAATTTCACTGATCCTCCTCCCCCTTTTTTTTTAATAAGGGATGGCTGTCTGGGAGAGAGGGGCATATACAAAAAACTCTTGGAAGTGTACAAATAAAAATATCAACAAAAATCAATCTTAAAAAAAACAACCTTTTTCTCTGTTTCACCCCCCCCCCCATCCCTAAACAACATTTGTTTGTTAAAAGTTGTTAAAAGAAGCAGGAGCTGTGAATGACTTCAACAGGGTATTAACAAAGTCATGCAATATATTTGATCTGGATTGCATTGCTCTTTCATGCAATCTTTAGTTGTTTTCCTTACTCTTCATCACTTTATAAGGTTTCCCATAGTTCTTAAAATTGTTTATTCCTGTCCATTTTTACAGTACAAAAATATTCCATTATATTATTCTCATATCATAATTTATTTACCTATTTCTTAGTCATTGGATGCCTAGTCTGTTTACAACTTTTGGCTATCACAACTAGTACTACCAGTAATTGCTTTCAGTTTTGGTAGATAGAATTCCCCCCACACACACACACCCCTGTCAGTAATAGCCTTAGGGTATAAACTTATGTCTACCTTCAGGGTTAGCTTCACTCTGAGAATCCCAAACTCAGAGACCAAAGGGACCATGGAGGTCATCTTTTATATCTCCCTAATTTTACAGATGAGGAAAATGGAACCCAGAGAGTTTAATTGCTTGTCCAAGGTTAAAAATGTGACAGAGCTAGTGTTCAAACTTGGCTCATTTGGTAAATGACACTGCACCCCTCTCCCCAAAAGCTGCTTTTTCTCTATCAATCAACTCATATGTACTATTTGTTTATTGTCTATCTTACCAAATGGGACATCAATAAAATAGCCTATACTTACAATTATAGAGACAATACATTTCAGCCATAATAAATACTTATTAGCTGATTGAGTCATTATTTTGAAGTAGTTTTACTTTGCTAGTATTCTATCTTGATTGATTTGTAGATCAAAAGTCCTTTTGGGGGTTTGATTTCTACTATAATAATGCTGACTGGTAAAAAATATTCTCAGTATTCCTGGATATATAATTTGAGGATGCATTCAAATTTTTTTTCCTAGTATTTCATAAGCTATCTCCTATTATTTTTTGCCCAAGATGAAAAATTCTGTGGTATTCAGATTGAAGCTTGGGGGAATATATATATAAATATATATATATATATATATATATATATTTTTTTTTTTTTTTAGCCCATTCACTTGCAACATTTTTTATTGAAGTTTAATAACAACATATTGAGAGGAGTAAATTTGGGTTTTAATGCTATTGGAGAACTGCAAATTTTGTCAAACTTCACTCTGTTTTTTTGTTTTCAAAATTTCCAAGAAATTTTCTTGTATCATTTATTGAAATATGGCATCAAAGGTCTTTTTAAAAATGATTTTCTGTTGGTATCTTTTTTTAAATCACCTACAATTTACAATGTACCCTTTACTCATCATCTCTCAAAAAAACCATCCCTTACATTTTTTTTTCGTATAAAACAAGTCAACCTATCAGAAAAAGTCTAATGCATTCCATTCCCATGCAAAGATACAGAGGAAAGTGTCCTCTTATTTTCTCTTACTTGGGAGCAAATTTTCTTTAGAATTTTGAGGCATTCAGCAATATATTATATAAAATTTCAATTTAAATTGTTATAGTCATTGCATATTTTTATATATTTGTTTCCTGGTTCTGCTTACTTCTCTTTGTATCAGTTCATCTAAACCTTTCAATGCTTTGTAGTGTCTCCTGGCCAGCAGGGGCTACAAGAAGGGATTTTCCCTTTGTGGGTTGGACTCGAGGGGGAGCAGGGAGTCTGAGAACCCAGGTGAAGAATGAGAGACACAGACAAGTCAGTATTTAGATAGGGCAGGCATAAACCCCTATGATATTCTCCTTGGAAGGAAAATATGAGAGCCAATGGAACACGTGGAAGTGAAAGAGAATAAGGTAGAGAATGCAAAGCCAAGAGAGGTTAGAGGTCCAAGAGGGGAAAAGGTTCCAAGAGAGAAATCATGGGGCTGCCTTCTGTTTTTATTACAGCGTGGCTTGGGAGGTATTCTCAAGCATGTAACAAATACTAACAAAGCATAGATAATTCAGATTGGATGGAAAGGTAATGATGACACCTTTTGGGCGTGTTGGGTGTGTCAACTTCAACTCGCTCTTTTACAAAGGAATTCGACTCTGCACCAAATGTTAATTAGTCTACCTTGAACAAGGGCAGCATGGCTAGGTCAAGAGTGTTCACCCACAGATATCAGAGTATAACCTTGTGTCTGAGGACACAGTAACCATACAATCATTTATATTTCTTAGATGTGAATATGCTTGGAATGCTACATGCTTCTCTGAATATTTTGGCTTATATGGGGTTTTCTTTCATCCCTTCCTTTTTTAACATCGACATACTTGGGGGTTTTTATACAGCAATGGAATCTCTAGGCCAAAGGATAGCAACATTTTATTTAATTTCTTTAAAAAATTTTAACTTTCTCTCCAGAATAAGTAGAGCAAGTTCACTAATGATGCATTATATGTCTACCTTTTTATAATCTTCTTCCACACTGTGACTATTCCCATTTTTTTTGTCATCATTGTGAATTTTGGGAATATGAGATAAAACTTCCGGGCTGCTTTGATTTATATTTCTCATAAATTAGTGATTTTATAGTTTTCTTTCCTATGGTTATTAGTTTTTGATTCTTTTGATTTATATCCTTTGTCTGTTGATCTATAGGGGAAAGGCCTATGGTCTCATTCATTTCTGTCAATTGCCCTGATAGACTAGAAATAAAACCCTTTCTAGAAACACTTAATACAATGATTTTTTAAAAGTTGACTGCTTTACTTCCTATTCCAGTTTTATCTATTTTGTTCATGCAAAAGATTTTAAATTTTATTTATCTGGGTCAAGATAGTGGAATAGAGAAAACTGAGCTTTCCCAACATTCCCCTCTAAACAACTTTAATATAACTCCTGGATTTCCAGTGCCAAGATGGCATAATAAGGAGGGAACTCACCTGATCTCTCCCCAATTTCCCTCTAAACCACTTTAAAACAAAGCCTCTTACTGAATTTTAGAGCATTGATGTTGTTTTTCTACCCAGAAAAGCTCAAAGAATCAGTTGCAGAAGGTTTGTCTGCTTGGGGTGGGGGGGAAACTCAGTTAGGAGCAGGCAGCCTGAGCAAGGACAGGCTACACCGAAGTAGGGGAAGGGTGAAGCCTTTTCCCTACAACAGAAAAACCTCAACCCAAAGCAAGTGAGCAGTAGGCCCAGCAAAGTGGAGGTTAGCAGAGTAGCCTCCAGGGAGTGGGATCTATTCTCCCTTCAGGCCACTAGCAAGTCCCCCTACCACACCAGTCTTGAGTCCCCATCCCCAGGACAAACTGGCAATTAGGACCTCACACAGTGCAAGCAAATAGTGAGGTCCCCCCATTGTGCAAACCAGCAGCTGAGGCTCCTCACTGAATAAGCCAGCTGTGAAGCCCCCCCAACTTGTGCAAACCAGCAGTGAGGCACACAAGGCACATACACAGAAGATGTGGGTGTAAATGAACTATAACTGAGTGTTACCCCAAGAACAAAATTAAGAGCTGAGAAAGAGGACTGCTTTGGCAGCAGAGGGAAAGGAGATGTTGAGTAGGATGAAATATCTCAAATAAAAGAAGCATGACAGAGTTATTACAATGGAAAGGAAGATGGGAAGTTGTGGTGGGCAATGCATGAACCTTACTTTCATCAGATTTAGCTCAAAGAGGGAATAACATACACACTCAGTTGGGTACAGAAATCTATCTTACCCTACAGGGAAGTAAAAAGGAGCAGAGATAAGAGAAGGGCAGTGGAGATGATAGATGGGAAGCAGGTTTGTGGAGCCAGTGCTCAGAAGTAAATCACTAATTAGGAAGAACAGAATAAAAGGAAAAAGAGAAGAGTAAGTGTAAGATGGAGGGAGATACACAGTTAATTATTATAAGAGTAATGTGAATGGGATGCTCTCCCCATAAAACAGAAGCAGATAACAGAAAACTCAAAAAACAGAATCTTACCATATGCTGTCTTCAAGAAACAAATCTGAAGCAGAGAGACACACACAGAGTAAAGGTAAAGTACTGAAGCAGAATCTATTATTATGTTTCAGCTAAAGTAAAAAAAAAAAGCAGGAGTAACAATCATGATCTCACACAAAGTTAAAGCAAAAATTGATCTAATTAAAAGAGATGAGGAAGGAAATTATATTTTGCTAAAAGATACTATGGACAATGAAATAATAGTAATACTAAGCATATGTACACCAAGTGGTATAACATTCATATTTTTTTTAAACTCTTACCTTCCGTCATGGAGTTAATACTGTGCATTGGCTCCAAGGCAGAAGAGTGGTAAGGGCTAGGCAATGGGGGTCAAGTGACTTGCCCAAGATCACACAGCTAGGAAGTGGCTGAGGCCAGATTTGAACCTAGGACCTTCCGTCTCTAGGCCTGGCTCTCAATCCACTGAGCTACCCAGTTGCCCCCACATTCAAATTTTTAAAGGAGAAATTAAATAACTTACAGGAAGAAAAAGACAGGAAAAATATACTAGTTGGTGACCTCAACTTTTCCCTCTCCGAACTAGGTAATTCTAACCAAAACATAAACAACCAAATATATAAAAGCAAAAAATATTAAGTGTATCTTCTTTAGATCATAATGGAACTAAAATTGCATTTAAAAAGGGCCATAGATAGACAGATTAAAAATTAGTCAGAAACTAAATAATCTAATTCTAAGGAATAAGTATATCAAAGAACAAATCATAGAAACAATTAGTAAGTTCATTGAAGATAATGAAAGCAATGAGACAACTTATTAAAGTTTATGGGATTCAACCAAAGCAGAGAAAATTTACATCTCTAAATGTTCACATTGATCAATTAGACAAAAAACATATCAATGAATTGGGCATGCAACTAAGAAAGCTAGAAAAAGAACAAATTCACAACCTCAAATTAAACACTAAATTGGGAATTTTGAAAATCAAATGTGAGATCATATTGAAAGTAAGAAAGCAGGAGGCAGAGTCATGATGGCAGCATAGAGGCAGTGAAAGTTCAGACCTCTGTAAACCCTTCCTTACCAATTAAAACCAAATGCTCCCAAGGGACTGAAAACCAAACCTAACAACAGGACAGAGCCAAAGAACCCACATGCTGGACTCAACTTAAAAGGTATGTCCCCCAAATTTGAGAACACTGGGTTTTAAGGGAAAGGAAGAAGGAAGGTCCCAGGACCCCTCCCCCACATACAGTACTGACCCTCCAGCAGTGGCTGGAATCTCTGGACCTACAAGGGTGTTAGCCTTGAGGAAGTACTTTGTGGGCAAAGCTGTGCCAGGCTCAGAAACTCCAGTGAATTGGACACACGCTTCAGAAGAACTCAAAATACAATTCAAAACACAATTAAGAGAGGCTGAAGACAACTGGGAAAAGAACTTAAAAAGTAATATAAGTCATTTGGAAACAGAGGCACTTGAACTAAAACAAGAAAATAGTGTCTTGAAAGCCAAAATTAATTAGCTTGAAAATGAGACAAAGAAGATGAAAGATGAGGCAAAGAAGATGAAAGATGATCTCCAAAGAAAATCAGCTCAGAAGGAGAAGGATGACCAATAAGCCAGTGATGAAATTCAGTCTTTAAAAACCAGAATACAACAATTAGAAGCAAGTGACTTCACAAGGCAGCAGAAAACTATAAAATAAAATCAAAAGAATGAAAAAATTGAGGAAAATATGAAACATCTCATTCACAAAAGAGATTTAGAAAATTGTTCCAGGAGAGACAACCTAAGAATCATTGGTCTACTGGAAGACCATTACAAAAAAAAAGCCTAGACATCATCCTACAGGAAATTATTTAAGAAAACAGCTCCAACATTCTAGAACATGAGGGAAAAGTAGAGATTGAAAGAATCCACAGATCACCTCCTGTACTTAATCCCCAAATGACAACACCCAGGAATGTTATAGCCAAATTCAAGAACTACCAAACCAAGGAAAAAATATTATAAGCTGCTAAGAACAGTGAGGATAACACAGGATCTGGCTGCATCTACATTGAAGGACCGAAAGGCATGGAACATGATATTCCAGAAAGCAAGGGAACTAGGTCTAGAACCAAGAATCAACTACCCAGAAAAACTGACTATATTCTTACAGGGGAAAGTATGGTCATTCAACAAAATAGAAGAATTCCAAGAATTTGTAAAGAAAATACAAGACCTAAACAGAAAATTTGATGTCCAAGCACAGAACTCAAGAGAATCATCAAAAGGTAATTTAAAAAGAGGGAAAAAAGAAAAACAAAATAAAAAAACAAAGTTTTCATAAGGGACCCAATGAGTTAAAATGATATGTATCCCTACAAGAAAAGAGGATATTAGTAACTCTTAAAAATTGTTATTATCACCTGGGTAGTTAGAATAATTATACTTAGAGGGAACAGTGACAAAGTGTATAGAATGAAATACCAAGACATAAATATGTATATAGGTAAATGTATACATAAATATATATATATATATGTGTGTGTGTGTGTGTGTGTGTGTGTATACATATACATGTATATACACAACTAGTTTTTAAAAAGAAGTTGATGTTAAGAGAAATGGGAAAAAGAAACAAAATGGGGTAAATTTATGTCACAAAGAAGTGCATGGCAGGAGGGAGGGAGAACATCAATGCACTAGAAGGGTAAAGAGGTTGGAGACAGGAAATACTCAATTCTTATGTATATTGATATTGACTCAAAGAGGGAAGAACAATCAAATACATTGGGGCAGAGAATTGATTTGTGCCCTATAAGGAAGTAGAAGGGTAACAAACAGACTGGTGGGGAGGGAAGCAATACAAAAGAGGGAGAAGGAGGGGGGTTAGTTTAAAGAGACCGTAAAGGAAATAAGAGGGGAATAAGAAGGGAGGAAGGGTAGAAAGGGAAGTAAAACTAGGGTGGGAATTAGGGGGACTGAATAAAAACAAAACACTGGTATAGAAGGAAATAGTTAAAGAAGAAAAAAAGCAGGACTAGGAATGAAAACCAAAATACACAGCTGGTAATCATAACTCTGAATGTGAATGGAATGAACTCACCCATAAAACACAAGCAAATAGCAGAGTGGATTAGAAACCAAAACCCTACTATATGCTGTCTACAAGAAACACACATGAGGAAGGTAGACACTCATAGAGTAAAAGTAAGAGGATGGAACCAAATATATTGGGCATCAACTGATAAAAAGAAGGCAGGAGTTGCAATCATGATATCTGAAAAAGCCAAAGTAAAAATAGAACTATCTAAAAGAGATAGGGATGGTAATTACATCCTGATAAAAGGCAGTATAGACAATGAGGAAATATCAGTACTCAACAAATGTGTGCCAAATGTCATGGCAACCAAATTTCTAAAGGAGAAACTAGTGGAGCTCAAGGATGAAATAGAAAAACTATACTAGTGGGAGACCTGAACTTTCCTCTATCAGAACTAGATAAATCAAACCAAAAAATAAATAAGAAAGATGAAAGAGAAGTAAATGAAACCTTAGGAAAAAAGAGTTAGTAGATATGTGGAGAAAAATAAAAAGGGACAAAAAGGAATACACCTTCTTTTAAGGAGCACATGGTACATTCACAAAGATTGAACATATACTAGGGCAAAAAACATTGTAAACAAGAGAAAAAGAGCATAAATAACAAATGCAATCTTCTTAGATTACAATGCAGTGAAAACAATAATTAGTAAGGGTACATGGAGAGGCAAATCAAAAATTAATTGGAAACTAAACAATATGATCCTTCAAAATCAGTTAGTTAGAGAACAAGTCATAGAAACAATTAATAATTTCATTGAAGAAAATTACAATGATGAGATATTCTTTCAAAATCTATGAGATGCAGCCAAAGCAGTACTCAGGGGGAAATTTATATCTTTGAGTTCATATATTAACAAATTAGGGAGGGCAGAGGTCAATGAATTGGGCATGCAAATTAAAAAACTAGAAAGTGAACAAATTAAAAATCCTCAGATGAAGACTAAATTAGAGATCCTAAAAATCAAAGGAGAAATTAATAAAATTGAAAGTCAAAGAACTATTGATTTAACAAATAAGACTAGAAGCTGGTACTTTGAAAAAGCAAATAAAATAGACAACATACTGCTCAATCTAATTTAAAAAAAGGAAAGAAGAAAACCAAATTTAATCCAAAATGAAAAGGAGACCTCACCTCTAATGAAGAGGAAATTAAGGCAATCATTAAAAATTATTATGCCCAAATATATGGCAATAAATATGGCAATCTAGGTGATATGGATGAATATTTTCAAAAATATAAATTGCCTAAACTGACAGAGGAAGAAATAGAATACCTAAACAACCCCATATCAGAAAAATAAATTGAACAAGCCATCAAAGAACTCCCTAAGAAAAAATCCCCAGGTCCAGATGGATTCACAAATGAATTCTATTAAACATTCAAAGAACAACTAATCCCAATATTATACAAACTATTTGGCAGATTAAGCAAAGAAGGAATTCTACAAAATTCCTTTTATGACACAAATATGGTACTGATTCCAAAGCCAGGAAGGTCAAAAACAGAGAAAGAAAACTACAGATTAATCTCCTTAATGAACATAGATGCAAAAATCTTAAATAAGATATTAGCAAAAAGACTCCAGCAAGTGATCATGAGAGTTATTCATTGTGATCAGGTAGGATTTATAGCAGGAATGCAAGGATGGTTCAATATTAGGAAAACCATCCACATAATTGACCATATCAATAAGCAAACCAACAAAAATCACATGATTATCTGAATAGATGCAGAAAAAGCCTTTGGTAAAATACAACACTTATTCCTATTAAAAACACTAGAAAGCATAGGAATAGAAGGTATTTCCTAAAAATAATAAACAGTATGTACCTAAAACCATTAGCAAACATCATCTGCAAAGAGGATAAACTAGAAACTAGAAACACTAGAAGTAACAATTACAGAAGAAAAAGAAATTGAAGGTATTAAAATTGACAATGAGGAGAGCAAGCTAGCACTCTTTGCAGATGATATGATGGTCTACTTAAAGAATCCTAGAGAATCAACAAAAAAGCTAGTAGAAATAATCAACAACTTTAGCAAAGTTTCAGGATACAAAATAAACCCACATAAGTCATCAGCATTTCTATATATCTCCAACACATCTCAGCAGCAAGAATTAGAAAAAGAAATTCCATTTAAAACCACCCTAGACAATATAAAATATATAGGAATCTATCTGCCAAGACAAACACAGGAACTTTACGAACACAACTACAAAACACTCTCCACACTATTAAAACTATATCTAAACAATTGGAAAAAACATTGACTGCTCATGGATAGGACGAGCTAACATAATAAAAATGACAATCCTACCTAAATTAATTTACTTACTTAATGCCATACCCACTGAACTACCAAAAAACTTTTTTACTTAATTAGAAAATAAACATAACAAAGTTCATTTGGAAGAACAAAAGATCAAGAACATCAAGGGAAATAATGAAAAAAAAAGTCAAGGAAGGTGGCCTAGCAGTACCAGATCTTAAACTATACTATAAAGTAGTGGTCATCAAAACAATAATGTACTGACTCAGAGATAGAAGGGAGGATCAGTGGAATAGACTTGGGTTAAGTGACTTCAGCAAAACAGTCTATGATAAACCCAAAGATCCCAGCTTTGGGGACCAAAATTCCCTAGTTGATAAAAACTGCTGGGAAAATTGGAAGACACTGAGGGAGAAATAAGGTTTGGATCAACACCTCACACCCTACACCAAGATAAACTCAGAATGGGTGAATGACTTGAATATAAAGAAGGAAACTATACGTAAATTAAGTGAACACAGAATAGCATACATGTCAGATCTTTGAGAAAGGAAAGATTTTTAAACCAAGGAGTTAGAAAAAATCACAAAATGTAAAATAAATAATTTTGATCACATCAAATTAAAAAGTTTTTGTACAAACAAAACCAATGCAACCAAAATTAGAAGGGAAGGAACCAACTGGGAAACAATCTTCATAACAAAAACCTCTGACAAATGTCTAATTACTCAAATTTATAAAGAGCTAAATCAATTGTACAAAAAATCCAGACATTCTCCAATTGATAAATGGGCAAGGGACATGAATAGGCAATTTTCAGTTAAAGAAATCAAAACTATTAATAAGCCATGAAAAAGTGTTCTAAATCTCTTACAATCAGAGAGATGCAAATCAAAACAACTCTGAGGTATCACCTCACACCTAGCAGATTGACTAACATGACAGCAGAGAAAAGTAATGAATGCTGGAGGGGATGTGGCAAAGTTGGGACATTAATGTACTGCTGGTGGAGTTGTGAACTGATCCAACCATTCTGGAAGGCAATTTGGAACTATGTCCAAAGGACACTAAAAGACTGTCTGCCCTTTGATCTAGCCATAGCACTACTGGGTTTGTACCCCAAAGAGATAATAAGGAAAAATACCTGTACAAGAATATTCATAACTGTGCTCTTTGTGATGGCAAAAAAAAAATTGGAAAATGAGAGGATACCCTTCAATTGGGTAATAGCTGAACAAATTGTGGTATATGTTGGTGATGGAATACTATTGTGCTGAAAGGAATAATAAAGTGGAGGAATTCCATGTGAACTGGAATGACCTCCAGGAATTGATGCAGAGTGAGAGGAACAGAACCAGGAGAACATTATACACTGAGACAGATACCCTATGGTACAATCAAATGTAATGGACTTTTCCATTAGTGACAGTGCAGTGATCCTGAATAACCTGGAGGGATCTATGAGAAAGAACACTACCCACATTCAGAGGAAAAACTGTGGGAGTAGAAACATGGAAGAAAAATAACTGCTTGATTACATGATTCGAGGGAGATATGATTGGTGATATAGAGTCTAAATGAACATCCTAGTGCAAATATCAAGAACATGGAAATAGATTCTGATCCAGAACACATGTAATACCCAGTGGAATTGCACATGGATTACGGGAAGGGGGCAGGGGTGAGAGAAAGAATATGATTCTTGTAACCAAGGAATAATGTTCTAAACTGACTAAATAAAATGTAAAAAAAGAAAGGAAGCAGTTGAACTAATAAATAAAGCTAAAACTAATTTTATGGAAAAAAAAACATTAAAATAGATATTCTATTGGTTAATTTAATTTTAAAAAAGAAAATCAAATTGTCAATATCAAAATAAAAAGTATGAATTCATCACAAATGAGGGGAAAATTAAAAAAATTATTAGAATTTAATTAAATTGCTCAATTCTATGCTAATATATTTGAGAATCTCAGTGAAATGGATAAATATTTACAAAAATGTAAAATGCCCATATTAAAGGAAATAGAATATGCAATTCCATCTTAGAAAAAGGAATTAAACAATCTATCAATGAACCCACCAAGAAAAAATCCTGAAAACCAAATGGATTCACAAGTGAATTGTAGTCACAGGACAATTCTTCTTAGCACTATATAAAATCTATAAAAAAATTGGCAAAGAAATCCTACCAAATTCCTCTTGTGACACAAATATGGTATTAATACCTAAATCAAGAAGAGCAAAAACGAAAGAAAACTATTGAAAAATATCCTAATGGATATTGATGCAAATATTTTAAATAAAATAGTAGCAAGGAGAATATAATAATATATCATAAAGAAAAGATCATTTATTATGACTAAGTAGATTTCATGCCAGGAATGCAGGGATATTTCAATAATCAGAAAATTATCATTATAATTAGCCATATCAATAATAAAACCAACAGAAACCATATGATTTCTTCAATAGATACAGAAAAAGCATTTGACAAAATATAATATCCATTTCAATTTAAAAAACTAGAGAGTTAGGAATAAATGGAACTTTTCTTAAAAAGATAAATAGTATCTATCTAAAAACATCAGCAAGTATTATCTGTAGTTGTGAAAAGCTGAAATCCTTCCCAATAAGATCAGGAGTGAAGCAAGGATGCCCATTATCACCACTATTAATCAATTTTATACTAGAAGTGCTAGCTATAGCAATAATAGAATAAAAAGAAAATGAAGGAATTAAAATAAGCAGTGAAGAAACAAAAGTATCACTCTTTGCAAATGATATGATGGTATACTTAGAGAATCCTAGAAAATCAACTAAAATAATGAAATAATGAATAGCTTTAAGAAAATTGCAGGATATAAAATAAACCCACATACATCATCAGCAATTTTAGATATTTCCAATAAAGCCCAACAGCAAAAGATAGAAAAAGAAATGCCATCTAAATTAACCATAGATAATATAAAACTCTTGGGGGTCTACCTGCTAAAATCAACCAAGGAACTACATGAATTTAATTATAAAACATATTTTAAATTAAGTCAGATATAAACAATTGGGAAAATATTAATTGCCCATATCTATCCATGGCTAGGAAATATAAATAAAAATGACAATTTAACCTAATTTAATTAGCCAGTGCCATGCCAATCAAACTGTCTAAAAAGTATTTTTATAGACTTAGAAAAATAATAACATTCATCTGGAAGAACAAAAGATCAAGAAAATCATGGAAATCAATTAAAAAAATGTGAAGGAAGGTGGCTTAGAAGTATCAGATCTCAAACTGTATTATAAAGTAGTAATTATCAAAATATGCTAATACTAAGATTAGATACATAAAACCCAATAATAAATGACCACAGCAATTTAGTATTTGATAAATCCAAGGATCCAACTTTTGGGACAAGAACTTATTGCTCAAAAAACTATTAAGAAAATTGGAAAATGGTATGGCAGGGATTAGGAAGAGATCAACATCACATGCCATATTCCAAGATAAACACCACATGGGTACATGACCTAAACATAAAAGGTAATACTATAAACAAATTAGAGAAGCATACCTTTCTACCTTTCATATCTTTGGATAAGGGAAAAAATTTGGGACAAAAAAAGATAGAAGGCATTAGAAAATATAAAATGGATAATTTTGATTATATTAAATAGGTTTTGTACAAACAAAAGAAATGCAACCATGATTAGAAGAAAAGCAGAAAGCTAGGGAAATTTTTTTGCAAAAAATATCGCTGATAAAGGACTAATTCATCATATATGTAAAGTCAAATTTAGAAAAATAATCCATTCTCCAATTAATAAGTAGTCAAAGGATATGAACAGACAATTTTCAAAGAAAGAGATGAAAGCTATCTATAGTCAAAAGTAAAAATACTCTAATTCACTCTTGATTAGAGAAATGCAAATTAAAACAACTCTGAGGTACCACCTCAGACCTATTAGATTGGCTAATTTGAGAGAAAAGGAAAATGATACATGTTAGAAAGGATAAAGGAAAATTGGGACACATACACTCTTGGTGGGATTGTGATATAAGCTAAGCATTCTGAAGCACAATTTGGAACTATGCCCAAAGAGCTCTAAAACTATGCATACTCTTTGAACCAATCAGGAAAAGGAAAAGGGATATGTTTGTACAAAAATATTTATTTCACCTATTTTTGTAGTTACAAAGAATTGAAAAATAAGGAGCTACCTATCAATTGGGTAATGGCTAAACAAGTTGTGGTATATCATAGTTGTGAAATACTATTATGCTATAAGAAATGACAAACAGAATGATTTAAGAAAAATATGGCAAGACTTACATGAACTGATGCAAAGTGAAGTGAGAAGAACCAGAAGAACATTTTACACAGGAACAGCAATGTTCATCAATAAACTATGAACAAGCTAGTTATGCCCAGCAATGAAGTGATCTAAGACAATTCCATAGACTCATGATTGAAAAATGCCATCTACCCTTCAAAAAAGAACTAATGGAATCTGAATGCAAACTGAAACATACTATATTTCATTTTCTTCTTTTTTATATTTGAGATAACTTCCATAAGATTACTGTTGTATAGAACAATGTTTTATATGATTACACATGTAAAATCAATATTAGATTTCTTCTTGTTTCAGTGAGCAGGGAGGGTTGGGTGGGGAAGGTAAGAAGAAGGGACAGAACTTGAAACTTAAAATTTTTTAAATGAATGTTAGAAATAATTTTATATGTAATAGGGGGGGAAATATTATTTTAAAAATAACTCCTGAAATCGAATTCTGGAGTAGAAGAGTTAACAAAAAGTCAGAGTGAGACATTCTTCTAGCACAAGAAAACATAGGAGGGTGGAAAGAGGGATATATAACACAGCTAGAGGAGAGTGACTGAGAGAGCCAAGATTCCATGTGAATGAAATAACAGTGGAGGGACTAAATGGTAATGACAGAAGCAATAGCAGCTTCAGGAGTTCTTAAGATAGAGAGGGGAATTGGCAACTGGTGAAAAGGAGATTGAAGGGTATTCTTGTGCTAACACTGAGCACAAGTGTGGTTTGGCAAGTCCATTGCCAATACTCACTTCTGGGTCATATTTCAAGGCAAAGAGATCACTTTTGAGTCAAAGGGGAGTGAGAACACCAAGGAACAACTGATTGGCAACTCCATTCCAAAAGCTACTTCTGCCCTCAAGAGATCAGGACCCTAGGGAACTATGTTGTTTCTAGTTACAAGGGAGGAGCAGCCCTGAGGATAAGAATCTATTGCAATTCCAAGGGACCAGGGACTCTTCAGGTTAAGGACCAGAGCTTAGACCAAGAAAGCAAACATCTCCCCAGATCAGGAATGGGGGAGTGTTGGGTCACCACATGAAAAAGATCTCAAAATGAAAACTTCCAGGAATATTATAGCCAAATTCCAGAGCTTCCAGTTCAACGAGAAAATACTTTAAGTATCCAGAAAGCAACAATTCAAATACTGTGAGCCACAGTCAGGATTAGACAAGATGTAGTATTTACCACATTAAAGAAGCAGATAGCTTAGAATGTGATATTCTGGAAGGCAAAAGAGGTGGGATTAAAACCAAGAATAACCTATCTCTGCAAAACTGAGTATAATCCTTCAATTGAAAAATAGATATTTAAAGAAATAGAGGTCTTTCAAACACTTCTACTAAAAAGACATGAGCCAAATAGAAAATTTAGCATTCAAATACAAGAACCAAGAGAAACATAAAAAGGTAAACATGAAAGATAAGAGAAGTCATAGATGCCTTGATAAGTTTAACCTCTTTTTCTTCCTACTTGGGAAAATACTTATAACTCCTAAGATCTCAATAATTATTAGAGAAATTAATAAGTATTCTACATAGAAGATGTTAAGTGAGTTGGTTATGTTGGGATGACATAAAAAACAGGTAGACAAGAAATAGAGATGATCTTGAAAAAGGGGAAAGGGAGAAGTAGAATACTGAAAATTAATTCACATAAAAGAAGCATATAAGGGAGCACTTTTATAGTAGAGGAGAAAGTGATGAGCAGAGTCAACACTTGAACCTCACTCAAATTAATTCAAAGAAGGAAATATATAAGTATTTATGTATTTATATATATGTGTGTGTGTGTGTGTGTGTATGATTGATATTGATGATTCTATCAATTGGTGATAGAAATCTATCTTAACCTATAAGGAAATATAAGGGGAAGGGAATAAGATAGAGGGGGTTGTTGGCAAAGGGTAGGGCAAAAAAAGAAGTCAGTGGTCAAAAGCAAAAGAAATTTTAAAGGATAGATATGATAAAAAAAAAAGAGAGAGATAATAATAAACAGAAGAAAAGAGGATGGAGGGGGAAAACATAGTAATAATAACTCATCTATAAAATGGAAGAGGATATCAAAATGAATTAGAAACCAGAATCCAAGAATATACTGTTTAATAGAAACACATTTGAAACAAAGAGATATACACAGACTTAAAAAAAGAGGCTTGAGTAGAATCTATTATGCTTCAGCTAAAAATAAAAAAGGAAGGGTAATAATAATGATCTCAGACAATGATCAAGCAAAAATAGACCTAAGTAAAAAGAATAAGTGGAGAAACTATATCTTGCTAAAAGGAACCATAGACAATAAAGTAATGCCAACACTAAAAATAAACGCACCAAATGGCCTAGCATACAAACTCTTAAAGAATAAGTTAAATTACTTATACGAAAAAATAGCAAAAACTATTCTATTCTATTCTTTTAACTTTCTTCTGTCATAGGTAGTATAAATCTAACCATAAAATAAGAAAGAATTGAAGGAGATGAATAGTATAAAATTTTGATATAATTTAAAAGTAAATGAGAATAGAAAGGAACATGCCTTTTTTCTTAGCTGTACATGGCACCTTCACAAAAATTGATCATGTATAAGAGCATAAAAACTTCACAATCAAATGCAGAAAGGCAGAATATTAAATGCATTCTTTTCAGACCATAATATGACAAAAATTACAGTTAATAAAGGGGCATAGAAGCAGAAATTAAAAACTAATTAAAAAACTAACTCCAAATAATGAATGAGTTAAAAAAACAAATCATAGAAAAAATAAATAATTTCATTAAAGAAAATGACAACAGTGAGACAACATTCTAAAACTTGTGGGATGAGGCAAAGACAATACTAAGGGGGAAATTTCTATCTCTAAATCCATACATCAATAAAAAAGAGAAAGAGTAGATCACTAAAGTCCTAGAAAAAGAACAAATTCCAACCTCCCAATTAAACACCAAAATGGAATTTCTGAAAAATCAAAGGAATTTGGAAGTAAAAATCCATTGAACTAACAAGTAAAACTAGGAACTAATTTTATGGGGGAAAAACAATAAAATAAACTATTTGTTAACTTGATTTTTAAAAAAAGAAAGAAGAAAACCAAATTACTCATTTCAAAAATTTTAAAAATGAATGGACCACCAAGGAAGATGAAATTAAAGAAATCATTAGGAGATTTTTGCCCAAATAAATGCTAGTTTTACTGACAATACAAGTGAAATCAATGGATATTTAAAGAAATGTAAACAAAAGAGGAAATTCATGTTTAAATAACCTCATCTTAGAAAAAGAAATTGAACATACCAACAATGAGCTCTCAAAGGAAATAAAACCTCAGGATTCACAAGTGAACTCTCTATATAAATATAGATATAAATAAATTATATATATAAACTATTTGAAAAAAACTATTTGTGTCCTTTTATGATGTAAATATAGTAAAGATATCTAAACCAGGGAAAGAAACCACAAAGAAATATAACTATAGACCAATTTCCTTAAAAAATATCAATGTAAAAATTTTACACAAAGTACTAGCAAAGAGGTTACAGCAAATTATCACATGGATCATTCACTCTGGCCACGTAGTATTTATGCAGAGGAATGCAGAGCTGGTTCAATAATTAGGAAAATTCTCAATATAATTAATCATATCAATAATAATAATCATCATATTATTATATCAATAGATGCAGGATAAAATACAGTACCCATATGAATTTTAAAAAAATAGAAAGGATAGGAATCAATGGAGCCTTACCTAAAATAATATGTAGTATCTACCTAAAACCAAAAGTAAGCATTATCTATAATAAGGCTAAATTTGAAGACTTTCCAATAAGATCTGGAGTGAGGATGCCCATTATCATCACTATTATTCAGTATTAGAAATGCTACCTATAGCAATAAGACAAGGAAAAAAATGAAGAATTAAAAACAGGCAGTGAAGAAACAAACCATCACTCTTTGCAGATGATATGATGGTATACTTATAGAATACTAAAGAACTAAATAAAAAATTAGTTGAAATAATTAAAAACTTTAACAAAGCTGCAAGGTATAAAATAAAACTGTATAAACCATCAGTATTTTCATAAATTATCAACAAAACTGAGTAGAAAGAGATAAAAAGAAATTTTATTTAAAACAACTTAAAATAATATAAAATACTTGGGAGTCTACTTGCCAAAACAAACTTAGAGATTATACAAACACAGTTACAAAATGCTTTTCACACAATTAAAGACAAATCTAAACAAGTGGAGAAATAGTAACTGCCCATGGGTAGGCCAAATCAATATAATGAAAATAATAATTCTATCTAAGTTAATATACTTATTCAGTTCTATACAAATCAAACTACCAAAGAATTATTTTGTAGAGCTAGGAAAATTATTAACAAAGTTCATCTGGAAAAACAAAAGGTCAAGAATGTCAAGGTAATCAAAGAAAAAAGAATATAAAGGAAGGCAGCCTAATAATTCCAGATTTCAAACAATATTTCAAAATGGTAATCATCAAAAATATCTGATACTATCTTAAAAAAGAGTGGTGGATCAGTTGACTATATAAGTACAAAATACTTAGTAGCAAAAGACCTTAGTAATTTAGTATCTGACAAACCCAAAGATCCAAATTTTAAGAGTAAGAACTGAACATTTGACAAAAAATTCTGGGAAAACTGGAAATCAGTTTGCCAGAAACTAGGCTTTGACCAATATTTTATATTGTGTACCAAAATAAGGTAAAAATGGATAATTGATTTAAACATAAATTGCAATACAATAAGTAAATTAATGTAGAATGGGAAAATGTACCTGTCAGATATTTGGATAATGGAAGAGTTTGGGCCCCTCAAAAAGACAGAAGGAACTGTGAGAAGTAAAATAGATCATTTTGAATATATGAAATTAAAAGCCCTTTGCACAAACAAAACAAACGAAGCCAAAATTATGAGGGAAAAAGAAAACTGGGGGAATTTTTGCAGCATATTTCTCTCTGATAAAGCCTTCATTTCTCAAATATATAGGGAATTGGGTCAAATTCATTCCCTAACAGACATGGTCAAAGGCTATGAATAGGCAGGTTTCAGAAGAAGAAATCAAAGCTATCAGTAGTCACATAAAAAACCACTCTGAATCATTAAAGATGAAAGAAATGCCAATTAAAACAACTGAGATATCACCTTAAGCCTATCAGATTGGCTACCATGGCAGAAGAGAAATAGCAAATGCTGGAGAGAATGTGGAAAAATTGGGGCACTAAAGCATTGTTAGTGAAGTTGTGACTAATGGAACCATTCTAAAGTACAATTTGGTACAGCCCTCAAAAGGCTATAAAACTGTACATATTAGTAGGTCTTTATCCAAAAGAGATCAAGAAAAGGGAAAAGGACTTATTAGTAGAAAAATATTTATCGCAGCTTTTTTTTGTGGAAGCAAAGAACTGGAAATTGAGAGGATGCCCATTAATTGGTGAATGACTAAACAAGTTCTGATATGTAATTTTGCTGCAAGAAATGAGCAAGATAATTTCAGGAAAAAAAAAACTGGGAAGGCTTTTACAAACTGATGCAAAGAGAGGTGAGCAAAACCAGGAAAACACTCTATATAATAAGATGACAATGATCAGCTGTGAAAGATTAGGTACTCTGATACAATGATCCATGCAATTCCAAAAGACCCATGAAGAAAAATGCTATCCTCCTTCAGAGAGAGAACTGATAACTTAGGAATGAAGAATGAAACATACTTTTAAAGAATTTCTTTATTGTTTTGTTTGTATTTTCTTTTGTAACATGTCTAATATGGAAATATGTTTTCATGACCTCATATGAATAGTCAAAATCAAATTTCTTGCCTTCCCAGGAGGGGAAAGGAAAGAGAGAGATTTGCAAACTGAAGATTTTTTAAAATACTTGTTAAACTTTGGTAATTGGAATTGGAATGTAATTGGAAAATATCTAATGAAATAAAAATCATTTAAAAAATCATTCATTTTGTACCAAATTTATCTTTTAATTATAGTTATAAAAGTAGTTTTGTTTTTCTTGTATTACTTTCTACATTATAGTATTTAATCATTTTTATTTATGTTCTTCTGGGAGACCTATAATATTTATGTTATTTTTGTGTTTTCTGTCTTCAAAATAAATGACTTTGATATGTACTGAACTCATTTGTCCTTTTTGTTGTTGCCTTTTGCTTCTGTTCTTGAAGATTTCCTCCACCTCATTATCTTTATATTCTAATACTGTTCATCTCTCTTTTGTTCCTTTGGAGAAGCATTCCACTGCAGATTTGGTCATTTTCTAATCTACTAATTGATTTTTTAAAATATCTACATAGATATAAATTTTAATATACATTCATTCCTAATTTCTTCTTGTAGGAATTTTATTTTTCTTTTGAGTCATACTAGAATTTCTTATTGTTCTATGCTTTCTTGGGATTATACATTGATTCACTTTTTCTCATAACATCTGTTAAGAGAGTTCTGTAATTAATTACTTTAAGAATGTAAAACTCATCCTTCCTTCCAGTTTTAGGATCCTCTTTTCTGACATCTGTTTGTGCTCTGGGTTATTGTTGCATTTTCAGTATTTTTTCTTATATTTCCTCAGCACTTATTTATGACTCCTCCCCATTTGCTAGTGGGTATACCACCACATCTAGGGTATCTAGGTAGCATAGTGGAGAGTTTCGGGTTTGAAGTCAGGAAGATTCAACTTCCTTAGTTCAATTCTGACCTCAGATATTTGAGCAAATCATTTAACTCTGTTTGCCTCAGTTTTTTCATTGGTAAAATGACCTGGAAAATGAAATCGCAAACCACTCCAGTATCTTTGTCTAGAAAACCCCAAATGGGGCCATGAAGAGTCATGATGACAAAACAAGTGAACATCACCAGATCTGGTCTACAAAGTTGCCTCAGCCTGTATTCACACTAAGGAATTTAGCTTTCACTGGCCTTCCTCACTGCCCTAACTAGCCTCTGAAGGGACAGATCCCATTTGCCTTTTTGACCTCCTTTCAGAATCACCAAAGTCCTCATTCTGGGACTATCCCAATCTCTCCCATGGTTCTCATCCTTTTCTTCTCTGGCTGAGATAAACCAGTATTTAATGCTTTTTGCAGCATAAGGAAAAGTGAGGAGGGCAGAATCTCTGCAGTGTTCAGAATCCCCAAGCTAGGTTCTGTCCCAAAGAGAAGGCAACATGATTCCCTTCACCTCCCCTTCCTGTGGTTAGACAGAATCAATATCTGCCTTTTGAGGTAAGAGGGGAATAGACAAGAAGTAAGTTATGCCAGCAAATTCTCTGAAAGAGGAGAGAATCCCAATATGGGCTCCAGGCATCAGACCAAGAATCTATTTGTGTTTCCTTGCCAGAAGTGTGAAGGCTAGTGGAAAAGGAATGTTGATCTGGGAAGGAACTGAGCTATCAAGAAATTGAAACTTTTATTCTTTCATCTCGTCAGGATTCCCTTGGCACCTAACTTCCAATAAATAACTCGAGGGTTGGAAAGAATTGGACTTTCAATGAAAAATTGTGAATATTATCTGATATGGGTGGTGGAAGACCAAGGCTCTTTTGTCATTGCTCCTCAGGGCTTGGAGCATTTCTCCTGATGGTGAGCCTGGGTTCTCAGCCAAAAAGGGGGAGAGACTTCCAGCATGGTACACTTCTATCCTGAATGTCTTTTGTCTAAGGACCAGGCTCAGGCCATCTCAGCTTGAGACAAATGTTTCACAGCTGCATGATGATTGATTGAGGTTTGGGTGTATGTCTTGTGGTCATGAAGCAAAGCAAAGCTAATTAGCCAACTACCTCATTAGCACCATCAACATATCAACCCAAAGCAGCGTCGAACTTTTCTGACTGAAAAAAGAATGCATTTTCGCAGATACTGTCCTTCTCTCACTCTTGGAGATTTTCAGGTTGTGCAATCACAAAAGCAAAGCAGAGACAACTTTTGTGTAATTTAAACCTATTCCATTTGGATGTTTATTTGATCAACATAAAATAATGGGCTTTTTTCTTTTTATCTCTTGCAAAATTATGGAGAAGCAGCCTAAAAGAAGCAACTAGAGTAAGATTCCATGTAACTAATTGTAGAGCCTGGAATCTACAGATAGATAGGAGTACATTACATGTAATGATACAGAACTGACTCACTTATTGATTATTCTAGAAAACAAAAGGCATCCTCCTTCACTCCTCCCATCTCTAATCAGATGCTAAGACCTCTTGCTCTGCCTCTACAGTGTCTCTCATAAGCATATTGCCTTTTCCACTTAAATGGCCACCACCCTGGTTCAATCTCTCATGGAGTCTCACCTGGGCAATTGGACTATGTGGCTTATTGGCTTCCCCTGCCCATGTCATCCCAGCCCTGCCACTAATAGAGCTTTCCTAATTCTGCCAAAGTGATCTTCCCGGTGCACAGAGTTGACCATGTCAATCCCTTTCTACTGCCAAAAGTATAAAGCACAATCCCCTTCTAACCTCAAGACCCCAACAACCTGTTTCTCTTTGCTTTTCCATGCAATTAATTTACTCCACTTTCACAGTCAACTTTACGGCCAAAATACACTGCCAGCTATTTCTAAATCTTGTCCTTTACTCTTCTACCTACTCTCCCTGGCATGAGCCTTTCACCATACCTGCAATGTGTCCCCTCCACATTTTTACCTGCAGAAACCCTTCCCTTCTTTCAAGGCATTGGGTAGGTGATATCTCTTCCATAAAGCCTTTCTCAGTTCTATTTCCTTATCCTCCACTTCCCCCGTGGCCCCAACTGAAAGTGATCATTAATACCTTCATTATTCTGTATTTTACTTATTTTTGGACACATTTTTTCTATCATCCATCCCAATAGGCTACAGACTACTCTAGGGAAGATGTGGTTTTTCATCTATTTTTTTCCTCTATGCTTTTAACACAGTGATATTCACAAAGTAAATCTTTGGTAAACATATAGAACTGAGCAAGACCTATGTGAATAAATGAAATCCATAGGTAATTCCAAGCCTGTGTGATTTTATTCTTCTCCAAAGAATTTACAAGACTTAACTAAGAATTCTTTTCCCCCTTTTTTCTTTTCAATCATTTGTGATTAAAAGGACAAAAGGAAAACAAAAACAATGGATCCATGAAGAGTCATCTGAATTTTTGATCTTAGCACCCTTACCAAACCACCTTTAGAAAAGAAATCTTTTTTTTTAACCAGAACCAGTTTTCTCATTAATGGGGGAAAGGGGGGAAGAAGGGGGCAATTTAACAAATTGTGATTCATGAATGTAATGGAATATCACTTCACCATAATAAATGATGACTATGAAGAATACAGAGAAGCATGGATATAGAGGGGAATGGAAAGACATACAAACTGAGAAGAACCAGAAAACAAGATATATAATGACTATCATCATGTAAATGGAAAGCATAGTGGCAATGAACAAAACTGAATGATGTATAATTTTAATGCCTAAACTTGTTCAAGAGAGGGATGAGAAAATATACCTTCTCATCAACTTTTCATCCATTTACTTTTCACAGGAGGAGCCCTTTGAATGTAAAACATTGCCTATACTGTTGAAATTAGTTGACATACTGGTTGGTTTTGCTCAAATGTCTTTTTCTCTCTTAAAAAATTCTTTGCTAGTTCTTTTTGTAAGGATAGGACTGAAAGGAAGTAGAAATGAAGACAATACAAAAACAAATAACAACTAAAAGAAATAAAAGATAAAATTTAAAAGCAATCACAGCTAAAAGAAAAAGGTTATTTTATTTTATATCATTCATTTCAGAAACATTTAGTAAGTTGCTACTATATGTAGAGCCATGTCTGTGCCGGTCACTAGAAGAAACAAGATTTCAGTAAGACATCATACTTTCCCTCATGGAGCTATAGTCTAGGAGAAAAATAAGACATCAATGGAAATAAATTATAATATTCAATAAAAGACTATAACTGTGCTGGTGAGCTATAAAATAATATGAGGTCTGAAAGGGAAGGTTATCATCAACCATTACAAGACAGATGATATAGTATAATAGTTCGAGATTCACACTTGAAACCAGAAAAGACCTGGATGTGAAATCTACCTCTGACACTTACTGACTGTGTGACTGGGATAGTCGCTTATTTTCTAATGTCTTAGGTCAATATCAAAGACTTTAAATTACCAACCTATAGAAAGAGTTAACATAATTATAAAATAATTTAAGACTTCTATTGGTATTTTTAATCTAAAAATAAAGTTTACAAATATTTATTTTGCAGATCAACAAGTATATCCTTAATTAGTTCATATGTTAGATGGTCACATTATTTTTATTACTTTTTTTTAAATTACATGTAAAAACAATTTTTGACAATTGTTTTCTGATTTTACAATTCAGATTCTCTCCCTCCTTCCTCATTCCCTCCCAAAGTGGAAAATCATCTGATATGGGTTATACCAGTGCTTTCACACAATATGTATTTCCAAATTGCTCAAGCAGAAACAGAAGATGTATCAAGCATAAAATAAAAAAAAACTCATGAAAGAAAGAAATAAAGTGGAAGATGGCATGCTTTGATTTGCAATCAGACTCTGACAGTTCCTTCTGTGGCTGTGGATAGCATTTTTCATCATGAAACCCTCATGGATATCATGGAAACTTGATTTCTTGGTAATAGTTTGGTCCTTCATAGTTGATGATCATACAATATTTCTGTTACTGCATACATTGTTCTGTTTCTCCTCACTTCACCTGGCATCAGCTTATATAAGTCTTTCCAGTTTTTTTCTGAACCTATCCTGTTCATATATCTTATGGTGTAATAGTATGCCATTATAACCATATACTTGTTTAGCCATTCCCCAATTAATGGACACCCTCTTAGTTTCCAATTCTTTGCCATTACAAAAAGACCTACTAAAAATATTTTTTGTACAAGTAAGTCATTTCCCCTTACTTGTGATCTATTAGGGATAGAGACTCAGTAGTGGGATTGCTGGGTCAAAGGATATGCATAGGTTTTATGGCTCTTTAGGTGTGGTTTCATAATGTTCTCCAAAATGGTTGTATCAGTTCAGTTCCACCAACAGTGTATTAGTGTCCCAATTTCCCCACATCATCTCCAAAATTTATCATTTTCCTTTTTTCATTTTTCTAAGCAATAGTGATTTTCAGCATTTTTTTCATATGACAATAAACAATTTTAATTTCTTTCACTGAGAACTGAGAATTGGCTCAGTTGTCTATATATTTGAGAAGTGAGACTTTTGTCAGAAACATTTGATATAAAACCCCCCCCCCCAATTTGTTATTTCCATTCTAATCTTGGATGCATTGGTTTTGTTTGAACAAAACCTTTTTAGTTTAACGTAATAAAAATTTCCATTTCTTTTTTCATAATATTCTCTATGTCTTACTTGATGATAAATTCCTCTTGAATCTCATAATTCTGACAGGTGTACTTTTCTGTATTCTACTAATTTAATTAGGGTGTCATCCTTCATTTCTTGATCAAATACCCATTTTTACTTTATCACTGGTATATGGTATAAGATATCGGTCTTTGCCTAGTTTCTGCCTTACTGTTTTCCAGATTTCTCAGTAGTTTTTGTCAAATAATGAATTCTCCCAAAATCTTGGATCTTTGGGATTATTGAGCTCTAGGTTACTATGGTCATTAATGACTCTGTTTTGATTACCTAAACTATTCCAGTGATCCACTACTCTCTATTTCTTAGCCAGTACCAGATGTTTTGATGATTACTGCTTTCTAATGGAATTTGAGATCTGGTATAACTAGGCCTCATTCCTTCATTTTCCCCCATCAATTCCCTTGATATTCTTGACCTTATATCCTTCCAGATTAATTTTATTATTTTTTTCTATCTCTCTGAAGTAATTTTTAGGTAGTTTGATTGTTATGGCTCTTAACAGGTAAAATAAAATATAATTGATATGGGTTTATTTTGTATCCTACAGCTTTACTCAAGTTGTTAGTTATTTCTATTAGTTTTTTGGTTGATTCTCTGGGTTTCTCTATGCATCCCATCTTATCATCTGCAAAGAGAAATAACTTTGTTTCCTCATTACCTATTCTAATTCCTTAAATTTATTTTTATTCTTTTATTGCTATAACTAGCTTTTTTAGTACAGTGTTAAATAGTAATGGTGATAACGGACATCCCTGTTTCACTCTGATCTTAGGGGTTCCAGTTTGTCCCCAGTAGAGAAAATGCTTGCTGATGGATTTAGATAGGTGTCACTTATCCTTTTAAGGAAGGTTCCATTCATTCCAGTAGGGGTTGTATTTTGTCAAAAATGATTACTGCATCTATTGAGATAATCATATGGTTTCTGCTGATTTTGTTATTGATATGGTCAATTATGCTGATAATTTTCCTAATATTAAACCATACTTGCATTTCTGGTATAAAACCCACTTGGTCATCATTTGTGATCCTTGTGATATAACACTGTAATCTCCTTGCTAATATTTTGTTTAAAACTTTTGCATCAATATTCATTAGTGTGATTGATCTTCAGTTTTCTTTCTCTATTTTTGTTCTCCCTGGTTTAGGTATCAGCACCATATTTGTGTCCTAAAGGAAATTTGGAAGGATTCCTTCTTTCCCTATTTTCCAGGTAGTTTACGGAGTTATTGGAGTTCATCGTTCCTTGCATAAAATTCATTTGTGAATGCATCTGGCTCTGCAACCTTTTACTTAAGCAATTCTTTGGTGGTTTGTTCAACTTTTGTTCCTGGGCTGAGATTATTTAATATTCTAATTTCTCTTTTGCTGATCTGGGTAGTTTATATTTTTATAAATATTTATTTCATTAGATTGTCAGACTTATTGGCATATAGTTGAACAAAATAACTTTCTTAATTGCTTTTATTTCTTCTTCATTGGTTGTGATTTTGCCTTTTTAAATTTTTGAAACTGGTAATTTGGTTTTTTTTAATTAAGTTAACCAGTGGTTTATCTGTTTCATTTTTTTCATAAAACCAGTCTTATTTTATTTATTAGTTCAATGGTTTTCCTACTTTCAATTTTACTGTCTCACCTTTGATTTTCAGAATTCCTAATTTGGTCTTTAATTGGTGATTTTTATTTAATTCTTTTTCTAGTTATTTTTAGTTGCATGCCCAATTCATCAATCTGCTCTCTATTTTTATTGATATAAGCATTTAGAGATATAATCCCCCCCCCAGTATCACTTTGGTTGTATCTCATAAATATCTCATAAATTTGGGTATGTTGTCTCCTCATTGTCATTTTCTTTAATGAAATTGTGGATTGTTTTTATGATTTGTTCTTTGAGCCATTGATTCTTTAGGATGATTATTTTGTTTCTAATTAATTTTTAGTCTTTCTGCTGTCCTTTGTTGAATATATTTGTATTACACTGTAGTCTGAAAAGTATTCATTTAATATCTCTGCTTTACTACTTATTCTTGTGAGGTTTTTATGTTCTGTTACATGATGAATTTTTGTGAAAGTTGGCATGTAGTGCTGAGAAGATCTACCCCTCTATATTTCCATTCAGTTTTCTCCAGAGGTCTCTCATATCACACTTTTCTAAAGTTCTAATTTTCTCTTTAGCTTATTTATCATTTATTTTTTTGGTTGGATATATATACTTCTGAGACATGAAAGTTAAGATTCTCCCACTAGTAACATTTTGCTGTCTATTTCATCCTGTACTGTGTGCAACTTCCCCTTTAGAAATTTGGACGATATTCTACTTGGTGCATATGTTTAGCATTGATATTGTTTCACTTTCTGTGGTGCCTTTTATTAAGATATGATTGCCTCCCTTATCTCTTTTGAGCAGAACAATCTTTACTTTTTATTTGTTTAAGATTATGTTTGCTATCCCTGATATTTTTTTTTACTTTAGCTGAGGCATAATAGTCTCTTACTTTTGCTCTGTATGTGTGTGTCAAAAATAATTTTAAGTTAAGAAGAAGAGAAATTTTACTGTGATTATATTAAAATATAACTATTTGAATATAGAACAGGAAACAGTGCAGAATGCCAACAAATGTTAGCAATGACTCATCAATGTCGCGATCCTACTAATTTCATTAGATGCCTTGATGACTTGCTCAATTGTGTAGAATTGGAGAGCATTACTTGGGTCTGATCACTAACATACTATAACATATAGTGTGTGTTATTTCTTCCTGGTAAAACACTCTATTGTAGAAATTAAGGACTCAGGGGAGCAACTAAGTGACTCATTAGATAGAGATTAGACCTAGAGATGGGAGGTCCTGGTCTGGCCTTCCCAGCTATGTGACCCTGAGCCAGTCACTTAACCCCCATTGCTTAGCCCTTACCACTCTTCTACCTTGGAACTAATATAAGTATTGACATAATCAGTATAAATACAGTATTGATTCTAAGACAGAAGGGTTGTATTTGAAAAACAGAAAGAAACTAAGGAAGATGTTCCTAAAGGACTATACTCTTTACAACAGGGTTTATTCTTGCCATTGGATCACAGAGTATTGCAGAGGGAAGTACAAGTTATAAGAAGTCTAGAAAGATGGGGAGGATGGAACATGTAATAAAGGGCTTTGAATATCAGAGCATTTTTATATTTTACATTAGAGGTGCTAAGAAGCCACTGAAGTTTATTGAATAAGGAAACTGACATAGTGATAGTGGTTTAGGAAGATCACTTTGACAGCTGAATGGATTATGGCCAATATTGGGAAGTGACCTGTGTCAGGAGGATCAACCAGTAGGCTATTCTAATAGTGCCGTTGTGTATCAGAGAAGAAAAACAGAATCTACGAGATGTTACACAGACAAAAATGACAAATTTTGGCAACATATGGGATGTGGGAAGTGAGAGAGAGTATGACAGGTGAATTTTCTCCCTTATACAGGCAACCTTCACAAAATAGTTTTTTGTATATATAACCTGTTACACAAAAGAAAAACAAAATCATACAAAGCAAAAAATTCCTGCTCTCAAGAAGCTTACATTTTAATGGGGGAATTTATATACATTAGGTACAAGATAGTCTCCATTTCACCTGAAAGAGGCATGATAGGAACCTATACCCATGTATAGAAACATATAAATTCCTTAAATAATCCTTCCAGGAAAGGAAGTAAATTGGAGGTTACCAATAAGGGAAATCCTTTCTCCTTTCAGTGAGTTTCTTTACCATCAAATCATAACACCTCCCTGACTTATAAGACTTCTCCGTGGCTTATATTTTCTTTGAAAATGTAAACATCTTTTTGAATAAGCAACCCCCTCATCCTATCCAAATAAATTACAGGCTTTGCTGTCCAAGTGGAAAATACTTTTCTTTCTCCAAGTAGTATATGATATTGAGAAGCTTCTCTCTGTCTGAATGTCTCTGTCCCTCTGTCTTTGTCTCTCTCTCTGGAACTCTTCATTTGGAGTTACTTCTAATGCAACTCTCCCAGTGAGAAGTGGAGGGAGACTTCACACAGTCATAGAAATTACCATCCCCTTCCTCCAAGAATGTCTTTTTTGTTTCATCCTGGTCTTTCCCAAAATTCAAGACCAAAAAAAAAATTGAGCTTAACTGATCTTGTATTCCATTTTGATATGCCATAGGAAGGACTGCCTCTTCCAACATCAGTTTGTCTGCCTAGATCTCACTTCAACAATTGCCATGTTTTATCTATGTCAAATTAGCAAAGTACCAATTGTCATGCCTACATTTTCATTCAGGAGGGGGCATCCTTTTAGAATCCTACAAAGAAAGCTCATGCTTTGTAGGCTCATTAAATTATTTGGGGGACCTTATCAGATTATCCTTTTAGCATATCTAAACATACATAGATACATTCAAATCAATTTAATGTGAAGGGGAGAGGAAAACAAAAATGACAGAGACAGAAAAAGCATTAATGATGTCCAGGAAAGACTTCCATTGGAAGTAATAAATGAGCTGAACCTTGAATTATGCTTGTTAAATCGCTAAAGGAAATGAAAGAAATCATACATTTTAAAATCACCCCATAACAATACCTAAAGTATGAAGTAAATGCATTTTATGAGGTAAACAATATGATAGGAAGAATTTAATGTCTATTCTTATTACAAATTACTTTAAAAAAATCTGAGTCTCAAAAATATCTCCTGTATATTGTATCTATAAGAAGAATAAAAAAGGTCATTAATACCCTAATAAAAAATAAGCTTATGATACTTAAGAATGAGATAATCAACAGAGAAGTCCTAATGTACAGTATAAATATAATCAACAAATTCCATTTTCATCAATTTATATATGGGAGATCTTACTATTTGAATAAACTTTTCTTGGACAATGATATTGATATGTTTGTTTGTATGTGTTTTATTTCTCATATAGAAAGTCAAGGATCAGGCATTGTGGGGATTTATATGGAGGGAGGGCAGGAGGGAGTGTTGATCTTCCATTTAAAAACAATTCCAAGGAATCTCTCAGGACTCTTAGCTCACATATCAGCAGTGTCTCACCCCTAGTACTAGATAACTTTCCTATGATGAGATGAGGACCTTTCTGTGTCCATTCCCTGACAGCTTTGAAAATTATTTAGCTTCTATAATGATGGATACTCTCTGACAAAAATGATGGATGAGCAGCGTCTGAGAAAGGACGACATGAAATTTGAAAAATGATACGATTGCTGGTGGACAGACATCTTTTTTTTTTTTTAGAAAAGTTGACACAAGTTTGAAATATGGCATGGGGACCCATTCTATCATTTTTCTCTCTCTAAAGAAATCAGTAGCTGTCTTTTATCAATATGCTCTTTGGGGAGGGAAGTTAATACTATCACCTCCCTTTCTTGTGTAAAAACTTTCACAAGATCAAAATGGATTCTTTTTCACTGTTTACAGAAATTATCTAAGACACATCTCAGGAGCTTAATTCCTTATAAGGTCCAGATGAAAACTCTCTTCATGGTTATAGCTAATTCTCAAATATCTGTAAACGTGTGTTACCAATAGGAGTGTTTAGCTGTTGAAGCTTGCTAGAAACCAGGTCCTGTAAGAACTGGAGAATGCTCAGATTGAGGAAGACTTAGAAGACAAAATAGCTTCCTTAAAGTTTCTAAAGGCTGTCGCATGACTTGCTCTGTGAAGCAAGAACAGAATGAGGACTAATGAGCAGAAGTCACAAGGCAGAAGATTTTGGCTCAGAATGAAGAACTTCCCAGCAAGGTGACTGTCCAAAAATAGAGAGAGATAGTGTCACCGATGGTTTGAAGTAGAAGTTTGAGGGGAGATTCAGATGTCTGGTAGAGCGTTGGTTTAAATGGCATCTAAAGTGCATCCAAATAGAATAACTCCTTGATTGCCAATTCAATTCTTTTTCATTTTATTTTCTAGATAACATTGGTATAATTTACCATTTTCAATCATTGTTTTCTGACATTTTGCAATCATCTTTCTCTCTATTCCATCCCTACCCCCTCCCCAAGATGGCAGGTAATATGATAGAGGTTGGATCTCATTCACATCTAAAGGAATAGTTTCTTTTGCCTTTTGCCAAATAGTTTGGGAGTCAGGATAGAGAGAGATGGAGAGAGTTATTGTAAATAGCTGGACCTACATTACATAGAGTCTCTGTTCATGGAGTCAGAAAGGTCAGACACTTGAGTTCAGAAACCTATTATGTGACCCTAGGCAAGTCACCTAATCTCTGTCTGCCTCAGTTTCCTCAGCTTTAAAATGAGGGTAATAATAGTATCTATCTTTCAGAGTTACTATAAGGATCACATGAGTTATCCATAATGTGCTTAGCACAGTACCTGCTACTTAATAAATACTTTTTTCCTACCCAACCCTCTTCCCATTCAACCAAAAAAAAAAAAAGGAAGGGAGATAAAAAAGAAAAAAGTTTGCCTCTTTTTCTATATACCAAGAATCACAGAGTTCCAAATATTTGTAGTTGGACTATGGTTGGAGGTCCTTGTCAGCATGAGAGATTGGAGTTCCTTTTTCCATTGCTGAAAACAACCCAAAATCCACAAGTTCTTTGGCCCTAAAGCTTCCTGGAGTTGTGGGAATTGTTGACTTTGAGTACTACAGCTTAACAAACCAGAGCTACTGACCTCAGTAGTCTGATCTGCAAGGAACACTTCCTAAACCAGAAAAATGATATGGACACACATTATCTGCTCTTTATTATCTGTGGTTCTACTTCTAGCATGGAACATGGTGGAGATGAGACACAGCGAAGGAGCAAAAGGGTCTCCAAAGTGAGGCCAATTAAAATGAGGTCACACTTTTAGAGGATGCTGATGCAATTAGTGCATGGGAAGGGGCGGGGGAAGCCCGAGCTCTCCCATTTATTTGCCTGGTGATTTTTCTGACTTGTGCTACTAAGGGTTTCCACGTGAAAGCTTCCAGGATTTATTTCTCGTCACATTTTACAAAGACAAAAAATAGTTCCCAGCATGAAAAGGCAAGGAATGCCAAGTTCCAGTCTAAAATGAAATTTTGTTCCTTGCTAAAAACTCTGAAAATGGCCATTTATATTGGAAACTGTAATTTACACTTCACTGTAGACATGACAGAGGAGGCCTGAAAGGAAGGTTCAAAAGGATAGTAGATGTAAAAGAAAAAAATTACATTTGCTCCCATTTCCCCCCTTTTTTTAAAGGTTACCCAAAGCCTTACATTTCTTTTGGGCCTTTTTTTATAAAACACTCAACTCAAAATATTTCTTCTAATGAAATAAGTGTATTTCAGCAGCTCAGATTTCCTAATTTTCCCAAACAAAAATAAATAAATAAATGATAACCAATACGACTCACTGGTCTGGAGCCTAGAGGATTATAGTGTTCTTTTTATATAGGATGGGGAGAGGCTGTTATATAATTCATTCGTCAATAAATACATGTTGAGTCATGCATGTGCATAGCACTTTGTTAAGTGCCCTGGAGGGTACAAGAAAAATAGAGACAGTGCATAGTGGTTAGGGTGTAGGAGGTAGAGACAACTGGAAGAGAGCTGGACTGGATGACCTTAAAGGTCCTTCCAAACATGATATCTCTGATTTCCAACTCAATTTTAAGCCAGCTCTCCCAACATCTATTACAATGTGCTTTTGGAATTCCATTTCATTGTTTAAATTGGGTATAAAAACTTAGATTTAATTAACATCGATCAAAGATTTACCATGTTCCTACCTCCCCCTCAAAAAGGTAAAATCCTCTAAACTTACAAAATAAAATTTGACATTTAAGAACTTTATGTAACCCTTCTAATACTCAGTTTCCTCATTTGTAAAATGAAGGGGTCATCCTGGAATCGAGCCACTGAATGATCTTTGGAGTTCCTCCTAGCTCTAAATCTATTATCCTATATGCTTGCCCTGAAAGAGTTCAAAGACTGGGAGATTATAAATCAATACCATACAACAGACTTTAATTAACAGTTGAATATGTGAGGGTGTCTGTGCTCAGCACTAGGAGGAGAGGCATAAAGGTCCCTGCCCTTAAGGAGCTGACGGTTGAGTAGGGAGATGTACAACATAGATAATTATAAATACAACAGATCTAACATGAAGTGCTAAAATTATAATCTTGGTAATCATTCCTGTGGGAACTTGGGAATGAGGAGACTTCCTATACCACTGCATTTTACTGCCTTCTTTGTGACGGAAAGTCTTAGAGAGTTACCAAGGGCTCTAAGGGATGAGTGACTTGCTCAAGTTCACACAACTAGTATGTGTCTAAGGGAGGACTTGACTTTTATTTTTTTACAAAGAGGCCAGGTCTCTATACATTCCACAGAGCTGCCTTTCATTATAATAGAGACATGATGCTAACGTGCAGGTCCCAAGAAGCCTCAATCACATATAGAAAATAGCCTTAAGTTTACTTTAAAAATTGAGGCCAAAGTTTAGGATTCCGTAAAAAGTATATATTAAGAGCTTACCGGCAGCTGAGCGGCACACTGGAGAAAGCACTAAGCCTGGAGTTAGTAGGATATGGGTTCAAATCTGACCTCTGAAACTCCTGGCTTGGTGACCCTGGGCAAGTCACTTACCGCTATTTTCTTAGCCCTTACCCTTCTGTCTTAGAGTTGTTACTAGGACAGAAAGTAAATGTTTAAAAAAGGAAAAAGAGAAGAAAAAGCTGACTACATGTAGGCACTGGGAATTCAAAGAAAGGCAAAAAGCAGTACCTGCCCTCAAATAGCTTACATTCTAAAGAAGGAAATAGCATGTAAAGAAAGTAGGAAATAATATGTAAATTATGTAAATAAGTAAATAGAGAGGAAATAATATGTAAATAAGTAAATAGAGAGGAAATAATATGTAAATAAGTAAATAGAGAGGAAATAATATGTAAATAAGTAAATAGAGAGGAAATAATATGTAAATAAGTAGGAACATAAAAATAGGTAGACTGATAAGACAGAAAGTCATTTGTACAAAGTGTATGAAGCAGGGAGATCAGGAAAGGCTTCTGATAGATGGTGGAATTTGAGCTAAGTCTTCATTGAGGTTAAGGAAGCTAAAAGGCAGGGCATTTCAGGAATGGAGGAGAACCAATGAAGCAACATAGAGAAGGGAGATGGAGGATAATGTTTGAAGAACAACAAGTAGACCAATGTAACTGGAGAGCCTATGGTAGGGAGTAATGTGTAAAAAGACTTCAAAGGTAGGAGCTTTAAAAGCCAATGAAGTGGCTTTGTGTTTGTTCTTGGAGGTAATAGGGAGCCACTGGAGTTCACCGGGTAGAAGGAGGGATAACATGGTTAGATCTAGCAGTATGCTTAAGCCAAATATTCAATGTGAGCATTTATACTTCAAAAATCAGAAAATGCTATGAATCAGAGCTTACTACATTGTTTTATTGATTGTCTATCCTGGTGGTACCAAATTTAAATAGAAAGGGGGCCACTAATCCATGGATAAAGATCCCTGCAGGCTACTTTATTGACTAAGTTTTAAAATGTAATGTTATCTATGTTTTATTGTATTTTTGTTTATTTCACTAAATATTTCCCAATTGCATTTTAATCTGGTTCAGGTCTTTCTCCAGAGTGTTGTGGAATTCATATGTTTGATACTGCTGCACCAGCCTTAAGAAAGTAATGGAGAAAATGTCAATATTGCAGATTAAACCTAAAAGTGTGTCAAGCATTGTTTTTGTGTGTGTATATGTCTTGTTGTTTTTTTGTTTGTTTTTTTTCCCCAAGGGCTGGTTGTTAAATATTTACCAAAATACCCCTGGCAGATGTACTCTATAAAAATCACTGTGTCAACTGAGTGGAGGATAGATTGCAATGGAGAGAGATGAAGCAAGGAGTCTAGTTAGAATCCTGTTGTAATAGTCCAGATGAGGCACAATGGGGGCCATAGCCAGGATGATTGTCTGTGAGAGTGGAAAGAATAGGATATATAAAAAATATATTATGAATATTGAAATGACAAGATTTGACCATGGACTAGATATGTGGATGAGACTGTAATAATTAAAATGGGTTTGACAAAGATAAGAATTTTTTAAAATGTGGTCGCCATTTATGATAATTAAATATTATGTCATGAGACTGTTAGTAGCTTTAGTAGCATTATTAGAGCAGAATAGTGCTAGTAAGAGAGGGAAGTGTAGGAAGGAGGTAGAAAATATTGTCTAGCTAAAAATACCCCAAGTCTGAGTCCAAGTGCCTCCAGACTGGGGCTGCGAATCCAAATGCAAATTTCACCAGCCCAGGAGTGTCTTTAACAATCAAAGACTGATACAGAAGAGGCTGAGTGGCAAAGGGCAGACTCTCAGGGAGGCAAGAGTCTCACCCAAGTAAGCATCCCTCTTCAGCCGAGTCTCCAACACAGAAAGCGAATCTTCACCAGAATCCAAAGTCCTAATCAGGGAGCCAAAATCTGAAGCTGCAAAAGAACCTAACCAGAGCTCATGCCCACGAGGCAAAAGACCACAAATAATAACTCCCAGAGGTTCCCCTTTGTACATAGTTTTGTCCACCCATCAGCTCTCCTCTTTACATCTCAGGATACAACCACAGTCTCCCAATTTGCCTAGCACTGCCCTGGAGTAGGGGGCAGTGCTTGTGGTCTTTTAGGGTATAAACTTCCTTTTCTAGTAAAAGGTTCTTACTATGTGTTAATGCCTAACTAAGTGTGAAAGGTGGGGCACTCCAGGTTCTTGATTGATTAAGTTAAAATAACCAAAAGGAGTTTCAATTCTTTTTCACAAGAAAAAATGAAAAATCCAAGATGACAGCCACCCAGTGAGTTTTGGTGACTGGAAGGGTAGTATCCTCAGGCAAGTTTGAAAAGGGGAAGGGTTTGAGGGAAAGGATAATGAGCTCTTTTTGTGGGACGTCTGTTGGAGAGTTCTAAGAGACCGTTTACTGTATATATGACTGTAGGTCAGGAGAGAAATGAGGGCTGGTTCTGTAGTTCTGAGAATCATCCGCATAAAGATTACAATTGAATGGGAGCTGATGAAATCAGCAAATGATATAATACATCATGAAAAAGAGGAGAAATCCGAGGACAGAGTCTGGGGGGACTCCCATGGTTAGTCGGCACAAAAGATCAAACCCAGTGATGTTTCCAACATGGAAATATTCATAATGGGCTTTTAAACTTCCAAGATCAGACTGACATTGAATTCCTCCCCTTGCCCCTCCCTCTCCCCCCAACATACGCCCCCCCCCAAAGCTGTAAACCATATGGGGTGAAATTTTTGACAATACTTTGTTTCTTTTTTTAATTGTTCTCCTCTGAAAGGCTGAACTACAACTGGCATTTGTTCCACCAAATCTCCCTGCACACACATGTATCCCTAATGATACATCTCTCAAATGGTGAAATCCGTTCTCCGGTGGTTGCTACCTGTCAGTGCTTGTACTCCCGAACCTTGAATATCAGTGACTCACTAATGTTTTATGATATTTTACCTCACTTTATGGTAGTCATTTATGACAAGACCAGAATGACATAAACTGCTATAAAGCAAAGCAGTGCAATCACACAAATGACCATAAATCAAAGGAGTCACAGGAAAAAAAAGGTCATAAAAGGAAAGAAAATTGAGGAAAACAACATTTGAGGAAAGATTCTGAATTGAGGAGGCAGCAGCCCCAAACTTGAGAGAGTAGCCTGGGTGAAGTGAGAACAAACTCAACATTTTTTATAGCCCTGCTTTCCGGGATTGCTTATATTCACAAGCATATTTACATACAAATATGTTACATGTTTTCATTGTTTCCAAGGGAAATAGGTTATCTCATTTCCCACTATACTATCTGGTACTTGGAGAAAACGTGATTTCTAATTCTACTGGCATATTCAGGGTCCACACAAGTGGGCTTCCAAGATCTATTAGAATTCATGAGAATGTGAAACTTCTTTGCAAATCAAGAACTCCTAATGTCAACTCTATTCTTACAGAGCCTGTAGAGCTGGGAGGGATTTCTTTATGTCTGTAGCTATTTTTCCTTTTTTTCAAGATGTATTGAGCGGGGGCACCAAGAGGTGTTTGGGGAGAGTCAATGGGTTTGTTTTGCCTAGATTTGTTCTGTTGAGCTAACTGAATGATGTCTGATGTTAAGAGAACAGGGTGTGATGGGTAGGAAGATGAACAAAGAGTACTAAAGAGTTTTGCTGAGTAGTCTTTGTTGAGCCTTTCAAAGAGCTGACAGCTGGGGACACTGAAAAGCCTCTAGAGGGAATTCTGGGACATCTATCCCCTAATTCTTTAAAGATCTGTTTTATCTTCAGGGGCATCCTCTTTCCCACTGGAAATTTTTCAGACTTCTTTGCCTGGGATTCAAGGTCCTCAACATTCTGTTGCCACCATGTCTTTCCCACCCCATCTCATATTCTTGTTGTCAGTGGTACAGCCAATCAGAGCCACTCTCTTCTCTTCCTCACCCCCCCCACCCCCACCCCAATAAGGCTTTTAATCATTATGTTCCCTGTGCTTAAATGCCTTCCTTCTTCCTCTTTGGCATTCTTTAAGGCTTAATTCAAATGCCACTTCCTTCCTGGAGCTTTCGTGATGCCCCCTATTGGTAACAACTTTTCCCCTTAATCCCCATTTAATACTTTGGTTTTCAAGTCTCTTAACTTATTAATGATGTATTTATCCTGTTCTGATGCCTCATTATAGTAGTTCTGGTCTCTTGAAAGCCATGTCAGTGAAGCAAAACTGTAGAGATTTAGAATGCAAACCTGGGGACTGATTGCCTGCATTTTGCTTCTGCAATGACCAGACAAGCTAAGGATCACTAAGGCTTATCACTGGGGGAACAGTAGAGTGATGAATTTTTCAACTAAAGCAACTCTCCAGGACCATCTATTAAATAAGGAATCATCATCATCAGTGGAGAGAGCACCTTTATGCAATAATAATACAGATTCTTAAGTCATGGAAGGATATATATATATATATATATATATATATATATATATATATTTGTGTCTGCCTCATCCTCCTACTACTTGACTGTAGCTTCTCTGAGGGCAAGGACTGAGTCTTGTCTAAACTTGACAAATCTTCCAGTGGCTCAGAAAGTGTTCTGCTCACAAATGGAACTTCATAAATATAAATTAAATGAATAAACCAATTAATTAAATGGACCAACAAGGAGAAAAAGAGGTAGTATTTATGTCACTATTTAAGGTCTGTGTTCATTTCACAACTATCTCATTTTATGCTCTTAGCATCCGTGGGAGGTGGGTTCTATTATTATTATCCCAAATGAAGAAACTGAGGTAGACAAAGGTTAAATGATTTGCAGAAGATTATACAGCTATTAAGAGTCCAGTCTAAAAGCTGGACTACCAAGAAATTTTTTTTATTGAATTAAAAAAATTATAATAAAGTTCATTTGTAAGAACAAAAAAATCAAGAATATCAAGGGAACTAATGAAAAAAAAATGTGAAGGATGGGGGCCTAGCAGTACTAGATCTTAAAATGTACTATAAAGCAGTGGTCATCAAAACAATATGGTACTGGCTAAGAGACAGAAGGGAGGATCAATGGAATAAACTAGGGATTAATGACCTCATCAAGATAGTGTATGATAAACCCAAAGATCTTCTGGGACAAGAATTCACTATTTGACAAAAACTGCTGGAAAAATTAGAAAACTATATGGAATAGATTGTCATTATATTATATTAGATATATTAGATCAATATCTCACACCCTATACCAAGGTAAATTCAGAAAGGGTAAATGACTTAAATATAAAGAAGGTAAATTAGGTGAACAGAGAATAGTATAACTATCAGATCTATAGGAAAGGAAAGAATTTAAAGCCAAGCAAAAGATAGAGAATATTTTAAAAGGTAAAATAAATAATTTCAATTACATTAAATTAAAAAGGTTTTGTGCAAACAAAATCAATGTAACCAAAATTAGAAGGTAAGCAACAAATTGAGAAAAAATTTTATAACAAAATTTTTATAACAAAAACCTCTGACACAGGTCTAACTTCTCAAATTTATAAGGAGCTAAACCAAAAAAATCAAGTCATTCCCCAATTGATAAATAGACAAGGTACATGAATAGGCAGTTTTCAGATAAAGAAATCAAAATTTTCAATAAGCACATGAAAAAGTCTCCTAAATCTCTTATAATTAGAGAAATGCAAATCAAAACAATTCTGAGTTGGGACATTAATGCAATGCTGGTGGAGTTGTGAATTGATATAACCATTCTGGAAGGCAATTTGGAAATATGCCCAAAGGGCACTAAAAGAATGCCTGCCCTTTGATCCAGCCATAGCACTGCTGGGTTTGTACCTCAAAGAGATAATAAGGTAAAATATGTTTACAAAAATACTCATAGCTGTGCTCTTTGTTTTGGAAAAAACCTGGAAAATGAGGGGGTGTCCCTCCATGAGGGAATGACTGTACAAATGGTGGTATATGTTGGTGATGGAATACTATTGTGCTCAAAGGAATAATTGATTCAGAGTGAAAGGAGCAAAACAAGGAGAACATTATACACAGAGACTGATTCACTGTGGCACAGTCGAACGTAATGGACTTCTCTACTAGCAGCAATGCAATGACCCAGGACAATTCCGAGGGACTCATTAGAAAGAACACTATCCACATCCAGAGAAAGAACTGTGGGGGGTAGAAATGCAAAATATATATATATATATATACGATTGATGGTTTGATGGGGAAATGATTGGGGACGTTGACTTTAAGAACATTCTATTGCAAATATTAATAATAAGGAAATAGGTCTTGAACCTATTTCCTGTAAAACCCTGGGGATTGCTCATTGGCTATGGGAGGGGGGAGGGAGCAGGGGAGGGAAAGAACATGAATCATGTAACCATGGAAAAATAGTCTAAATTAATTAAATAAATAAATGATTTTCATTTTTTAAAAAAATGTCTGAAGCTGGTTTTGAACCCACATGTTCCAGACTCCAGGTCTAGCATTCTATCCATTGTACTATGCTTCTGAATGATAATTAAAGCAAGGAAGTCATCCCAGTTCAGAGTTTAAAGCTGTAGGAATATAACTACATATTAGCTAAAAGGTGATAACCAGAATTTTTTAGACCAAAGACCAATGAAATGAACATCAGGAAATGTAGTCTGTACACTGTCACTAGCTGGCTTGTACCTGTGAGCAAATTACTTAATTCCTGTAGGACTCAGTTTTCTTCACTTTTAAAAATCCCTAATGTTCCTTGAGCACTAAAATTAAATGATGCTATGGAACAATAAGTGAGATGTAAAGATGTGATATAGAATGGCTGTCTCACATTTTTGAAGCAAAAGAAGTATTTGTGGGTGAATTCTACTGACTCAGTCTGTTCGTTTGTATTTCATGTTATACAACAGATGTATATCTAGAACATTAAATTTTTTTAAGTCAAATTAGATTTTAAACATATTACAGAAGTTTCCTTTATAAAAACAAACAAATAAATAAAGGATGGCTGAACCAAATGCTGCTTTTTAAAAGGTGAAATAACTATTTTGTTATAGGAATTATCACAACCAAAAATTTTTGTTTTATAAATTCAACATTTTTTAATATATTTTATTTGATCATTTCCAAGCATTATTCGTTAAAGACATAGATCATTTTCTTTTCCTCCCCCCCACCCCCCATAGCCGACGCGTAAGTCCACTGGGCATTAGATGTTTTCTTGATTTGAACCCATTGCTTTGTTGATAGTATTTGCATTAGAGTGTTCATTTAGAGTCTCTCCTCTGTCATGTCCCCTCAACCTCTGTATTCAGGCAGTTGCTTTTTCTCGGTGTTTCCACTCCCATAGTTTATCCTTTGCTTATGAATGGTGTTTTTTTCTCCTGGATCCCTGCAAGTTGTTCAGGGACATTACACCGCCACTAATGGAGAAGTCCATTACGTTCGATTATACCACAGTGTATTAGTCTCTGTGTACAATGTTCTCCTGGTTCTGCTCCTCTCGCTCTGCATCACTTCCTGGAGGTTGTTCCAGTCTCCTTGGAACTTCTCCACTTTATTATTCCTTTTAGCACAATAGTATTCCATCACCAACATATACCACAGTTTGTTCAGCCATTCCCCAATTGATGGGCATCCCCTCGTTTTCCAGTTTTGGGCCACCACAAAGAGCGCAGCTATGAATATTTTTGTACAAGTCTTTGTGTCCATTATCTCTTTGGGGTACAGACCCAGCAGTGCTATGGCTGGGTCAAAGGGTAGATATTCTTTTGTCGCCCTTTGGGCATAGTTCCAAATTTCCCTCCAGAATGGTTGGATCAGTTCACAGCTCCACCAGCAATGAATTAATGTCCCTGCTTTGCCACATCTCCTCCAGATAAATTCAACATTTTTATATGTTGTGTTTTTCCTAAAACAAAAACCACCTGGATTACAAAAGGCAAGGGTTGACATTTGAGATCACAGCCTTTGAATGATGTGAACCCAATTACAGAATTTCTCCTAAGAATCTCAGTGATGCCCACACATTGAACTTATTGAGTTAGTCAATGAGAGGTCTCTTAGCAGTTCATTCAGCATATAACTAGACATGTCTCCAGAATGTTTAATTAGAGAAAGTAAAAAGAATGCTGACTCTATACTAAGAAGATCTGGGTTCATATTCTAATTCTGGCATTTACTACACCCATAACATTGGGAAAATCACTTAATCTCTTTGTGCCTTAGTATTTTTATTTATAAAATGGACTGAATGACCTCTGAAGTCCCTTCCTGCTTGAGATCTATGAAAATTTGGGGACCAAACGAAAGTTTCATCAAAACTGTCCCCATTCTGTCATCTGCTGTTTAGTTCTGAATTTTCAGGGGAAGAGCCTTTAAGAAAGTGGATTGGGGATGGGGATGGGGATGGGGATGGGATTTAAATATTTAAATTCAACAAATCAGAGGACTTGGAAATCAACTCTTCTAGACAGAAGAGAAAAACTGAGGTCCAGAGAGAAGTGTTTTATCTAAGGTTACACAAACATGTAATAGAACATAGGTTCAGATACAGATCTTTGTATTCATTTAAAATTCCCCATTTTCCCTCAGTCTTTCTCTGTCTCTATCTCTGTTTTTGTCTTTTTGTCCTCCCACTCTGTCTCTGTCGGTTTCTCTTTGTCTCTGTCTCTACTCATTCTAATTTCCCTTTGGTTAGAAATGTCACTTACATTACTTTTATTACTTATTACTTATATTACTTTATACATTTCTGATTTTGTTTGAATTGTCTTTTATTCCCTCCGTAAGAGGAGCTGTGACCTCCATCTTCTAAAAGTGAACAGTATTCATCAACAACATCTACAAATAAGTCCAAGTTTGATTTTAGGAAGGCTGGATCAAGTCACGGAGAGTTCAATTTCATAAATACCTTTTAAGCCTTCTGGGATCCAATCTTAGGACCAAAAGAAAGAGGTGGTATCTTCCCTGAAAATTCTTGCACTAATAGAATGTCATTAACGATCACAAAATCACAGAATTTTAGAGTTGAGTCTTCAAATATTATCTCATGCCTATGATGATGGGTATAAAAAGCAATACCAAATTTCATTTTGGAATTTTCTTTTTTTAAAAATCTGTTGACAAACTGAAAGGAAAAAAATGATGCTTTAATAACGGAGATCTGCAACTCCAAAATGGCTCCTTTATATGAGCATTTAGATACTGCAAGGACAAGAATTAGAATAAGATCAGTGCATCGCAGTGCAGAGAGTCTAAGACAATCCTTAAATTGGCTTGTCTAGGTTGTTGGCACAGCATGTATAAAAACACACAACCATTCCAGAAGCCCATGTATATGCAAAGAATAATGTGCCCTCCTCTGTTGAGATACAGGTACCTGCATTTTTTACCCAAGGAGGCAGAGCAAACAGTGATTTGATTTGATTTTTTAAACCCTCTCCTTCTATCTTGAAATTAATACTGTGTATTGGTTTCAAGGCAGAAGAGTGAAAAAGAGATAGGTAATGAGGGTTAAATGATTTGCCCAGATTGACACAGTTAGAAAGTATCTGAAGTCAAATTTGAACCCAGGACCTCCTACCTCTAGGCCTGGCACTCCATCCATGGAGTCATCTAGCTACAACCAATTATTTCTTGAAAGAAGTTGAAATCGTGTAATGTGCTCAGAGTATAGCGATTTGAATTACTCTAAGATGATAAAGTATCACCAAGCCTCTCCTTTCCCGCCTTATACTTGGTTTGGTAAAAATGATCTGATTTTATGTTGAGAAAGCCTAAAATACTTAACTGACCAGAACTCTGTGTGTGGGTTACTTGGCGGTCAGCTGGCACAGGCAGCATTCTAGAGGCTGTTTCCCATAAGCAAGATGCCATCTTTCCCCCTCCAGAAAGGAGGGCCTTTCAGCACACCTTCTGGCAAGGCGAGGACGAGCATGAGAAGCCCCCTTCATGCCAATAAGCATCATTTTCCAGGGCACGAGGGTCCTTATTACTCCCATGCTTCTGTGGTTCCACCACTTGAGAAAAGAAAACAGAACAAATTAACAGAAGGATCAGAGAGGGAAGCGGAGGCTGATATCTGAATTTTTGATGCAGCTTCTGCATTCTCATTATTACATTGTCTTTTTGTATTACTTTTGATTTATAATGTAATTGGAGAACTATAGAAATGTTAATGGGAACGATGTAGCTTTGAATATGACAAAGTTGTTTACTAATTATTGCCTTTAACTTTGGTTAATTGTTGTAGTATTAATACTCTGCAAATGCTCCAGGGGTTCCTGGGAGGGGGAGGGTCGTTGCCTCTTTGGAATGTATTGTCTAGTCGGAATGGCAGCTTTTTCAGCCCTGACATACACCCCCGCCTCCCCCCATACTTCTGTTGACCCCTTAAGAGAAGGGACAGATTGTAAATTAAAATTCTCCACACCAGGGTGCAGTAGCAAACCTTAAGGTGAGTCGTTCCATTTTGTTTTGTATTTAGATGAGAAATTGGCTGCTCCTGTTTACACTTTTTCTTTTTTTCTGCAACGTGTGCTGCTCATTATCTTAAGGGAGAGACTGAGAATATTGCAATGATTATTAGTGAGGCTGGTAATGAGATTACTGAACCATTTGGAGTTGGCTTTTCTTTTGTGATGCATAATTACAGAGGTTTATTTACAGTCTCTCTCTCTCCCTTTTTTTTTGCCTTTTAATGATTCACATTCGTATTCTTTGTTCTTTCCATGTGAAGGGTATGATCCCTTCTTTCTGTGAATTATTGTTCAGTGCTCTGCTTTATTCCCTGGAATGCAGAAATTTAAAAGAATTTTTGAAGCTATATAAACAGAGGGTGGATATCTCCACAGTTATGCTCTGACTCTCCCCATACAACCCATCAAGAAGGAGAACATGGAACCATTATTCACCCTACCAACATCCAAGGAGTCCAGTTAATATGGTGGTCTTGGGGAAAATTAAAGCTGCAAAATGGCTGACTTCCCCCTTGAATTTATTTAAACTAATCCAGATGCTCTGTTACCTTAACAGAATTTGCAATTGCTTTTAAAAGCCATGCGTAATCAGTTTGCATGTCTTACCTCATTGGTACACTCCAGCTGCCATGGAAGTTGAAACAGAAAACTGGTGTGTAGCAGACAGTTTCTTACAGGGAAAGGTAACAGTAAAGTCCCTAGAGTAGAGGTTAGCCAAGATAAGGCTAATATAATCTTGCTGGGTCTATGTACACTTAGTCCAATAGGATGGGTTGCAGGGTGCATTTTGAGCACCTGCTATTTATTTACAGGATCTCCTCTAATTTAAAATGAAATAGAGCAACTCAAAGGATCTCAGAACCAGGACTCTAGCACACTAGACCCAAGGGGAAGTGATATATGGTTGCATTAAGAAGCATTGCACCAAGCAATCTCTAGCAACCCCTAATCCCCTTTTAAAAATCTCAGAATTGTTGTTGTTCTTTGGCAAATCAGTCAAAAATCCCAAAATACCTGTGCCCCTTTTAAAGAAATAATTTAATTATTCAAAATAGGTAGGCTTGATTGCATGGATAGAGCGCTGGACCTAGAGTCAAGAAGACCTGAGTTCAATTCCAGCCAAAGACACTCCAGTTAGATTTACTAAACTGTGAGATCTAGGCAAGTCTTGAGCTTTGTCTGCCTCCGTTTCTTTATCTATAAAATGGGGGTAATAATAGCACCTACCTACCAGAGTTATTATGAGGATAAAATGAGGTAATATCTATGAATTACTTTACAAACCTTAAAGCACGGTAAAATGTTTGCTACTATTCCCAATTCACCCAAAGTCTCAGCTTCTAGGTCCACAAGATTAATGTTCCAAAAGAACACAGCATTCTGGGAGAGTTTCCTCTTGAAAACTAATATGATGTTTGGATGACATGAAAAAAGCTCTAGATTTTTATCCAAAGATGGGTTTTTGCTGTTGGTAGTGGTGGGTTGGTTTTATTTTTTCCCCAGAAATAGATTTCTGCTACTCTCAGTAATAGCAACCGCCATTGACACGGGGGCCTTCTAAATGCACTTGGCCTCATGAGCCGAATGGCTCATTCCCATCATCCCTCAGCAACAGAATCTGATTACATACAGGATATGTTTTCATGAGTGGAAAATGGACCACGAAGTCTGTATATGGAGGGTTAATTTTACTTTCCAAATTACAGATTCAGCTAAATTGCCATCCGCCTCTTCATGATAACTCATTCTCACTGCCAGATTTTAAGCACCTTGGCGATGGGTTGGGAGGGAAAGTCCTTATGCACACTTCTTAAAAGATGGCTACCCTGGGGTTTATATCAAGCCTACATGATCATATATTGAAGGCTGGCTTATTTATTTCCATGTTTCTGAAGCACTGTTAATCATTTTTCTAAGATGTCCTGTGTGTTACATAATTAATAAAAACATGCTGGCTTAGGAAGAAAGCCTAGTGAGAGATGCAGGCAAACAGTGAAAAATATTGTAGCCTCTTTGTATTCGGTGGAAATCCCACACGTCTGAAGAGGGGATCTTTTATCCAGAGGAACATGGGCACGGATTTTTCTTTTTGCCTTTAAATTGTCTCCTCCCTCTTCTCATTCTTTCAATTTAAACATCACTCAGTTGCCCCTTTTTTCTTTCTTTTTTCTTTTTCTTTCTTTTCTTTTTTCCCTTTTTTTTTTATTTAGCAGTAAGAGAAAAGGAGAGTGAATAAAATCATTAATTCAATTTCTCACTGTTTTGCCTCTGGTTACCGCTGCCACTACAGGTAATAGCTTGTCTATGGTTCTGACCCAATTCTCCAACCCTTCCTACAGCCCTCAACCAATTAATCTAATGGTTCATTAATTGCAAACATCTGAAATCATTAGAACCTGATAGAGCACAAGAGCTTCCAACCCTGTGAAGCTCTGACTGCTTACCAGAAAATGGTCTCATTGCAAAGGAATGTCAATGTTTATAGTCAATGTAACCTAAACTGGGGTGTTCATTGACACATCCCTCCATTTGTATACAAGTGCTCTGACATCTATCAGTTCAAGAGTGCATGATTTATCCAGTGCTATATCCTGGAACTGACAAGCCAAAGATTACAGCTTAACCTACATGAAAGCAGAGGCTCTATGAATTCCTAAAATAAATATTTAGTATCTGACAAGCTCTGGTTAATATTAATTCATGATAGAAAACAGTCAATTTAAGCTTACCTCATGCCAAAATCTATTTGTGTTTCATAAATCATTTTTTCAGGAACATGATGAAGAGAATCAGGAAAAAAAAAGTGGTTTCTTGTGCGCTTGTGGTGGGCTGTTTTGTTTTATTTTGTTGTTGTTATCTTTTAATCGAAAAATGTTAATGCTGAAAGAGACCTTAGAGATCAGCTAGCCCAACCTTCTCCATTTGAGGGCATCTAGGTAGCTCCGCAGAAAGAAAGCTGCTCTGGAAGTCAGGAAGACTCATCTTCCTGAGTTCAAATCTGACCTCAGACACTCACAATCTGTGTGACCCTGGGCAAATCACTTAACCCTTTTTGCCCCGGTTCCTCATCCACAAAAGGAACTAGAGAAGGAAATAGCAAACCACTCCAATATCTTTGTCAAGGAAACCTCTCAGACAAAGATTCAGGCATGACTGAAAAATGACTAAACAACAAAGTGAGATTCAGAGAGATGGAGGGTTGTCCCCAATGTTACACAGCTGAAGGAAGCTAAGCCAGGAATTTCTCAACTCTGCAAATACTATTTGATTTTCAAATACACTTTAATATGAAAGAAAATTCTTAAGCTGGATATTTTTAGGACCTTTTTATTTTTTTTAATTTTTTTTAAACCCATACCTTATACTGTGTATTGGCTCCAAGGCAGAAGAGTGGTAAGGGCTAGGCAATGGGGGTCAAGTGACTTGCCCAGGGTCACACAGCTGGGAAGTATCTGAGATCAGATTTGAACCTAGAACCTCCCATCTCTAGGCCTGGCTCTCAATCGAATGAGCTAACCAGCTACTCCCTACTTAGGACCTTTTTAAAGAGTATAGACGTGCTCATTATTATCAATAGATGTACCGCATACTCTTACTCCCATTGCCTTTAGTCACTTGGGTGAAGTGTTTCCAAAATGGAATCCAAGTTCTCTGGAGCCAGGAACTTATTTAAAACCACTCCATGTGGTTTTACATATGTATGCTGTCAGATTTGAATGGGCAGTGGGTATTTGCATAAGGAAAATGAGACTCTTTTTTTCCCTTTATCTCCTATTTCTCTGAATGATAAACCTCATAGTTTTAGTGTGTGGGGGGGATTTTTTTAGATAACAATTGATAAACAACAAACACCACTAGTGAATTGGTCAGAGTGGGAAATGCTTGCTTGAAAATTCACCCAACCATTGCTGATCAACAATTTTTCCATAGTCTTTGAGGTTTGCCTAGTAGGGCACCAAGAGGTTAAGTGACTTCCTCAGCCAACCTGAGGTGAGACTTTAACCTGGTCATCCTGGCTCCCAGGCCAGCCTTCTCACCACTACTCTAATCTATTTCTCTTTACATGTAAAAATTAATCTGTGTAAAGGAGGAATCCTAAGGAAGAAGAGTCTAAAGTTAAAAGATGACTTCATTTCTCCTTGAAAACTTTTTATTATCATTATTAATTTTATTGTTGTTGTTCTCATTGGTACATGGTACTTCCTTCATTGGGGCAGCTAGAGTGCTGGGTTTAGAGTCAGAAAGACCTTAATTCAAATGTGGCCTCAGATACTAGCTGTATGACCTTGGGCACGTTGCTTCACCCTCTTTGCCTCATTTTGCTCATCTGTAAAATGAGCCAGAGAAGGAAATGGCAAACCATTCTTATATCTCTGCCAAGAAAACCCAAATGGGGCCAAGAAGAGTCAGACATGACTGACAAGGACTAAATAACAACAAAACTTCCTCAGTGGTTCAGATCAACATCTCCTTCTGTAATTTATAGTCTTAAAGAATTGAGTAGAGTACTGAGACCTTTGATGACTTGCCTAGACTCATATTATATGTATTAGAGGCAGGACTTGAACTCTCTTCTGCCTAACATAGAGGCTAGTTCGCTATCCATTGTGCTATATACTGCAATACCACATAGCACGCTATTCTCCCCTATGCACTTATATTCTAATCTGAACATATTTATCCCATATATGTCTTAGAGTGCAAAGTCCCTAAGGGCAGGGGTACAGTTTTATTTGCCTGACTCCACCAGAAGTCTCCAGCAACTGGCACAGCTTTAACACCTAAAAAATAAATGTTTGCCGAGATGTTCTTTGTGTTTCTCAAGGCCATCTCCATCAGTACACAGTGATGTGGGTCAGAAACAAGAAAAGATGCAGCATTCTAAGAGTTAATTTTCCAGATAGCGCTGGGGAGGAAAATACATTTCTTAGTGATTTCTTTTTGTGTGTGTGAAGCATATTTCTCAGTGTGCAACAAAAACATTTAGGCTCCCCTGTCATTTAGGGGAACTTTGTTTGCACGCTCTCTTCATGGAATACTGATGTTAATTTTTGGTTAACTTTTAGTCCTACAAAGTATAAAGCAATTTGATAGAATAAGTAACCTTTCATTAAAGTTCAATACAGTACTTAAGGAAAGTGGTACTGTGTGCATTAATTGTTAGTTGACAGCTATTATTTCCCTGAAATCCTTTTATAGTAAAATTTCTATTTGATGGATTGGAATTTATAAAATTTGCATTTCATTGAGCTGGAGTCAACTGGAGGTACTGGAGAGGTATTTATTCTTTAGACAATATTCCTTCTTTACATTTTTATTAAATATTTATTAATAAATGGATATTTTAATTTAGAAAGTATAGGAAGATTTAATTTGAATCAATGAGGTACAGGAACAAAGACATTTTTTCCTGTGTGTGACTGAGATGTAAACATGACTAATTATTAAACTATTTATCAATGAAGGGCTATTTTTACATCTGAGCAGAGTTCAGTTTGAGGACAAATTGCTCCATAATTTTTTTTAAAAAAGGTTTTTCCCATCACAATAAATTATATAAATATTAATCGAAATTTTTCTTCCACTCAGCAGTTTAGTAGGAAGCAATGTGAATTCAACTTTGGTATTTATAACTGGTATTGAGAAATGGTCAGAAAGAATTCTAAATCTAAATCAACCTTCCCTCCCCCTTTCACTACATTGATTAATATTAGGATATCCAAATTATCTAGGAGGTGACATGGCATCATTTGGCCAAGATTTTAACAAAAGATGCATTTATATCAAAATATGCTTGAAATTTCCATTGTTTTGAACTATTTAATAGCAAATGTTCCTGTGATCTTTTAGAAGTCAAATTCAGGAAATATTGATTATGTACACACTGTATGTGGAATACCATGCCAGGAACAAGGTAAGTGCAAAAGGTATTACAATAGCAATATCATCATTCATATATATAGCATATAAAAAAAAGCAATTTATCTTCTATCTTAGAATCAATACTAGATATTGGTTCCAAGGCAAAAGAACAGTAAGGGCTAGGAAACTGGGGTAAAGTGACTTGTCCAGGGTCACACAGCTAAGAAATTTTGGAATATCCAGGACCTCCCATCTCTAGACTTGGGGTCTCTTAAACCATATGTATGTAGATAAAAATGAAAGGATTGATGGAGAAGATTTCTGTAATCCCTATGAGTTCTAAATGCTAACAAATGCAGAAGTACAAAATTATTTTGTGAGACCCAAGTCCAGATGGAGGAGGGGTGGAATTGGAGGTAATAGAGAAAGCTTCTAGACTCTGATCAGTGAGTCCATGAAGGCAAACTCAAGGAGCTACTAAATCCAGTCATCCCCAGACCTTCAATCATGCTTCACTCTGACCATCTTTCTGCAATGTTGCTGTCTGTACTCCTCCGAACACATATGCAGACCTTCCACACCTCATTCAGGGAAAACTAATCAAATCAATACTAGTGTTATTCCTGGAAAAAGCATGTCAATTGGCATCCATATGACTTCTCAGACCAAAGTATCCTTTCCTTGGCTATCATTCCCCTTCATTAGAATGTAGCCTCCTTGGAGGCAGGGAACCATTTCATTTTTAATTTGTATCACCAGTTCCTAGCACATAATGAATACTTAATACATGCTCTTCTTTCCTTCTTCCCTCCTCTCCTTCCTTTCTTTCTTTTCTCCTTCCTTCCTCCCTTTTTCTATTCCTCCCTTTTCTACTTCCTTCATTCCTCCTTTCCTTCTTTCCTCCTTTATTTTCTTTCTTTCTTCATCCCCTTCTCTTCTCCTTGTTTCCTTCTTTTGGCTCTCCCTCTCTTCTTTAGTTTCTTTCTTCTCTCCTTCTATCATTCAAGATAGTCTGGACATATGCCAAACCCTGTTATACTTTCTTCCTTTCTTTCTATCATAGGCAGGAAAGAGAAAAGAAAGCATTCCCCATATAGAGTATGAGCATAGTCAAGGAAGTCAGAAAATCTGAGTCAGGTTTGCAAGACTGCCATTAGTCAAGACCAAAACATAAAGGAATAATATGAAATAATATCAGGGAGAAAGATCAGTAGCAAATTGTGAAAGGTCTTAAATATCAGACAATAAAGTTTGAAATATACTCTGTAGACAATAAGAAGTCATGGAAGGGTTATAATCTGAGCACAAATATGACCAGAGAAAAGTTTTAGGAAGATTAACATGATAGTGATAGGAACAATGACTTACAGTGAAGAGATAGTCGCATACAAAAGACCTATTAGGTGGTCCGAATAATTTAACAATAGTGATATAAATATCATTTCTATAGTACATTAAATTTTCTAAAATCCTTTCCTTCAAACTTTGTATGGCAGGGCTTACAAGTATTAACACCCCCATATTCCAGAAGAAGAAACTATATATGTGTGAGTATATTTGTTGTTCAGTTGTCTTTCAGTTGTGCCCAGCTCTTCATGATGCTATTTGGGATTTTCTTGCCAAAGATACTAGAGATACTGATTTGCCATTTCCTTCTCCAGGCCATTTTATGGATGAAAAAACTGAGGCAAACAGGGTTAAGTGATTTGTCCAGGTCACAAAGCTGGATTTGAACTCAGTCTTCCTGACTTCACACCCAGAGCTCTATACGCTGAGCCACTGAGCTGCCCTATGTGAATATATGCAGAATAAATAAAATTATATGCAGAATAAATATAAAGAAAAAATTATAGATAAGTACAATGGAGTACAAAAATGAACAAGTAACTTGGGAGCTGGAAGGAATCAGGAAAGGTTCCATGTAGAAAGTGGTGCTGAACTGTGTCTAGAAGGGGTTCTATGAGGAAATGAGGAAAACTGGTGACAAGGAATGGAGGAAAGAGATGAAAAACAGGGAAGCCAGTTTATCTGTATCACGGAATACAGGAAAGTAAGCCACAGTCAACAAGGCTGCCAAGATAGGTGGAGGCCAAGTCATGAGGGATTCTAAAAGCTAAACAGAAAAGTTTACATTTTTATCATAGAGGCAAGAGAGATGCGACTGGAGTTTATAGTGTTAAGGAGTGAAATCATCATATCTGTCTTTAAGGAAAATTATTTTGGCAGTAACATGGAAATTTGACAACTGATTGGCTAGGTGAGATAAGAGATAAAGAGTCAAGGATGATCCGAAGGTTATAAACCCATGAGATTGTATGAATGAATAATAGAGCCTTTAACAGAAACTTCTAAACAGACAATAAGTACTATTTCAGACATGTTGAGTTAGAAATATCTCTGGGTTATCCATTTTGAAATGTCCAAGAAGCAATCATTCATGGAGGACTAAAGCTCAGAGAAGAGATTGGTAGTAAACATCCACATCTATGAGTTATAGACATCTACATCAATTTGATAATGAAACTAACAGATATCAAATAGATTTGAGTTCAAATCCTACTTTAGGCATTTAGTAGGTTTGTAACACTGGAATAATCACTTATCTTCTATGTGCCTCAGTTTCTTCATTTGCAAATGGGTATAATAATGGGATCTAGGTCATAGCATCATCATGAGACTGATACAAAATCATTAGTGCTTTGTAAAACTTAAAGAGCTATATAAATGTTAGCTACTAGTAGAAGTGTTAGGAGTAGGAGTAGTAGTCAGAATCCCCCATAGTTCAATTTACTTCCCAAAGGTCCAACAGAAAGGCACTTATACTTTCAATAAGTACTAACTGTCCCTCTTTGGCGCCTAAACTGAAATATTCCATAGCTCTAGCAATAAGGGATACCCCTGTTTATTTCTCCCTCACCTACAGCGGTAACAGAAAGTAATTAAACAGGAATTATCATGCATCTTATGAGACATAATGAAAGATATAGTAATATCTCATAATAATGTCATTTACTCTATGGGACAAATTGGTGCTACACTAAGATACCATGGGCAAATTCCCTAATATAATATGGCAACTATGCAATTACTATGTCACTACTGTATATTAGAATCTGAAACCTGCTATAGCTGAAGGGCAATTAAGTTACTGCGAGCCATCCTTTTCAGCCTTTCTAGACTTTCTTTCTCTGCATCCTCTTCTGAGTAAAAGAAATAGGGGTTTTGTTGCTCCTTTAAAATCAGTAATATTGAGTTAAGGAGATAACAACTCATTTCTCTAAAAGTAAGAAATAAAACTTGAGTACCTTTGACTTAAGAAGAACAGACCCTATTTTTCCAAGCCGTCAGTCCCTCCAGACCATAAGATCACCTTTACTTCCTATCAGAGTATGATTTTGGTAGCCACATCAGTCCCCAAATTTCAAAGAAATTCTCTCTAGCTTGAAGCACCTGACTATTCCTTTCTGTTGAATGGTCTTTCTTCCTATCTTTTTCCTGTCTCTTCTCTTACCCATCTGGCAATCTTCTTCACTAGGGACATCTTCCTGAGAGACCTCATGTACCCTCACGGTTTCCTCACATGTCTCCCAAATTCATGTATCCAACCCTACTTTCTCCTGTGAGTCTTATTCCTATATCTTCAAATCAGTGCAGAGCATTCCTACTGGATTTCCTACTGGCACATCATACTCTTAAAAATGTCATCAAAGAGATCCTCCTTCTGCCATTGTATTTTTAGGCTCTGAATGTCAGCAGAATGGAAACTGCCTTATTTTTGCCCTAAGCCTGTCCTTCCCAATTTCTTATTTCTGTCAACCACAACACCATGTTCTTATCACCCAGAATCATAAACTCAGTCATCTATGTCTCTATGCTCTTCTCCACTCACACTCAAACACAAAATCCAGCTCTCTTTAAACTCCACAATCTATCCCACAATTATTGGATAGATTCTATTCTCTGAACATGCATAAACCTGCTTCCCAAATCCATCACCTCTTGCCTGGATATTGTAAAAGCACCTTAAAGAGTCTTCCCTGCCTCTCCCCTCTATGATCCATTTTTCATACAAATAATCTTCCTAATGCACAGATCTGGTCATATTCCTCGCTGTTCAAAATTTTGTCATGGTTCCCCATTGCCTAACAGGTTAAAAATCACTTAACTTGGTAGTCAGCACCCTTCAGGCAGACTCCATTGTACCCTTCTGGTCTTATCTCTCCCTGTTCTTCTTTAGACTCTCTACATTCCAGCCAAAGTGGATTACTAGTTATTTCCTCAATCACATCTTGCCCTTTCTCATCTGACTGAATGCACACATTGGCTATTCTAAATCCCTGGAACACATTAATTCACATGTCTAGCTGTTGAAGGTTTTTTCTATCTTCAAGACAGACTAGTTGTACCTTCCCCAGGCCCTACTCCCTCACCCCAAGTGATTTCTTCCTCCTCAAATTTCTTCAATACCATCAATCTCTCCACCACACTTATGCTGCATCTTGTATGACAGTTATTTGTGTATGTGCGGAATGCTATCCCTTGACCCCTAATAGAGCATAAGCTTCTTGGGGGGAAAGACAATATCATTTTCCAAATCTGTGTCCTCACTACCACACACTGCCCTGCATATGGTCAGTTCTTAATAAGCATTTCTATGAGGAACTAAAATTCTACTTATGGAGCAAGTTTTTATTTGAAAGCCTGCATAATCTCTTAAATAGTGGGAATAGTAGAAACTATTATGTCATTCAAACACTGTTAGCAGTCAGCAGTTTTGGTCCAATGTTATGGGTAGCAGATGTAAGAGCTCTGGAGAACCAGGAAGAACCAAAAACCAAGAGACTGAACTTGCAAAGAAAAAAAACGTTACTCTCTAGCTCTGACACGGAGAACTTGTGTTCCCGTTTGTTAAGAGTTCTCCATAACTCACTCAACCCAAACCCATTACTGCTATTCTGGAGCTTCTTCATGCCCTACCTTTCCCCTACACCACCCACTTGCTTTCCATCTCTAGTTCCTTGTAACGTAAATAAATATACTCCATCCTTACTAGAAAGGGCATGTCAATCATTTTCCCTTTGCTTCCAATCACAGTCTCTGTGACTGGCTAATCCAAAACACTCCTCTCACAATTACTCTGTCACCTTCCTTCATAAAAATGGAAGCTTTCTTTTTAATTGTTCATAGCATAGCTTAACAAATTATTTTTTATTCTTCCATTCATTCATTACTTCATAGTGTTATCAAGGATTGGCGAGCTCTTAAAAAGACAGATGCTTAGGAAAATCTTTCAATTAAAATTATGAATTCAGAAATACTTAGCATTGGCCATAAAAATACAGTAACTATTTAAAGCCTACTGTATATAGAACACTGGGTACAGTGCTAGGAGGTAACAACTTTGTTCCTGACATCAGGCAAATTACAATATTGAAAGCCACAAGCAAAAAACTATAATATACAATGATGTATGCTAAGTGCCCTAGAAAGCTCCAAAACAAATCACTGTGCGAGGTGAAAGGAAGAAACTAAAGAAAGAGGAAATGGATCCACATTACAAAGAACTGGAAATTAAAGAGGTGCCCATCTTTGGGGGAATGGCTAAACAAATTATGGCATATGAATTGAGTGGAATGCTATTATGCTAGTAGAAAAGACAAAAGGGATGGTTTCAAAGACCTGCGAAGACTTTATGAACTAATGCAAAGTGAAATGAACAGAACCAGGAGAATAATTTATGCAGTAACACTACAAAGAAAAATCACTTTGAAAGAATGATGGTCAATGCATTGGCCACCCGTGAAGTAAGAGGACTAATGATGAAATATGCTTACTACTTCCTGACAAAAAGATTTGAATTCATAGTGCAAAACGAGACATCTTTTTTTTAAAATATGGCTGATGTAGGAATAGGTTTTGCTTAATTAACTGTGCATATTTTTACCTGGGCTTTCCTTGGGAGACAGAGTAGAGAGGAAAGAAAAAGAAAAAATAGTTTTGTTAATTATAGAATATATTTTTAAAAAATAAAGACTTAAAAGTAGGTCTGACAATGTCATCCTCTAAGCAATGTGTTTTAATGGCTCCCTAGCATTTCAGATCAAATAAAAACTCTTGTTTCTAAAGCTCTTCATAATCTGGTCCCTTTCTACCTTTCCAATCAACTTAATCTTTACTCCTTTCTATGGTCCAGCTGCACTGGCCACTTATTCTTCACACATGACACTTCGTCTCCCAACTCATGGCTCTTATTCCAGGTGACCCCATGATTGGAATGCTCAAATTCCTTCACCTCCATGTCTTCAAGCCTAAACTTAAATACTACCTTTGGTAAACTTTTCCTTGTCTTCTCTCTCCATTCTAATCCTTCTCTAATGTTGCCTTGATTTCCACTGTTTATTTCTTGCCTTCACATGGTTCTTCATACATAAGGACTCTTCCCATTAGAATATGAGCTCCTTGAGAGTAGGGACTATATTTTCATGTTTCTTTGTAGCCCCTGCTCTTAGCATAGGGTCTGGCATATAACAAATGTTTAATAAATGTTGGGGGGGGTTTCCAAAGAAGAAAATAAGCCATTTAAAATTTTTTTAAGTTTTCTATGGTTACATGATTCTTGTTGTCTCCTTCCCTACTTTCTTCCCTCCCCCAGAGTTGACAAGCAATTCCACTGGATTACACATATATTATCACTCAAAACCTATTTCCATATTATTCATTTTTGTAATAATCTTTTTAAACCAAAATCCCAAATTATACACCCATATAAATAAGTGATAAATATTATGTTTTCTTCTGGATTTCTATTCCCACACTTCTTTTTCTAGATGTGAATAGCGTTCTTTTTCATAAGTCCCTCAGAACTGTCCTGGATCATTACATTTGTTTGTCCCACAATGTTTCAGTTACTGGGTAAAATGTTCTTTTGCTTCTGCTTATTTCACACCACATCAGTTCATGTAGGTCTTTCCAGTTCTTATAAAAATCAAACAGTCCATCATTCCCTACAGCACAAGTATTTTATCACCACCAAATACCACAGTTTGTTCAACCATTCCCCAAAGGAGAGACAACCCCTCATTTTCTAAATTTTTGCCACCACAAAAGTGCAGCTTATGAATATTTTTGTATAAATAGATCCTTTCCCATGTAAAAAAAAATTCTTTGGGATACAAATCTAGTAGTATTATTGCTGGATCAAAGGGCATACATTCTTTTCAAGCCCTTTGGGCATAATTCCAAATTACCTTCCAAAATGGTTGGATCAATTCACAACTCCACCAGTAATGCATTATTGTCCCAGTTTTGCCACATCCACTCCAATATTTATTATTTAGCATATTGGCCAATCTGCTAGATGTGAGGTGTTACCTCAAAGTAGTTTTGATTTACATTTCTCTAATCAGGAGGGATTTAGAACACTTTTTCATAGGATTATTGATAGTTTTGATTTCTTCTTCTGAAAACTACCAATTTATATCCCTTGACCATTTGTCAGTTGGGGAAGGATTTGATTTCTTATAAATTTGACTTTGTTCTTTGTATATTTGAGCAATTAGACCTTTGTCAAAGAATTTTGTTGTAAAAATTTTTTCCAGTTTGTTGCTTCCTTAATAAATGCTTTTTGGCTGACTGCAAGAGTTGTTCTGAGGATCAAATGAGATGATCTTCATGCCATACTCATAAAGCACTATATAATTATCATCTACAAATCAATCAACAAGTATTTCTTAATCACACATATTGAGTTAAGCACTGTTAAACACACTAGCAGCTTAAGAAAGACAGACAGACAAATAGAGACAAGAAAGAGGGAGAGAGAGAGAGAGAGAGAGAGAGAGAGAGACAGAGAGAGAGAGAGAGAGAGAGAGAGAGAGAGAGAGAGAATAAGCATTTGTTAAACTCTTCCTTAACTTTTTGTCACACACTCTACTAAGTTCCGAGGATATAAATACAAGTAAATAAGACAGTCTCTGCCTTCCAGTAACTTACATTCTAACAGCAAGTATATTAGAGAAAAGGCAATAGAGTAACTGATAAAATCAAATAAACACTGACTGAGGAGAGAGCTTCCTCAATGGGCAAGTATTTTGCAATAAAAGAAATTGAGACTAAAATCTTTAAACAAAGAAAATTCTGTATTTTAAAAATTCTACAGTTTCTCTGAAACAACAATGTAGTTATTCAAAGAACTTACAGAAGACTAATTTTGAAGATGAATCAACAATTTGGATGAAACTATCAAAGAAATAAGGGCAGAAATTAGAATTCATGTGGAATAAATCAATCCACCTAAAAAGGTTGGAAACTTTAGAACAAAAAGCAGAGGCAGTCTCCAAAACAGTAAGTTCTCTGAAGAAGTTTACAATAAAGTTGGAATACAAAAAATGTAGAGACAGATGGAAAATTAATTTAGCAAAATTAAGACAACATGATTATAAAAAGACAAGAACTCTATAATATATTACTATATTTAAAGACAGAATGTGCAGGGAGTATTTAAGAATTTCAAGTCTTCCAGAAAAAAATTATGAAAAAGAAAACCTTAATATCATTTTTTTTAAACCCTTACCTTCCGTCTTGGAGTCAATACTGTGTATTGGCTCCAAGGCAGAAGAGTGGTAAGGGCTAGGCAATGGGGGTCAAGTGACTTGCCCAGGGTCACACAGCTGGGAAGTGTCTGAGGCCAGATTTGAACCTAGGACCTCCCATCTCTAGGGCTATCTCTCAGTCCACTGAGCTACCCAGCTGCCCCCCTTAATATCATTTTAAAGGAAATCATACAAGAAAACTGTGGAATAGATAACAAAGTACAGATAAAAAAAATCCACACCACAACATACTCACACACACACACACACACAAGTCTCCAATCTAGTTTACCAAGATACATTATACACTGGCTAAAATTAGAATACAAAACAAACAAACAAAAAAGTTTGTGGCTAGAACTTTGTTAGGAGAGAAGAAATAGATCAACTGAAGAGAGAATGTGACCTGGGCACTACTGGGTGGATAGGGAGTGGGGAAGTGAGGAAATCATTTTCTCCAAGACAGGACCATGTATCTTAGTCCTATTTCCCACTGGGGTAAGAAATGTTTGTGAGGCGGAATGAGAAACAATTGAAAGAATATTGAACAGGATCTTGGTTTTAAAAAGAAAATGCTACAGTATCAGAAAAGGCACCAAACAATAAAAGTAAATTCAGGAAACTAGGAATTGGACGGGATAAATGTAGAAAGCAGGAGATAAAGGAGATGGAAAAGTCTCGGGATGGTATAAGAAAAATAAATCTCAGAAGATAAATGTGGATTTTAAATAGAAGGGGAAATATCACACAAACATACACATTAATTTTTTAAAACAAACTGGACAATTATAACCTCAAAGGTGAAAAGATTAAAGCCCCTACTGAAAATGAAAGAAAAATGGAGGAAGGAATTTAAGAGTGGGGAGAAAAAAGAGACAGCAACAATTTAATACATATAAGAAACATACTTAAAACATATGTATCTATAAATGATGTGAAAATAAGGGGGGAAATATCTTACTATATTCTCCCAATCCAGATCCTGGTGGCTATTATCTATCAACTCCTAGAATATTCTCTTTCTCTCCTTAAGGCGTTCAGGGTCTCACACTCTCCATCTCCTACCCTCACACTAGGAGACTAAATATTGAAGTTCCTTCACATACTCTAACTTCTCACTTCCTTATTCTACTCAATTCCCATGACCTGCTCCATTCCCTCTACTCCCGCCTCCACTCCACCTCTGTTATCCACAGTCGGGCAGGCTACAAGCCTTTATTAAACATTTAGAATGGGTCAAAAATTGTGCTTAGTACATGTAAAATCCATTGGAATTGCTCATTGGCTATGAGAAGGGGATGAAAGGAGGGGAGGGAAAGAACATGAATCATGTAACCATGAAAAAATTTTCTTAATTAAACAATAAAATTAAATTTTAAAAAAGAATGTAAGCTCCTAGAAAACAAACAAACAAAAAGTTGTACATAGGGTAGGGAGGAAAAGGAACAACACAAGCAAACAGGATGTGAAAAGCAGTGGGAAAAGGGAGAAAGTACTCACTTTGCCAAAATCTAGATGGTCAGAATCAGAGATGGGAGAGGAATGAAGGGTGCTGGGTATGGACCCCTCCTTAAAATGAAGATTCTGGGAGAAACTCACTAGTGGGAAAAGGGGGATGATGTGGTGGAGGGATCTTCCAGGTTGAGAAGGTCCCAGGTGCTGAGTGAAGTGCCAGAAAACTTTAAAGTTTTCAAGCACAATTCCCTTGTAACAACCTTGTAAGGCAATAGGATAAGCATTAACACTCCTATTTCTAGAAATAGTTAAGGCTCAGAGAAGTTGTGACTTGACCAGAGTCATACAGCTAGCAAGTATTAGGGGGGAAAAAAAGGAATATAAACTTCAACTTAGTGCTCTTCTCACTACAACAGACTCACTCAAAGTAATCCTAATGTTGCATGAAAGTTGGATATGAACCAAATTTTTGTCAATCAGATGATGTTTTAAATTCACTAAAGTAGCTTACTAACTGAAGCAATCCCATGTGAATTTTTTGGGGTAAAAGTTCAGCTCCTAATTTATATGTTTTGTAAATCTGTATCTTTTATATACCATAAATTTTCTTAAAACCAGGTACAGTTGTGTGTACTTTTTAATACCAGGAGGAGGATTTATCATTTTTTTTAGATTCAGGGACTAGAGCCAAATGAAATATCAGTGGGGTTCAGGTTGAGTTCAGAGAATATTTTAATGCATTGGTTTTATTAATGTTACCTAACATTCAACAAGCATTTATTAAGTCCTTGCTGTTTGTAGAATACAATGGTGGAGAGCATCCCCCCTCATAAGTTTTTAGGTGATGGGAGAAATACAAAGCTTAGATGAGACAAGACTTCTGAATTCACAGAATTTACAATGTAGTAGCAATAGATGATAAACACACAGATAGCTATAATACCAATATTAAATCAATCAATAAATGTTTATTAAGCACTTACAATGTGCTCTGGGATACCAAAAAAAGAAAGAAACCATCCCTATTTGCAAGGAACTTACATTCATTTGGGGGTGAGGAGAGACAAAAAATACACCCACACAAATATAATATAAAATTAATAAATACAAAGTAACTAAATGTAAGATAATTTGAGAGGGATGGCATTACATGTTGGAAGACTTGGAAAGGTTTTACATAAAGATGATGCTTGAGCTGTGTCTTAAAGTGAGGGACAATCCTAAAAGACTTATGAGGGGGGATGCTCTCCACCTCCAGAGAAAGAACTGCTGGAGTTTTCTTTCACATCAGTGTATTTATGATTTTATTTTGGGGTTAGGGTAATGGATGACTTTGCTCTTATAACAATGACCAATGTGGAAGTGTTTTGCATGACAATTAAAATAAAATTTAAAAAAAGAAAGGGACTCTGAAGAAAAGAAGAGATACTTTATGAAGCAAAGATAAGGAGGGAGTGATTCTAGGCAATTGGAGTAGCCAGTGCAAAGGGATGGCAAGTCAGAAATAAAAGATAGAATGTGGTGAATGAAGAACAGACAAAAGGTTAGTTTGACAAGAACAAAGCATAGAGGAGGGGGCATAATGTCCACTGAGGCTTTAAAAATGGGTCGGAGCAAAAAAGTACAGGGTTTTAAGTGCTCATTTATCTTTGAGGCAATAAGGAAGTACTAGAGGCGATTGAGTTGAGGAGTTACATGACCAGATTTTTACTTAAGAAAATTATTGTGCCAGAGAGATGTTGGATGTACTAGAGTGTGGAGAAAATTGAGTCATGGAAACTAATTAAGAGGCTGTTGCTATAATCTAGGCAATAGGTGATGAGGGTCTGAACTAAGTATCTGTGTGAATGGGGAGAAGTGGTGGGATGCCAGGGATGTTGTAAAAGTAGAAACTGTAATATTTGGTTACTGACAAGATATGTGGGCTGAGAGTGAGGAATTGAAGAAAATGCCAAGGTTACACATCTGGAAGACTGGAAAGATGATACTTGACAAACATTGGGAAGTTGAAAAGAAGAAAGGTTTGGTGGGGAAAGATATTTAAGGTTTTGGACATATTGAGTGTAAGGGTTTTCCAGAACAGTTAGTTTGACATTTCCAAAAGGCAATGGATGATTCAGGATTGAATCTCAAGGGAGAGACTGGGAATTTTCATATATATGTATATGTATATATACACATATAAATCTGGGAATTAACTACATAGAAATAATAGTTAAAACATGGGAGCTTATGAAATAACCAAAAAAAGAGAGTATAGAGCCAGAGTATGGACACTTTAGGAAATTCAGTGAAATCTATTGACCCCTTGTCAGAATAATGTTTATAAATTCATAAAATATATAGGATTGCTTAAGAATTATGTTCAAATGCAGTCACCAAAGTACATATTTTTAAAAGGTCACAGACTCCCAGGCTAAAAGGCACTAGTACAGAGGAAGAATAGAATAGAGCCCATAAAAAATAAACCAACACCCACAAAAAACATCAGTACCTAATGACCAACTTTCCAGCATTGAGCTTTCTTCTATGTAGCTAGGATTGCATCACAGAAACATGTCTGCTTCTGGCCCTAAACTGAATACCAATATGGTCTACTTTGGCAGAGCTTATGCTATGCTAAAATAATTCTCAGGAATTCATAGTCAAAGCCATACCATGAGGAGGCATTACAATAGAACTTCAGTGGGAGATGTGCATAAATAAAGTCACATTAAAAAGTGCTTTAGTGCTTTCCTTAGCATGGAATAGTTTACCTGTCAGAAGAATTTATGAACAAATAAGAGAGAGAGCATTATGGGTACAAGTGGTATCTTTTTATTACATTAAATTAAAAACAAACAAAACCAATGTAGCCAAGATTAGAAGGAAAGCAGGTAACTGTGGGGGAAATTTTACAGTAAGTTTCCCTGATAAAGGCCACATTTCTCAAATATATAGAGAACTGAATCAACTTTATAAGAATACATGTCATTCCCTAATTTATAAATGGTCAAAGGATATGAAAAGATAGTTTTCAAATGAAGGAATCAAAGGTGTCTATAATAATATAAAAATGTTCTAAATCATTATTTTCAGAGAAATATAAATTAAAACAACTCTGAGGTACCACACCTAGTAGATTGGCTAGTAAAACAAAACAGAAAAATAACAAATGTTGAAGATGTGGGAAAATAAGGACACTAATGCTCTGGGTTGGTGGAATTGTGAACTAATCCAACCATTCTGGAGATCAAATTGGAACTATGCCCAAAAGGCTTTAAAACTGTTGACCTTTGACCCAGCAATAGCATGGGCAGGTCTGTATCCCAAAGAGATGACAAAAAAACTAGAGGAAAAGAATATATCTGTACAAAAAGATTATAGTGGCTCTTTTTGTAGTGGCAAAGAATTGGAAACTGAGGGGATATCCATCAACTGGGGAATAACTGAACAAAGCACGGTCTTTGATTGTGAAAGAATAGTATTGTACTATTAGAAATGACAAGCAGGATATCTCAGAAAAGCCTAGAAAGACTTACATAAACAAATGCACAACAAAGAGAGAAGAACAAGAAGAATATTGTAACAGTAACAGCAATATTGTGCTAAGATCAAATGTGACTGATTTAGTTATTCTCAACAATATAATGATCTTAGGCAATTTTGAAGGACTCGTGGTGAAAAATACTATCCAACTCAAGAGAAAGAACTGATAGAGTTTGAAAGCAGATCGAAGCATATTTTTTTTACCTTTTCTTGGGGGTTTTCTGTGTTTTATTTTACATGACTAATATGGAAATGTGTTTTACATGACTGTATATGTACAAACTATATAAAATTGTTTACCATCTGAGGGCGGGATAGAGGAGGGAATCAGGGAGAAAATTTGGAACTCAAAATTAAAAAAAAACAATTGTCAAAAAGATTTACAAGTAATTTTTTTAATAACATTTTTAAAATCAGAAAATGCTCCTTCTTTTGAACAATAAATTCTAAATGGGAATATCATCCGAATAGTAAAGATCATGTAACAAACATGAGAATGAGAAATGAGAAAAGAACAATAGGCACTTTTCACAACCATACCTAGAGTGTTAATTATTCATCAATGAAGGAATAAAAGTGATTATAAAAGATGAAATATATATATATAATTCTGATTATATGAAATTGAAAAGTTTTGTATGAACAAAATAAATGCAAGTAGAATTAGAAGGAAAGTAGCCAACTTGTCAAATATCTCTCATAAAGGTCTGATTTCCAAGGGGATATAGACAACTAAAGAACTAAAAGACAAGTTCCCATTAGAGAAATGGTCAAAGCATATAAACAAACAATTTTCAAGAGAAAAATATCAAATTATTAATAATCATATGAAAGATATTCTAACCCACTAAAACAAAGAGAAATGCAAATCAAAATAACTGAAGTTTCATCTTATACCTAATAAACTGGCAAAAATAATGAGAAGAGGCAGCTAAGTGGCTCAGTGGATTGAGAGTCTGGCCTAGAGACAGGAGGTCTCAGATGCTTCCTCCCTGTGTGACCCTGAACAAGTCACTTAACCCCCATTGTATAGCCCTTATCACTCTTCTTCCTTGGAACCAATGAACAGTATTGATTCTAAGATGGAAGGTAAGTATTTAAGAGAAACGATGAGTGGTAAGCATTTGAGGGGTTGGGCAGACAGACAGACTAATGTACTCTTATTGGAATTGTAAATTAGTCCAACCAATATGGAAAGCAATTTGAAATTCTGGGAAGACAGTGACTAAAATGTTCACTCCCTTTGACTCAGATTCTATTGCTTATAGCAAAACCCTCAAAGAAGTCAATGATAAAAAGAAAGTTCCACATACACCAAAATATTTCTAGCAATACTTTTTATGTCAAAGAAACAAAAACAAAGTACATTCCCATAAGTTGGGAAATGGCTAAACAATTTGGTGGTAGAAAATCTTGAATTCCCCCTTTCTAGTTCTAACAGATCATAAACTTCTTGAATTCAAGGACTGCTTCATTTTTGTCTTTGTATTTCTAGTGCCTAGCACAATTCCTATCACTTAGTGATTAATCAATTAATTCCTGCTCTGGAAATGCCCCCACTGAATATATACTACAAGGATTTTCCAATTATAAAAGTAACTGTGCCAGTCCTGATTTGACAATACCCAGGTATGTAACAAAAGTCATCATTTGGAGGCTATGTGATAAATTTTGTAAAAGATTGCCAAATCTGAAAACAGAATTCCACTAGAAACACCTTTTAAAGAAAATGACTTATTAAATATTGAAGATTTAACCCAAAGCCAGGTGGTCAGTAAATATTTATTAATTGCATACTGTGTACATTCCAGTCACTCAATGATATAATCAGTATATTGTCTCCACAAATGAATCACAACTTATCCATGCTCTCTCTCATCATGTGAGATTCTTCAGGTCCCACCATAATTTCTCCATAGAGCATTTACCACAAGTCTCTGGAAGATCCTCTTGGGTTCTTTTAATATGATATGGATTCCATGACAGCATGGCTATATCATTACATGACTGCCTCCTTTTTCTGTATATACTTGATGCCATCTATCAGGTCATTTCTGGGAAGATGTTGTATGCCAGACATCGACCACCTATCATTTCATTGCCTTCTGGTCCACAAAATATTAAGATTCTTCTGGATTTGGATGTAGAGTCAGGAAGACCTGAATCCAAATACAGCCTCAGACACTGACTAGCTTTGTGATCTTTGTGAATCATTTGCCTCAGTTTCCTCATTTTTTATCCCCATATTTATCCCCATAAAATAGGGATAATAATAGCACCTACATGGCAAGATTATTGTGAGGGTCAAAGAAGATAATCGTTGTAAAGCTCTTAATGCAGTTCATGGAATATAGTAAGCACTATATAAATGTCAATTTTATTATTGTTATTATTATTATTATTATTATATCGTGGTTCCAATTCTCAGTAGCCACGGTGCATCATCAGGAAAATGCTAGCGTGCAAAAGATGAGCTCCCAAGCCCACTCTTAGAAAATTCATTGTAGGAGAAGCAGGTCAGTCATCTGCTTGAGGATAGACATGGTCTACTGAGCTATGGGAAAGAATACTAGCCTGCAAGCTGTTCATAGGGTCATTTTTATTAATTAAGAAAATCTTCAGAGAATTAGAGTTGAAAAAACACTGCTTCTTTCTGGGGGCTTAATTTTTGCTGAGGCCTCATCTTCCTCTAACGCAGAGTGATGTTCTCACCTTAAAGCATTCTGTTACTTCTTTTTTAAACAGATTCCCTAATAAGTCACTCTAAGAGGAGTGTAATCATACGACAATGCATAGTTAGGATAATGCACAGCTGAGCCTCTATCACTTCTCTGTGTCTTGAGGAATAGAGGTATACCCTGGAGGAATGCATTAGATGCTATGGTTAATTAACTAATTTACTCAATCAAGTTTAACAGTGGTTTTAACTTTAATGAGACCATTACATTTTAATATGAAAATAACCGCCTGTGTTCTTAACAATCCCTACAGTCCACATGACAATCTCCCTATTTTGCCCTCTTTGTATTTTAGCTAATTCTAATATTTGAAGCTTAGCGCCAGTTCCTAACCTTCAGTGCACATGTTAGACAATATGTTCTGAGTACATCCCAGATGAAGCCTTTCTAGACCATTTGTGATGGCCGTACCTTCTGCCAGTCTCCACTGCACTTTTTTTCAGAATTCACAAAAATGTTAACCTTTATTAAGAAAGCCAGGGCTCTCTTTTTTGTGAATCCTGGAAAAAAATATATATATACACACAAATATATGCATATATGCATGAATATATGTATATATACAAACATATACACACAAATATATATACATACACACACATACACTATAGGTAGCATGGTATAAAGTACAGAATGCCACATTTAGAGTCAAATTATCTGGATTCAAATCTCAGCCTTACCATTTAATTTCTGTGTCATCTTGGGAAAGTGACAACCTCTCTGGGTCTCAGTATCCTCATTTGTAAGCCAAGGGGGTTGGTCTAAATGGCCTCTAGGGTCCCATCTGGCTATTATCCTATTTATTAAACAGTGGAGACTTTTCAAAGCTCGAAATGTTGGTTGGTTGGGATGTCCTAGAAGCAAAGAGGGTCAAGAAGAGGCTGGCCAAAAAGCAAATGAATGGGAAGGGGGAGCAGCTGGCACTCTCATTTCTGTGACAGAGACCCCCAGGCCACAGATCCCAACTTATGTTAGGTTTAATTGGAGCCTAGACCAGGGTAGTGTATCATTAATAAAGGGCGATCCAGCGCTTATCGGAAACTTCCACTCTCCCAGATAGACTACTTTGGAGATTAACTACAGAAAGTTTTACAGGACAGTGAAGATAATGAATCATGAATTCTGTAAGGGTGAACCCAACATGCTGAATCAAAGTACAGCTGTCTTATATTTGCTCTGTGTGCATTTTGCTACCACTAATTCTGTCATCCATTTTCATCTTTTGTTTAAACATATTTGTCTTTTGGACAAGATAGGTCATATTTCATAGGTTTGATGAATTTTCTCCTTGGTCCAGTTTTACAGAATTTGCACTTAATTAATTGCACAACCTTTAATTCGACAGACTGTTTTTAATGGCTATGTAGTTTCAAATGCATACACACAGTGGAATTTCGAAAAGTAATTGTTTTGGTGTCACTTCCAAAGAAAGTTGCAATTATTAAAATGTGTAAATAATTTGTCAAAAGCGCAATAGGCAATAATTAGAAAGATATCAAATAAACCCTTAATGGAAATTTTTTTTTAATTTTGGTGTTCAGCAGGAATGGTTAAACAATACAACAAAGACATCACTTTATTCTCTCCCCAGGACTTGCAGAAAGCGGATTCCAAAGTGAAAATGCAGCCCTCCCTTGCCTGGGCTGAGTCGAGATGACTGTGACCCTAGTAGGAGGTGTTCTAGCTCACAACCAAACTACATCACCGCACCACCTTGCCCATTCAGACAGGGCCACGTCTGGAGAGCTGCCTATCAAAGCTGTCAGTCAAGTCACAAGACTGTTCCAAGTCTGGCAAAAGCCAGACAGCAAAGAGTAGACAAAGGTCATTCCTTGTCAATTCTTTGTAAATGTAATTGTGCCAGTAGTTTGCAAGGAACTACCTTGTTCCCTAGCAACTTTGTGTGTGTGCAGATGAGGGAAATGCATTTTTCCCTTTGTTATTCAGGTGCAATCTTTTCATGTTAGGCAGCTTTCTAAATGTAGTCCCTTACATTCCTTGGGCCCCAGAAGAAGATTAGGAAAGTGGCATTTTGCTGAGGGGAATTTGGATTTGGAGTAGGTAGCTATCTGGGATCTCAGATAGAAGCACAGATAAAAAGCTGAAACAAACAAAAAACCACATTAAGCAAGGAAGTACAGATTGTGCAAAATATCAAGGATGCAGAAACTGGAATCTAAAATCCAATTCCAGAGTGGCGATGGTCATCTCTTTAAAAGTGCATCAAGGGAAGCCTTTGAGTTATTTCCTTTCTTCCTCAATCCCCTTGAATTCAAATTCCCTTCACAGTTTCCAATTAATATTCAAATTCACTTGATTTGCTCTCAGAACAATTTTCCTTATCCATTTGTTGTAGGAGTGAACCATGTACAATATTGGTATTCCTTATCTTGGAAACAATTGTACTAAGATTCTAAGTCAGGTATTAGCATTCCATTCTTAGTTACTGGTTGCATCTCCTTTTTTGTAAGCTCCTCATGGGAAGAGATCAGGTCATATTCAACTGGATCCACACAAAAAATTTAAGTGCCTGTTGCTGTGTGTATTTTATGCTAGGCATTAAGGACATAGACACTTATATTGCAAACTCTCCGAAGGCAGACAATCTCTTTGCCTATTTTCATATCTCCAGTACTTAGCATAGTGCTTGGCACATAGAAGGTACTTAAAAATGTTTAACAATTCATAGATTAAATTCTTTCTGAAAAAAGGGATCGATTCAGTGAAAACTGAGAAGCCTGGGATGAATCAATGTAGAGTGAAAAGAGCAGAACCAAGACCACAATTTATACAAAAACTAGAACACTGTCCAGTCTAAAACAACTTTGAAAGACTTAAGATCCCTATTCAAAGCAATAACCAACCATGTTACCAGAGGACCACAGAGTAAGAATGTTGCCCATTTCTTGTCAGAGAGGCATATTGACATCTACGTTTTTTTTGATAAGGACAATATATCCATTTGCTTGGTTTGAATATACTTATTTCTTTGAGAGAGCTTTTTGTTTCTTTTTGTTTCTTTTTTTTTAATGAATAGTTTTGAACAGAAAGGAACTAGTGATAGAGATGCAAAAAAAAAAAAGAAGAAAGGCCTTTTGAAGCAGTTTTTTTTAATTCACAGAAGAGAGAAAAAAGGATACTTTGAAACTAACATATAGAATTTATTATATTCTTTACAGAAAAAGTAAGTTGTATATAATCAATTGTGGTTTCGTCTACAATACTATTATATTCTGTGTACATGGAAATGTTCCTGTTTGATGATGTTTATCAAAAGCAGAACAGAAAAAATTTAAGTAAAAATTTTTTTAAGGAATCAGTTCCTGACATCAACAACCTCTGCCTTAACCAGGAGCTTACTTTCTCTTCAAGTACATCTAAACTTCATTATTTCCTTCAGTACCTAGAACAGGACTCAGTATACAAGAAGGTGCCCATGAAATATTTTTCATTAAATCTATATAAAAACCATTTTAAAAGTTGAGCAATTTGCCCTCTGGGTTAATAAATGTAGAGTGATCCAGAACATCATCATCATTTAATAGGGACTGAGTCAAATATGATTATTAATAATAATAGCTGACATCTAAATAATGTTTTATGGTTTGCAAAGTTCTTTACACATATTATGTCATTTGATACTCATATTTCTTTGAGGTGGTTATTAATCTCCCAAAGTTAGAGATATAAAAGTGAGGTACTAAAATATTAAGTGACTTGCCCAAGATCACACAGCTAATAAGTCAGAGTTGGATTTCAGTATCTCCTGACCCCAAGTCTATTTTGCTTTCTCTTGTTCCATATTGATTCTGAGTGTCATGACCTAAAATCAATTCAATTGCTGTTTTACTTTCCCCTTAGTCTAATTGGACTATCCAACCAAAATCTGGCTCCATCAGACAATTATTTATTAGAGATGCCAGAGCAATAACAATAATACATGACTCACATTTATGTAGCACTTTTAGACTTATATAACATTTTATATACATTATTCATTTGATCCTCACAATTATTTGAAGAGGTAAGTGCTACTGTTATTCCCAGTTTACATATAAGAAAATTGAGGCTGAGAAAGGTAGAACAGGATCACACAAGTAATAAATAGTTGAATAAATGCAAAACATTTATTAAGTACTTACTATATGACAAGGGCTGGGCTAAGCACTGGGGGTGCAAATACAAAATGATGATGACCCTTGCCCAATCAATCAATAAGCATTTATTAAGTGTCTGTCTTCTAGTCTCCTCTTCCTTCCTTTGCAATGATGTAGCAAGTATAGTGGAAACTGGGAAGAAATCCACCTGAATATGCAACTAGTCATGCAGAGTACAGGTCAAATTACACATGGTAATGTTCAATCAGTCCCCAGCTCCCCCACCCCTGAGCTCCACCTTCAAAAGCTTATAGATAAGAAATTGGAGACTTGGGGAGTTGAAATGTCTTGCTCAACATGGCATAGCTAGAAGATCCCAGAATTGAGAATTGTATTGGGATCTTTGAACTGCAAATCCAATGCACCATAAAGGAATAAAGTTAAATCAGTGTTGGGCAAAGTTTTTGATATGGAAACAGAATAAAATAAATATGTGGATAAATGATCCCCAAAGAACTGAGTATGTTGACCTACAGTGGCTCAGTGCTTAACAAATTACAAATGGGTGGATCAAAGAAAAAAATCATAGAAACAATCACTGATTTCATGAAGAAAATGACAATGAGGAGACAACATATCAAAATTTATTGGATTCAGCTAAAGCAGAACTCAGGGGAAATTTTTTTAAAGCATGAATGCCCTTTCATCCAGCAATACCACTACTAGGTTTGTACCCCAAACAGATAATAAAAAATGGTTGTATAAAAACTATGCATAGCCACGGTCTTTGTGGTGGCAAAAAAATTTTGAAAATGAGGGGGTGTCCCTTGATTGGAGAATGGCTGAACAAATTGTGGTATCTGATGGTTATGAAATACTATTGTGCTGTAAGAAATGATAAACTGCTTGATTTCTTTTGGAACTGGAAAGACCTCCACAAACTGATGTGGAGTGAAATGAGCAGAACCAGGAGAACATTGGACACAGAAACTGAAACATTGTAGAACGATCAAATGCAATAGACTTTGTTACAACAATAATGCAGTGATCCAAGACAATCCCAAGGGACTTATGAGAAAGAATGCTATCTACATCAAGAGAAAGAACTGTGGAAACAGAAATGCAGAAGACATAATTTATCACTTGTTTATATGGGTATATTATTTTGATTTTTGCTTCTAAAAGATTACTTTATTACAAAAATGAATGATATGAAAATAGGTGATAATACATGTATAACCCAATGGTATTGCTTGTCTGCACTGGGAGGAAGGAAGAAAGAGGGGAAGGAGAGAACATGAATCATGAAACCATGGGAAAATATTTTTAAATTAATTAATTAGTTAAAAATGTTTTCAAAAGTTTTTTAGTTGATTCTCTAGAATTCTCCAAGCATGTCATTTTTATCATCTGTACAGAGTAATAATTTTGTTGTCTGGTTGTCTACCCCGATTCCTTTGACTATTTTTTTTCTTGTCTTATTGCTATAGCTAGCATTTCTATTATTATGCTAGCTAGCGTTTCTTGAATAATACTAGGTATACTGGACAACCTGCTAAACCCTCGTTCTTATTGGGGAGGGTTCTAGTTTACCCCAATTCATATAATGCTTGCTATTGGTTTTAAATAGATATTACTTAACATTTTAAGAAAAACACCATTTTTATTCTTCCTGGTGTTTTTTTAAACCCTAACCTTCCATCTTGGAGTCAATAAGTGGTAAGGGCTAGGCAATGGGGGTTAAGTGACTTGCCCGAGGTCACACAGCCGGGAGGTGTCTGAGGCCAGATTTGAACCTAGGACCTCCAGTCTCTAGGCTTGACTTTCAATCCACTGAGCCACCCAGCTACCCCCTCTTTCTGGATTTTTAAAATAGGAATGAGTATTGTATTTTGTCAAAAATTTGTTGTCTATTGATATAATCATGTGATTGCATTGTTTGTTACTGATATAGACAATAATGTTTATGGTTTTTCTTTTTTTAATTTTTTTTTGGTTACAATAATCACTTTATTTCCCTTCCTCCCCTCCACCCACCCTTCCCGCAGCCAATGAGCAATTTCATTGGTTATTACTTGTGTCCTTCATCAGAACCTATTCCATGTTGTTGTTTGCACTAGGATGTTCATTTAGAGTCTACATCCCCAAACATATCCCCTTGACCCATGTATTCAAGCAGTTGTTTTTCTTCAGTGTTTTTTACTCCCATAGTGTTTCCTCTGAATGTGGATAGTGGTTTGCTCATAGACTCCTCCAACTAGTTCAGGATCACTGCATTACCACTAATGGAAAAGTTCATTACATTTGATTGTACCACAGTGTATCAGTCTCTGTGTACAATGTTTTACTTGTTCTGCTTTCATTTTGTTCTTCCAAATGAACTTTGTTATAGTTTTTTTCTAATTCAGTAAAAAAAGGTTTTGGTAATTTAATGGGTATGGCACTAAATAAGTAAATTAATTTGGGCAGGGATTGTCATGAGCAATCAATGTTTTTCCAATTGTTTAGATCTAGTTTTAATTGCGTGGAAAGTGTTTTGTAGTTGTGTTCATATAGTTCCTGTGTTTGTCTCTACAGATAGATTCCCAAGTATTTTATATTGTCTTGAGTGATTTTAAATGGAATTTCTCTTTCTAATTCTTGCTAGTGAAATGGGTTGGAGATAAATAGAAATGCTGATGACTTATGTGGGTTTATTTTGTATCCTGCAACTTTGCTAAAGATGTTTATTATTTCGATTAGCTTTTTGGTTGATTCTCTAAGATTCTTTAAGTAAACTATCATATCCACAAAGAGTGACAGCTTGGTCTCCTCATTGCCAATTTTAATACTTTCAATTACTTTTTCTTCTCTAATTGCTTCTGCTAGTGTTTCTAGTAAAATAGTAAATAATAGAGGTGATAATGGGCATCTTTGTTTCACTCCTGATCTTATTGGGAAGGCTTCTAGTTTATCCCCATTACAGATGATGTTTGCGATGGTTTTAGATATATACTATTTATTATTTTTAGAAAGAGCCTTCTATTCCTATACTTTCTAGTGTTTTCAATAGGAATGGGTGTTGTATTTTGTCAGAGGCTTTTTCTGCATCTATTGACATAATCATGTGATTTTTGTTGGTTTGCCTGTTAATGTGGTCAATTATGTGGATGGTTTTCCTGATATTGAACCATCCTTGCATTCTTGGTATGAATCCTACCTGGTCATAGTGAATAACCCTTGTGATGACTTGCTGGAGTCTTTTTACTGGTATCCTATTTAAGATTTTTGCAACTATATTCATTAGGGAGATTGGTCTATAGTTTTCTTTCTCTGTTTTTTACCTGCATGATTTTGGGATCAATACCGTGTTTGTCTTGTAAAAGGAATTTGGTAGAATCCCTTCTTTGCTTATCCTGTAAAATAGTTTGTATAATATTGGGATTAGTTGTTCTTTGTATGTTTGATAGAATTCATTTGTGAATCCATCTGGATCTGGGAACTTTTTCTTAGGGAGTTCTTTGATGGCTTATTCAATTTATTTTTCTAATATGAGGTTGTTTAAGTAATCTATTTCTTCCTCTATTATTCTAGGCAATTTATATTTTTGTAGGTTTTCATCCATATCACCTAGATTGCCATATCTGTTGCCATGTAATTGGGGATAATAGTTTTTAATGATTGCCTAAATTTCCTCTTCATTAGAGGTGAGGTCTCCCTTTTCATCTTGGATACTGTCAATTTGGTTTTTTTCTTTCCTTTTTTTAATTAGACTGACCAGTACTTTGTCTATTTTATTTGTTTTTTCAAAGTACCAGCTTCTAGTCTTATTTATTAAATCAATAGTTCTTTGACTTCAATTTTATTAATTTCTCCTTTGATTTTTAGCATCTCTAATTTAGTCTTCATCTGAGGATTTTTAATTTGTTCACTTTCTGTTTTTTTAATTTGCATGCCCAATTCATTGACCTCTGCTCTCCCTAATTTGTTAATATATGAGTTCAAGGATATAAATTTGCCCCTGAGTACTGCTTTGGCTGCATCCCATAGGTTTTGAAAGGATGTCTCATCATCGTCATTTTCTTCACAAGTTATTAATTGCTTCTATGATTTGTTCTTTAACTAACTGGTTTTGGAGAATTGTATTGTTTAATTTCCAATTAATTTTTGATTTATCTCTCCATGTACCCTTACTATTATTTTCATTGCATTGTGATCTGAGAAGGTTGCATTTATTATTTCTGTTCTTTTGTACTTGTTTGCAATATTTTTATGTCCTAATACATGGTCAATTTTTGTGAATTTACCATGTGCTGCTGAAAAGAAGGTGTATTCCTTTTTGTCTCTATTTTCCTCCATGTATCTACTAATTCTAATTTTTCTAAGATTTCATTCACTTCTCTTACCTCTTTGCCTCTTACCAATTATCTTACCTCTTTCTTATTTATTTTTTTGGATTGATTTATCTAGTTCAGATAGAGAAAGGTCCAGGTCTTCCACTATTATAGTTTTTCTATCTATTTCATCCTTGAGCTCCACTAGTTTCTCCTTTAGAAATTTGGATGCTATGCCATTTGGTGCATACATGTTGAGTACTAATATTTCCTCATTGTCTATACTGCCTTTTATCAGGATGTTCCCTATCTCTTTTAATCAGATCTATTTTTACTTCGGCTTTGTCAGATATCATGATTGTGACTCCTGGCTTCTTTTTATCAGTTGATGACCAATAGATTTGGCTCCATCCTCTTACTTTCAAAAGAGGGGTGTGATATACTGGGAAAGGCTTCTGGAGACAAAAGACCTACTTGACTTCGAATGGGGTCTACGTCCCACCTGAAGTGGATGTCTATTGTCTGGTGAAGTGGGACCTTCCCTCAGGGGGAAACTCTCTTGTGACAAGGTCAAAACCTGGGGTTTCTACCTTTAAACTAAGTAAACTGGGGGTTTCTAGATTTCCACGTTGACACACCCTATGCGTATCTACCTTCCTAATGTGTGTTTCTTATGAACAGCATATGGTAGGGTTTTGGATTCTAATCTACTCTGCTATTCGCTTGTGTTTTATGGGTGAGTTCATTCCATTCACATTCAGAGTTATGATTACCAGCTGTGTATTTCCCTGCATTTTGATTTCTACTCCTAGTCCTGACTTTTCTTCTTGCACTATTTACTTCTACTCCAATGTTTGTTTTTAATCAGCCCCCCTAGTTCCTACCCTCTCCCTCCCTTCCCCACCATCTGTGTTGGATGCTCTGAGCCTGGCACAGCCCTACTCACAAGGTATACCCTCCAGATAAATGCCTTTGCCCACCCAGAGGTTCCCGCTGCTGCTGAAGGCTTAGCACTCTAGCTGGGAAGGGGGGGAAGGGTCCTGGGACCTTCCTTCTGCCTTCCCCTTAAGCCAGAGTATTCTTGAATTCCGGCTTTTGGGGGGCGTACTTTTTGGATTGAGTCCAGCAAGAGGGTTCTTTGGCTCAGTCTTGTTGTTAGGTTTGATTTTCAGTCCCCTAGGAGCATTTATTTTGTAATTGGTAAGGAAGGGTATTCAGAGGTCTGAACTTTTGCTGCTTCTATGCTGCCATCTTGACTCCACCTCTATGGTTTTTCTAATGTTGATCTAGCCCTGTATTCCTAGTAAAAATTTCACCTGTTCATAGTTTAAAAAAAAATAAGTGTCTGTCTTCTAGATATTGTGATATTGTATATAGGGATATAAAAGAAGGCAAAAAACCAATCCTTGCTCTCAAGGAGCTCACAATCTAATGTGGAAACAATATGCACAAACAAGAGATATATATATATATATATATATATATATATATATATATATATATATATATATATATATATATATATATATAAATCATAAATTAGAGGTCATTATCAAAAGGAATGTACTAGGGGCAGTTTGGGGGCTCAGTATATAGAGAAACAGGCCTGGAGATGGAAGGTCCATACTGTGTCCAAATCTGGCCTCAGTCACTTTCTAGCTGTGTGACCCTGGGTAAGTCACTTATCCCCACTTGCCTAGCTCTTACTGCTCTTGAAACTGATACTCAATATTAATTCTAAGACAGAAGGTAAGAATTTTTTTTTAAGAAAAGAAGGAGGAAGGCACTAGACTAGGGAATTGGATAAGGCTTTTTATAGGAGATAAAGTTTTTAGCTGAACTTGAAGGAAGCCAGAGAAATGAGGACCAATGAAGAAGCACTGAGGACACAGAGGTCCAGATGAGGACTTCACATACTAATAGGGAAATAACACATTTGGGTGAACAGCAGCCAATGTGAGATACTTTGTCTTGGAAGATTACAGGGATGGTCCAGGGAAAACATAAGAGAGGAGACTGATATGCCTTTCCAGGAGAAATGACAGATTGATCTGATTATGTCTCTAGAACCAAAAAGCAGGGCAGATATTGGGCAGGGAGGAAGGACAGAGGGAGGGGAGTTGGAAGTAGTGGGGTAGATAGAGAGATGCCCAAAGCATGAAGTGACTGGTACTAGTCTTCCATACTGTAGGTGACTGAAGCAATCGCCCAAGAACAATCAGTCACAGGAGCAGGAGCTCCAGACATAAAAAGATTATGTCCTCCAGGGCTTGATTCAACATGGGAATGGAGGTCTTCCTAATTTTAAGTCTAGTGCTCTATATAAATATATGTATGTATGTATATATATTATCTTCTTAAGAGTTGTCTGTAGAGGCTTAGAGAATCATAAATCTAAAATTACTGGTTAGCTCCTCTAAGAAGGGAGAAGGGAGATATTCAAAACGGACCCCCTACAGGCTTTGAGAGCTCTCTAGCTAATTTCAACATGAACACAAGTCTAAGCATTCCTTCCAACCATTGTGGATCAGGGCCTGAGAGAAGGATGCTGACTGCAGCATAGGTCAGAGTACAGCAAATTCAGGGTCAAGTTCCTGTGCCTGAAATAGGTTATAGCAATTTTAGGTCTCTTGCTGAAAGACAGCTTTCAAGGTTTACAAAATTCTTGATGTCTCTTTCAAAATTCAAAGAATGTAAGGTTTAATTCTCTTCCCCTCCCCAACTGCACACACACACACACACACACACACACACACACACAATTGGATATAATGCCTCTTTCTATGCCCATTCAGGAAGCACTTCCTGCTCTTCCCTGATAATCCTATCCATCAGCTCCTCTAGGAGTGCTTATCCTTGAGTCATTAGCCTTTTAAATATATATATATATATTTGGACAACCGTATTCATTAATTGGTTTTCTTTATAATCCAATGTATGTGACTTCATGCATTTAAAAACGTGGCTCAGAGAAAGAGTTCATGGGTTTCATACTGTTAAAGGGATCCATAAAAAAAGAAAAGATTCAGAACCCCTGTTCATGAACTAGCTTAAAAGTTTTTCCATTTTGACCACTTCTAGGTCTGTATCACAAAGAGGTCAGAGATCTGGGGAAAGGATCTACTTATACAAAAATATTTATAGCAGTTTTTTGGTGGTGGCAAAGAATTGGAAACTGACGGGATGTCCATCAACATCAATTGGGGAATGGCTGAACAAAACTGTAGTATTGTGTAATAAAAAACTATTGTGCCATAAGAAATGAAGAAGGTGATCATAAAAAGATCTGGAAAGACTTATATGAAGTGATGCAAAGTGAAGTGAGTGGAACCAGGAGGACCTTGTATACATCAACAGGATTACTGTATGATGATCAACTGTTAATGACATAACTATTATCAGCAATGGAAGGATCTAAGAAAATCCAAGAGACTCATGAAGAAAAAAGCTATCTACCGCCACAGAAGGAAATAACAGTCTGAATATAGATTGAAGCATACTGTTTTTCATTTTATTTCCTTCATGAGTTTTTTCTTGTATAAGCAACATATTTGTTTTCTTGTATATCTTACACATCTAGTATATGCAACGTCTTATTTCAAAACATGTCAAATGGGGAAATATGCAATGTATGATAGCACATGTATAACCTATATCATGAGAACACGAATTACAAAAATGTCAGAGTTATTATTAAAAATTGTATCTATATGTGATTAGAAAATATATAATAAAAAAATTTCCTGTTAAAGCTGATTTCACACCTGTTAACTCCCTTGCTATTGTCTCCTTAGCATTTATATCTTCAATTTGTAATACTATACATTATTTGTGCACTTGCTATGTAAGACTTGTAATAGCTTTCTAATTCAATCTAATTCAAGTCTGTGCTAGTAGGGACCTGCCCTAAAAAATATTGACATTATCTAGAAATCCCTGCTAGAAGCCTATGAAGGTGGTCTGTTCACAGTAGACACTCTATAAATGTTTGTTGCCTGAATAATTGGGAGAATGGACTCTACAAATTAAAATTAAGTGTGATATTTGCTGCCACAGAAATAGATTTTAATTCCCTAGACATGCTCTAGGGATACCATAAAACCTCCCTAGGACTTCTGCCTACAATTCAGGTTCTACCTACCATACAGATGGTGACAGTGCTCTTTAGGTTATGTAGCCAGCTGGTGATCCTCTTTCTCCAGCTTGAACAATTAAAATCAGAATTATCATATGCAATCAATTGAATTGTTTTTTATTTTTAAAAACCCCATTTATTTATTAGAATATTGACTTGGTGATCATATTAGACTATACATTATAAGAAATGAGATGCTATATAAAACAAAAATAAAATGAAAAGATCTGTCTAGGAACTGATCGGTGCCTTTCTCTGTTTAACTTAATTTATGGTTGCAAATTTAGTTCCTTAACATTTCCAGCATGAGATTATTTTTTAAACCTCAACAATATAGCTTCTGTTACCTGCTTCTGGGTTTATTTCTCTTAATTAGCTTGTTCACTTTATCTGAAAGATCAATAAAAAATGCCTCTTTATTCTTCAAAGTCTCTGAGGAATAACAACAACTCCTTGTGTGACTATATTTATCTTTTTTCTCTTTTACATCATAAAAATAACCACACATAGCACACAAAATGAACACTAAGAACAACACAATTCCCCTGTAAGAAAACTGGCTTAATTCAGTTATGTTCGGTATCATTATAGTAAATTTCAAAAAATTGACAGAAGATGGAGAACTTTTAACAAGGAACTATGTGTTCCTTGATTCATAATGTGGTCCAATAAAAGGAGTGCTGCATTGGATTTCAAATCAATTCTACCATTTATTCCTTCTGGCATCTTTAGTTTATCCTTGTGGTCATAGGTATCCAAAATGTTTAGGACATAATAAGCACTTAATAAGTAATTTTTTATTCATTCATTATGACAACCATTTTATGCATAATGACTCAAAGCACCTTCAGATCCCTCTTAAAAACATATTCTAAAAAGAGCACAATAACAAAATGAATATAGCTAATTTCATTAGGAATAAAAATGTACTGTTGATAGATTTCCTCTTCCCAAAAGATATTTAGATAGATAGATATTGACATGAATAGATATGACTGAATTGATATATGTGTGTGTGTGTCAGAAATGTCAGAAAATGATTGCTTCCATGGATTCTTGCCCACTTAGAATATGTGCTCTTTAAAAACAGGGAAGAGATGTTTGCTTCTCTTTTTATCTGTCCCCAGCACCTAGCACAGTGCTTGGCAAATAGAACTACTGACATAGGTATCTATATCTATTCAGCTCTATTATCTTATGTCATATTTATGTATGTGTATATGGTTGTACATATATCTGTATAAATGAGAAATATATTCAGAGGGAAGGCAGTAAGTGCTAGGAACCAGAAAGGGTACAGAAGGTAGTGTCTGAGTTGAGTATTGAAGGTAGCCAGAGAAACCAGGCAACAGAGGTAAGAAAGGAGATCATTCCAGACATGGGAAAAGTCAGTGAGAAAGTATGGAGTGGCGAAATGGAATGTCCATATAAAAGGAACAGAAGGTAGACCAGTGTAGCTTGTGTGAAGGGGAGTATAAATGTAAAAAGATCAGAAAGGAAGAGTTTTAAAAGTCAGAATTTTAATATCTCATGATGCAAGTAGAAGGGAGCCATTAGAGTTTACTGGGGGAGGCAGGAGAATTAGGGGAGTTTGTGGCAGGATCAGACCTATACTTTTTGGACATTAGTTTGATAGCTAGGTGGAAGATGAATCAGAGTGAGGAGACATTTAAGTCAGGGAGACCAACCAGAAGGAATTTGTGGTATGTCAGACCGAGATAATAAGGACTTGCGCCAGAATGGCAGCTGTGTGAGTAGAGAAAAAACGGATGTATAGGAAAGATATTCTGATGGGAAAAAATGAACAAACTTGGCGACAGATCAAATGTGAGGGGTGAGTGAGCATGAAGAATTGAGGACAACATGATTATGAACCTGGTTGATTGGGGAAGATGGTGGCACCCTTGAGTGTAGTAGGGAATCTAGAAAGGGGGAAGGGTTTGGGGAAGAAAGTTCTGTTTAAGAAGCATTGAGTTTGAAATGTCTATTTCTGAGGGCAACAAATGTAGGATGCAGAAATGGACTATCCCAGTGCAACCCAAAAGCAGCTGATGAGAGATTTGATCCCCGGATCTCTGGTTCTAAATCTGGTGCCATTTCTCTGTGCCCTGCTTTTGAGGAGCTTAATGTCATTAAAATAAAATGGAATAAAATAAATTCAAGACAGATTAGGGGCAAAACAAAATGCTAGAGCTGGAAAAGACCTTAGAGATCTTATTCAGCCACTTCCCTTTACAGACAAAGAAAATGAGTCACAGAGAAATTAAAAGATTATCCCATATCATAGAATTATTAAAGCATCAGAACCAAGACTAGAATTCAATTCATCTTACTCTTTGTCAAAGGTTCTTTCTTCTGTCTGAATGTTTGCTAAAAAGATAGAAGAAATTCTCCCAAATCCATTTTATTACTGATTTGAGAAAAAGATGTCAAAATAGCTTTTTACCCCTTTCTTCTACCTTTTCCTAACCCCTTAGAGGAAACACAAAACAAAATGAATCTTCCTTCTTGGCTAATCCAAACTTTAAAATAATGACTCAGCAGCTCTATATCCTGTTTTAGAATAAGTAGTTGAATACAGACTAGCTTTTTGCATCCCAAGGTGCATTTCTGATGAAAGGTAAATTGATTGAGTTACAAACCTATAGAAAATGAGTTTTATTATGGAAATGGTTCCCAAAGCACAGCACAGGGAGGTGATGCTACAATAAAATGAGTAATAAACAACACCCAATATCGTACGCACAACCTGATAGAGCCAGAAATATAAGTATTGAATTATCCCCAAATTTGAATTATAGGCACATAACTCAAATGATCCCCTTTGCCTGGTACCCAGCCTGAAAGACATATTTTTTTAATAAACTTTTTGTACTGCTTTGCATTATGTCACGTCCTGCAGGGCATAAGCTACAGCCTTCCTAAAGTGATTCATCAGAAAATCAAGGGGAAAAAATAGTTGAGATCTGATATAGTGAGCACTCTTAAATTACATAGCAGCAGCTTCAAGTATAGTGTATGAGGAGACAGAAAAGGAGTGAATAAGTACGTCTCAGCCTGTCATGTCCATGAACTGGAGAGTGCGCTGGCTTACTGAATCATTTTCAGATACTTCTGCACATCCATCGATACAGTAGGCAACCAAGCCAGGTTTACAGAGATGAAAGCCTGAGTGATTCAGAGCCGGCTGTAATTCTTTATAAAACATACACTAAGTATTTTTGTTGACTCCTACATGACATTTCCAAGGTGGTTGGGAAACCAGGCCATTTGTTACATAGAATCCAGATCAATAGAGTGCCCAGGGGAAGCTGGGTCAACTTAAAAACAGATGGAATGGAGGGCTAAGCACTTTCCAAACTTGGGCTCTTCTGATGCTAAGCAAAGGCTAGAGTTCAAGGAGGGAGGCCAATACAGCAACATGAGAGCATCCGAAGGCAAGCCTTTCCAGAGAAGAAAAAGAAAGGCCCTCTTCCTCTCTTACCTCGCTAAATTAAGGGACAACGAGGATCCAGCCCCTGGTTTGTTCTCTCATTTCTCTTATGCTTCTCCAGTCAGTCACTCTCCACGAGTGTCTGAAAAATGAACACATCACTCGGACTCCCACGTTAAGATTTAACTTTTGATACGCAAGGGAAGCAGGCTACTGCTATTCAAGCTATTTTTAATCCACCTTGTGAGTGTGCTTTTTTTATTGCTTTATACAGCATATCTGATTCCCTCTAAAGCACAAACTAAAAAATCTATCCACCTGTCATTTGCTGCACAGGACCATCTATCATCATGCAGCTTGGCAGGTGGAGAGGGAGAGAGAGAGAGAAAGAGAGAGAAAAAGAGAGAGAGAGAGAGAGAGAGAGAGAGAGAGAGAGAGAGAGAGAGAGAGAGAGAGAGAGAGAGAATAAAGAAAGGGAGAGAGAGATGGCTACAGAGAGAGAGAGAGAGAAGGAGAGAGAGAGATGGATACAGAGAGAGAGGGGGAAAGGGAGAGGGAGAGAGAGGAGAGCTGAAACAGGAGGCAAAGTCAAGGACTTTCACATGTAACAAAAAAAAACTTGTCACAATTATTTATGACTCTTGCTGGGGCACATAATAGGACACATAAAACCTCTGTTTCAGTTTCAAGCACCCTCACATCCCTGCTCCCTTGTCGAAGTTGGTCGCAGGCAGCTCTACTTTACACATACAATTTCCTGAACAATGCCAAGCACTTGGGAAGTGACAGTGACAAATACTGGAGTTTGTGGCTGTAGCTCTGCAGGCTGTTACAGGAGTGCGGGTGTCAATAATCAGAAGGACTACTGTGTGAGGCCCAAAGGCCCCCACTACAATTCTATTCTTCCTGGTGAAAGGCTCCAGTTCCCATGTACCATTTAATACCACGGAGGGTACATATTTAGTGAGTGAAAAAGTGTAAGATATATGGGTGTGCATACGGGATAGGACCTCGAATTCTGACTTCATTAGTGTAAGGAACTCTGAGAAAATGGAATTCCCTTTTTAAATTCAGGTAGGCACCTTTTCTTCAATTTAGGGTCTTAGAGAGTTCAAGGCCAGCCCTTTATCTATTATTGAGCCCTGATCATCCATCCCCTTCTTCTTCTACGTGCACACAAACATGATGTATTTGTGCCCCATAAGAAGTAGATGTTTGTCTGTCATTCTCTCCCATTCCTAACAATTTCTTCCTAACCCACTCCCAAACCTCCCTAACCCCTTCCCAATATACACAGAGATACCCAAACAGTGTGAAATCTAATCCAGGGCTAAATCTTTCACTGGAGCTTGGTTTCCTGACTTCTAAACACCTATGTTTCAGAGCAGGTGGCTCAATTAACTTTGGGCCTCAGGATGTATTTGCAAATGTGAACACGAGATGAGATGGTAATTCAATCTGGCTCCACAAGCTCTATTCCGAACATGGCACTTGGGGCTTCCATGAACTATTAGGAGCGTAACCTTTGTTCCCTGCCTCTATCCGAGGGGCTCTGTGGGAACTCCAGGCGCTCCCTCTCAGGAGCTCTGGGTGACAGACAGACTATGGAAAGCCAAGCAGCTGAGTGCATGATGTTTCAGATAATTAAACATAAAACTGAGGTCCAGTCCAATAAGTGATCCTTGTACACTCAATGAAGGCAGCACCGGCAGACATTAACCCAGACACCCACCCCAAAGTCCTCCGACACATTTTTTTTATGCTTTCCCCCATCTCATTGTATACTTGCTAATGTGAAATGGCAAACATCTTAATTAAAGATATTATTAATGGAATAGCCAATTCATCTTGAAAGTCAAAGCAGAAATTAATATGGAAAAGAACATAATCTGGAAATGAGAACTCAATTTAATCTTTTGGCTTGGCCCCCAAGTCAATATTTTGAATTACCTAAACCAACTTAGAATGACTCCAGTTCTGAAACCTACCAAAGATTGAAATAAGGACTAGCTCTTATATCAGTCCTACTATAGCCACTCCTAATCAAGTCCTCATTTCTCCTTCCCTGTTGTTGTTGTTCAGTTGTTTTCATCATGTCGGATTCTTCCTGACCTTATTTGGGGTTTTCTTGGAAAATTATACTGGAGTGGTTTGCCATTTCTGTCTCCAGCTCATATTACAGATGAGGAAACTGAGGCAAACAGGGCAAAGTGATTTGTCCAGGATTACATGGCTAGTAAGGGTCTGAGACCAGATTTGAACTCAAAAAGATAAGCCTTCCTGATTTCAGGCCCAGCACTCTATCTTCTGCACCACCTAGTTGTCCATTTCTTCTTCCTTAGATTCTTATAATAATAGCCTTGCTAAATGGTCTTTCTGCCTTTAGTTTATCTGTGCTTTAATCCAGCATTCCTACCTCTGTTCCAGTAATCTTCCTCATACATTGCACCAATTCTGTCACCCCAACTCAATAATCTTCTGTGACTTCTGATCTTGGCACTCAAGGTCTTCTACATGTTGGCTCCTTTCTAGACTTCTCTCACATAACTCCTCTCTGTGCATGCAGAATGCAGGCAAACAGGACTATTGGATATACCTCATTCCTGTTCCACTCTGTCTCCACACCTTTGTTCACACCATCCTAAATGCCTGGAATAGACTGCTCCATACCTCTCACCTTTGAAAATTATAATTTTCCTTTAAGGTCAAAATTCCAAAATTCCAAAACAAGTCAAGATCTTTCAGGATAATCTCTGGTTCACTTAACTACACAACATAACAGTGATCTTCAAGTTTTTTCTTCTTCAAATTTCTTCCTGTGGAAAATGACCTGTACAAGAATATTCATAGCTGCACTTTTTGTGGTGGCAAAAAAATGGAAAATGAGGGGATGCCCTTCAATTGGGGAATGGCTGAACAAATTATGGTATATGTTGGTGATGGAATACTATTGTGCCCAATTGAATAATGAACTGGAGGAATTTTGAACTGGAATGACCTCCAGGAATTGATGCAGAGTGAAAGGATTAGAACCAGGAGAACAGTGTACACAGAGACTGATACACTGTGGCACAATTGAATGTAATGGACTTCTGTTAAATTTATGATTGGACTGAATATAATTAATTGGTTGCCATGGATTTAATTACTAAATCCCCTAAATGAATTATTAAAGTCAGAATGGAATTTATGGTAGTTTATTTTACAATAGAGGGAAGATATTAAGGAAGAGAGAACAAGAAGAAAAGGAGAAAGAGAGAGCTCCAGGTTTTCTCTGAGCCAGGTAGGAATTCTATGGGCTTTTCCAGAGGTACTAGCCTCCGGAAAGGCCAAGGAAAGGAAGTCAGCCTTTACACTCACCACATGTCAGTTCAATCAACAGATTCTTTATCAGCCTCAACTCCAGTAGAACTGCTTCTTACAGCAGGTTCCACTCCAAGTGTGAGTCTTTACTCCAAGTGTGTCTCTTTACTCCAATGTGTCTCTCCACTCTGTGTCTCTCTCCACTCCAAGTATGTCTCTTCACTCCAAGTGTGTCTGTGTGTGTCTCTGTTTCCACTTTTAAAGATTTAGCATTACTTCCCCTAAATTTTTACATCTACCAATCACAACCAATGCTCTACTCCAGGATTGCCCACTCTTTCACACATGGGTCACAGACCTCCTACTCAATGTATGAAATGGATGTTCATACCTTTTTGTGGTTAAAATCCAAAATGAGTAGATCTCCATACTCAACTTTAAGTACTGTGCTTACATTTTTGGGGATTAAAATCTAAAAATAGACAGGGGATTACAATTTAATCTTCACAATCAAGGAAGAGCTATGTACATTCATTGTTACAATCAAGGGAGAGCCAAATCTAATCTTCACACTTCTCTACTAGCAGCAATGCAATGATCCAGGACAATTCTGAGGGGACTTATGAGAAAAAACACCATCCACATCCAGAGGAAGAACTGTGGGAGTAGAAACACAGAAGAAAAACAACTGCTTGATTACATGGGTTGATGGGAATATGATTGGGGATCATCCTAATGCAAATATCAATAATATGGAAATAGGTCTTGATCAATGACACATGTAAAAGCCAGTGGAATTTTGCATTGGATGTGGGGAAAGGAGGGGGAGGAGGGGAGGGAAAGAACATAAATCATGTGACCATGGAAAATTATGCTAAATTAATTAAAATGTATTAATAATTAAAAACAAAAAACAACAACAACAAAAAACATTTCTTCCTGTGCCTTTTGCTTAGACTTCACTTTTATCTTCCCAGCATATAGCCCTATGTCTTGAATCTGATAGGTGCTTAATAAATGTTTATTGATTGATTGCTTGATTTTCCAATTATGTCATGCTCCTTCACACCACAGTTATTTGTATATTTGTATCTCCCTCTTTCGCAATGAATGATCCTTAAGAACAGAGTCTGTGTCCAATCTATCTTAGTGTCCCCAGCAGGAGAACATTAGCCACTTAATAAATGCTTGATGAATGAATAAGATGATCCTCTTAGCTCTCAAGGTTGGGGCTAAAAGCTTCAGCAACTATTATTGTATCTAAACCTTAACCTTAGGCCAGGCGTAGACAAACTATGACAGAGAGGCTACCTGCCATGGTTGGCAGCAGTCTGTATCTCTCACATACAATTCAATTCAACAAACATTTATTAAATGCCTAATAATTGCTCTGTTTAGCATTTAAAACCCTTCATAAACTGGTCCAGTTGAACTCGTGCTGTCTTATGTTACAATTTATTCCTTTCCACCTACTCTAAGATCTACCTGCAATTGGAATTGTGCTATGTGGGACTGTGCCCCATCCCCATAATGCTCTTGCTCTTCCCTTTTTCCTCTTGGTTGCACCGAATGCTTTCAATTCTCAGCCCATATTACTTTCTGTGGGTGACTTTTCCAAGTTCCCATTCCACCTATCTTCCCCTCAATCCCTAGCCCCTAGTGCTTTCTCCTCTCAGAGTGCCTTTTATTTACTCTTACAGATGTACACTAGTTATTTACATGTTTTCTCCTTGTGAGAAGGTTCTATCTTTATCTTAATTTATATACCAAATGCTTATAACAGTGCCTGGCATATAGTTAGTGCTTCATAAAGTCTTACTGATGGATTAACGTGTACAGAAAAGCACTGTGCATTGCAGGGGTAGGGAGAAGAAAAAAACATTATCCCCAGTTCTCATGGAGCTCCCTGTCTAATAGAAAGGGTGGGGAAATACGCCCAAGCATAGTTGGAGAAGAAAGACATTCCAAAGGGAGGAAAGAGCATGAGCAAAAACCCAAGGGGAGATGAAAATCTACAGGCATGTTCAGGAGACAGTGAAATAGTCCATTCTGGCTGGAATGTGAGGTGAGTCCAAAGGTGATAAAGTGAAGGCTAAAGGAGAGGTGGCACAGTGGATAGAGTTGGGAAGAATCATCTCTAAATTCAAATCTGGCCTTTGACATTTATAAGCTGTTAACTGGGTGACTCTGGGCAAGTTAATTAACACTGTTTGCCTCAGTTTCTTCATAGGCAGAGGTGGCAAAAGAAATAGAAAATCACTCTAGTAATTTTGCCAAGAAAACCCTAAATGGGATCACAAAGAGTCTAACATGTTTAAAAATGACTAAACAACAAAAATGGGGGCTTATGATAAAAAAAATTTGTAGGCCATGGCAATATAATAATCATTTCAACTCATTTTAAATACATGACCTTATGATTCTTGTAACCAAGGAATAATGTTCAAACTGACTAAATAAAATTTTCAAAAAAAAAATACATGCTCTTTCTAGGAAGGCCATTTTATCTCTTAAAAAAAAACTTTGTTGTTCTTATATTCTTTAAATTTTTCTGCTATATGTTTTTCCCTGAACCCCTTCTAAAGAGCCATTCCATATAATAAAAAAGGGTGAAAAGGAAAACAATTAACAAAACCAATTAATACATTAAAATTGAGAATATTTGTTGCATTTCATAACCATGGGAACCCTCAGTCCCCATAATGTCTTCTCATATCTCTTTTGGGGGGGGGGGAGGCAAGCTTATTCTTTGTAATTAATTTCTAGCATTCTTGAGGTTCTTTTATTTGTGTTTGCATTGTTGTAATGATCATGTATTTAATTGTCTTGGCTCTGCTTATTTCACTTTACATCAGTTCATGTAAGTCCTTCCATGCTTCTCTGTATTCATAACATTCATCACTTTTTCCACCTCAGTAATATGCCATTATATTCAGGTACCATAATTTGTTAAGCCATTCCCTAGAAAATGGGTTTCTACTTTGTTTCTAGTTCTTTGCTAGCATAAAAAGTGTTTATATATATATGTCTGTGTGCATAAAATCTATATGGGTTTTAGTATAAAAAGAATAAAGTCTTTTTCAAAGAGGGAATAGATTATCTTGACTTGTCTATGTAATGCATTATGTAATATAAAATAGCACCCATTCAATTAGAATAATCTTTAATAATGATTCACATTTCTAGAAAGCTTTAAGGTTTATAAAAGTGCTTTCTATAGCATCTCTTTGAGACAGGATATGCATTTATTATTCTCCCCATTTTTGAAAGGATGAATCTGAAGATTAGAAGAGGAGGTGGTTACTTAAATGCCAGAGTTAGAGCTGGGTTCAGAACCTAAGTCTCCTGATTACAGGCCCATTCCACCATCTATTGACACCATGCTATGTCTAGGAAGTTCAGTCTGTTCCCCGTTTAGTTGTCTTCTTATCAGGGGTAATCTACTATAAATTCCTACTTTCAGGAAACATAATTGAGGAACATAATTGAGAAACAAAGTGAGGTTGGAAAAATATGAAGTGGTCAGTGATGGGTGGACTTGAATGTTGTATCTAACATGAGGCAATAATGAGAAAGGTTGGTCAGGGGGGAGAGACCTTGGACTATAAATGCAAAAAATAAGTCTTCTGTCCTTTGCCTCCAACTTGCTATCTTTGGGGGTCTCATTTTCCTTGAGGAAGTAAGGAAAATAAGTATTAAAGAGAACAATAATAAAGTAGGAAAATGTAAATAATAAGGTCCTTTTTTCTTTAAACTTAAGTCAGAGCCTTAACATAAGTTCAACCAAAAATAAAAAGAGATCATGAGATTATAAATTTAGATTTGAAAGAACCTAAGAGCTCCTCTAAGCAGATCCTTTATTTTACAGATGAGGAAACTGATGCCTAGGAAAGGTAATTGATTGACCCAAGATTAGACACAAAGTAAATTGTCAATCTAGAATTTGAACTCAGTTCCTCTTCCAGATCTAGCATTCTTCCCGCTATACTGGTCTCTGTCCTGCCACCCTACCTAACTAGTTTTTATATAATTCAACTTGTCCAACCTATCTGTAGTTTATAGTCTCCATATGAAGCAATCCACATGTGCTTTTGTTAATGCCATTGGCAGTACCCCTGCACATATTTTTTCCATTTACAGTGTCTATAAATAATCTAAACTAAAGTTTTAGGCAAATACTAGAGCTAGGTCCTGGGTCATACCAGCTACCATGAATGATCTGCTTCTAATAACAATGGAGTAGATCATATGATATAAAAGGAAAAGGAATGGGTAATTTCCCAAGTTGAACATTTTACAATATCAACTACATTTTATCACCTTGTTTTTCTACCTAAATATCCTTCCATTTCACCAAAAAAATAAAGATAACTTAGATGACAACATAAGAACTAGAATAGAAAAATTGATAGCTTCCAAGAAGCCCATCATGTTTTAGGTAAGGCTTGACCACTGTTCTACTCAGTGCTAGCTTGACTCCTTTTAAAAGTCTTCATTTTGTCTCTTCCGATGCCCTAGCGTAGTACAAAGGGCACTTTGCTTTTTCAAAAACAATACAACCAGAAAAAAACCTGTAACAGAAAAAACTAAGCAGAAAGTTTTGAGCTTACATGTAGTCAGGGGTGTGCTGTAGCCAGCTAGTACAGACTTATGGAGCCAATTGTTAAATTTTCAGGGTGAGCATTTACACCTTGGAAATTGGCAGCTCAGGGCTCAATTTATTGTTTAATTGATTATCTAGGCTTAAGAAAGTGATAGAGACAATAGTAAAAATACAGATTAAATTAAAATATGTCCTTCATGTCCTTTAATATTTAATATTTGGGGGAAAGCTGATTTCTTAACTTTTAGCAGCATACTGCTAGGCATAGTGGTGGACAGCAGAACTCTTATCCAAGGACCAGACTAGCTAAGTTCAAAGAAACTCTTTACCAGAAAGAAAGTTGGTCAAGTGCAAACTCTTCTCTTGTCGGTCTGTTTTGCTTATTTGTTCTTGGGTTTGGGCCACAGCTGAAACCATCTACTAAGGCATGGGATAGTTATGATACTGGTTCATGGTGCGTATGGCAACATGAATGAAATCACAGACCTTCTGAAGATTTCAAGAAGTAAATCATCCAGCTATCTCCTTGTCTACTTCAAAATGGTCATCACAGATCTCATCACCAAAATCTCTCTGCTAACCTTGGTGAGAGCACAAAAAGATATATTCCCTAGAATATGCCTGTTTCAAAAAGCTGGTTCAGATGTCTCTTTGCTGACAATGAAAGTGCACAGAAATAAGATGTCAAATCCAAATTTAATCCTCTGGCTAATGTGGATTGGGGGATTGGGACTGGGCTCCTGTCCATGTATCAAATTCTACCCTGAAGAATTCAAACTTACTTAGCTAGCTTTTTGGGTTAAATTATGTTAGTGTAGGCCTTTTTCTGCCCCGGCCCCTTGATGCAGCTTCCCTTCATTCAGAAGACTGCAGAAGTATTTTCCAGAGACTCTATCAATGCTCACAGCTCCCTGAGCCGTATTAGTTGCTGCAGATGCTTTACTCAAGTCCAGACCCTTCCATGCACCTATTCCATGACCACTTTTACTGATAAGTCATTTGTTGATTTAGTCTCTACCCTTAGATTGTGTTGTTAACTGGTTGCTAATTCCTTTGCTACATAACACATGGCTTTTGTGAGCACACACCCAGCTCGATGTTTGGGGGGCTTTTCTGAATATGGCTTGTGCCCATCATATGCAGTTTCCTCTGGAAACTTCATAACACAGCTCATGCCTGGGTCTTCCAAGCTGTAGTTAAAAGAGCTCCACATCAAAATAGAAGACAATCTTCATTTCATTCCACAAGGAGTGCAACAACAAATAAAAACACATAAACAGCATTTACAGTCACCCATAGTCAAATCTCAATCAAACCTTGACATGCCTCCAAGGTTCATCTTCATCTTTGGGACCTACACAGATCTTTAGCCTTATTGTACAATTCTAAATGTTGTCACTTTCCTTGTGAGGGGAAACAATTAAGGGTTGCAAAAGAAGCAAATCCTTTATAGTCTAGTAAGTTCCCTTCAGGCCAATGACCTTCAGTAACATCAGCTCTTCCAGTGCTGCCCCAAAGGTAGATTTTAGATGTCTCTTGAACAGAGTTCCTTAAATGTTTTAGTGTCATAAACTCATTTGTCAATCCACTGAAGCCTATGGACCCTTTAAAAAGTAATTCTTTTCAATGTATATGATAAAATATGTAGGATTACAAAGAAAATCAAATATAAGAATGTAATTTTTTTCCCTTACAAGTTCACCAACCTACTAAAATCTTAACTCCAGTTTTAGAATTCTTGCTCAAGGAAAACAAACTTGTTAAAAAGGAATCCTGGGTGTAGTTGGGTGGCTCGTTGGATTGAGAGCCAGGCCCATAGATGGGAGGTCCTAGGTTCAAATCTGATCTCAGACACTTCCCAGCTCTGTGACCCTGGGAAAGTTATTTAACCCCATTGCCTAGTCCTTACCACTCTTCTGCCTTGGAACCAATACATAGTATTGATTCCAAGATGGAAGGTAAGGGTTTAAAAAAAAATCATTTTTCTCATTGGACCTGTGTCATCCAAAAAGATCATGATAAAGGAAACCATGTATATCTTTGCTCTTCCATTTTGAGACTAAGACTCTTTCTAGCACTCTACTTCCAGAGTCACTTTTTTTTTACCTTCTCTCTAAGATTTTGGCACTGTCATTTAACCTATTTGCCTCAGTTTCCTCAATTGTAAAATGAGAATAATAGTAGCACCTATCTCCCAAGATTGTTGTGGACCAAATGAGATAATACTTATAAAGTGTTTAGCATATAGTATATGATATATAAATACTTATTCCCTCCCCCTTCTAATGTGCAGGAAATCTTCATTTTTTTTCTAGAAGTCTGGGTTCCTCTCCAGAAAAAGCATTCTTTCATTAAATCTCCTGCTTCTTTCTGGGAGATCAAGTTCATAAATACTCCAAGAATACAAATTTTAATATGATACTCTATCATCTTTATGAGTCATATAATCAAGTTGTTCAAGCCAGCTGCATTATGGGTCACATTGCATAGAATACCTTCACCTATAAGCTGCTTCCACCATGCTTCTACATACACACACACTCAGATCTCTCCTTACTGTGCCACTCCACAAAAGACTTGTTTTATAACCCTAGCACAAACTCAGTTAACAAATATTTATTGAGTACCTACTATGTGTTAGTCATTGTGCAAGTGCTAGAGAATCAAAGGAAAGCAAAAGTCCCTCCTCTCCAAGAGCTCCCAGTCTAAAGAAGAAATAATTTACAAACAACTTTGTACCCACAACTATTATACAGGATGAGTTAGAAATAACAGAGGAAAGGCACTAAGAGGACTAGAAAGGCTTGCTTGTAGAAGGGGAGATTCTTGGTGGAACTTGAAAAAAGACAGGAGGAAGATAATTCCAGGCATGGAGTCAGTAAAAATGCCCAGAGTCAGAAGATATAATATTTTATGGAAGAAATGGCAAGGAGATATTGTCATTGGATCACTGAGTAAATAAAGTGTAAGAAGACTGAAAAGGTAAGGGATTTCAGGGATAACATATAAGGCTTTCAAATGCTGGAGGAGTTTACATTTTCCCTAGAGGTGATAGTGAATCAGGAAAGATTTTTTAATGGAAACGGGGGAAAGTGATATGATCCAGCCTTCACTTTAGGAAGATTAATCTGATAGCTAAGTAGAAGGTAGAATGGACTAGGAAGAGACTTGAGGCAAGGAGTTCAACCAAAAGGCTATTGCAATAATCCAGGTATGAAGTGATGAGGACCAAAAACAAGATGGTGGCAGTGTCAGAGAAAACAAAGGGAAATAAAGAAGAGATTTTAAGAAGGTAAAATTGTCAGAGCTTTGGCAACAGACTGGAGGAGAGATGAGTCAAAGATTACACCTAGATTGTGAACTTGAATTATTAAGAAGATAGTGATAACCTCAAAAGCAATAAGGAAGTTCAGAAGTGGGGAAGGTTTGAAGAAAATTGTGATGAATTCAGTTTTATAATATTAAATTTAAGATGTCTATGAGACATACAATTCAAAATGTCCAACAGCCAGTTGAAAATGCAAGCCTGATGGTTAGGAGGGAGGTTAGGACTAGCAAAGGGACATGAGAATCATCAGCATAGAGATAATAATGAATCCATGAGATTCAATTGAAATTCAAAGGGATGGTGCCAGTTCATAATGGTACAAGCCAATTAAATCATACCCTCATACCCTGGCACAGACAATGGAACTTTGAGGAAATTCACCCTTCCCCTATTATATTCCCCCCCCCCCCACAATGCAGTCAAAAGGGAACTTCATGGCTTTCAGCAGATGCTACCTTAAACAGATCTTGCATGATGGGGTGGGTTTTTTGTCTCCCATTGACTAGAAGGATCAGTTAGAACAACATTATTTTGTGGTTCCAAATCATCAAACCACAGAGCTCAAGCTTGAGTTCACTAGATGGTCTTAGTTTAAATATTTAATACTGTGTTTAAAAAATTTACAAAGGTAAGAAAAGGATACAGGGGGAAAAACACTACAGATTGGGGATGAATAAGGGGTTCTTTGCTGAGTCTTGTCACCTGGTCTCTTGTTGCTAAGGAAACCATTTCCCTGGTTTATCTTTTTGCCACATTTTCAGGTAACTGAGCATTATGCTGCAGCAACCAAAATAAAGCCTCTTTCCACCTCAAGAAGATAAAAGTTAATCTAGTCCTATGAAATATGCCCTTTGACTGAACTTGACCTTGTTCCTAAGACTAAAACAATTGATTTGCTTGAATAGTCTTTCTGCCAAAATAATAGAAATCTTTAGATAATAGGTATCTCTATCAATAAACAACTTTACCTTTGGACTGTTAGCTGTTATAAATAAATGGATAAATTGAAAGGTCTCACACTGAATAGCTATTCATTCTCAATTTTGTATTTTACTTGAAAATGCTAGGTAGTTCCTGGTTAAGTCTTCTTAGCAATATTTTAAGCTGAGCCCTTATGCTGAGGTTTTTCAGATGCTGGCCATCACTCTCCCTTTCAAAATTACTTTTTCTTTATTTGATTATAATATAATGATAGTCATGTAATTTAGAAGCATAGTGAATAAAGGTCTGGCTTCCAAATCAAAGCATCATGGGTTCAAAATGTATATCTGATACACACTGGTTGTTTAACACTAGGTAAATCACCTGACTTCTGAATGTTCTAGGCAACTTGGAGGAGGTGAAAACCTTAACTAATAGAAGGAGTTTTAATCCTGGGCGTTCCCCATACCATTGAATCACTAGAATGTTGGACCCCATTCATAAACAATGAATAGATTAATGGTAAAGTTGGGATTGGTCCAACCATTTTGGAAAACAATTTAGAATTGCGGGACAAAAGTCACTAATCTGTTCATATTCTCTGACCTAGTGGTGGGTGTCTACTCCAAAGAGCATACAGAAAGGCTCTATATATTACCAAAATATTAACATAATAAAATACCACTTTGTGTCATGTAATTGAATAAATTCGCATACTTTTAAAAAATGAGTGTAAAGAATTCAGAGAAATGTGAGAAGACTTGTATGAAATGATAAAGCAAAAAGTAAGAACAAGCAGAGCAATATTTTGGTAACTATACTTCAGGAAAAGCATGTGTGGCAGACAGCTGGGTGGCCAAGTGGATTGAGAGCCAGGCCTGGAGATAGGAGGTCCTATGTTTAAATAGGACCTCAGGCATTGCCTAGCTGTGTGACCCTGAGCAAGTCACTTAACCCCCACTGCCTAGCCCTTACAGCTGTGTGAACATAGGCAAGTCACTTAACCCCCATTGCATAGCCCATAGAATCAATAGAATATTTATTCTAAGACAGAAGGTAAGCATTGTTTTGTTTTTGTTTTTTTAAAGGCATATGTGGCATGCTTGGAAAATTTACATGCAACACAAAATTGGGAGGACAGGTTAATGTATTGGATGACAGAATCAGATTCAAAAAATGTCTTGATGGGCTAGAACAATGGAACAAATTAAGAGGGATTCATTTGGTGCTCATAACAACCCTGTGAGGTAAGAGTTATTATCTCCATTTTAGAATAAAAAAAAACTGAGGTAACTAGCAGCTAATAAATAATTGATTTACCTAGGATCATACAGCTAGGAATCATCTAAGGTTGGATTTGAATTCAGGTCTTCCTGATTCCAGGTCCAAAGCAAAGCTCTATCCATTGTGCCACCTAGATGCCAGGTGCCCTAGATTTTAAAAATCAACTTTAGAGACTTCCAGGTAAACATGGCGGCAGTCTAGACACAGGACTCTTCCTCTTCTCACCACCTACCGATACAGACTACCTCAAAAAGCCAAAAAAAAAAACCCAAATTCATATGAATGAAGGGACTCTATAGTAGGGTGCAGAATTGAAGGTACATGGGATTTGGGCATTTCCACAACATAAGGCGGTGAAAAAGCTTCCACCAAAACAAGAGATGATCCACCCACCCCCAACCCACCTATAGAGTGAGAGTCAGTGTTCACTAGAATCAGTGAGTGAGGGGCACCTCTAGAGCAAGTGAGGGGCACCTCTGGGTCCTTGGCAGCTGATTGAGACCATCAAGGACCTACCTCTGAGAGCAGCTAGACCTGAGGCCCCAGCAGGCTGAGGAAGGCAGACCGTGGGCACCGGCAAGGAGATAGCATAGAGAGGGGCAGCAAACACTGGAAGCTGCAGAGACTCAAGAGCTGGCCTCAGCCAAAATACTTGCTCCTTAGTTCCATACACAGAGAGCCTGCCCATCTTACTCAGATTTCTAACTGGAAAGAGAAGGAAAAACTACCACAATAGTAGCAAATAGTGCCCAGGACCAACAACTTCCCAACACCAAGAAAAACAAGAAGAAGGGGTTGACCCTGGACAATTATTACAGAGGAAAAACCCAGGCTACAGAGGAAATTGAAGAGGAAATACAAATAAATGCACCAAAACCTTCCAAAAAAATGGAAATTGACCACAAGCTCTTGAAGAATTTAAATTGGAGCTTATCAAAAAGATGGAAGTTTTCTGGCAAAAAAAAAGTGGGAAATATTTCAAAAAGAAAACAGATTAAAGGACAAGAACTCCCAATTAGAGAAATAGCTGGAAGCTACAAAAAGCAGGATAGACCAAACCGAAAAGGAAAACCAGTCCTTAAAGACCAGAATTAGGCGATTGGAAGCCAATGATCTTGCAAAACAGCAAGAATTAATAAAGCAAAGTCAAAAGACTGACAAAATAGAAGAAAACATTAAATGCCTCACTGAAAAAATGACTGATCAGGAAAACAGAGCACAAAGAGAAAATATGAGAATCATTGATCTACCTGAAAACCCAGAAATAAATAGAAATCTTGACATCATACTACAAGAAATTATCCAAGAAAACTGCTCTGATGTTCTTGAACAAGGGAACAAAATAGACATTGAAAGAATTCATAGAACACACTCTACACTAAATCCTCAAAAGACAACTCCCAGGAATGTAATTGCCAAATTCAATAGCTTCCAAGCTAAGGAGAAAATTTCACATGAAGCCAAAAAAGAGACAATTCAGTTATCAAGGAGCACCAATCAGGATTGCATAAGATCGGGTAGCTTCCACACTAAAGGACCACAAGGCTTGAAATATGATATTCAGAAAGGCAAGAGAATTGGGTCTTCAACCAAGGATCACCTATCCATCAAAACTGACTATACTTCCAGGGGAAAGTATGGGCATTCAACAAAATAGAAGATTTCCAAATATTTGTAAAGAAAAGACCAGAACTAAGTGGAAAGGTTGATATACAAACACAAAAATCAAGAGAAACATGAAAAGGTAAATAAGAAAGAGAGGGAAAAGGGGAAAAATATTTTTATTCAAACTTTCTTCTTTAAGGGCTTCAATATGATTAAATTATTTATATTAGTATATGGGGAAATGTTATTTGTAACTCAAAAATTACATTCACTATTATAGTAATTAAAGGAATCATTCACAGAAAGAGATGGGGGTAATAAGTGCTATAATATAATATGCAAAAAAAAGAAAAATGAGGGGGGAATTATAGATGGCATCAAGAGATACTTAAAGAAATAAAATACACAGGATAATCTTTATCACATAAATATACACATGGGAAGGGGAGGGGAAGAATACTCTTATAAGAAGGAGAGGAAGAGAGTGCTAATAGGTAATACATAAACCTTACTCTCAGTGAAATCAGTTCTGAGAGGGAAGAGCATCTAAATCCTTTGGGGTATTGAATTCTATCTTATTCTACAGGGAAAGTAAGAAGGGAAAACTAAGGGGGGATATGGGGACAGGGAGTACAAAAAGGAAGGGAAAGATATGGGGGAGGGAACTTAACAGACCTTGAAAAAATAAGAAGGAAACAAAAAGGGAGGGGGCAGAAAGGGAAGCTTATTAAGGGTGGAGATTAGGGGGACTGATTAAAAGCAAACCACTGGTTTAAAAGGATATAGCAAAAGAAGAAGGGACAGAACTAGGAGAGGATATCAAAATGCTACAGAATACAAAAGTGGCAATCATAACTTTGAATGTGAATGGAATGAACTCATCCATAAAATGAAAACAAAAAGGAAAGTGAATTAGAAATCAAAATCCTACCAAATGTTGTCTGCAAGAAACTCACTTGAGGTGGGTAGACACTCACAAGGTTAGAATTAAAGGTTGGAGCAAAACCTATTGGGCCTCAACTGATAGAAAGAAGGCAGGAATTAAAATCATGATATCTGACAAAGACAAAGTAAAAATAGATTCTGATTAAAAGGGTTTGAGAAAGTAACTACATCCTGATAAAAGGCAGTATGGACAATGAGGAAATATCAGTAATCAACATATATGCACCAAATGGTATAGCATCTAAATTTCTAAAGGAGAAATGAGTGGAGTTGAAGGGGGAAATAGATTTAAAAAACTATACTAGTAGGAGACCTGAACTTACCACTATCAAATTTAGATAAATCAAATAAAAAATAATAAGAAAAAGGTAAGAGATATGAATGAAATCTTAGAAAAATTAGAGTTAATAGATATATGGAGAAAAATAAATAGGGACAAAAAGAAATACAACTTCTTTTCAGCAGCACATGGTACATTCACAAAAATTGACCATGTATTAGGACATAAAAATATTGCAAACAAGTACAAAAGAACAGAAATAATAAATGCAACCTTCTCAGATCACAATGCAATAAAAATAATAATCAGTAAGGGTACATGGAGAGGCAAATCAAAAACTAATTGGAAATTAAATAATATGATTCTCCAAAATTGGTTAGTTAGAGAACAAATCATAGAAACAATGATTTCATTGAAGAAAATGACAATGATGAGACATCCTTTCAAAATCTACGGGATGCATCCAAAGCAGTACTCAGGGGGAAATTTATATCCTTGAGGTCATATATTAACAAATTAGGAAAGGCAGAGGTCAACGAATTGGACATGCAAATCAAAAAACTTGAAAGGGAACAAATCAAAAATCCCCAGATGAAAACTAAATTAGAGATCCTAAAAATTAAGGGAGAAATAATAAAATTGAAAGTGATAGAACTATTGAACTAACAAATAAGACTAGAAGCTGGTATTTTGAAAAAACAAACAAAACAAACAAAGTACTGGTCAATCTAATTTTAAAAAAGCAAAGAAGGAAAGCAAATTAACAGTATCATGGATGAAAAGGGAGACCTCAACTCCAATGAAGAGGAAATTAAGGCAATCATTAAAAACTATTTTGCCCAATTATATGGCAACAAATATGGCAATCTACTTGATGTAGAGGAATATTTACAAAAATATAAATTGCCTAGATTAACAGAAGAAGAAATAGAATTCGTAAATAATCCCATAGCAGAAAAAGAAATTGAATAAGCCATCAAAGAAGTCCCTCAGAAAAAATCACCAGTGACTGACAGATTCACAAGTGGATTCTATCAAACATTCAAAGAATAATTAATTCCAATATTATACAAACTATTTGACATAATTAGCAAAGAGGGAGTTGCCCTTTTATGACACAAATATAGTACTGATTCCAAAGCCAGGCAGGTCAAAAAGAGAGAAAGAAAACTATTGACCGATCTCCTTAATGAACATAGATGCAAAAATCTTAAATAGAATACTAGCAAAAAGACTTCAGCAAGTCATCACGAGGGTTATTCATTATGATGAGGTGGGATTTATACCAGGAATGCAAGGATGGTTCAATATTGGGAAAACCATCTACATAATTGACCATATAAACAAGCAAACCCACAAAAATTACATGATTACCTCAATAGATGCAGAAAAAGCCTTTGACAAAATACAACACTCATTCCTATTGAAAACAATAGAATTTATAGGAATAAAAGGTCCTTTGCTAAAAATAATAAACAGTATTTATCTAAAACCATCAGCAAACATCATCTGCAATGGGGATAAACTAGATGCATTCCCAAAAAGATCAGGAGTCAAACAAGGATGCCCATTATTACCTCTATCATTTAACATTGTACTAGAAACACTAGCAGTAGCAATTAGAGAAGAAAAGAAATTGAAGGTATTAAAATTGGCAATGAGGAGACCAAGCTATCAATCTTGCAAATGATATGATGGTCTACTTAAAAGAATCCTGGAGAATCAACTAAAAAGCTAGTGGAAATAATCAACAACTTTAGCAAAGTGGCAGGATACAAAACAAACCCACATAAGTCATCAGCATTTCTATATATCTCCAACACATCATAGCAGCAAGTATTAGAAAGAGAAATTCCATTTAAAATCACCCAACACAATATAAAATACTTGGGAATCTATCTGTAGAGACAAACACAGGAACTATATGAACACAACTACAAAACACTTTCCACACAATTAAAACTAGGTCTAAACACTTGGAAAAACTAACTGCTCATGGGTAGGATGAGTTAAGATAATAAAAATGACCATCCTACCCAAACTTATAGATTTATTTAGTGTCATACCCATTGAACTACCGACATTTTTTTTACTGAATTAGAAAAAAACATAACAAGGTTCATTTGGAAAAACAAAAGATCAAGGATATCCAGGGAAATAATGGAAAAAAAAAGGTGAAGGAATGTTGCCTAGCAGTAACAGATCTTAAAATATACTATAAAGCAGTGGTCATCAAAACAATATGGTACTGGCTAAGAGACAGAAAGGAGGATCAGTGGAATAGACTTGGAGTAAGTGACCTCAGCAAGACAGTCTATGATAAGCCCCAAAATTCCAGCTTTGGGGACCAAAATCCAGTATTTGATAAGAACTGCTGGGAAAATGAAAAGACAGTGTGGGAGAGATTAGGTTTGGATCAACATCTCACACCCTACACCAAGATAAAATCAGAATGGGTGAATGATTTGAAAATAAAGAAGTAAACAATAAGTAAATTAGGTGAACACAGAATAGTATACATGTCAGATCTTTGGAAAAGGAAAGATTTTAAAACCAAGCAAGAGATTAAAAAAAATCACAAAATGTAAAATCAATCACTTTGATTACATCAAATTTAAAAAGTTTTTTGTACAAACAAAACCAATGCAACCAAAATTTGAAGAGAAATAACAAATTGGGAAACAATCTTCATAACAAAAACTTGTATAAAGAGCTAAATCAATCATACAAAAAAAAATCAATCCATTCTCCAACTGATAAATGGTCAAGGGACATGAATAGGCAATTTTCAGGTAAAGAAATCAAAACTATTAATAAGCACATGAAAAAGTGCTCTAAATCTCTTATAATCAGAGAGATGCAAATAGAAACAACTCTGAGGTACCACCTCACACCTAGCTGATTGACTAACATGACAGCAAAGGAAAGTAATGAATGCTGGAGGGGATGTGGCAAAGTTGGGACATTAATGCATTGCTGGTGGAATTGTGAAATGATCCAACCATTCTGGAGGGCAATTTGGAACTATGCCCAAAGGGCAATAAAAGACTGTCTGCCCTTTGATCCAGCCATAGCACTGCTGGGTTTCTGCCCCAAAGAGATAATAAGGAAAAATACATGTACAAGAATATTCATATCTGTGCTTTTTGTGGTGGCAAAAAATTGGAAAATGAGAGGATGCCCATTAATTGGGTAATGACTGAACAAATTGTGGTATCTGTTGGTGATGGCATACTATTGTGCTTAAAGGAATAATAAAGTGGATGAATTCCATGGGGACTGGAACAACCTCTAGGAATTGATGCAGAGTGAGAGGAACAGAACCAGGAGAACACTGTACACAGAGACTGATACACTGTGGCACAATTAAATGTAATGGACTTCTCCATTAGTGGCAGTGCAGTGATCCTAAACAACCCAAAGGGATCTATAAGAAAAAACACTATCCATATTCAGAGGAAAAACTGTGGGAGTAGAAACACTGAAGAAAAATTACTGCTTGATTACATGGGTCGAGGGGGATATCTTTGGGGATGTGAACTTTAAATGAACATCGTAATGCAAACATCAACAACATGGAAATAGGTTCTGATCAAGGACATATGTAATACCCAGTGGAATTGTGCATGGGCTAGGGGAAGGGTGGGGGTAGGAGAGGCAGAGATAGAGTATGATTCTTGTAACCAAGGAATAATGTTCTAAATTGACTAAATTTTTTTAAAAAATCATAAAATGAAAAAATAAAAATAAAAAAAAATAAAAATCAACTTTACAAGATAGGGAAGCAATATCTAAACTGTAGTTTCTTTGAAAAAGATTTGGAGTTTTGAGTGAACAAATGAGTGAAAAAAGTGTGAGTACCTAGTCTATGTCTGACTGTGTAAGGCATTGAGGATACAAATACAAAAGCATAAGTCTCAGTCCTCAAGGAGTTTCTGTTCTAAAGGAGACACAAACATTTAAGGGAATGGAATTATAATGTCTGAACCTATTGGGGTGGGGGGTGGCAAAGATACTGGAGTAGTTTGCAAATTCCTCCTGCTGCTGTTCCAGGTGGGGAGAAATATGGACAACAGTAGCAAAATGACCAAGGAAAGGCCAGTATTCCTGAAGAATGGCTAAATGGCATGTGAAGCATATTCTGGGGCTAGTTATATATTAATGGTTATTAGGTAGAGGAATTAAATAATCAACAGTGGGGTATAGTAAGCCAGAAAGCTAATGTGATCTTAACATACATCAAGAAAGGAACAGCATTCAACAATAAGATGGCAATCTTAGGGCACTCTGCCCTAGTCAGAATACATCTGGACTTTTGTGTTCAGTTCTGGATAGAATCTTTTAGGAAGGCTATAGATAAGCTAGAGTGTCAGAAAAGGATAGCCAGGATAATAGAGCCCAAGATTTATGCCATATGAAGAACAGCTGAAGGAACTGTTGATACTTAACCTAGAGAAAAGATGACTTAAGGGAGATCTGTTCATTGTCTTCAGGCACTTGAATGGCTCCCACATAGAAGAATTAAATTTACTCTTCTTGACCCAAAGGAGCAGAACTCAGTAATGGTTGGAAGTTGCAAAGAGAACATTTAAGCTTGGTAGAAAGAAAAAAATTCTTAATAATCAAAGTGTTCAAAAGATGAATGGATGACGTTGGGTTGTCCCATTGGAAATCTTCAAGCAAAGACTAATGACCACTTGTCAGTAGATGGTAAAGAGTATTCTTTTTCAGGTATAAACTGGATTTAGATGGCCCCTGAAGTTCCCTTTAACTCTGAAATTCTGTGGTTGAATACCATATCCAATGACTGTGATCATTTAAATGAAAACAAACCTTAAGGATACCTAAACACAGATTAAATTCAATGACTAATCTTGGTACTGGAAAAAGAATGAAATACATTTCCTTCCTCTCCACAGAAGTGTAACTATAACTGTGGAATGCAGCATACAATGTGAAATATGGTGTCATCGTGGTTGACTGGTTTTGCTTAAGCATTTCTCTTTGCTATAAAAGAAGTTTCAGAGTTGATGTAGAAAGCAAGTATGGTAATACCAGGACTATTTTTGATCCACAACTATGAATACATTGGTGTGGGCAACTTCAACAGTTGTAGAGAAGTTCTCCTTAACCAGGTTACCAGCAATTTAAAATGCATATGCTCTAGCTAATTCCCAATAAATTGTAGCTGGTGACTTCTTATAATGTAATGTTTCACATAAAATAGGCAACAAGTTTAACCATAAACATTTACGGTATACTCGCTAGCCCAGAGCACCATATAATTTACAGTAATTATTCTAGTCTGAATAGCTTTCAATATTATATCAAGCCTGCAATATTTTCTTCCTGTGACCTTGAATGATATTTGACATTACTTTTTAGGTATTTTCTTTTTGAATTTTTATTATCTCTTTGCTTTTATATTGCTTATTTCTTCTACACATTTACTCCCTCCTCTAAAACAAAGAATAAGAAAAAGAGGGGGAAAGGGAATTCAATAAAACTAACCAAACTATCACCAAATCTGAAGCCTATTCACAGCTCCAATCCTTGGCAAAGAAGGGAGAATTGTACATTCTTTTCATTTCTCCTTGGGAACCAAATTTAGTCATAACAAATGACATGGTTTTCTATTGTTTGGTTACTGTTTTTATTTCTCTTCATAATCATTGTATATAGTTAGTTTTTATTTTCTGCATGGATCATGCCCTATACTAGCCTTTAAGGCTGATGAAGATTGATTATTTTCATATAAATGCTCCAGAATTTAGAAGACATTGCTTTGTACCAAAGAGCTTCTCAAAAAATGGTTTGGGGCAAGTGAAGGAAGAGGAGCTAAATGAAACACAAATGCTACTATTCCAATTTTCTTCACCACAAACCTCTCTCTGAAACATGGTTGGTGATGAATCCCTCCATTGACACAGATTATTACCCTTTTATAACATCCTAGATGATCTTTAAGGAGTGATGTGACTGAAAAATCCATCCCCAATTTGGTGGGCTAGTCCTCAGACAATAGACATTCAGTCCACTAGGTTTGCTAAAGCCTTTCTAGCTTGGCAGAACCAACTGGAACTCATGTTCTGCTGGCATCGTCCTGGAGAACCCATTGCCACCTCCACGTGGAGTCACTGGGAGCACTTTTGTGAGCAGTGAGTCAGATTAGAAATCTTTATAAATCTCTACATGAAGGAACTTTGTTCTTCAATTACTAAACTACTTTAAACTGCTATGTCAGCTGTTTCACACTGAGCCTCCATTTTCTTTGGAATGGTTGTGATTTGATTATCTCTACCATGAACCCTAGAAATCATGTGGCTGTACTTTTTATAATTAAAGTAAGATCTGAATAATATGCATATATACATATAGATTATACTTTTTGCCCATTGGTTTTGTGAAATTTTCCTAGGCAGCACCCTAGTAGCACTGACTTTTTTTTACTTTTATGCAAATTGCAAGTATAATAATCCATGATATAGTTTAGCATTAGTTGTTCTTCAATTTGAGGAAATGCTGATTTAAAACATAATTTAATACAAATTATTCAGTCAAGCATAATAAGGAAAAATCTTCCTCCCATAAAATTTTCAGAGACATTTGGACAAGGACAGTAATAGTTTAGTAAAATTTGCTGAGGATTTCTAGCTAGCATACTTTTTTTAAACAAAATACTATTATCAAGTGTAAATGCATAGACACACAGACTGTCCATTAAAAAGAATCTATCTAATATGATCTTTAACAAACTTTTCTGGAGCTACAATTATTTCCTCAAAACCCACAGCATGAATTTTTTAAACAAATTTGATGCTATTAAAAAGTGATGGATTGACAGCCCTGGAGACTGAAATCTTCTGCGTAACCACAACCCCGGGTACCACACAGACAGAAGCAATGAAAATCTCCCAAGCTTTGCTTCCATTCCTCTCCAAACTTGCAGAGCCACTTTTATGGGAGGGGAAAGGGAGGAAGTGGGCACGGAGGTCAGGAAGACAAAGAAAGGGGGAAAGATATTCCAGTTATATCCATCTTTGGACCTTTAGCCTGGTGCATTTTCTAGGATGTCACCATTATCATGATGAAAGTAAGCATCAGCAATTTGTGTCTTGCAGGTACCTGAATAATAATTAAAACCAAAAAAACTTTAGTTGGCACACACACACACACACACACACACACACACACACACACACACACACAAATGGTTCACAAGAAGCAGACTCTTTGCCCAAATCTGTGGCCATCCATAAGGTTTACTTACTATTTACCCAGACTTGGAGTGAATTTAATTACACGAGGACAAACTGTGTAGTCACATCCTTTTCTTCTTCTGGGTCCCAGAGACTCAATGAATAAAGAGATCACGTAGGACAAATCCCTCAGCTGAAGATCAGAGGAGGGAAAGAACTTACCCAAGGGCACAAATTCTCAATGGCAGATTTGGAACTTGAACCTACATCTCCTTTCAACTAGTCTCATGCTATTTGCTCTCTATCACATTATATGGTGGCCATACATCATCACAGGTTTAAAAATGAAAGGGATTTCAGAGGCCTTGTATGACTCCCTTGTTATATACATGATGAAAGGTGGTACATGACCATTCAGGAGTCTGCCCAAAGTCACACAGGTTGTATCAGAAGGGAGATCTGAATACATGTCCCTTGACTCCAGAATCAGTCTTCTTTCCATTGTAGTTTTGTTATTTAATCATTTTCAATCATGTCTGACTCTGTAGCACAATAAATCGAGAGTCAGACCTAGAGAGGGGAGGTCCTGGGTTCAAATCTTGTTTCAGACGCTTCTTAGCTGTGTGACCCTGGGCAAGTCACTTGACCCCCACTGCCTAGCCCCTAGCACTCTTCTGCCTTGGAACCAGTACATAGTATGGATTCTAAGGCAGAAGGTGAGGGTATTTTTTTAAATCATGTGTGACTCTCAAAGATGCTATTTGGGATTTTCTTGGAAGAGATCCTAAAATGGTTGGCCATTTCCTTCTCCAGTTCATTTTACAGATGAGGAAATTGAGGCAAATAGGGTTAAGTGACTTGCCTAGGATCATAGAGCCGATAAGTGTCTGAGGCCAGATTTGAACTCAGGAAGAGGAGTCTTTCTGATTCTATGCCTGGGTACTCTATCTACTGGGCCACCCAGCTGCCCTCCATCATGCAAGCCTGCTTACTACTGACTTCCAACCCTAGTGCTCTTCTAAACCGATCATCTTGTCCATACAGCTCCTCCCTCCATGTACAGAACTGCCTCCACCCACGGCAAAGAAAATAGGGCTTCAGAACTGGACCCAAGATGTCCCCTGGAGCCCTCTCCTCGGTGCTGCCCAGGACACCACCCAAGGGGCACAGCTAGGCCCTTGGTTCACATACAGTCTCCCGCGGGCCCCTGGGGTTCCCTCAAAGAGCCGCTTCCTATCCTCAAACCCAGACTGTACCCCACTGGCAGGTGGGCCCAATATTGACCTACCTACCGCCAAAGATCCACACCAAAGACACCAACGAGCCTCCCACAGTCAGTCAGGTCTTCTGCAACGTTTACATGGTCTGTCCGTGTGTGTATGTAGACACACACGTAGAGCGATACTCATGGGCTATCCTTGAATGTGTGCGTGTATAATAATGCACGCCGATGCAGGCACGCTGATGCCGCTACACACGCGATCTTCCCTCTGCAGACCATTCAGGCCGTCCCCTCTCAAGCACACCAGGGCTCTCCCCGCCTTTAATGACTCACACACACCAGGGGCCCACTTCCCAATCGCTCCTACAAGGCCAATCAGCATTAGGAGAGCATCCTGAGCCTCGGGAAAACACCCAATTATCCCTGAGGGTAATTAGCAGCTGTGAGCCCTCCTCAAAGCAGGTCCACAATTGCTCCCCCTTTGGCTCTAGCACAAGAAAGGCAATGAGTGATGCGCTGGAAAAACCTACCTGGGGGGCAGCAGGATCAATCAATCAACCAGTGCTTAGTAAGTGTCTACTAGATGCCAGGCTGGGACTTGGGTGGCCCAGAGAACTGGGCCTAGGGTAAGTTCAAATCCAGCCTCCGACACGGAGTAGCTGTGTGACCCTGGGCAAGTCACTTTACCTGTTTGCCTCTGTTTCCTCATTCATAAAAGGAACAGGAGAAGGAAACAGCAAACCACTCCAGTGTCTTTGCCAAGACTGGACACAACTGAACATCAACAAATGTGCCGAGCACTGTGCTAGGCACTAGGGATAAAAGCGTGTTGAATATGAAACAATTCCCACTTGCCTCAACTCTAGCACAGAATTACAGCAGGAACTTCTAAAAGCCCCTTCTTCCCGGACCACAGTTGCCTCACTTATAGAATGTGAAGGGGTAGAACCAGGTTACCTCGAAGGGCCCAGATAGCTCTAAATGTCTGACCTCTGAGATCTTTTTAAGTTGTGACATTCTGATTCTAAGCCCCTCTTGGTCCATAATATTATAGTTTCAGACTCCCTAAAAGAATCATTTTTTAAATTCCAGCTTTTTAACCAAGTCTGAGTCCTCTGAAGAAAATCACAAAGTCATTAACATCTAAAAGTGGAAATTACAACATTAGTCAATCGTGGTGGCAAGTTCTATCACCTTTATTTTAATGTATTCGGAGTTCTCCAACCACCTACTTTCTCTTTGCCCTTCAATGCTGCTGTCCCTGTTCCTTTCCTTATATGCCTTCACTCTCATTTTATATATTTCAACCCAAATCATGTTATGTGACATTATACATGTATGCATATATGGATGCATATGTAATGTGTACATATGTCATGCATACATAAATAATATTAAGCAAATAATTGGTGACTGAGTAGTTCAAACTGAAATTCTTGCTAGTTCACATTTCATAGACTGCTGCAATCAGAGGGGACCTTCGGGGTCCTCTGCTCTGAAGCTTGCTTGTCACCAGCATCTTCCCATGTCACAGACAGCTGAGTTCCACTAGAGGTTCACAGAGAGAGGAGCTAAGGAAGTTCTTATGCAAGCCACATTATTTAATTCACATTGTTTGATTTATATCCTCCAGATACTGGATTTTTATTTGCTATGTATGTCTATAAAAATATCCATTCCTCCTCCACTTTCTTAAAATGAAAAACTGGTAATTTAGTGCACAATCTAAAAAAAACCTTGGTTATTAAATTTCCCTTTTCGTTTAGTTTTGAAGTTTTTATGTCTGTGAAAAGTATTTATATATAGCATATATTAAATAAAGTACACTTTCTAGTTCTTACTATAGTTAAACTCTGTGACCATGGGCAAGACATTTAATTTCTCAAAGCCTCAGTTTCTTCTTCTGTATGATGAGAATAGCAATACTTGTGCTCCCATAGTAATACTGTGAAAAAAGTACCACATAGAATCTAAGTCATTATTTTTAAAGTATGAGATTCTTCTTTCCCAAATAACCCTTGAAACTAGTTCCTCCAAAATGAGGGAATTTTTTTAGACAAAACTTTTTATCCAAATAATTAATCTATGGAAATGGTCATTTAATCTAAACCTGCAAAGGTCTATAAATGAAATTAGGCAAAGGCAGTTGGTTAAGACACAGAGGCAGGAGAGAACTGTGAGGGAATTACTTAGGGGTGCTTATTCAATTCTTTATTGACATCCAACAGTGAGACAAAGAAAACACGTATGCACTTAACAAAATGCTTTAAAAAAAAACATGGACAACAAGCCATATATTTGTGCAGACATCAAACCTCATAAATGCCATCCTGACAGATAAGGTATAATCATTTGTGTTAATCACACAGATCCATTCCTTTCCCAGCGGTTCCTTCACCAAGCCTGGGATATGCTTCTGAGACCTCATGAAATCTGGTCCTTGAAGTCAGCTAAAATGGCAAAGATCTGTGTTGAAGATGCAGCAGTAGCTGCTTGTATACCTTGTCTTTAGCTTTAGTTCCCATCATTTGTTAAACAAAAAAGTCAATAACTGAAATGAATTTTCATTTTTCATAGACGTGCGTACCATTTTGCAAACTTATAGAATTAAACTAAATGGTTTCTAATGCCCTTTCCAGTGCTAATGTTTTATGTCTGAAGGGCCCTCTCAGCGTTCATGTTTTATGTCCTAAAGTTCTTGCCAGTGCGGCCATCCTTTGCTCTGGGGGCAATCTCATTCCATTTCATTAGCATTTATTAAGCACCTACTAGATGCCAGATACTGATTCAATATCAAAAGATCTCTGAACTCAAAAAGTTTCCTTTCTAAATTAGCATGAGGCTAACTCCTGGGGATCAGGGAAGTCTCCTCTTAGAAGTCAGCACTGCAGCTGAGTATTGCTGGGCGGTGGGATTGCACTAGTGGTGAAAGGGAAGAAGGAGAGCATCCCAGACGTGAGCGATACGGAGGGGAGGGATGTAAAGATAGGGAGAATGGCAGGTCCAGACCACAACAGCAACTGGGTCTGTTTGGCCAGAACGTAGAGCATGAAGAGAAAGGTACCGTGAAATAATTCCAGCACTCATCTGTTTCCTCTCCCGTCTTTGTCTGGAGGCCTTTGCCCAGGAGAGCTCTGGGGAAAGCAGGTTACCACTCTGAGAGATTCTTAGATGGGAGCGCCAACATTCTAGGTTCTTATTTCTTTATTTTAAGGTCACTTTCAGTCTTATGTTTTGGGTTTCAGGGTTCCTTCCAGCTCTAACATTCTATATTCTACTTCCTAAAGTCCCTTCGACCTGATATTTTCTGCTTCTATGCCTAGGTACTTATTATTACGTATATAAATGTGCAATACGCGGATTCCATGATTATGGATTATAGATTATATAGAACAGAGATTCCACGTGTAATTATCAATAGTGATAAATCATCAGTGTTGCTGTCTATAATTTTCAGGGTGTTAACTTGACTTAATCTCTCAATGCTCTGAGCAAGTAGGACTATAAGCAGTGAAGAAGTTCCTTCCCTAAGCCAGTGAAATCACAGGTCTTCTCCACATGGCATCATCATGCCAGGCCCTTGTTGGATTCCATTGCAAATGGACAGTAAAGTGTCATTCCATTCTATTTTCTCAGTAGGATCTAAATTAGGGGAAATTGACAGCAGATTATGTGCTAAACATAAAAACATTCGTCTATCATCCAAAGGGAAGTATTCAGAAATACTTCAGAGAGCAGAGTGAAATATTCAGAAATGTGCATACACCTTAATGCACACAAAGCTAGAGATAAAACAAAAAAAATGGAGAATGCACAAGTTCTCTATAGGAAAAAAAGTAGTGGGGGCTGGGGCTGGGGGAGAAATCTACCTATCTGCTGGGAAGATGATGGGGACTAAATTTCAGGGCAGGTATGATCCTACAGTCATACACTTCCACAAAGACAAAAGCACAGTGATAAGTGCTTCTCAATGTGTGCAATCGTGTAATTGGGTCAGGAAAAAGTGCAGTGCCCTGAAACAGAAATGATTCTGCAATAGGACAATGCTCAACCCCAGTTGCCAGAGCAACCCTGGAGTACATCCAGAAGCTGAAATTTGAGACCCTTCCATATCTACTACATAATCCTGATCTCAAACCAATTTCCTTAGTTGGACCCCTTTAAGAGACAAAGAAAAAAAAAAGCAAAACAAGTTATGGGAGGATCAAGATATTCAAAATGCACACTCCATGGCCTTTACCAAAACTTGATTTTTCTGTTGGATTCAAAAGCCTGCCAATGTTACTAGTTTGTGTTACTGAAACAAACAGCTTTGATTCTATGCCTTAATTCACTCCAGTTCGTGACTCCCCTTAAAGTGACCCTAGAGAGTTACGTGATGTTTAAGAAGGTGCCCTGGACAGCTGTTGGAAGTTAAATATGTAGCATGTTGGCTTGCAAAACAGCGATAAGAAGGAATCAAAAAAAAAATCTGTTTGCATAACTTACAGCTTTAGTTTTCTATCTTGAATATCTATCTCCGTATCTTTCATGCCCCAAGATTTTCTTTCTTATCCTTTATCATATTAACTCATGAATTTCCCCCAAAAATATAAAGCAACATTTCAATGTCAATGTCTACCTACAGGATGAAAGTCAATGGAGATGAATGAGCATTTGTTCAAAACTGTGAGGAGGATTCTGACAAAGAAAAACCTTCATGCAATTTCCATTGTATTAGTGGAGCAAATATTTGGGCAGCCACCCCCACTTCAACTCCTTAATATAGCAAGTTCCAAGTTACCCACCTTTCCAGGATGATGTTTGCCTGGTTCCCTTGGCTGTAGATTACTGCATGTTCCTAAGGTTAATGAGACACTCTTGCATCCGTAACTCTTTCTAAGCTCTTTTTGTCAGAGCTGTTAATTTAACAGAACTGTAGCGAACCTATAAATTAAATTTCCTTAATTGTCACCAGAAGGTATTGCTATCTTTAAATGCAGATGTAAACAAAAAAGGAACTTTGTTTAAAAATGAGCATGAGTTAAGCAAAAGCACAGTGAAGATTCTCTTTTAGCTTTAACCAGGGAAATGCTGAATATGCAGTGATATTTTTTTACATTAATAATAATAGGAAACGGTAGATAGTGGCATCTCAGCACAATTCTAATTTAATGAGAAACAATAAAATAGTTTTCCAAAGGGGCCTATTTAGGTCCAAGAAAGGGGGATATTAAAGTTTCAAGATTTATTTTACTTTCGTTAAGGTATGCTGATGCACATTTTCTAAGGCTATATTCTACTCACTGATTAGATCTTTCTCTTTATAATTTCCTTACTTGTAAAAGAATTAGATTGGTACTCTCCAGCCCAAATAACTTTTAGGAAAAGTATTTAACCGAATCAATTTATTTCAGCTCAAGTAATGCTGATCTAAATTATACATCATTTTCCCCTCCCAACAAAGCTGATTTTTTTTTTTACATTCGTATCTACTATTGACCGCAAACCCCAACAAACTTAAATATCTGGTACTTGTCTCTAAAGGAAAGCATTGGGAAACATGCTAAACCTTCTTCGAAATACTCTTGGTTTGGAATCCAAATAGCATGTCAACACTATGGTTGACTTTCTTGATATTCATTCATGATATATTATGTACCTATAAAAGTGGTGCGATGTAACAGAATGCCAGGCTTAGAGATAGAAAATCAGGGCTCAAGTCACATACCTCTATATGCCCTAGCACTTGTATATTAAGTCATAGAGTGGTTGTTATCTATCTCATTGGAGTGAGTTTTTATACAAGAGTTCCTGATCCTAAGGAAATCATGGAACATTTCTGTATTTGTGAATTAAGTACATACTCCATGCAAGGCATAATGCTGAGCAATGAAGGAGATACAAAGATACATAAGATAATGTGCCTAAGCTGAAGGAGTTTAAAGTCTCTTTGGGATGACGAGACACACATGAAAAGATAACTCATAAGAGGAGACTTAATGTGATTTGTGTCAAGTAAGAGGTCTAGACGGTAGGTATTACAGAGAATGGGGGCACGCTAATAAAATGCACATATGGGATTATAGGATGAATTTCTAAAAATGTCTACATTTCCAGTAAGTAATTTGTGGTTTAAATCTATAAATGAGTAAGCTCTTATAGACGTCTTTATTTTAAAAGACTGGAAGGATGGATGGGTGGGTGAATGGAATGAATGTTTATTTTGTCTAGCTTTGGGAAAATTGGGAAATTTGCTACCAACTATGATCCAAATTGTGGTTTACACTCTGACCTTCTCTCTTTCCCTAATAATTCCTAAGGAATGATGTCTATTTATTATTGATCAGGACTCAAGAACCTAGAAGTTATGATAATTTCAACCCTCAATATCAGGAAAGGGCTTTCTTGTACCTGGCTAATCAACTGAGCTCCTATTTAAAACTTAGGCACTAGAACTTTATGAGCCTTCAAAGGCTTCCATTTCCCTATCTCTAAAATGAGGATAGTATAGTATCAAGCTAGAAGGAAGGAGAGGATTCTTTGTGGTATTTAATCCATAAAAGTACTATAGATATTTACTCTATTCTCCTTTCCTCATTCTTATTTTTGTTTAATAAGATTCATGAGCAATATCAGAAGCCTCCAGCTTCTCTATCTTCCTTCTTACCAGGCTCAGGACAATAAAGAATAGAGTATCTTCCCCCAAGATTATGAAGGTTAAAAAAAAAAACGGTTTCTCAGTCCATTATCTATCTCTATCTTAGGTGTCTGTCTCTATTCAAAATTATCTGAGTTTCTTAATGGAAGTGCATCATGGTTAAGACTTCTTCAACTTTTGATTCTTTGTAGATTCAGCTACTGGCACCATCTGAAATGACAGTGTCATTGCATTACCAGCCACCAATTAAGAGCTGAAATGAAGATTTAAAACATGATTTACTAGTTTCCCTTTTCTGTAATGTATGTTTGGAAATTATTAGGAGTCCTCTCTTGTCTCTTTTCATTCTAAAAATCTATGTAGAAAAATGTCTCCCTTCTGAAGGGCACTTACTGTATAATCCCTTTGTTAGGATAACAGGACCATCTGGTCCCATCCATCTCTCTGCAATTTGATCCTGGGTTAATTGCATCCTGTCACCAATCATGATTGACACTGTATGTTTTCTTTCTTCCCTAAGAGTAGTTCATTACTGCGACAGCATTTTTGAAGGCTGGAATTCTTGAAGACCTGTTCACAGCTGCTTGGGTGGAACCAAGTACTTTCCTGAAGTTTTCCTGGCAGCTTCCAAGATAGGAACATTAGCAAAAATAAGACAGGTGAGAGAAAGGTTGACCTTAGGAGAAAAAATTAAGACCATCATCCCAAGGGTTGTCTACACAGGCAAGCAACCTCAGTGGGGAGTTGGGCAATTATCCACTAAGTAATCAATTATCTAGCCAAAGTGGATAATTCCAATTTAAAAGACCATTTAATAAGAATTTGTGCCTGAATTTTCTGGATGATTGCCTTGACTATGCAGTTTTAGAAAGTCTGCATAAGTTAGGAGGACATAGGGCCATAAGGTACAGAGCAGTATGTGTCTTTAGCAAACATCAAGGCCAATATCCCATTTAATACTGGAAGAAAACCGGTCCTGAGAAGTTAAATTACTTGTCTAATTTCTTAGATAGCTAGGACTATAATCATGGGTTTACAGCTAGAAGGGACCTTAGCAATCATCTAATTCCACTCCCTCAATTTAATTAAATAAGCATTTATTAACCATCTGCTATGTGCAGTTCTACAAAGACAAAAATGAAAGGCTGTGTCTTCAATGAGTTAAATTCTACTGGGGGAAACAACATGTGTAGAGATAAACATATACAAAATATGTATGGAGTAAATAATGTAGGGGAAGGTGGATGGAAGAGAAAACAAGAATGAAGGGAAGAGAATCGAGAGGCCTCTTGAGGAAGCTGGCACCTGAGCTGTGCTTTTAAGAAAACTATGGCTTCCCCAAGGCAAAAGTGAAGATAAAGAGAATTCTAGGCATGGGAACAGTCTGTAAAAAGGCACAGTAATAGATGAGGAAGCCTCCTGCTTAGGATAAACCACTCCAAATGGCTACTTCCTGAACATGATAGTAGAAACAAGCAGACAACCACAAAAGGAAAGAAAAGATACTGGGTTGGTTCAATTGGGTGATTTAGGTGATTTTCACTATTCTCCTACTAATGACTCTCATTTTTCAGATGAAGGATAGAAATCCATATGGAAATTGGTCTTGACCAAAGACACATGTAAAACCCAGTGGAATTGTGCATCAGATATGGGAGGGGGTTTGGAGGGAGGGAGGAAAAGAACATAAATTAATCAATTAAATAAAATTTTTAAAAAAGAATCAAAATCCAGAGAGGTTGTGACTTATCCAAGATCACATAAGAAATATACAGCACCCTTGGGATCCTAAGTCACCTAGCTTTCCAATCTTGCCTTCATATTTGCTTCTCTTTCTCTCTCAATTCCCTTTCTTCAATCAGTTTACAGGTTTTGTACTTTTTACCTCTACAATATCTTGGCCATCAGTTTCCTTCTTTCCCCTAGCCCACTTTCTATTCTAAAGTCCTCCTCACCTGTCACCTGGAGTATTGCAACTGCCTCCTAGTTGGTTTTCCTTACTTTCAGTCTGTCTCCTCTCCATTCTATCCTTTACATAGTTGCCAGAATGATATTGATAAAAGACAAATCTCTTCATGTTAATCCCCTACTCAAAATCTTTCAGCAACTCCTTGCTTGCCTCTACGATAAAACAGAAACTCCTCAGCTTGGCACGTAAAGTCTTCTACACTGTGGTTCTGATATGCCTTTCCACCTTTATTTCCCATTAATCCCCTTCACAAACTCCCCATTCCAGTCAAAATGGCCTTCTTGGAATTATTTGGTATTATTTTGTATTTATTTATATATGACCTTCCTCCAGTGATGTGTTGACAAATATTTAAGAACTGACTTTCTTCCACAAAGCAATACTGAAAAAGACATAGTTTTAAAGTTTAATTTGTATTACCAATATTTTCTCCATCAGATTCTTAAGTTTAGACAGTCAACAAGCTGATAAATCAAGTCCTGAATTGTAGCTTGCTGATTACTGAGATAAAAGAAAACAGAAAGTGGAGAAAGTTATATCAAGAAAAGATTATGTTTGTAACTCAAAAATTTTTTTTCATATTCTGCCTAAGGTTGCCTTTTCCTTAAGTTGTCACATCTCCATAGTTTTGTGTGTGAATCTTCTGGTTACCCATTGTAATACAGAATAGGATGAGTGTGAAACCACTAGCTGCGCTTAAATCTCTGCTATAACATGTAAAAGCCTCAAATACAATCCATGCATGTGGAAATTCAACTATATTTCCACCTACTGGGGATGCTAAAAAGCCTTTATCAAAGAAAAAAAAACATTACTGAGAATAAATAAATGGTTAGCCTTGAAAGTAGACACATAAACAGAACAATAATTTGTGAATTTGTTAGTTGTTCTTCTCTGATGTGGACACAATCTGATGTCTATTCTTTAGAAATAATTATTTATAACTGAAAATTTCACTGATCATTACATCCTTTGAAATAAATGATAATAGAGAGAAGAAGCAAACTCTTTATTATGCTTGCATTATTCTCAAGAATACTGTATATTTTGGCTTGTTTTTAAAAACCTCTCTGGATATGTTTTACCCATAAAATATAATTAACATGAAATTTCTTAAGGTCATGTTTAAGCATTTATCATATCTCTCTATATGTGTTCATAAATATCCTTATATACTCATTGTTCTCTAAATGTTTAATGCCTACACAGGATTCCCCAACCTGACTATTATCTCCTTAAGGATAAGCATCATGTATAATGATTCTGTACCCCAAACTCCCATTAGTAGAGACTAAAGTTTTATTAAATAAAATTTTTACACACATAAAATGTAAAAATGTACAGAAATATGTATATACATCATACATTGTAATGTATGTTTGGTTGGTTGTTGCCTTTCATACTCTCAGAGGACCAAAATGACATCACTGGTGATGTCTTTTGATTTGCATATAAGTTGGATTTAAGCAAGGAAGTGTTGCAGAAAATCACTGACTTCGTTCTCTCTTCCAGTCATCTAAGTCCTGTCAAGACAAAGTTCAGGATGTGGTGGGTGACCTCAGCTTCTTCAACACCTAATCAAGCTCTAACTGTTCCATAGTGCCTGCTTCCATTGACTTCATAGCCATTGAAACAAATTATTTTCAACCATGCTTTCCACCAAGGAAAATCTTTACTTGTCTGGGATACAGTCGCCTAACTCACCAATGGGTTTGAAGCTTGTCAGTTACCTTCAACCTGGTTTAGTTCAGCTGTCAAGACAGTTTTCTGAGAGGGGTGAACACTGCACATGCTACAACTTCTTGGAGCCACAGGTGAGAGCTAAGTAGCAGGTGGACACCGAAAGAGAAAAGCAACCATAAAAAGGGCTCAGCAAGCCCTCGTACAAGAAATGCTAGTCTTCCCTGAACACCTCATATGCTCCATATGAATATATAATTCACAATTAAAGGACAAATATAAGTATCGTGTCCACAAAGAGAATAGTCAACAATAGCATTCTTTGATTTCTAGTAAGTAGTCCTATATGACGTGATTTTACTTTTGGAAAATAATCCTCAATCCATGAGTGATAACCATAACTTTAATCCCAGCTACCATGTAGGCTGAGCCTGGCAGATCTCTTGAGTTTGGGACTTCTGAGTTAGAGTGGACTCTATATTAGGTCTCTACACTAAGTTAAGCATTAATATAGTGAAGCTCTATCAGGTTGTGTAAAGAGGAATAAAACAGAAATAGGTCAGAAACTGAGCAGGATATGATCAGTAATGGGACAGGGACTTTGAGTTATCCCTGTATTTCTAACATGGTTGAGATGGAAAGGAGGAAGATGAAGAAATAAATAATAATAAAGAATCAAGAATGATGATCTTCTATTAACATAAAGTAGGCCCTACACTTTGAGTTTAGGTATCTGTCAGAGTCTTATCTGAGAGAATACTATGCCCCTAAGTTCAAAAATCCTAATGAAGTTATCAGTGCTAGACCCAGCCAAAAGGTCTCCCTAGGGATATAGAACCCTCTGATGAATCCTGAATTTAGGAAACTATAGCCTTGCCCCCAGACATTAATAACAAAGATTCTTGACTTGGGTAAATGAAGATGTTTTGCCATCCCAAAAAAGCTGAAGTGGGGGAAGATCACTTGCTTAAACATCTTTGTCTTCAGGATTGTGAATTCAGTCAGTCTGGGTGCCAAATTGTAATAAGGGATTATTTGAATGGTAAATGATAACTAAAGATCAGAGCTGTTAGTCTTCTTCCTTCTTCCCTTCCTCCATTCCTCCCTTCTTCCTTCCCCTTCCTGATGATGTCTCAAACAAAATATTCTTTCTCTTCCCTAAATTAAATAAGGGGTTTATTGGGAAGAAAGGAAAGATAAGAAATGGAAGGAAAGAGGGTTTGAGGTTTCCCTAATAATAGAATAAGTCTTGGGTTGGAGGATGGATGGTGGAATATCAAATGGGCTGATCAGTCACTATAACACAACAGAGCTATCAGAAAGAGCTGAAGATATGTCCTCCTTTCTTTCTGTCTCCAAGCCAAGAAACCCTTCTCCTTTCTGTCTTCAAGGCTAAAGACTTCAGACTTCAGTTGGTCTGAACTTTTCTTCCAACCATTTCTCTTGGTCACATTCCAAATCAGAATGTTTTCCTTTTGAATGACAGCTCAGCAGTCCCAGCTATTCCAGCCTTGTTTCAGGCTTTTCCAATTTCTCTGTTCTACAGACCTCAGGGCTCATTAATACTCCATCAGCCTAATCTAGTCAATCAGCAGAGCAGAGAAGACGCCCCTTCAGGACAGAATAGCCCAAACTCACAGATTCAGCACATAATGAGAAGAGCAATATTACAGTCAATGACAGGGAACAAAGAAGGAAAATATATGAATAAACAACAGAAAAAGAAAAAAGAAATTACACTCAACAGTTTCTATCCAGATAATGAACAAAGAGCAAATGGAACAGAGGAGGACCAAAGAACATCAAGCAAAAATGCAGAAACTCCAGCAAATTGGACTCGGGCTTTGGAAGAACTTAAAACACAATTTAAAAAAAACAATTAAGAGAGGCTGAAGACAATTGGAAAAAGAATTTCAAAAGCAAAATAAGTTATCTGGAAACAGAGGCACATGAACTAAAATAAGAAAATAATGTCTTGAAAGCAAAAATTGAGCATTTTGAAAATGAGGCAAAGAAAGTGAACGATGACCTACAAAGTAAAACAGATCAGAAAGAGAAGTATGACCAAAAAGTCAGGGATGAAATTCAGTCTTTAAAAATTAGAATTCAACAACTAGAAGCAAATGACTTCACAAGGCAGCAAGTGTCTATAAAACAAAATCAAAAGAATGAAAAAAAATGAGGAAAATATGAAACACTTCAAACTATAGATCTAAAAAATAGATCCAGATATTTAATAATTATCAGACTACCAGAAAATCATGACAAAAGATAAAGCCTAGACATAATTCTATAGGAAATTATCCAAGAAACTGCCCTGACATTCTTGAACAAGAGGAGTGAACAAGTGGAGACTGAAAGAATCCACAGATCATCTCATCCATTTAATCTTCAATTGACAATGCCCAGGAATGTTCTAGCCAAATTCAAAACTACCAGACCAAGGAAAATATACCTCAACCTAAGAAAGCTAAGAAAAGATACTACAAGCTAAGAAATCATTCAAATATCATGGAACCACAATTAGGATTACACAGGACCTGGTTGCATCCACACTGAAGGACCAGAAGGCATGGGATATAATATTCCAGAAAGCAAGGGAACTGGTTTTACAACCCAGAATCAACTACCCAGCAAAATTGACTATATTCTTGCAGGGGAAAGTATGGCCATTTAATAAAATAGAAGACTTCCAACCATTCCTAAAGAAAAGACCTGACTTAAATGGAAAATGTGATGACCAAACACAGAACTCAAGAGAATCACAAAAGGTAATAAAGAAGGAGGAAAAAATTTTAAGGGACCCAATAATTTTAAATGATTTGTATTCCTATAAGAAAAGATGATATTGGTAACTCTTAAAATTGTTATTTTCATCAGGGTAGCTAGAAGAAGTATATTTAGAGGGTACAGTGATAAACTGTATAGGATGATATGTCAAAAATATATATATATAATAGGGGTAAAAAAGAGAATAATACTAAGAGAAATGGGAAAAGAGATAAAACTGGGATAAATATATATTGCATAAAGAGGTGCATGGGGGAGGATGGGAGAAGACCAATACAATGGAAGGGTAAAAGAGGTCGTAGACAATCTGTAAGAAAATTTTAATTATTACAGTGGGAAGAGTCAGAAAGGTTCAAATGGAAGGAAAACTGCCAACTCCAAATTCTATCATCATCTTCAACATCAACATCAATGACAACATCATCAATATGCTCAACAACATCATCAACATCAACATCATCAACATCATTATTATCATCAACATCATCATCTATATCACCAAAAAAGCTCAAGTTTTCCTAGCACTCCAAAACATCCTCTTTAATATGTAAAGGAGAAATGCAAGATAGGATTACCCTTGCAGGTGTAAGAATATAAATTTTAGGGCTCTAACTAAATATGAGAATTCTATAGTAATATTGTGGTTGCTGATTTAAAGATATTACAACTAAAGTCAAAATGACCTTTAGTAGCTTTATTTACAAAGAGGTGGAAAGAATGAAAGTGGGAAAATGGAAGAAGAAGGCAGAGAATTATCTAACCTATCACCCTATGTGCTTCTCTGGTGTGAGGCTCAGCCCTGGCAGGGCTTCACCAAGTCCTTTGTCCCCATGTGTATTTTCCAGTAATCTCAGCCAGAAATCTGGTGGTGTCTTCAGCAAGGGTTCTATCAATGCAGCCTCCTCCAGGAAAGGAAGGCCAGCTACCAACTAACCCAAGGCAAAGTCCTCCAACACCAAAGTCCAAAGGAGAAGATCCAGAAACAGTCCTCCAAGAAGCAGTGCAAGAGCCAATGTCCCAGCTTGAAGTGAAGCAGAAATACAAAGTACAAAGGCGAAATCTCGAAGGAGAAGATCCCCAGACAGAAAGTTCAGGACTTTTTCTAGTCCTTTTTCCACATCACTGCCTGTCCCTTCCTCCACTTAATAAGAACCAGTTGTAGTCTTTCAATTTGCTTAGCACTGCCTTGGGGCAGGTCAGTGGCCCCTGGAGTTGTCACCCACTTTAGCAAGTGACTTGCAAACTCTCTTACTTAGTGGTAAGTAGGGGTGCTTGAGTTTTTGTTTGATTAACTTTAAAATTGCTTATTGGTAGACAAAGAAAATTTGATTCACTCTTCACACAAATAGGAATAAAAAGATGGAGATGCTTAAAATTCCTTATAGGAGCAGTAATTGTTACTAAAGTCAAAAGTGTTTGGATCTAAATTTAGATTCATTATTCATAATACCGAAGTTGAGAGGGATGGGGAAAGGGGAGTAGAAGGCAACCCATCATGGATCTTGACACCCTCTATCCCCTCTCCTGTCTTCCCTCTCTCCTCTGAGGCCAGATGGAAGATTTTCAGACTGAAATCCAAGTGCTGGAAGAGTTTCCGGTGGGGAGGAAGTTGCCTTTTGGGAAGGGCTGGAGAAGCATCCTTTGGAGAACAGGTGGTTCTTCAAGAGTGACAAGAGCAGAGCTCAGGAGGACAGCCTTCACCTCATCACCAAGTCTGATGCTATGAAGGACTTCTGGGCATGGGGGCAGCTTCTTTGTCTGATTGGGGAGGCCTTTGAGGAGTATAATGAAGTGTATGGGGCTGATCTGTGTTCTCACCAAGGGGGACAAGATAGCCATTTGGACCAGTGAGGCCTTTATTGGATGTATGTACCAGGAGAGGTCTACCAGGCTCATGTAGATACAGCCCCCAAAACCAGCTCTCATCAAGAACAAATTTGTGGTGTGAGTCTGTAGCACGTATACCAAGTTCTTATTACTCTGAAGCTATAGTAGAGTCCTATCCCCAGCCCCAACCCTCATTTCATCTGAAAATAAAAACAAATAACATTTTTAAAGAAGGCATTCATGACAAAGTATCTTGATTTTAGAATTTTAGAGATTTTTTTAGAAATTTTAGAGATAGGAGATTTTCTTACCTTGGTTACCTTATTAATCTAGTCCAAGTCTTCATTTGACAGAGGAAATAGGTAAGACTTAAAGAAGGAAAATGATTTGCCCAAAGTAACATAAAAAAGTTAATAGCACAGCAAGGTCTAGAACCTAATTTTTCTGGCTTCTGGACCATTAAAATTTCTATTATACCAATATGCAATATCCCTAGTTTTACTTGCCTCTTGTCTATATCTTGCTTATTGTCTTACAGGTTGCCCTTTGGTTCTTTCTTACATACCCTATTTGCTTGAGTTTGCCTATCACCTATTTCTCTTCCCTAAATGGACACAGTCTGGTGTCTGAAGCTTCTGGTTATTGATTGCAGGACAAAACAGGATGATCAAGCATGAGACCATTAGCTGAACAGAGAACCCTGCTGTAAAATGCAAAACATTTTCAAATGCATCCCATGCTTGCAGAAATTCAACTGTATTTGCATTTCGTAGGGTTGCTAAAAGCCTTCACCAAGGCAGAAAAACCTAATTAAGAACAAATAAATGGTGAGCCTTGAAAATAGACATATAAACAGAACAATAATTTGTGAATTTGCTAATTGTTCTTCTCCACCTTGGATACAATCTGATGCCTACTCCTTGGAAATAGCATATATAACTATAAACCTCACCAAGCATTCCAGATTCTTGGGAATAAATTATAATAGAGAGAAGTAAACTGTTTTTTATTATTATGCTTGCTATATTCTCAGGAATACCATATATTTTGGCTTGCTTTTAAAGACCTCTCTGAGTAACTACTTTCTGCCCATAAAACATAATTAACATGAAATTTCTTAAGGTCATGCTTAAATATTTATTATATATCTCCATATATGTTCATACTTATCCCTATACACTCATCCATGTATCAACTGAGCAGGTTAAATCCTGAGATTCCACCTAACTAGTCAAGCTGCAGGATTTCTTAGATTTGAATGATTACATTCCCTACCAGCCTCCATTAGCCAAGTTTGGAGAGAAGAGCTAGCTGACACATAAGTCTTGATGAGAATAAAACCTCTTTATTACTATTATTATTCCCATAATGGTCTGTGCGGTATCATACATAACTTTTTAGTCCTTCATAAAATCCCGTTGATAAACATTTGACAACTTGTTACAATTTTAAAGTTTCATTGCCAGCACTCCACCAGTGCTTCAGTTGAAGTCTAACTTTATGGGGACTGAGTCAGTAACTAGTGCTTTATGTGGTGCAATACACATTCACAGATTCTTGGCGCAACCCCCTAATTTATGGTATGTATACTGATGAACGACCAAGATTCACTGTTTGCCATTATAGGAAAAGAGGCCGACCAATTCATAATTTTAAGGAAAGCTAGTTTTAACAGCTCTGTTAGTTTTACAATTCTGACTTCTGTAAGCTTCAATTTGTTATGTTTAAGTTGTTTGCTTCAAGGAGTTTGAGTGCTCATCCTGAGGTCTAAAGGTCTATTTTTCTAAACATTGTTTCCATGGGAAGATGACACAAGTACTCAGAAGTTCAATTACCATTAACTCAGCATGGGTTGAAAAGGGGAAAAAAAAAGAATTATGGGTCCAGTGGAATTGAAGACATGGCAGTAGAGCCCAGGGACTCCTCTTGGCTTGGTCAACAAAATGAAAAAAAAATAATAGTGCTTTCTGTTATTGTCTCCAGATTTCAACAAGCTTTCAGACCTTTTCTATCCCTTCACCTTCAAAATATTTAATGCTTCTATCTTTTGAAGTTCAGATTAAGTACTAACACAAGGACCTTTTAGATACTCATTTGAAAGGCACATTTTAAGCTAGGCCCAGTTGCTTCAACTACATCAATTCAAAAATATATCTAGCATATGAATATAATGTTTATTGATATACATGGCAAGGAAAGTAATAATGATGAGAATGGATCATGTTTATATAGAGCTTTAAGGTTTTTCAAAGCACTTTGCAAATATCATCTCATTTTGTCCTCTTAACAACTGTTGGATGTTTGTGCTATTATTATTTCTATTTTACAATTGAGGAAACTGAGACAGACAGATATTAAATGACTTGTCCAGGATCACATAGCCAGTAAGTATCAGGAGTCAGATTTTAACTCAGCTCTTCATGATTCCAGATCTAGTCCATTATCTACTTTACCAATTGTCTGTCTGTTACGAAGCACAGAGAAAATGCAAAAGAACTTTCATGGAAGGACCTACAGAAATGTCAAGCATCTGAGTGGTTCTTTTTTCTTGTAAGTAAAGTATATGATTTCTTTTTCATTATCAAAAATACATCGAGATCTACTCAACAACGTGTAAGGCACACACACAAAAAAAAGATGCCTCCAGCATAGCCTTATATAGAAAGAGTTGCAGAGTAAGCAAGAGATAAGAAATCTACTAACCCCCTTCATTTTGGGGGGTTCAGTTCCCACCAGCTGCATTGCTTGGATTTGACTCACCATCATCAATGAGAAAATCCATCATCTCCAAAATTGCATCAGTTTTGGTATCCATGAATCATTAGTACCTTAAGTTGCTTCTGTCTTGCAGACTGGAAGACTAGAGGGCAGAGCAAAAAAGTCTTCCCAAAACCCCCACTAAAGGAGAATTAAAAAAAAATTTAAGAGGATTCCAAAGTCTCACAGTTGCTTATTTCCCATCAGCTGCACTGCTTGTATTCTCCTGCCCAGGTACCTTCTCCTCCTACCTCTTTTCAGCTTCCCCTTTGTGTGTTGTCTTCTCCCATTAGATTGTAAGTTCCTTGAAGTCTGAGATTGTCTTTCTTCTAGTTTTTCCAACCACAGAGCTCAGCACAGTGCCTAGAACGTATTATATGTTTAATAAATATTTACTGCATTGTGTTGTATTGAAAGCAAAGTTCTTTTCAAGATTTTTCTGTTACTGCTCTCATAGTTGATACTATTTCCTTCTAGGTCTCAATATATATTCTGTATGTTCCACTGACATGCTTGCTAATGTCATGGGAGGAGATGAATCACAGGGCAGGAAATCATAAATCCCATAAGGCGAAGAACAAAAAGCAGGGGCAGACCTGGGAGTCAAATGAACTTAGGGAGGGCCTGGTAAGGCAGCAGTTAAGAGTACCAGAAATAAGAAGGCAGCAGAGCTCAGTCAAAATTTAAGGATAACACTAGATATCAGAGATCTAAGTGAAGTAGTATGTGGGGGTCAGAAGTCAGGCAAAGAGTCAAAAATGAGGAAACACTCAAATACCAGTCTTTGTAATAATTTTTTTTAAAAGTTTTCCTTTCAACTGTGGGGATAGGACAGTGAAGGTTAGACTTGGTTGGATAGATTGTATTTGCTTTAATCACGTACTTGTCTGCTCTCTGACATCCCTCCCCTTTCTATCATTTTCCAGGAAAACATGAGCAGTCAATGTGCATTCCTGCCAAATAAGAAAAGACCAGAGCTATCTGCCGTACTGAGTGGGAATGACCAGAGAGCCAAAAAGGGGATTCCCAAGAACAAGGAAAAATCACTCTATAGGATCAGCATTGAACCCCATTCCTCTTCCTGTTGCATCTAGAAGATGATCACAACCAAGACCTGAGCTATATATGCTATTCCCAATCCCCACTCCACGTATAACCTTGTCTCGCTGTTCTGATCTGGACTGATCCAGACCTAACATTTCCTGCCTCCTCCAGATTCTGGTTGTAGCCTTGTCTTCAAGCCATTAGAAATCCCTAATTAAGTCAAGTAACTGTAAAATGCACTAAGGACCCATTTCTTTGTATTACCGTTCTGTCTGATTCTGCCTTAAGCCCTTCTAACAGACTACCTCACCAATAATCAAGGCCAGACAGAGAGGCAGAAACTAAATAAGCCTCAGGACAGCACCAGCGAGAAGCCAGGGTCAGAGTCCCTGAACCAAGTCAATCCCTGCTCCAGACAAGAAGGATCCAATATGCTTTCTGCAGGGGCAGAAGCCAGTTACAGGGAACAGCCAGCCCAGAACCTGGAAATGAGAAAAAAAGATTAAGTTCCCTAAGGAAGCCAGTAAGAGAGTGAGCCACATGTGCAGTTAAAAATCCCTCTTCCCCCTTAGGACCACTAAAGGGTTAAAATAACAAGGTCAGGGTCATTGTCTCCAGAAAATCCCAGTTTAAAAAAATGTACTTGACATTTTATTTGGCAGTGGCCCTGGAGCCTTCTTCCATTAGAAAGGATAAATTATCATGGATTAATCAAATTAACTAGTTGACACTGTGGGCCCTGAAGGGATAAGATAAAGGACAGATAAGTTTCAGGGGGACATGGGAGGGCATGGCAGTTAACAACTTCTGAGTGATATAGGCAGTAGGAAGATATCAAATCAAGGAGAGCAAATCTAGGATCACTTGGATCCTTCAGTCTATATCAGATATTCCTAACTTTCTTTGCATCCTTTGGCAGTCTGCTGTCACCAGTGGATCTCTTCTCAGAATAATATCTTTAAATGAATGACATAAAACACATAGGATGACACAGGAAAACAAGTTCATTGAAAAATATTTATTATAATATTGAAAAAAACTAAACTAACAACCCCAGGTTAAGAACCCCCAAATATTGATGCCAAACATGATGATCTGTAATTGGAAGAGATGTTTAAAACCTAAATTCTTTCCTAAATGAGCCACAAATAATCTGTCTTAGAATTTGTAAGCTGTGCATTTTCAAATACTTGGGTTTTCATTTGCTCTGAGTTGCAAAATCATCTTGCCATAACCATCATTCATAAGTTAGGTAAACTTCAGAGACAGAATAGCCATTCCTGACCCTCAGCCCCTAGCCCAAATTGAAGAACTGTTAGGAATGCAATATTTCAATGAATTCATCTTGTACTCAGTCATCAAATTATTATAATATTGCTTCAGCAAATACTGTAGTTGCTCAAAAAACACATTACTTTAGGAAAGCTTGGTGAAATATTTTGCTCATGCAGCAGAAGTGGCAAATTTTGCCACTTCATTGACTTCCTAAAACAGAAAGATATTCCCTTTTGTCTACTCTAGTATCACTAATTACATCATTAGCAAAAGGCCATTTTAGGCAATTTGAAGTAAAAACAGGACTTTTCATACATTTCATTTGTTTTATAATTTGGCAACCCAAATTATAAAAGTTCTTATGTAGAAAAGAAAAGGAAGAATGACACCTATAAGAAGAAAACTTGTCAAATGCTTAGAGAATTACAACCTGAAAAATAGAAAGACTTAATCCTTTCTTTTTAACTGGCACAGTATGGTATATAATATAATGTATCAGAGGATTTTGCTAAAAGACAGATCTGATCATTTTGTGCTCGACTCAGTAACTACCTGGGGCTCCCTATTGCTCCTTAGACCAAATACAAATTACTCTGACTTTTAAAACCCTTCACAAACTGACCACTTCTTGCTTTCCATTTCCCTATACCTTATTCCCCTTCATGTGATTTGATGATTCAGGGACACTGGTGTTCTTGCTGTTCCTTGCACACAACACTCCCAACTCCATGCCTTTTCACTGGCTGTCCTACTGTGCCTGGAATTCTCTACTTCCTCCCCTAGGGCTCTTGACTTCTTCTTTCAAAGACTTAGCTCAAAAGCCACCTTCTGCAAGATGACTTTCCCAATGTCTTCCTTCTGAGATTGCTTTTCTTTACAGCCCTAGCATTTATCAGAGTGCCTAGAGCACAGCCGGCATTTAATTAATGTTTATTAAAGATAATGATGATAGATGTGAAGTTACCGATTTCTGTAAATGCTGTGATATGATTACTTATCTCAATGGCTCAAAAAAGTCATGATTTCCTTGATTTGGACATTTCCCTCCACAGGCATCGACATGACTTACCTATGACCATCTAGTGACTCTATTTACGAGGCTCTCTACACTTAGCCAACCTGCTTCTCTGATGACAGACAGGGTTGCAATGCCCTTTACTAAACCATTCTCAATTCAGCAAGATCAGGCATGGCTTATGCTCTACCTGTAAAAATATCAAGAGCCCAGAGGCATCTCCGTTCCATGGTGAGGTCAGAGGGGTCTGGAGAGGATATACATCAAGATATTTTATTTCATACTAACTAAATGTAGAGCGATCAGAATTTTTGTATTGGCTAGAATGCTAATGAATCAGGCATTTTGTTGCTGGCAGATATGTCCAATAAAGACAGGAATACAGAACAAATATAGTGTGTAGCCTGACCTCTTCACCTAAACTTTTGGATTTAGCTTCATTTGAATTCTAAGCAAAGAATATAATGGGAGCTAAAGAGAACCTCAAGCAGAGATATATTAGAGATTACCAGAAATTAGTTTCCAAAAGGCAATCTACAAAGAAAGGCTTGATTTGTTATATTTTTTATTGTCCAGATTTTAAGAAGAGATGGAGAAAATGTTAATAGTGAATATTAGTCACAAACGGGTCTGCAAACATTTTTAATTTCCCCTTGAACATTAGTTGTTAAACATTTGCCAATATACCCAATGTCACAATCAAGCCTTCTCATAGAGTCCACTGAGGTTTTGTGAGATAAGAATTCCCCAAATGAGGTTTGGGAATATAAATTAGAAATCAGGGATTTAATGGAAAAGAATTTTCCAACTTCAAGTTAGATAGTTTAATTCAATTCAACAAGTTTTTGCTAAGTGCCTACCAGCTGCTGGATATTATCGCTGAGCACTGGGAATACAAAAATAAAAATAAAACAGTCACTGTCTCAAATAGCTTATATTTAGGTAATCGAGGGAGCAGGGGAATAGAAAGGAGTGAATGCTGCACCAGGGTCAAATCAAGGATAGCAATGAGAGGAAGGTGACCTCTGAGGTCCCAGAAAGAGAAGAGCTTACAGAGGAATGAATGAGGACAGCAAAAGGGAGGAGAATGAAGAAGATCTTACTTTGGAGATAATAGAAGGTTCCACTAATGAGTACGAGGAAAGAAATGGAGAAAAAGACCTTACACTGAATGAATCCTGGGGATTTGTACGTGAAATGTCTCCTTGTCTTAAGAGGGGGGAAGTTAGAACCATTGGGTTGGGGTGGGGGAGGGAGGGAATTGTCAACTGGAAGATTGAGAGAATGGACACAAGGAAGATGTTCCAAGCAAATATAGGGAACTAAAAAAAGGTCAATAAGAAGATGAGTGGTGAGGATTGAGCATCATCTTGGAGCAGTGTCCTCTGACACCAGCAATAATTGACATTGTTTAGAGAGGGAGGCACAAGGACATGGTGAATCCATGGGGTAAGTCCTACAAAGCAGTTGCAGAAAGCAAAGAGAGGTAAAAGTCTAAAATGAATACCTTAGAAGCTTTGATCAAAAGAAGAATACGGAGAAAAGAGAGACCCGATGATTATAGGAAACATAAATCAGAGAATGATAGTTGAGTAAAGAGAAAGAGAAGATGGAGAATGAAGATAATGAAATAAATGACTTTGGGAAAAGGTACAATAAAATGTTTAAAAACACATATGTAAAATCAAAAACAAATATAACAATTTTTTGAATGATCAATACTAGGTGAAGAGGAGGAGCAGAAAGAGAAATCTATTTTAAATTAGATGAAAAAGATGGAGAAGAAATATATAGCCAGATAAAAACAAGCAAGATAAACGAATTTTCAAAAACTCTAAAGGGAAATAGGTAAAAAAAATGGGAAAAGGAGATCAGGGATGAGGGGAAAAGAGACAATGGGAAGAGGATGACTTAGAAGAAATAATAATTTTATGTATATAATAGTGGTTATAACAGAAGAAGATGGAGAGAATGCTACCTTAAAAAAAAGAATTTTAGAAACAGATGAAGGAAAATATAAACCTAATTCTTATAACTTTAAATAGGAATGGATTAAACAAGACTATAAAATGGAAAAGAATGACAAATAGAATAATGAAACAAAACAGTACAATTTGTTGCTTCCAAGAAACACACTTAAAAAACAAAGACATATACGAAATTGAACTGAAGGCCTGGGGGAAAATGTATAATTCACCATGGGAATCCAAAAAAGAAAGAGTGAACATCATGCTATTATTCAACACAAAAAAAAAATTTTAATAATAAGGCATAAACAAGGAAACTAAGTTATGCTGAAAAGAACCATAGAATATAAACAAGTATCAGTAATAAATGTATGTGCTTCAAATGCCTTAGCATCTACATTCTTAAAGGAAACATCTGAGCTTCAAGAAGATATAGATAGTAAACAATAATGACAGGAGACTTCAACATTCCTCTGTCCTTTCTGGATAAGTCTTATAGAAAAGTAAACAAAAGAAAAAATATGAAACTGAACAAATTTCTGGAAAAATTGGAGTTAAAAGACCTATAGCATCTACTAAATGGGACCAAAGATTATACATATTTTTCCTCTACCACATAGAATTTTTATTAAAATTGATCATGTACTACGGCATAGAGATATTACAAATAAATATAAAAAGTCAGAAATCTTCAATGCAATCTTTATAGGTTAAAATGAAATAAGAATAAAAATTGGTTTAGGGAGCACAAACAAAAGCTACAGGCCTAAAAATGATGAACAATGAAATCTTTAGTAACAAGTGAGCCAAAGAAAAATAACAGAAAAAATCAACAATTATGTAAAAGAAAATTATAATTAAAAAACACATACCAAAATATCTAAGATGTACCTAAAGCCATCCTAAGGTAGAAAACCATAGCCTTAGCATCATACATTAACAGAAAAGAAAAAGGAAATATTAATTAACTGAATATGTAGTTTTAGAAATTAGAAAGCCAACAAATAAACATACCAACAATAAGTAAAAATGAGGAAATATTAAATAGAAAAGAAATAAATAAATTGAAAACCAAACATAGACATGATAAAGAAAACTAAAAGCTAGTTCTTTGAAAAGATTAATAAAAATGATAAATCCTCATTATTATGATAAAAAGAACAGCAGAAAATCAAATTAATAAAATAGCAAATAAGGAATCGGAAATCATAACAAAACCAAAAGAAATAAAAAGGATAGTCAGAAGATATTATGCAGTTATATGCTAACAAAGCTGAACACAAAAGAAATAAGGAACACCTTCAAAAATGTAAAATACCCAAACTATCAGGAGACTAGATAGCAACATTAAATTACTCAATCTATGAAAAGAAAATTGATTTAGCTGTAAGAAAAAATAACTCTTGAATCTGCTAATTAATATATTACATAGGTAACATTTGTATAATGCTTACTATGTGCAACATACTGTGTGAAGTGCTTTATAATTATTATCTCACAGGAGATTCACAAGATAATTTTATCAAATTTAAGAACAGTTAGCACCCATATTTTACAAAATATTCTCAGAAATTAAGAAAGAATTATATCATAATCTTTTTATGAGATATAATCCTAATATCTAAACCAAGTAAATATAAAACACAGAATGAAAATTATAGGTCAATATGATTAATGAACATTGAATAAAAAAGTTTTAATGGAATCCTCTCAAACTGACTACAGTGCTTTATCCAAGAAATCATTTGTCATGATCAAGTGGGATTTATACCAGGGATGTAAGGATAGTCCACTATTGGGGGGGGGGGATCAACATAATTCCTCATATTAAAAATCAAAATATTCAACAACCTTTTACAAAGTACAACACTCTTGCTAAGTACTCTGTTATGTATAGGCAAAGAGGAGCTTTTTTTAATGCCATAAAAATTATCTATCTAAAACCAAAAGCAAGTACCACATACAATGGAGATACACTAGGACCTTTTCCAATAAATATGGTAGTGAAGCAAGGAAGTCCATTCTCCTAAGTATTATTTGACATAATTCTGTGTAGTGAGTGAAAGATGAAATACCGGAGGAAACAAAAGTTTGAACTTCTTGGCGTTTCAGTTTAAGTATGCCAATTGTCTAAAAAAAAAAAACCAGAGCTAGACCACCTCCTAAGCTAAGGGTTGGATCCCAGGTACAGAGAAAGACAGCCTTTGATACACCAAAAATAATTAATAAAATAAGGTCAGTGAATTGAAAGGAAACAATTATACAACGATGGGTAGTCTGATTTCAGAATTCAGATTGCAGAAAAAGATTATGGACTTTCCAAGTTGGGAGGAGGACAGTGAAGGTGCAATTCTCTGAAATCAGAAAAAATGATGTTCCACTCCCCACCAAGGGTCTGTAAAGAATGAAAGGAACATAGAAACAATAACTGACTGGTCAGAACAGGAAAAGTTTTCAGATAAGACATATGGATTGCTTGAAGTGTACAATTGTGAGAAAACTCCTGGCATCAATGTTTGGATCTGACTGAGTTTCTGGTCAGTCTAACCTAGGTCCTTAGTTAAAAGTCTCTAAAGAGAGAGAAGGGTGGTCCAGCTTCCCAGCCATGCAGGGCTAGTTTCAAACAATATAATAGAGCTTTTTTTTTTTTTTCCAGTTCCCACAATTTAAGGAAGTTTTCCCACAAGAGAGAATTTGAACTAGACATATAACTGAACAGAATGGGAACTGTGCTAGATTTGGAATTGAGTCACAAAATGAAGTCAATGTGATTCATTCAATTCCCTTGCTGCCCTAATCCCCTTAATTCCCTCAATTTCCTTTATTTTCCCCTTTCGATTTATGGGGGGAAAGGGTAGCCCACTTCCTTCCTGGATCACTTACCTACAAGCACAAACTAAAATTTTTTCATATGTTCATACACAAAATTACAGGTCAGGTTACAGATTAAACTACTTAGAATTTCAAAATGGACTATTTTTTGTGAAAGGGTATTTACATGTCACCAAGGTAACCAAGAGAACAAACATAAACATAAACATAAACACCTGAAATGAAAGTCCAAAGCAATAAGATAAAGATCATCCATATTAACTAACGTCAATTCTTCATGTATCCTAGTAATTCATTCTTGATATCTATTATTTAATTATTTTTATTTATTTTGTTTATTTTTTATTTTAAATTTTAAATATTTATTATTTATGAATAATTAATAATAATTATTATCTATTTGTCATTTTTATCTTAAAGTCCGGATGTTTCTTGTAGTTACCTGGTCCCTGGATATCCTCTCTTGGCCATTTTTGAATAGTTCTCATTCTCATGGCAGCTCTGATGGGACCTCAAGTTCTCTAATTTCAAATCATTTGTAGAGGTTCCTAGATTAAAATGCTAGTAACAAAGCTTGGCCAGGAATGAAGCACAATCTCCCAAATTTGATTCTCCAAACATGAAACTTCAGATAATTTCAGTTTCTGACTCTTTCTTTTCTTAAACTCTATACCTGATATAAGAATCTTTTAAGAAAATTTCATGAGGGTCTAACGTAATGAATTTTTCTGACTTTTATATTATCAGATGGATATTTAAAAACAGGGAAGTAATTACAATTATGAATACAATTTTATATGTAAGATCCATAATCCAATTTTGAGAAATAATTACTAAAACATAATCAAAGTCTGAACTTCTATGCTAGATACATTTGGAAGCTAGTCACATGCCTATGTATGTAATTATTAGAGAAAATAGTCTAATCCTGTTGCTTTCTCAAAATTCACTCTTCTACTTAATTAGAAAACTTCTACATTATATCTGTCTTATTATTTTATCTAATTTGACCAGTAGGAGGATATCATCCCTAGATTCCACAAATACAGATTAAAACTTGCCTCAAATACTAATAAGCACACTTGGGCCAACTAGAACCCTCAAAGTTACATGGTTTCTAGTTGGTTAAATAGGAGGGGATGCTAAAAGCACCTCAGAAATGTTCCAGTATAAATCTATAATAGATTTTGTATTATACTTGCAAAACTTATACTGCTCACATCCTGTCCTTGTTATTGAAATTTGCTACAAAATGAAAAGGAGAGGCAGAGCTATCACAATGTCAAGATTTGCCCCCTCAAGGGCACAGACTGACCTGACATATATCATAACAGGAGAAAAAACTCCCTGTTCAATTCTAAGCATGAGTCATATCTCACAGTCAATGATGTAGTCATAGAACATTAAAAGTAAGGTTCAGGATTAAGCAGGTGAAGAACAGGATTTCCTGTTCAGAAAAGAAACTGACAGAAACGGATCCTATGTTAGTCCATGCCAAGGTAATCCTTTACATTTTTTCCCCAGAGACAGACATTCACCTGTCACAGTTCTCAGACTGCAGCACATGCCATTTTCTACTATTGGCTTCAACACAATTCAGACAACCATCTCTGTGATCAAAACTCAAAATAATAGTAAATTATAGTTTTAAAAGTTTTACTTCAACTGGTAAAGACTCACTAACCACAATTTAGGGCTTGAATACTATTAATTTTCATTATCCTTTACTGATAAATTAAAACTAACCATGTTCTGGGGCTTCAAACATATGGAAAATACCTGATAATGAACATATTAGTATATATATATATATATATATATATATATATATATATATATATATATATATATATATATATGTTACATCTTAAGTTAACCTCTGCCATAATTTTTATGCAAGGTCAAAAATTTTCAAATGAAAACTCTTTTATAGTAAACATATTATTATTGTTTTAAAACAAAATATTCCTCACTAAATATTTGTTTTCAAATATTTATTATCATCATACTCTTTTAAAAGCTCAATTCATAATATAACCACATCCAGATTTTTAAAAAGGTTGTTTGTCTACAACATTTCTGATATAATTTCCCAAATTTCAAAATATAAAAAAAATTGAAATGAAACAATAACATAAACAATATGTATTTACAATATGAAACAAACTATTACCAGTTCCATGACATCTATTCAATTGAAAATATTTCCAAATTATACTACATAGAAAATTATTAATCTTATTACCTTTGGTGTGTTATTATATTCATTGCATCTAAAACCCAGTATGCAATTTACATTTAATTAAAGAAATCATAATAACAACAATAAACAATTATATAGTGCTTGTCATATGCTGACCCCTGTATTAAGCACTTCACAATCATATTATTTGATGTTCCCATCAATCCTAGCAGTTGAGTGCTGTTACTAACTTCCTCTTTACTGATCCAGAAACTAAGATAAACAAAGAGAAAATAACTCTTAAGATTGCACGGCTAACACAGTGGTTTACTTGGAAAACCCCAAGGAATTGGCAAAAATGTTAAGATAATAACTTCAGCAAAGCTGCAGACCTCAAAATAAATTTTCAATGATCAACATAATTTCCATAGAATAATAATAAAATATAAGAGGCAGTAATAGAAAGGGAAATTTCATTACAAATAACTATGAAAATTATAAAATATCTGAGGAATAACTTTACAAACTAAAAAAAACTTGTATATATTCAAATATAAAGTGATTCTTAGGAAATAAAGAATATCCTAAATAGCTGCAGAAATATTCAGTGCTCATGGCTAAGCCATGCCAATTTATTAAAATGACAACACTACCCAAATTAATTTACATTTTTAATATATATACCAATCAAACTACCAAGGGGATGCTTTTCAGAACTTGGTAAAATAAAAATAAAATTCAATTCGAAAACCAAAAGATCTTGAATATTAAGAGAAATGATGAAAAGAAATAAGAATAAAGGAGGAATAGCACTTCCAGATCTCAATCTAGTTTAGAAAGAAGCAATCATCAAAACCATCTGGAACTAGTTAAAGAGTAGAGAGATTGACTAATGAAACTCACTGTACAAAGGAGATTTAGAAACAATAGAACTCAATAAATGTTTCTTAAAGTTGAGAACATGTTACCTAGGGAAAAATTTTCTATCTGACAAAACAACTTGTTGGGAAAACCTGGAGAATAGTCTGACAGAAATTAGGTTTAAAAAAAGAGATAAGAGAAACAGACAATATACCAGTTTTCTATGTGGAAAAGATATATACATAATCAAACAAAAACTAAAAGCAGTGATAAAAGATAAAATAGATAACTTTGATTATTTGAAATTGAAAAGCATCTTCCCAGACAATAGTAATGTGTTGGCAAGAAGGGAAGTGGTTGAAGAGGGAAAAATATCTTTGTATCAGATTTCTCTGATAAAGGTTTTTTGGTATTCTAAATATATAAACTATCAAGAAATATAAATGAATACTGTCCTCAATCACCAATAGACAAATGGCCAAAATATATGATAAAATAGTTCTCAAAAGCACTGCAAAGTATTCATAATGTTCTAAATCAATATTAATAAAGGAATTAATTTAATTAATTAAATTTTAAAAATTAAATAAAAATAAAAATAACCATGAGGTGTCATTCACAAGCATCTTGAAAAATTGGACAAAAAAAAGACAAAAAAATAGTGAGGCATTGTTGAAGGGATAGTGGGAAGATAGCATTGTTGTTGGAGTTCTGGAATGGTACAGCCATGTTGGAAAGCAATTTGGGATTATGCACATTACGTGACTAGAACGTACATACCCTTTGAGTCAGATTTAGTTCCTAAGATATACCACAAGGAAGCCATTGAGAAGAAACAAGTCCTCATATATTTTTAGATAATTTTAGCAGTACTTTTTGGGATAACAAAAACTTTGAAAAAAAGTAGATGCTTAACCATTAGGCAATGGATGACTAAAGAAATTGTAACACAGGAATGTAATGGAAAACCACTACACTATTAAAAATGATGTATGTGATGAATACAGAGAAGCTTGGAAAGATTTATGTGAGGTGATGCAGAGTGAAAAATGCAAAGCCAAGAAAGAGTAGACAAGAGGGCAGCTAGGTGGCTCAGTGGATTGAGAGCCAGGCCTGGTGTCAGGAAGGCCTGGGTTCAAATCTGACCTCAGACACTTTCTAGCTGTGTGACCCTAGGCAAAGGCATTGCCTTAGCCCTTACCACTCTTCTGCCTAAGAACAAATAGCCAGTATTGATTCCAAGATGGAAGGTGAGGGTTTTTTAAAAAGGGAAAAAAAGAAACAGAAGATACAGTAACTACAAAAATATAATTGCAAAGAACAAAAATATATCCCAAAGTCCAGTTACTGTAAAGACAAAGTGAGACTTGAATGAAGAAGTATTAGAGGTTACCCCCAATAAACCCCTTCATGAAGGTTGGAGGTCCACAAATGTTACACATTGCATGTTTCCCTACTCTCCCTAAAAAACTACTTGTCATATTTGGGATGGCTCCCAGAAAGGGGAGAAGGAGAGATACATGGGATTTTGTGGCAATATAAGAAAGAAAATATCGGGGGGCAGCTGGGTGGCTCAGTGGATTGAGAACCAGGCCTAGAGACGGGAGGTCCTAGGTTCAAATCTGGCCTCAGACACTTCCTAGCTGTGTGACCCTGGGCAAGTCACTTAACCCCCATTGCCTAGCCCTTACCAATATTGTGCCAATACACAATATTGACTCCAAGATGGAAGGTAAGGGTTTTATAAAGAAAGAAAGAAAAAAGAAAAAAAAGAAAATATCAATAAAAACTTATAAACATTTTTTTTTAAATGAGAAAAGTTTGGGATGGTTGCATGTTACAAATCAGGGCTTGTGTACAAGACATGGAAAAATTGACATCCTCAAAGAAACATAAGAACAAAAAACAACTAACTGAAATAGCGTGAAGGAAACAGTGAATGAATATTAGAGAATGCACTTGGGGAGAAACTAGTCAATTACTTCATTTTACTAGATGGAAACTGAGCCCATAGAGTCAGTAATATATTGCAAGGGCAAGGTATCAGGAGGATATCCTGAATGTTGCACAGATTCTATATGAATTATTAAAGAATAAGGAGAAGAGTTGCAAACTCTGAAGAGGATTTATTCAAGGAACAGGATAAGAATGGTATATAGGATAAGAAGGCACGGATGATTTCACACTGCTTTCACATACATAGCTGTGCTGCCTCCCATCACCAGGCATCTCTTCCACAAAAGAATGATTCAGATATGACATCAAAGATAAAATTTCATCTTCAATTTTTCCATCAACAACCTCTCTTCCTGGTGCATCATAGTGGAGCACAAAGACCTTTATAAGCAATCTCTCTCACACACAGTTCAGGATCTAACCTGCCAGAGCTGAGAGTCTCCCTCACCCTAAAAACTCACTGACCTTGTCCTCACACTGAGGTCTCCCCTCAAGTGGATTCTCCAACTCTCTCTGATACAATATTAATCCCCAGGAAACCGTCCTTCCTTTTTACTAACGCGTTCTCTCATTCACTGTTCTCTATTTCCATTCACCAATTCTGTGACTCAATTCAACAAGAAATATTTACGATGTGTCTCCTTATGTGCAAAGGCATGCTTCACAATTGCTGGTTCTCTAAGGACTCTCCTCCCTTCCCCATTCCAGGCCAGCGTACAGTCCTTAACTCAACACTAGCCTTGATGCTATCTCCTGCTGCCCTGAAATACAGGCGCTCTATAGAACTTCAAAGGCAGGCGTGTACTATCTGTTAACCCTCAGAGGGTAGCTATTTTGCCAGACAGATTTCCCAGCTCCTGACAGATGAGTCATGATCTCCACTGGTGAAGGAAGTACCCAAACTGATTGGATCATGGATCTATTAAAGCATAAGTGATGGTAGAGTGGAAGATGGATTGGAAAGAGAGGAAAGAGAACATAGGAGAAGAGTTATGCAGTTATTGAGGTGGTCCAAGTGTGAGGTGACTGAAGTCTGAATTGGAGTTTGAGTTAAGATGCTGAGAGTGGAAAAAGAAAAGAGATCTATGTATATACATTCATACACATACATATGAAACAGGAAAATACGTAATCCTGTGAGCACTTAATGTTGTATATTATAGCTATCCATGTTTTTATGTTAATCCCCTATTAGATTTATAAATTCCATATAATCCAGAGACTATGAATTATCCAAATTTTGCAATTCTTACACTGCTCTGTATAGTAAGTTTTTATGGTAGAGAGTGAAAGGAAGAAGCATTTACTAAGTGCCTAGTGCTGTGCTAAGTGCTTTATAAATGTTTCATTCATTTGAACTTTATAACAAGCCTGGACGGTAGGTACTGTTACTATCCCTATTTTACAGTTAAAGAAACTAAAGCAGGCAAAAGTTGGTCTTCCTGACTCCAGGCTTGTGCTCTTTAGACTGCACCACCTAGGGACACCACCAGAAAAGAAAGTCAGCAGTATTTAGTGATTGATATGATATTGGGAAAAGAAAAAAAGGGAAGAATTTTAAAAGATTTAGACTTGAATCTACCTGCCAGTGCCCCTGATGATCTCAATAAAAGAAACAGGGAAGTCCAGTCCTAATGAGTCACCTGCCTTAGTAGAATTGTCACCTTTTCTAATTGGAAACTCTTTTCTAAGAATATTCACTTAGAAAAGACACTGTAAAAAATCACATAGAGAAGTACAAAGGTCATCATTGCCACAATCCCCATCTTTAAGGGGTTTGCAATTTGATATAGGAAACAAGGAACATAGAGAGAGATATATAGATATATGAAAAATATTAGGACTAAAGCATAGCAGGGAATAATAAGGGCAGTAGGAAAAAATAATGAGCACATTAATTAGGATCAGGTTTATACAACTATTGTCATTTCTCGTCATTCATTTGCTTAAAGTCTGTACTCTTCTGGCATGCCAGGGAATGATAATGCATTTAAATTTCCACAATGACATTTAAATTTCACCCATCTGCTACTCTCCACCCAAAACTGGGCTTGTACATTGGCATTTGTGATCTAGACATAGAGTCTTGCTTAAATTAGCAATTGGTTATCCTTCTGTTAATATAACCAAAATCAATAAATATGTTAATTTAGTCAATCATTAATGCCCCACACAGAAGCCCTCGTTGATTTTTAAGCATTACATATAGATATAAACATAAATGACAGAAACTTACCTATATGAGGCCAATTACAAGTGAACTGTTTGGCATGGAGGGCTGGTAAGCATTTGGGATGAACAATGAAGGGTAATTCCGAAGACCCTATAGTAGCACAGAATTTAAATTCAAAAGGATGTTATGGATCAACAAAACCAAACACTTTATTTTACTGGATACAATTGGAGACTCAAAAAGAAGAAAGAATGATTTAACCAACTCGATAACAGAATAGTAGCAAAGCTAGACTCTGAAACCAGGTCTTCAGACTTTAAACCAGGAATGAATGGCTTCTCAGAAAAGTTATATTTCAAAGAAAGAAACCTCGATATTTTTTTTACTAACTTTGCTGATACCTTTCAATGACTGAAGCTTAAATGTTTTGTTGCTGTTGGTGTCATTTTGGTTATGTCCAACTCTTTGTGATTCCTTTTGAGGCTTTCTTGGAAAAGATACTAGAATGGTTTCCCATTTATTTCTCCAGTTCATTTTATAGATGAGGAAACTGAGGCCAGCAGAGTTAAGTGACTTGCCCATGATCACATGGCTAGTAAATCTCTGAGGCTGAATTTGAACTCAGGTCATCTTTACTCCAGGCTAAGTGCTCTATTCACTATGCTACTCAGCTCCCCTATAACGTTTTGTACCAAGAGCCTGGAGTTGGTGTTTTCTTTGCAATCACCTAATACTCTAACTGATCTATGATCTCATCCATGTGAGTATCCTCCCCGACCATGCCGAGGATAACCCATCCATGTTTGCCTGTCTGATGCAATTCTCATCCATTCATTCTCCATAAATTTGTCACAAGGAGTTCACCCATTATGAGGGAAGGTGAGGACGTGGGGCTTCTTAATATTTTATAGATAGATACCGGTGCCGCTGGTATCTCCAAATTGACTGATCCATCTTTTCCCTCGACAGCAGCACATCTTGTACATTCACATTTATTGGCATATGTCCTCTCCCATTAGAATATGAGCTGCTAGGAGGCAAGGGTTGTGTAATATATGTACACACACACACAATACAGTATATATATATATATATTATATATACACACACACACACGATAAAGAAGAGTGTATATACACATATGTGTGTAGTAAAAATGGGAAGTAATCTCAGAGGAAAGAAACGGGGGGTTATGGGAGAGGACCCAGGCTAAGAAAGGCTTCCTTGAAAAGGTGGAATTTTTTCTGAATGGTGAAGCCAGTGAAGCCAGAGGATAGAAGTAAGAAGGGAGAGCACTCTAGGCATAGGAGTCAGCCTGTACACAGGCAAAAAAAATGGTGATGGGGACTGTCACAAACCAAAACTAGCATAAAGACTACTGAAGCTAAAAACAAAAAAGTCCCTGACCTCAAAAGAGCTCAACATTTAATGGGGGAGGTAATGTGCAAATAACAGCAAGCAAATGGGTAAAGTCAGTAAGTTGCCCTTCCAAGCATAAGTCATATTGTTCCATTATTATCAAAACTTTACATCCATTAAACTATTCGCTTGGAGCTTTCTTCTTTCCAATTAAAATTGACTACTGTGTTTTGTTCAAAACAAAGCTTTCATTTTCTTTTCCTTTATAAAAATAACCAACTTCATTGAATTTGAGCCTTCCATCTTTGCCTCTAAATTGTTTTGTGGCATCCTTACTGCTAAGGTGGCTTAGAAATTGTGAAATCATTAAATGAAGCAAAGATGATATGCTCTCAGCATGGCACACAATATGGCAAAAGAAGCAATGAAATGAGGAATTCCTATGATAATAATCTCCCAGAAGATTTACCTTAAAGGCTAGAGTGAAGATTTTTGCTTTTATGACAGAAAGGGAAAATGTATTAAAACCCTTAGCAAAATTTTGCCTTCAAACAAGCATGGAGAAAAAGAAGGTTTTTCCCTTTTGGAAACAAAACTCTCACCTGAATTGCCAGGATTTTTAGGTCTTTGTTGAATGATTTTTGCTTTAAAAAAAAAAAGAAGGAAAAAGTGTCTTCCTATTAAGTAACTTTCACGAAGAGAGAGGCAGTGTTGCATAATGGGTAGGGGGTTATTGTTAAAGCCAAGAAGAACTGATTTCAAGTGATACTTCTGGTCGTGTGACCCTGGGAAAGTTGCTTTACTTCTTAGTCTTCTAGAAAACTCCCTAAAATTTTATAAGATACAGAGAAGGTACTGGTTTCCATTGGAAGAAAGAGGTCCCTATGCCAATCGGTTAGTAAGCATATATTAAGTGCTTTCCGTATGTTAGGCACTGTGCTAAGCTTTGGGGATACAAAGAAAGACAAAAACAGTCCCTACCCTCAAGGAACTCACAATATAAAGAGGGAAATGATATGCAAACTATTATGTACAAATAAGAGGTATAGATATAGATAGACAGACAGATACAGATAGATAGATAGATAGATAGATAGATAGATAGATAGATAGATAGATAGATAGATAGATAGGTAGATAGGTAGGTAGGTAGATAGATAAAGTGGGTAGGTGGGTAGGTAGATAGATAAATAGAATTAGAGATATTTATATTAAAGTTCAAGTTCAGCTCTGTTTGTTATGTTGTGTCATTTGTTTACTAATTAGGTGGATTAATCAGATTTGTAAGGTTTGAATTTGATTTAGCAATCATCCTTTAGGGGATGAGAGGGTGAGACATGAGAATAAGATGACTGGTAAAGTTGTAATATTTGGTATCTGGTAAATTTGGTAATTGGTAAAGTTGTAATATCTATAATTGTAGGTGTGATGAATGGGGCAAATAAATTTTTGTTCATTTTTTTCTCAGGGTAAAGTAGTTTTTGTTGATTTTGTTTGTTCTGTTGTAGGAGTAATTTGAATTATTGTTTAATTCATTATTTTTAGTAGGTACATGCATAATAGTAAGATAATTATCAAAATAATCGTTAAGGATCATCTGGAAATATCTGGTTGTAGCATGTTATTTTGAGGAGATATTATAACTCATCTATACTTTTAAGTATAAAATTAATTTATTCAAAAATGATTACATTATAGAGGATCATTTCTTGAAATATTTTAGTGTAGTTATTTCTAACACAATAGATATAAAACTATGATTTCATCCACAAATTTCTGAGCATTGCCTGTAAAATACATGAGGCCGAGATGATGTTAAGGTAACTTGATTTAGTCAGCCTGGGATTGCATCTGCTTTTAAGCCTAATGAAGGGACCACTCATGTGTGTAAAACATCTTCTGAGGAAATCAATATACAGATAGGGAGTTCTATTGGTAAGACTACTCAATTATCAACTTCTAATAGTCAGAGTTGGCAAAGTCTTGGGTTGGGATTATATGTGAGTCTAATGTAAGATCTTCATAGTCAGTATATTCATAGCTTCAGTATCACTGATGGCCTATAATTTTAACTGTCAAAAATGGGTTATAAATTTTGTCCATTATGTAAAGAATGCGTAAGGATGGTAGGGCAATTAGTACCGGGATTACAGCTGGAATAATAGTTCAAATTGTTTCTACTTCTTGAGCATCTATAGTACTTGTATGAGTAAGTTTTGTGGTTAATATTAGAATAATAATTAAATACTAAGAAGCTAATTAGGAAAACAATAGAATTAATAATAAATTAATTTAATTAAATAGGTAGGTAGGAGAGTAGATAGATACAGAAATAGACAGCTAGATAGATACAGAGAGAGAGAGAGAGAAAGAGAGAGGGAAAGGGAGGGGAGGGAGGGAGAAAGGGAGAAACAAGATAAAATGGAGATATCATCAAATATCAGAAAGAAGTAAAATGAAAGACTAGAAAAGGATTCTTGAGGAAGGAAAGACTTTAAATGAGACTTGAAGGAATCAAAAGAATCATAGAGGTAGAGAGGAAGAGGGAAAAAGTTCCAGGAATGGAGAGCATTTCATCACAGGTTCAGTCATTATGATTATTCTCTTCTTGCACCAAAATATAGCTTTATCTTGGTAATGTCTTCATGGTTTTTTGCTAGCTGACAACCCTGAATGAAAGTCCTATTTGATTTCTCTATATCAGAACAATGTTTTTATTTGGGTTTTCCCCCTCTTCTGGAAAGGTGGGATTTTGCCTGTCAATTAATCAGTTGGCCAAGCCCATGTTTATAGAGTATCTATGGCATGTGCTGAGTATTTATACTATATACTTAGACGTGACTTACACTTCTTCAGATCTTCCTTTGCACACTGAAAATGACAAGCTCTGATATTGATGCATGGTTGAAAGCACTATTTTGCCAGCAGGCACTCAAATATTGGTTGATCTGATTTGATTTTGAAGACATGGTCCCTGCTTGTTAGAGCTTTCAGTAAAACTAACTAACAATATTATACAACTCTAGATTTTTAGGGTGGTTTTGTTTTGTTGGGTTTTCCCCCCTTGCAGGCAAAGGAAGCTCTTCATTGAAGTGACCCCGAAACTAGAGATCTATAATGCTCCCATAAAACCCCAACAAAAGAACTAAAATCACCTCTACTGATTCTGTCTAATCTTTGAAATACCCTTTTAATCCAATTTGCTTTTCTGCAGTTAGGTGACCAAATGGAAGCCTCTTTGGGGACAAATCTCAATTCTAGGAGCCTTCTCTTTTCTAAACACAGTCATCTTCCCAAGCAATTCTGACAATGCGCTTTCATATTGTCAGACTTTCTTAGGAAGAAATTCAGTCAGCCATTAAAAGGTGGGAAAGTCTCCTGCTGTTATGTATATGAGAGCAGGCCACTGTTTTGTCATATGTCAGCTACCCATCAGTGGAGGTAGAGAAAAACTCTATTGGTACATGACGGCTTTAGTGAGAAGTCCTCCAAACCTTAATTATCAGAGGGTGCCCTGGGATAACTGGTGTTGTCACGGGATTTTGATTAGCTCAGAATCAGACCAAAAGACAGGAAACAGCATCATAGGTTTAATTAGCAGCTAGGAATACACAACCCAAATTATACCTTCTAGGAGATAAGTGGAAAACTTTCTCTTACTATATAGGACTTAAGCTTGACATACCCCATTAGGGGAAAACAGGGGTTTTTGATTTTTTGGAATAATATCTAGACTTCTAGAATCATAGAATCTAAGAACTGGAAGTCTCTTTAGAAGTCAACCCAGTCAAGTCAAGTTATGCAGTTACCCGAGTCTGTTATTAAGTGTCATTTAAAAAAAAAATAAGTGTAGGAAAATTAGAACTTATGTCATACTAATCAAGGGATGGGCTATTTACTTTAAAAAAGAATCTATCACTTTACAAAAGGTTCTTTTATATGTGGGGCTCTTACCTATTTCAGTATTTTCTATAGTTCATTTTCAGCTTGTTAGAGAGTTTAGAGGGCAGGGCAGAGAAACAGAAACACAAAGTGCTATGAATCAATACCATTTGGAGATCATTCAGAGATTATTAAATAAAGCATCTTCGGAATGCCTCAACTCAGCAATATATACTAAATTAAATATGTTTGATGTGCAAGGAAATGCAAGAAGGCTCTGGGATTACAAAGACAAAAAGAAAAAAAAAACAGTCCTGTCCTCAAGAACCTTACTTTTTTTGGAATCGAATTCAGATCCATGAGAAATTAATTTAGTTTACTGAAGTTTGATTGAAACACATGGATTACAAGCAGTCATGAAGGCTTCCATACTACAATATAAAAAGCAGTTCACAGACTGCAAAGTGGTATGGTTTGACACCTATTTTTAGCATGTTCATGGTTTCCATCTAGTTAGCATTTTTAATAGACACATTCATTGTTTGTGAACTCCAAATTCCATATTTATTTGTTCCATATTCTTGTCTATGCTGATTATTTGAACATTTATGTGTTTCTCAAGAAAAAAAGCTAGCATGTCAATGCAATACTTGCTACTACTTTGCAAACGATTCAAACTTTTGTGCCTTTGTTAAAATTTTTTAAAGACCCTCAGTAAAAGCTGCTCATTAAAATGTAGAGATGATAATCATCCAAAAATTTTACTTGGAACTTAAGCAGAAAAAAAAAACTACACAAAGCTTTTGGATTGAAACAATGTGCTTTTATCCTCTGACAACATGGCAGATTTTCAGCATTTCCTGGAATATTTTCCAAAGACTTTCAAAACACCTGAAGGGTTTCTTGCATGTTGAATTGGGGGAAAAGTACAGAGAGAAAAGTAGGATGATGCCTTTTAAATTGAAGCCAATAGACAAATACACACTTTAATGGAAACTCTATCCAGCTTTAAACTCAGGAAATACTACATAAATAATTACTCCTTCTTGTAAAAAGTCAACTGATTATCTAAAGGGCAAGCTGCTCTTTCAATTAATGGCAGCATTTCGGGAATTTACAATAAATACATGTTGAATGCCCATGTATTATATGCAGAGTCCTGTATATACTATTAGGAGAAATAGCGTGGTACAGTGGCAAGAGCCCTAGACTTGGAGTCAAAGGCCCTAAGCTTGCATCCCATTTCTCCTACTGGCTATCTACCTTTTTGGTCTTTGGTTAGTCACTTACCTTCTTAGATCTAAGTCTTCTCATTTTTTTAATCCTTATCTTCTAAATTATTAATTCTAAAACCGAGGAAGAGCAAGGGCAAGGGCAAGGAAATCAAAGTTAAATGATTTGCCTGAGACCACACAGCTGGAAAGTGTGCCGATGCTCTAACCATTGTACAACCTCACACACCCTACATCTTCTCATCTTAAAAATGAGAGTTTAGGAAGCAGTTAGGTGGCTCAGTGGTGAAAATCAGACCCAGAGACAGGAGGTCCTGGGTTCAAATCTGGTCTCTGACATTTCCCAGATGGATGACCCTGGGCAGTTTATTTAACCCCCATTGCCTAGCCCTTACCTCTCTTCTGCCTTGGAACCAATACACAGTAGTGATTCTGAGACAGAAGGTGAGGGATTTTTTTAATTAAATTAAAAAATAAAATAAAGTGAGAAGTTAGAGTAGATGATCTCTGAGTTCCCTTCTAGATCCACAGCTCTGATCCTACCTCTTTGTAAACAGTGGGAGAATTTTACATTTGAGTTCTTATGTGTTCCCAAGATAAAGGCAACAATGATGTGAAATTCAGAGAACTCCAGTCATTCCTAACCGTTGGTGGTCTCTAGAAAAATTACTCTTACCAAAATTTTAGATGGGGAAACCCCCTGTCATTTCCAACCTGTAAGAGACAGAAAAAAGGTTCAGGGTTCTGAAGGATGAAGAAGATGTTAGAGGGGAACCATTCTACCCTCCCACCCCCAGACACCCTGTTCCCCTTTTGAAAAGAACCTCTTCTTGCTTCTTAATAGGGCCAATATCTACCAGTTCCCCCCTCCCAAAACAGGGGCGTAGCCTTTCCAGGGACTTGATTGACTGAGGGTGCAGAGTAGGAAAGAGAAGTGAAGAAGGTTCAAGCTTTGCCTTCCTTAACACAGCTTCCTGATGGCCTCGGGTCCCACTGTCTGGCTTCCTGATCCTCTAAAGATATAAAAAGACCCACCAAACGGGGTCAGGAATCCCTCAGACTTCTTGAATGTCTTAAGATAAATATAAGCTGATGAGAGTTTCCCCATCAACCTGAATTAAGTGCTCGGTATCTTTGTTGCTGTGGTTAAGTAAATCACCTTTTGTTTACTATTGAATAGCCTAAACGTACTTCTGTTCTTCCCAACATCAATCCTCAACTAATGGGGTACCAGCCTGAGTCCGTCCCTCACCTAACTTACTCCAAAGGGAGGTAGAGGTAATAAAGGGTCACAGGGAGCAAAGTCACCGCAACTGCAAAAACCTTTGGGAATCTGGCATGGGGCACAGGGTTGCCCAGGAACATTGCTGGCCTTACACGAACCAGATTGCATCACAAGAGCGCCCCATAGCGCAACAGGTGTTTTGGTACAGAAGATTTTGTACTTATTTGGAAACATGCCAGTTTGTGCCAGCTCCATCTTGCAGATTGTTCCCCAGCTCAGTGATGTCAGACCTTGCCATTGGCTCACGGAAGTCTGCATGATTTTGCCTTCTTTTTCTCTCCTTTGCTGGCTATTGCTCCAATATTTTGAAAATCATGCCTTCGTTTCCAGGAGTTGTAGGATGGGAAGTTGTTCTGTTTTTGTTTTTGGAGGGAGGGTCTTTTTTTTTCCTCTGCATAGTCTCTGAGACTCTCCAGATTTTGAATGTAATAAAAACAGAATCAGCATAAGTAAACTTTTGGCAAATAGCCAGTAGACCAATAGAGATGATTTCCTAATCTTGTTCCTACTGTAATCACTGTAAGGAATCAGAGGATGTTGAAGCTGGCAGAGTATCTAAGGATCTGGACCAGTGGAAGAAAAATTGAATGGGGACTCAGAAGTACTGGGTTTGAGTCCTGACCTTGACATTCATTATCTGTGGGGCCTTATTTAATCAACCTAGGTTTCAGTTTCTTCTTCTGCAAATGAAGGATTTAGACTAGATGACCTCTGAGTTCTCTTCTACCCAGTAGTATGCTGATAAATGTTGAATAACCAACTCTTTAGGAAAATAAAATGTTCCCACAACATATTTTTAAGTTGAATCTGAATCATTAACATTTTATCCATCACTTTCTCAAGTCTAGGCAATTAAAATAATAATAATAAAACAAGCCCTGATGAATAGCATCAGTTTTTATGTTCACACTGAAAATTTAACAATCAGCTCTCTCCATCAAGTTTGAGTTAGTTCTAACAAACTCCTCTTTCTAGATCTAAAATTATGATACTGGTTCAGCCCCCTGATTTTATAGAACAGAGGCCTGAGTTCCGGAAAAACAAAACAATTTGCCCTATGACATGCATAGTGAGCTAGTGGAAGAGCTAGTTAGTCACCTAACATTCCTATCATGTGCCTGGTGCTGTTCTGAGTCTTTTCAGTGTTTATTCTGATGTATTACACCACCTCCTTATGATTTTGCCTATATGATGATAAGAATTCACATTTATTTAGCTCATTAATATTTTACCAACAACTTTCCTTACAATAACCCAGTATGATAAGGGGCATAATTAATCCATCAACAAACATTTATTAAGTACTTATTCTATGCCAGGCATGATGCTAAGTCTTAGGAACACCCATTTAAAAAATTAAACAGTCCATTTTACATATGAAGAAACTGAGGTTTAAAAAAGTTAAACATCTTATCCAATCCATATAGCCAGGAAGTGTCAAAACCAAGATTTGACAAACCAAGGTTTGAACAGACTCAAGTTAACACAATGATTGGTGAGAAGGTTGAAGGATGGCCAGAGAGGAGGTATGGAGAGCAGAAGATGGAAGGAGTGGAAAAGGGAGAGCAGCTGGGGGTGGCTCAAAGAGGAGAGACAACCCAGAGAAGTAAACAACCTTTTTCTCAGGGACATTCTGGATTTGATTTAAATTAATATGTCCTACTCTTCCAAGGTCTAGTCACTTTTTGTTTCCCGTGGCAGGAAAAGAATTCTGAAACTAGGCTCCAAAGTCATTCTCCAAGCCAGGTGCTACAGATATTAATCATGGACCACACAAAAAAATGATAGGTCTTACACCATTTTCTAAAAGGACTCCTGGGCACTGATTTGTTGTCTGTTCTAAGGGTAGTAACTGAATCTCCCCAGGCCTCAACTTACTTACTTTTAATTGGTTAGGATGACAATAGCAATAAATTAGCTTTTCCAACATCATGTAGATGAAAAATTGTGCATGGCTATGGGGGAAAAATAAAGCAATATGCCAAGAAATTTATGAAGGCTTCCATGACCAGTGGAGAAAGGACACTAGAAGTGTTTTCTTAAAATGTGGCCAGAAATATGCATGTCAAAATGGAAAATGGCCAATTTTGCTCAGATGGAGATGAGGAAAAGGTGCTAGGGAATAATCAAAGCTGCTTCCATTTGGAGAGTGTTTTTTGGTCTACAAAATGCTTTACATGCATACGTTGTTCAATCCTCCCTGCCCTGAGAGATAGGTGTGATAAGTCTTATTACCTTCATTTTATAGATGAGAAGACTGAGAATTAATGGGAAGCAAGTGGCTTGCCCAAGTCTTAAAAGGGGGTGTGGGCATCACAATATAGTGAAAAGATCTGAGTCTGAGTTCAAATGCCAGTTCTATTTCTGATTTGTGATCATGGGCAAATCACTTAACCCTTCTCAATCTCAATTTTCTCGTCTATAAGATAGGGATAATAATAATTCTTACCCTCTTACCTCCCAAGGCTATGGTGAGAAAAAAATGAGATCACCTATGTATTATGTAAGGCTCTTTGCAAAGCTTAAAGCACTATATAAGTGTTAGTTATTAGTTCTGAGTCTCAGTTTCCTCATCTGTAAAAATGAGCATACTAATATTTCTCCAGGTTGTCCTAAGGCACAAGTGAGATAGCACGTACTGGGTAAACTTTTAAGTGCTTTAGAAATGTGAATGATGAGTATGATTAATATCTGTGTAACTGAGCAAGTTATTTAAATTCTTGGGACCTCGGTTTCCTCATCTGTAACAATGATGGGTTTGGACTAGATAGATGATAATATTATCCCACAGATACATATGTATGTAAATGTAGAATGGTGCTCCTCTAGTATCATCTTCATCCTTCAGAAGCATGAGCCTTTTCTTTGTCTCCTACAGGATTTTAAGGAATACAAAGCACTCTACATACATTATCTTACTTGATTCTCATGAGAATTCCATAAGAAAAGTGCCATTACTATCCCAATTTTACAGATAAGGAAGCCAAGATGAAGATGGTTTGCCCAAGAGTCATAGGGCCAGTAAGTTTCTGAGGAAAAATTTGAACCCACATCTCTTAATTCCAAGTCCAGCATTCTTTCTATCATGCCATGTTGCAGTCTCTAAATTATTTTCTAGCTCTCTCAGTCCTAGTCCGAGTTCCATTTCCCTTTGTTTTAGTGGAAATATAAGGATTCAAACCCAGGTCCTATAACTCTAAATCCGGTGTTCATTTTATACCAGTTCAGTTCCATGCTGGTTACTCTCTCCCTCCTCAGCTTTGCCTCATAGCTTCTCTGACTTCCATCAAGTCTCAGCTAAAATCTCACTTTCTGCAAGAAGGCTTTCTGGAACTCCCTTAATCCTGGTGCCTTTGCTCAGAGATTACCTCCACTTTATCTGATATATATCTTGATCATCTGTGGGTGCATGCATATCATCTCCCCCATTAGACTGAGCTTCTTGACACCAGGGATGTTTTGTCTTATTTTGAATCACCCAGTGCTTAATGCTTGTGGAATTGTTGACTTGACTTGACTAAATACCTACTATGAGCAGAGCTCTGTGCTCACACAGGAGAGGATCCAAAAATCAATATAAGATGGCCCCTATCCTCATGAAGAGATGTCAGAGCATCAGGGAAGACAAAGGATGTTTGCCAAAAAATAAAAAATACAATTGTGATCTGCAGCATTTAAAGATAGAATACTTGCACCACACTAAGAGAGTCTAACAAAGCAAATATCTTCCCATTTTCATTTTTACAACAGACATACTTTAGTGGCTTTCATTTAAATGTGGATGGGTTGAAAATAATTATAGCCGGATAATTCAGTGCCAACTCATCTTCATTTCTCTTCTGAATTTGGACAGTTTTGCCCTTTGGGTATGGAGGCTGAAATGTCTCCTCCCTTTGGGGATTCAAAACAGAATGAAAAACATCTCTCTAAAAAAGGTCAAGGTTTGGGTTGGAGATGTTCGCCAATGGAACTAAGGACCAAACATCGCATATAAAAATGCCGTGACCATTTTTGTAATCATTGGGCACCTCTCTGAAGTGTCAATTTGAGATTTATCATATTCTAGTTAATTCATTGACTTGGGTTGGAAAGTTGCATTAGAGAATGGGGTCCAGTTTAATCAGATGTCAGACAATAGGTTCAGAGGAGAAGAGGACTTTAAACCAGATGGGGACCTTAACGATTAGCAAGGCCAACTCCCTTCCTTTTATGGAGGAGGAGTAAAATTTCTTTCACATTTTAAAAAGTCTTTCAATTCAATTCAAATGCTGTGCTGGACTCCAGAAAAACTTAAAGAGTTGGCATAGTTATCAGTCTCACCAATTAAGAGTGATTGTAGAAAGAACATTGGCTCTAGAGTTAGAAGACCTAGGTTCAAATTCCACTAACTAGGTGATCTTGGGCAAGTCCCTTAACCTTGTTAGGTCTTGACTTCTCATTTTTAAAATGAAGGGGTTGGAACAGATAGCCTCTTGGATCCTTTCCAACTCTAGAGCTCTGACTGTATGATCCTAAATTAGGCATTTTGAATCATTTAACTTGTTCCTACTGTGGATAATGAATATTGACCCATCAATTTTCAGTTTGAGGCTCACAGAGAGGATGCTAAGCAATCCAGAAAGTATCTCTCCTTCACAACTCCTCACATTAAAGACAGGTACTTTGGTGTGTCTCCAATCAGCATCAAACTGTGAAAATTCATTTTTTCTATGCTATCTCAGTATTTTCCATAATTCACTCTGCTAGTATGCAGGCAGCAAGAGAAACCTCTGTTAAAAGGGGGCTTTTAAAATCTTAGTTGTTTGTAGAATATTAGTAACACTATAAAGTTTATGTTAATTAATGCTGCATTTTAATAGATTTCCTGGAAGTTTGTAACTGCATACTATAAAGGCTTTCAAGATAATGTATTAGACCATGGTTATCATAAACTCCAAAGCAGTTCAAAAATTCCTTTTATGTCTCAATAACTTCCCCCTAAAACTTACTGTATTCAAAAGACTCAAACAGAAATAAAGGGAATTTTCCCCCCCACGAGAGGATATTAGAAAGTTTTCCTTCTTTCATCTTGATCAACCTATTTCCTAGGCAACTCCAGTTAAAGTTATCAAGAAACAAAAAGTAATTTGCAAGTTAAAGGCCTATGCATAATATTAAGATGGAAAGCCCACAGTAAAAGGCCTAGCCTGATTTTTACAGAGGTCAGACACTTTGGATAAACAACTTTCATATTTCTATGTTTGTCTGGACCTACCTCCCATATAATTTAAAATTCTCTAATCAGTGTTAATTTCTATAAGTTTAGATGGAAAGTGGTCCATTTCAAACTCAAACCATCACCAAATTCTCTTTCTTTGGGTCTTTCTGTCTCTTGTCTTGATGTTTCTGTTTCTCTTGCTAGCTTTCTCTTACTCTCTTTTTTTTCTAGAAAACAATTAAATTTGCTATATGAAAAACTGTTTTGGAAAATGGCATAGGATTATTGGTAGGTAATGAGGGATGTTAAAAAAAACGTGACTAAAGAAAGAGCAGAATAAAGTAACGTCAACTTTGGAATAAAGCAGTTGAAGTCAAACAGAAAACAGGCAAGATTTCTTTCCTTCCATCTTTTCTGTTTGTAACTTGTATACCCCTGTTTTGTATGCCAGTTGTCTCCCCATTAGTATGTAAGCTCCTTGAGGGAAAGAGGAAATATTTTTGGCCTTTTTTTTTGGTATTCTCAATACTTAGCATGATCCCTTACACATACTTAACCCTTAGTAAATGCTTGTTGGTTGTTTGGTTGATTTTCATAGAAAAAGTAAACTCTCAGGTGTTCATCCCTTGAAAGGCAGAGATGTCTCCATTCATTTTGAATAACATTTGAAAAGAATTTGAACAAAAGAGATATTTTAACAAATTTGTGAGATGCTGTGAGGACAACTTTTAATAAACATCATAAAACATTTACCTATAACAAAAAAAAAAGATCTGAAAATAAATAGAAAATATGAAAACATCAAGAACAGCTAAAACTGACTACCCAGATGAGTTTTGATTTCACTTTTTTAATGGATTTTATGTCATAAATATGGCCAACAATAGGCCCAGATGGATGCTCTAAAAATATATACATATATCATATGTAACTCTCAAACACACATACTTTGGCATGCACACATACTCTTTCTCTCTCTCTCTCACATACACACACACACACACACACACACACAAGTATCTTGCCTTTTTCCTGCCATATTACATATACTGGATTATGGTTGCTTTGGGGCTCTCAACTAGGGAAACCGTGCGTCTTTTGCCTTTCTCCATTCCCTAAGTCCCAGTTATAAAACATTTGTCATCTGTGTTCTGAATCAGACAGCATCTGCATTGTATTATGTTTAATCTCAATGCCAGGAAAGGAATATGTTTTCTGAACTTCTGAGTCCCGTGATGGGTTTTTTCATCAGCATTCTAAGCACTCGCTGTGACCTTAATCGAAAGGAGATCTACTAGAAACCCAAAATGATCAAAAAAAAAATTTGACTGACTCTGTTAGCTTATTGTGCCAAACAAGGGGAAGATTTTATAGCTACAAACACTTTAAAAAGTTGACAACTGCCCAGAATTCAACTATGCTATATGGGAATTCAAAAATCCATCTGCAAATTAAGCAACAAATTTAGTATGTACATACTTATTGCAAACAAATAAGAACTAACTCCACTCTAGAATGTCTGGCCCTGAAAAATATCAAATCTGTTGGCACTTTTAAAAAATCTTTCTCCTTCTTCATCACCACCAGAAAGGACAGATTCCTCTTGTTTTGCAAACTTTCTTGAGGAGACCCCACTCACAGATCTCACTTAAGTATTTTTTTGTAATTTCCCTAAGTACATGCAGTTACCAATATTATCTGGAGAATGTGCAAAAGTAGTTTCATCCAAATGTTTGCCAATAAGGATATTCTCCCCCAAAATAATGTAAATACAATTAGTTGATTTAAGGCACATTTCATGTTTTGCTTATCTCCTAAGTGGTTCTGTTGTGGTGTTCATACACCATGAGTCACTCATACATATTCCTCAAGGAAGAGCCAAGAGATGGAAGGAAAATACAGCCTGAGGAAAAAGTCTATAAAGATTTCTCGCTTTTCTAATCCCTTCTCTCTAATGTTTCTTTGTAAATTTGTCAGATGGGAATGAAATTGCCTCATAACTCTCCAGACGTGAAGAGCATCACTGAACAAAATTACGTACTTGTCAAAGCAAGGGGGAATTTATGTTGGTGTTCCTGAGATGTGATTTTATTCCGTCTATTTCCTTTGTGCACATCATAGCAACTAGAGAGACAAAAACAACTAGTTTATGTATATTTTTTTTACTCTGGTGAATTTTTTGCTTCTATTTTTCCCTTTTGTTTTCTTATCCCTCCCCTCCTTTCATCTACGGCTTATTGCTAGTGACAGTAAACTTTCCATACAACAATGCTTCTGTGATGGTGGCTATGATTCTACCAGGATGAGGCAGTTCAAACAACTCCAAAGATGATTTCCCTATGGACAGTTCAGGAAGGTGTGAGCTCCTTTCCTGAGCCCTACCTGGTCTTGGCCAACGATGATCTGCATACAAAAGCCTTTAATGCAGCTTCCAGGCAAGGAAACCCTGTCTGCAATTAAATTCTTTTCCCTGGGTTTTAGATTATCAATTTGAACTTTGTGCTTTCCTGTATGTAGTAGGATCACCTAAGTACCTTCCCAGAAAGTCAAAATTCCTACTTGGTGAAATTCCAAATTTTTTGGTTGTTGTTTATTATCTGACCATTGCTTTCAACTTTTTAAATATTTAGAAAGAGTAAAAAAATCTCCATTCTTTTTGGTATTTACATTCTTAGCACATCAAACAATAATGAAATGAATGATCAAAAATTCTAAGAAAAGATTCAGGAAAAGAAAAAGGGTAGATGATAGCTAAAGGCTTAGCGTAAACCCACGTGAACATCCTACCACAAGCAGATCAAATAACCAACAAGTATCTATAAGTGCCTACCATGTTCTAGGCACCGTGTATCAAACAAGTATTCTAGATGCTGCTGAAATCGGCAGTCAGCAAATGGGAAATAATACAAATGCCACAGCCATCCACCCAGACACATTGGTGATTTCCTATGTATCTGTGTGTAAGTGAATGTCAGATGGCAATCAGAGCCACCCCATCTGTATCTTCATAAGTAACACATGGATCCCTGGGAGGAGGATGTCGAGCTGATTGATGAACTTCTACTGGAATGAGCCAATTCCATGGAAAAATAAGACTGCACTCAACCTACCAAGTCTGAACGTTCTCGTACTTGATATACTAGTATCTTCCTACTTAAGGGTTGCAATAATAAAAATGAGACCATAATAATAATACCTTACATTCATGCTATACCATCTAATCCTTTCACTGGAAACAGTAGCACTTCAAATAAGAAGAGTACCCCATGGGCACCGTGCATTCACTATGCCATTTGACCCTTATAATTAAATGATACGCTATCCAGGGCAAAGATCATTATTATCCTTTCCACATTGGAAAAAAATAATAGAATCTCAGAAAGTTTAGATAAGTAGCATAAAGGAAGCTAGGCGGATAAAGCACTGCATCTGGAGTTTGAAAGATCTGAGTTCAAACCCAGTCTTGGACAATGATTAGCGGTGAGGCCCTAAGCAAGTCATTTAACCTGTTTGCTTCAGATTCAGCGTCTGTAAAATAGAGATAATAATAGCACCTAGCTCCCAGAACTGTTGTGAGGAACCAATGAGATAATATTTGTAAAGCATTTTTGCAAACCCTGAAGGGCTATGTAAATGCTAGCTGTTATTATTATCACTATTTTTATTGTGATGATGATAATGATGATGAAGATGATGATGATGCAAACTAGCTAGTAAGTGGTGGTGAGAATCCAAGCTGTGTTTTCTCATTCCCAGTCCAGGACTCTTGCCTCTGTAGCATACTGCTTTAGAGGAGGAAGGGACAGAATGTGGGAACTTGGACCCATTTCTATATGCACAGATGCATAGTGACGACTCAAAATAAATGTACATCTTTTAATTAAGTGGGAGGAAGCCCCCTTTCATCATTTTGGGGAAGAGTGCCCTAACTCATTCCTATCAGCACAGAGAAGATAAGAAACCATCCAGAGTGAGTGGTATGGGATCACTTAGTACTTTCTAAATGAAAACATACAATGAAAAAAAAAAGATTCTACTCAACCTCAGGACATAAATGCACCTTTGTTTTGCTGCTTTTTGAAAATGTTCAACCATAAAAGTAATTATAAGGCTTCAGGGGAGAATTTTTTTCCCAATTTTTCCCAGCGTATTCCCTCTGCTGTTTTGATCAGAACATACATTGTTTATAACCCCTAGTTTACGGGCCCCCAAATATCATTACTATGTCTACACCATGATCTATGTATGGTTGTTACCCTTTTAATGGATAAAAAAAGATTTAAGTACTTCATTCTGTTGCATTTTGACAGCTGTTAGCCATCATTTTTCCATTCACCTGCATTTAGCAATCCCATAAAGGAAGGCAATCTTAGAACTAACAAGAGCTGGGCACTGCAAGGTGATAATTCTGTATCACTTTGGCCTATAAATACCTGACAGGCTTTGTGCTGAGTCAGCAGTCTGTAACCGAGTGGCAGCCGTGCCCTTTTATCTGTGCGATGGTTTCATAGCAATTGGACTATCAAGCCCCTGCAGTGAAAATCCATGGTATCGATCAGGCCATTTCTCCACTGTAATTCTTTTGTAGGAAATCCCTGATGACAAATTTGATCTGCACCACTTTTTGATCGCTGGTTTGATGTAAGCGATCTCCAAGGGCAGAGTTAAGCTCTTGGCCGTTCCACGTTATCAAACACCAGCTTTATTTACTGAAACTACAATTGTGGTCACCAAAAAAAAATGGGAGAGAGAGATAGACAGAGAAAGAGAAAGAGATTGAGAAAGACAGAGAGAGTACTGGAAAAATGGAGTGAAATAATACTTCAAAAGAACTGATGCCAAAAAAAAAAGGAAAAAAAACATCCTAAAACTGTTGCATCAGCTCCTTAAGTAAAGCAGGGGTTAAGGTTATAAAAGCATGTTCCACATTTGTAAACACATAAATAGTGAAAGGGTGTTTGGATAAAAATGCCTAGGTGATAGAAGATTGTATATTGAATTTGAATCGTATTCCTTTTTGTCCTCCCCATCCCAGCAACCCCTATACTACAAAGTCAGTTCATCCGTTTCACAGGTCTTCTCACCGACAGCAGAAATTCCATAGAATTCAAGTAAGATTTTCATCAGGTAAGTATCTGAAGTCTAAGGTGGTTTCTGTTAAAAAAAAAACAGACACAAATCTTGAAAATAAAATAAAAGGAGGAGGTTGTTCTATAAGAACCTATTTCACTTCTTTACCTATTTATCTGGTCTTGCACAAAAGAAAATGTTTCTGAAAAAGACTTTTGTGACTGACATTTCCCCTTGCCACTGACTTTCTCTGAGCCTGACTTTAAGTGCCTGGAGTTTGTGGTGACTACAGTAAATTTCTTATTCATTATTCATCGTTTTACAATAATATATCATTTCAATAACTGTATGTTCAATAGCAACTCTATAAATTCAGAGGTGATGTGGCACAGTGGATTCAGAGCCAGTCTTGGAGGCAGAAAGGCCTGAGTTGATATCATGCCTTTGACACATACAAGGGAGATGACTCTAGACTAGTCACATAACATCTTGGGGCTCTAGGCAACTCCCTAAGACCAAATGTTGAAGAGAAAGTGCAGACCTGCTCTGATAGAGAGAAGGAGCTTCCGAAGCCAGGAGTTCCCCATATTAATGAAATCAAGGATCCAATTCCTATTGCCTAGGATGCATTAAGATGATACTGGGTAGAAGCAAAAGAAGGCTCTGTCCTTGACCTTGACACCATTTCAACCTAGTGTGATTTTTTTCAAGCTACAACCCTTACCTGGTCTTCAATTTCCAAGAGAATGAAGTAAAAAGCATTTATTCATTACGAGATTTGTGCGACTGAACAATGAAGACAAAACTACAAAATGAGAAGTTCACATCAAATGGTGTCTACAATCTCTGTGATTTCACGACTCTGCTAAACATGCATGATACTACTACAAAACAAAGAAAAAGCAGTACTATATAAGAAACTTCTTCTCTTCCCCTGGTTCATTCTTGCAGTGACAGGTGTGTGTAAATCCTGACACTGCAGCTCCTGGGACTCACATGGCATCATCTGAGAAAGGCCAGAGCCCAATCTTCACGATTTATGTACAGGAGGCCCGCAATCCTCATCAACTTCTCTTTTTCCATCAGGCATCTGTTGGTTCTTTGGGGAGAGAAGCTAACTTCTTTGGCGGAATCTCACAACCTGATGTATGATAAAAGCATCACTATCCCTCATTTAATGGCCCTAAAAGATGGTTACTGCTTTCCACTCTGATTCTATCTGGTACATTTCTCTCTCAGAAATAGTTCCAACAGCTAGCTTTCCAAGAAAAGGAGAAATGCTACAAGGTCCTATGTGTTCAAACTTCAACCTACTTGTGCTTATATCCTGAAATATTTACTTTCATCCTCTTGTCCTAAAACAAACCTATCTCAGGCATATAAATCCCCTATGACTTAGAGAATATGGACTGACTGACTGATAGCTGCCTGAAATATACTGATGGTTGTTGGCTTGGCCACTCTTAACTACACACACACACACACACACACACACACACACACACACACACACACACTGAAATGCTCTTATCAACAGAGGTAATCTTACAAGCAAATATCTATGAAGTATAACTGAATGGATTCCAGAAAATCTACTCTGATCACCATTTATCCACCAAATTCTCCCCTCAAAAGAAGAAAAAAATCTTTGTCAATCTAATAGTCTACCAATAGAGATTCAGTTCTTTGGGGATTAGAAGGAACAGAGTATAGAAACTTGAAGAATTCCTTAGTAAAATTCAACTTTCTCCCAAAACAAAAAAATATCTCTGTTACCTTGAAATTCTACCAATAGAGACTCAGTTCTTTGAGGCTAAGTAGAATCCCCTAATAAGATTCAATTTCTATTGGTTAATAGCTCTGACTAGTTAACTCTTTAGTAAAGATAAAGACCAGGAAGGGACAAAAGAGAGAAGGAAGCAAAAGAAGACTAGAAGGATGCTAAAGGGAAACTGTCTACTCTAGATTCCACTGATCAGCCAAATACTATTTATGTGTTATCAAGATTCCCATTAGAATATTAGATAGAACCTAGGCTCCTCCTCCTGTCAGATATGAAAAGGTCTTTTCCATACCAAAATATACAAGACAGCAATTTTTGTAGTAACAAATCACTAGAAAGAAAGCAAGAGTCCACGGACTAGGAAACAGCTAAACAAATTGTGGTCTATGAGTGTAATTGAATATTGCTTCCCTGTAAGAAATGATGAATGTAAAGAATTCAAAGTGAGGCAAGATTTGTATGAACTGATTCAGAATAAAATAAGCAAAACAAGAAAAATAATATAAAGAAAAATAACAATAACAACCCTATACCGAGTGCTATATATATACTTATGGTGATAAAGTTTGTCCTTAAAGGAAAGATGAGAAAAGTACCTCCTTTCCTTCTTTGTAGCAATGGGAGAAGGTATGAAGCTGTACATTATATATATTTAGACACAGTTGACATGTTTTTTAGTTTTCCTGAGTGACTTTTTCTCCTTTTCCTCTTTTTGTTGTGATAGGGAATTGTTCAGTGGAGAAGGTAGTGGGGAAGGGCAAATTGGAAAATGAAACTGATATAAAAACAAAAGATATCTCCAGAAAATTCTGCTCCTTTTTTAGCAGTGGATATCCTTTTTCATCATGACTCCCTTGGAGTCATCCTGGATCCTTGCCCTGTTGATAATAGTTAAGTAATTCACAGTTGATCATCACATATTGTTGTCACTGTGAACAATGCTCTGGTTTTGCTCACTTCACTTTGCATCAGTTCATATAAAACTTCCTGGGTTTTCCTGATTCCAAACTGCCTATCATTTTTATAGCACAGTAGTATTCAATCACAATCATATACCAAACTTGTTCAGGCATTCCCCAATTGATGGGCATCCCTTCAGTTTCCAGTTCTTTGCAACCACAAAAAAGAGCTGCTAAAACCATTTTAGAACATATTCTTTTCCTTTTTCCTTGATGACCTTAGGAAATAAACTTACTAGTAGTATTACTGTGTCAAAAGGTTTACATAATTTTATAAATCTTTGAGTACCATATTACCTGCCTCTTTGGAGAGGAGAGTGAGGTGGGAGGGAGAGAGAGAAGATGGATTGCAAAATGTCACAAAATGGATATCAAAAATGATAATGTAATTAATTATAATCTGGAAATGATAATGTAATTAATTATAAAATAATCTGGAAATGATAATATAATTAATTATAATCTAGAAAAATAAAAATATTTTAAAAAAATTAAATTTAAAAAATTTGAAAGAGAAATTAAGTTCCTTTCTCTCATTAAAAAATAGTGACCAGTTTTGTCATTGTTATTTCAAGTATCATTGTTCTGTGAAGTATTTGTTTCAGGATTTTAAGTGACTAATCCCTCCCTTCTTGATGATTAACATCATAAAAAATATAATTCATCCATTCCTCTATCTCCCTAGTCATCTACTTTAAAAGGTGCCAAGTCACAGGAGAAATACTGAGACTTTAGGGAAAATCCTGAAAATGGAAAAAAAATTGATTTTAAAGATAACATTTTTTTCATTATATTCTAGCTCTGCTGCCACCCATTGATAGTAAGGAGGCAATAGTATCTCTTGTAATATTTTTTAAGGAATGAATGAGCAGGCTATATATTAAGCATCCTTAGCTACATGGCACTATGCTAAGTCCATTTATGTACTATATATTAAGTACATCAAGAAATCCACATACCCATCCCTCATTTCCTCAAAGACAGGTGACATAAATATGGACACACCAAGAAAGGCATTTTAGCTATAACACACAAGGTCACACATGTCATGGCTAATGACTGAACAAAGCCTAATGCGCCTAATGCCTGTAACAGTAAAGAATGACTGGGCAAATTTATGAATCAGGTTCCTTTTTCTATTTCTACAGTGAAAAGTAATCCTTTGTTGGTTTAAGACCTCATGCTTTGACTATGATCATTATTAAAGGCAAATATTGACTGAGGCTGGGTCCCTACTGCAAAATGCCAAGTGGGAAACTCAGATTGGTTCATGAAATTCTAGCATATTGTCATTCAATGACTTGCACTAATGACTGTAAAAGAAGGCAAGAGACCAGAGTTCAAACAAACAAAGATTAGAGTTGACAATAGAAGTCTTCTAATCAATGAATGAGCTAGTCAGTAGATTCTATTCAGTCTTTAGTTCTAACATACTGTATAAATATTTTCTTTTTTATGTTGTAAGTTATTTTTATTTTTATCTTTACGCATCTGCCTCTTTGGACTTTTTTGGTTTTGATTTCCCCGGTATTACACTTAAAGAAGGGGAGGCGAACAGAAAGAAGAAGAAATACAGATGAATATGAGAGGGGGAAGAAAAGTAAAAAAAATGAATAGGAGTACATAAAGAGGAACTTAGATTGGAGGACTTTTCCCCCTTCTACACTACCCTGAAATTCTCACATTCAACTCAGAGGCATATACTTCATATTTTAATTCAGAACTGACAAAATTGAGAAGAACTAGTATTCAAAAACTGTGTTTATGAGCTTTAAAAAAGGCATAGATCATTCTATAGCTATATATCCTCCTATTGATCATACATTTATTTCTATATTCCCACTCTTTTTCAGAGCATTTTTAATGTTTGTTTAATATTACTATTATACAGATATTGAAATACTCAATTTTCAGGACCTTTATATTTCAAAAAACTGCATCTAGATGAACTGCTTTAATTTCCACTATGGTCAACTGAAATCAAATTACTTTCCCCTCCACACCCTGAAGCTAAATCTTCCTAAACTCTAACTCAGTTTTCCCATGCCCTAGATGTGGAATTCTTTCTGAAGCCAGTCTATCCATCCAAGAACAGGTTCTTCCTTACTGAAGATAGAAGCAAAGAAGAGGTAATTAATCAGCATGTAAGTAAATATAAAGTAATTATAATATACATAGGGAGAGAACTCTAACAATTGGAAAGGAAGAAAAGTTTAAGAAAGGTTTCACAACAAGAAGGTGTGTCATAAGAGTTCTGAAGGAATTTAAAGGTACTGAGAAATGAAAAAAGGAGGGGTTGTCTTATGGAAATGGCAAAAAGCCTTTGGGAAAGGTAGAGAAAGAAAGAAAGGAAAGAAGAAGGAAAGAAGGAAAGAAAGAAGGAAAGAAAGAAAGAAAGAAAGAAAGAAAGAAAGAAAGAAAGAAAGAAAGAAAGAAAGAAAGAAAGAAAGAAAGAAAGAAAGAAAGAAAGAAAGAAAGAAAGAAAGAAAGAAAGAAAGAAAGAAAGAAAGAAAGAAAGAAAGGAAGGAAGAAAGGAAAAAAGAAAGAAAGGAAAAAAGAAAGAAAGAAAGGAAGGAAGGAAGGAAGGAAGGAGGGAAGGAGGGAAGGAAGGAAGGAAGGAAGGAAGGAAGGAAGGAAGGAAGGAAGGAAGGAAGGAAGGAAGGAAGGAAGGAAGGAAGGAAGGAGGGAAGGAGGGAAGGAGGGAAGGAGGGAAGGAAGGAAGGAAGGAAGGAAGGAAGGAAGGAAGGAAGGAAGGAAGGAAGGAAGGAAGGAAGGAAGGAAGGAAGGAAGGAAGGAAGGAAGGAAGGAAGGGAAAGACAGAGACAGAGACAAAAAAGATTGATTTTAACTTCCTGGCTAAGGAGTTTTGAACTTTAAAGATAGACAGTAGATAGGAGAGCCAATGAAAGCTTTCAAACAAAGTAGTAGATTTATATAAAACTAAAATTTGCCTGGCAGTGACCTGCAAGATGTCTTGGAAGAAGAAAGAATATAGATTGAGAAGAGTCTTTCAGGAAGCTACTCTAATCAATAGCCCAGAAAGGTTTATATAAATCAATAGTGTGATATGCCACTTTTCCCCTTCCCTACTCCCCCCTCCAAAAAAAAACCCTAACTTGATATTAGGATTAAAATACTGATGATAGGATTAAAAGAGACAATGTCAAAGCTGAGAGGAATGGTTAACACAACTGGATGACAAAGTTGGAATTTGAAAAGATCTTAACAAACTGGAACATTAGGCAGAATCTACTAAGATGAAATTCAGTGGGACTAAAAGCTAAAGTCTTTTACTTATGGAGCACTTTTAAGGGGTGAACAGGGTTGTTTAGTCATTCCTATTTGCCTCTCACCCTATTACTAATTTTTTCCCAGATTGATTTCCCAGTATAAATGTTTCCTCTCTATTCTGGAAGGTAGTATCAAAGGATTTGGAACTCTAATCTCTCTAACTATGAACTCCAAGCCAGATAAAACTTCTGGCAAATATTAGCAAACAGTTAGGTATCACAGTCAAAAGAGTATGAATCCTGGGTTCAAATTTGACTTCAGATATTTCCTAGCTATATGACCCTGGGCAAGTCAATTAACTCCAACCCCCTAGTCCTTACCACTCTTTTGCCTTAGAATTTATTTATATAGATTCTAAGACAGAGGATAAGAGTTTAAAAAAATACACACACATACAATTAACTCTATCTTTCTCTGTCTTCTATTGGGCACTTCCCCATTCAGGTGTCTACACTTAGCCATTCTTTTACCCAACTATATTCTCAGTAAGTACATCCAGACTGGCAAATGCTTGTATTTAAGATTACTTATAAACGTTTGAAAAAAGGTTGACAAACAGACTTTCACAATGCCCAGAAAAAAAAGGCTATAGACTCTCATTCCGTGAAGGAGCTCACGGAGAGAAAGGAGATATTGGATAACCACCTTAGGATCTGTAGCATTGGTGGTTTGGGCAACATTGGTTCTATTTCAACATCCTTCATGCCCAAATGGCTGTATACACAGAACCATAGCCCCCTTCTTTGTGGCTGTTGCCACTGTCTGCACTATTGTTGTTTCAGTTCCACATAGTTTTTTCATTTCCCCAAGTCCTTTAATCTTCTCATTTAATTCATAACTGGGTCTCATTTCAAGAATCTCTTTCCTGCACTCAGTGGACTGACTTTTAAAGGTCAACCTGAGTCCTGGTCTATCACTTTTCATCCTTCCACTTGCTTCCTTTAGGATTCATTCAAGAGACTAATTTGCACTTCATGAAAGGATCACCTGGCAAGGACGTATCTCTTACAGAGAGTCTAGTATCTCTTTGTAGATATCTTTTCTGAATCCAGGTCTGGACTCCTTTGGGCTTCTCTATTATGCTTCCAGCGAATTCATCATCCTACACAATCCAATCAGTTTTGATTCTCACTTTCATCTTACCCTCTCTCTGGGACCTACAGCAGAGAGCTCCTCCAAAAACTTCCATTTAAGGAAGGCACCTAGACCAACCATCTTTTCATTTTCCACCTGGATATACTCCACTTGACTTCTCTGGGCTGTGCCCCAACACTGAATATTTTCCTTTCCTTCCATCCCAATTTTTAGTTTCCTTTTGTGGGTGATCTTTTTGCATTAGACTGTAAGCTTCTTGAGCATAGAGACTGTCTTTCTTTTTCTTATTTGTATCCTCAACATTTAACACAATACCTGAAATATAGTAGGTAATTAATAAGTGTTTATGTATAGCTCAATAATTTCCTTAGTTTAGTACTTCTTTGTAGGTCCCTTTTCTGAAACTATTATTCAGTCATTCAACTCTATCCTACTCTTTGTGAGCTCAAGGACCATACTGTCCATGGGGTAACCACTTGAGTGGTTTGACATTTCCTCTTCCAGTGGATTAAAGCAAAAAAGGTTAAGTGACTTGCCCAAGATCACAGTATCTGAGGTTGGATTTGAACTTTGGATTTGGTCTTTCTGACTCCAAACTCTTATCCACTCTATCCAATTAGAAACTTAATTACCTTCTGAAATTAGGTCCTGGAATTTAAAGATTGACTCCTTTAACTTGACTCAAAAAGCAACTTTACATGAAAAGCAGAGCTAAATGACAATTTTCTGAAAGAAATCTGGGAGTTTAAGTGGACTTCAAACTCAGTATTAGTTAATGATATGAGAAAGCAGCCAAGAAAGTGATATCTATAAAGGATGATAGTCAGAAAGGTTAAGAGTCTTTGAGTAGGGTGTTAGGTAGCTCTGTGGATTTCGAGTGAGGATTAGGATTAGAGACAGGAGGTCCTGGGTTCAAATCTGAAATCAGACACTTCCTACCTGTGTGACCCTGAGCAAATCACTTGACCCCCATTGCCTAGCCCTTACCACTCTTCTGTCTTGGAACCAATATGTAGTATTGATTCTAAGATGGAAGGTAAGGGTTTTTTAAAAAGAGCCTTTGAATAATGACATTTGAGGTTGTGCTGACTTTGCTCATTGCTCATTTCCTCTATAGGACCATGATTTTAGGATTGCCCATTGAGATAATATAAAAGAAAAAGAAAAAAGGACCCAGCACAGCGACTTACGAGACACTCTGTGGGCATGATGTGGATAAGGAACCAGTTGAGGAGATTAAGAGTCAAATAAGTAGGAGAACTAGGAGAAAGCAGTATCTCAAAAATCTACTTTGATACAAGGGAGTATGCAAGAGAAGAAGGGGATCAATAGGGCCAATTGCTATGGGGAGGCCAAGGAAGGTCAGGAATGAGAAAGGCATTCAGTCTGGAAATTAAGAGATCATTGGTAACTTTGAAAGGAAAGTTTCACCTGGAGGATAAATATTTTAGGGGAGATCTGATATCTTTATCTAGAGTTATCACTAGAAAGAGGATATTTGTGCTGCTTGGCCCAAAGGAAATCTAGAAGCTGTGGGCATATATTTCAGAGAAGCAGATTTTAGTTCAATTTGAACCAAATAAATTTGAACAATAAAATTGAATTTGAACAATAAAAAAGCAGAAAGGGCTGCCTTGGGAGGAGGTAGAGTCCCCTCCCCTAGAATTCTTACAGGAAAGTCTAGTTGGCCACTAGTTGAGAATGTAAAAAAGAAGATTCTCCTAAAAGAACTGGTTTTATTCGATGGTTTCTGGAGGACCTTCCAACTCAGATACTCTATAAAACTGTGTATGTGAAGCTGACTTCATAGAAAAACTTGCACCTTTCAGTTTCCAAGCAGAGCTGCTACTTCAACACATTGTCTCCTTCCTGGTACACTCTGCCATCAATATGATCATTACTTTTATTATCATCATTAGTAATGATTAAGGAGATTGAGCAATGACAGTGAGTTTAGCATTCTGCCCAAGGCATAAGAAAGCTCCCGGCCCTGCCCTAGAGGATTACAATCTCAATCATATAGTCAAATACAAAACATACCATCTGAGGTGGCAGGGTAATATGACTCTTAAATTAAGTCATCTCTGCCAAGTAATCCATTAATCTACTCAGGGAGGTCAAATGTGTCCCTATGAATCACTGCATGATCTCAGCATTCCCAGGTGAGTGTTCCAGCACATGATGGACATTTCCCCCAATCTAAACCAGAATGTACTGCTTTAGCCCAACACAGATGGCATTCATTATGATCCCTTGATAGCCATCCCAAGGGACAATCATTGCAGCAATGATGTGACACTAACTTCTCTATTACATCCTACTACATGAGGGAATGCTCCTTACTTTGCCCCAACCTATTCACTTTAAACCAGCTACAGGAAAGTTTCCATTTACTAGAATCTCCCATGAATTAACCATTGGAAGTCATTTGATTTCTAAGAGAAAGAACCAACAGCATGACCTTGAAAAAGTCACTTTCTAGCCCTCATTTTCCCCCTTTAGAGCCTCAGAGTTGGAAGGGAACTCAGAAGTCACAGGTGGTCACATCCATAACTAAATAAAAATTCTCTCCATGACATCTCTGACAAGGTCATACTGCCCTTCCTGACATACCTCCAGGAAAGGAGAAGCCAATTGCTCAGGGCTACTGATTCCACATTCAGGCAGCTCTAATTGTTATGAAATTTTCAGTTATATTACTTTTTATTTTAAGAAGTTTTTTCAAGAGTTTTTAACCTTGTATATCATGGAGCCAATTGGCAGTTCAGTAAAACCTATTGACTTTTCTCAAAATAATGTTTTTAGATGCACAAAAAATACATTGGATCATAAAGGAAAATGATTATATTGAAATACAGCTATCAAAAAAATGTAAGCATATCTGTGTCAGGACAATAAAGAGGAAAACTACAATTGTGCACAATTGAGTGGACAGGTCTAATAACTACAGTAATTTCAAAGTAATGATAAATGTAAAAGATATTGGACAATATATGCAATGACTGTCTTGTGATATGAAAATATCTATGATTTCTCTTGGCAACAAAATCACAGGTACTTCTGATACTACTTGTGGTTTCTTGTCTACATCCATAACTGAAGGAAATGTTTCATTTCATTTATAGGTTAATGAAAACAAAGGTGTCAGTTTGGGCCCCCCTGAAATTTATCCACCTTCATTGGAGGTGGACCTCGGGTTTAGAATCTCTTCTTTACATTCTAAATATGCCTTTCTATCATTTCCAACCATTGTTCCTAATTGTGCTCTCTGAAACCTGAAAATCTCTCCCCTTTAGTCCACTTCTTCTGACTTCCCTGACTTCCTTCAAGCCTCAGTTTCTGCAAAGAAACCTTTTCCAGTTCCCCTTAACCCTAATGTCTTCCTTTTGTTGACAGTCTTCTATTTATCCTCTTTCTATATCTTCTTCATACATAGCTATGTACATATCGATTCCCCACTAGATTGGGAGCAAGGACAGTTTTACTTTTCTTTGTATTCCCAGCAATTATCATAGTGTTTGGCACATAGTAGGTGTTTAATAAATGTTCGTTGAGTTGACTTGACTTGAATCAAAAATAATAAATCAAGTCTCAGTTCCACAGGACAACTTTTCAAATACTTGAAGAAAGCATGCATGTTTACCCTTAGTCACTCCCTGTACACACACACACACACACACACACCTGTAGATATTTTCTTTCTCAGCTTAAATATCCCCTTTTCTTTCACTCAGTCCTCACACCAAAAGGTGTCCAGTTCCCTACCAATCCTGGTCCCATCTCAACCTTTGGATACTCCAGTTTGTGTTTGTTTCTTTAAATAAACTACCCAGAACTGAATACAATGAAATAGAGAGGAGAGAAGTTTCTACTTCTAACCTTCTATGCTTCTACCACAGAGATTAAAAGCAGAGAGAAAGAAGGAAATCACTATCCCGACATGAAAAAAATTAATTTTAAGAAAAACTTCCCCAAAACCTTCTGGGTTTAGTAAAGATCCACTCCTGAATCTTGGGATCTTCAAAGGATGACAGAGCTAGAAAAGATCATAGAGATAGATATAACTTTCCTCAACTCAGTTTGCAGATGAGAAAACTGTGTGAGTAGCAGAGCTTAGACTAGAACTCAGGACTCCCTAGTTACATACTCTTTGTCTTTCCTCTACAAAGGGTTGCCTTCCTTCTAAATCCACACTATTTTACTGCTTTAATATGGTGACCCTTAGCTCTCCATTATCAAAGGAAAAAAGGGGGGTATATTAAGCCCCGATGAACCAAGAGAGTCAATTCCCTATTTCCCTGAGTCAATCACAATTTTACTGTATCCAAAACACAAAGGGACAATCTATGATTCTCCACAAATATAACTGCTAGAAAATGGATCAAATCAAACCATCAATCAGCCATCAGCCAAAGCCCTTCTATTACTTCATTGTCCCCCTCTCCTTATAAAACTATCGTTTTCTGTGATTCAGCTTCTAACAGCTAATGAAAAGGAAGAAGGAGAATCCAGGTTAAAAAGCTGTATATGAAGGTGCTGCCCCGTTGGACACTGTCCAATTTTAAATGAAACACACACATGGTCTCTCTTTCAAATCTCGGAAGGTTTGTGGTATTTATGGGGGCTATTTTCAAATCAACTTAGATAGAAAAGCAAAAACCTTTCTTCTTTATTTCATATATTGCATATAGGAGGAAGGAAAGAGGGGGAGAATAGCATTTATTAAGAGTCTACTATGATCCAGCATTGTGCTAAGTCTTTATAAATGGTTTCTCTTTAGATCTTCACAACAATCCAATAAGCTGGGTGCTATTAGGAATCCTATTGTTGTTGTTCACTCTTTGGTGAACCCATTTAGGGTTTTCTAGGCAGAGAGACTTGAAAAGTTTGCTATTTCCTTCTCCAGCTCATTTTACAGATGGGGAAACTGAGGCAAACAAAGTTAAGTGACTTGCTCAGGGTCTCCTACCTAGTAAGTATCTGAGGCCAGATTTGAATTCATGAAGATGAGTCTTTCTAACTCCAGGCCTGGCACTCTAACCACTGTGCCACTTAGCTGCCCCAATTTTATAGTTGAGGAAACTGAGGCAGGTGGAGGTTAAAAGACTTGTCAGAGTCAAAGAGCTTTAAATATACTACCCAAAACTGAATAATACACTGAAATGAAGAGTGGGAAGGTTTCTACTTCTTGATGTTTCTAGTATATAAGTGATATATACTCAGATCTTTCTGATACCAGGCCTTCACTTTATCCAATAAATGCACTGCCTTCACTGAGGATGCAGTCTTTCTTTCCCCCTGAAATTATTTTATATTTACTTTTCATATACTTCATACTGATATTCTATTACAGATTGTTTTCCTCCAGAAAAATGTAAGTTTCTGGAAGGCAGACATCCTTTCATGCTTATCTTTATAACCTCAGCTGGGCCTAGCATAGTTACTGTGTTTAGTAGTAGTGAATAGTTTAGTTACTAAAAGTTTAATGAATAAGAATGGGATTTGTTAGAGACTATAGATAATTTTCTACAAAAATGTAAATTTTAAAATATAAGCGAATTTGGGAATGTTTTTTAAGATGATCCACTATTAGATCATAGTAGTGACCACAAATTCAGAAAGTCAAGTATCCTGTGTTTTTTAAGAGTCATCTAAAAATACTCACAAACTCCTTGGACCATTTAGTAGCTTGTCTGTTAGATATATTTATCCGTAATGCTCACTATGACTTCTCCCTGAAGATGGGGAAATGTTGACAGCAGCCCAAAATGATGTAATGTGCATAAAGCATCCCTCCTAGACTGCAGAGACCTGCTGGAAGGAATGCAAATGCAAAGGGAACTGAGGTGGAGGGGGGGGGCACAATAATTCTATCAGGAACAAGTTGAAACAAATGTGCATGAGGGGAGTATAGGAGGAAAACTCCACCCTGTTAAATTCCAAATCCTTTTAGTTCACCTCTGCTCTGGGGAGAACAGAGCACTGGGAGAAAATCAAAAGAGAAGATTCCCATTTGGGGCTTAAAAATCATTTTCTAAGCCTTTTCTGAAGAAAACATAGGAAAGATTCATCCCTCATTAAACGTGAAAGAATGGTTTTTAAGACATTCTTCACTATCCTCTCATTATGAGAGAAAAAAAAAATCAAGCCACTGTCACTCAGTTATAAACTAAAAGGTCAGTTCCTCTAGTTTTGTAGTGGTCTAAGAACACTAATACAACAAAACAGAAAGCAAACATTTGAGCATCCCCTTCATATCTACTCCTTCTTTCTTCTTGCTCCAAACCACCTTTAGGACAAATGTGTTTTGTTAATTACTCATACCTCAACTCATCCTTTCTAATCACAGATTACATTTACATAGTATTTAGAGGTTTTCAAAATGATATATATGTGTATATTTTATATTTGGTAATATATATTTACATATAATTACAAATGTATATTCTTGTTATTGTTTGTCCTTCCTTTTTAAAGAGGACTAATGACATCATTAAGTGGATGTCTTGACTTGCCGGTGAATTGGATTTAAGTGAAGCAGAGTTGCACAAAGTGGTCAGCCTCATTCTCTCTTCTAGTCATCCAACTCCAGAGGCAAGACAAAGGACAAGATGAGGGGAGATGGCTCAGGATGCAGTGGATGACCTTGTATCTTCCATGTCTGGCCAACCTCCAAGTGCTCCCCAGCATCTACTTCAACCACCTTCATGACCATTGAAACAAATTGTCCTCATCTTCCTCATGTGCCGGGCGATGTCTTCACATGCCTGGGGTACACACCTCCCTAACTCCCTGACCAGGCTGAGACCAGTCAGTTGCCCTCGACCTGGTTTAACGATCTGCTGAGATCATTAACTAGATGTGGTCACTGTTCATGCTACAGCTTTTTGGAGCCACAGGTGACAATTAGGTAAGTAAGAGGAGGACACCAAAGATGGATGAGCAGCTCTGAAATGGCTCCAAAAGCCCTCCCCTGGACACACCATAAACCAGCATATATTATTTCTATGTAGGTGTATATGTAAAAATACAAATTATGAATAGACATACATATGTATTTATAATTTGTTTCTCACAGTGATCCTAGAAGGTACTACTGGATACTGGAAGGTGCTACTATTCTCATTTTATAAATGAAGAAACTGAAGTTGACAGAGATTAAATGACTTCTCCAGGATCACATACTTAGGAAGAATCTGAGATAGGATCCAAATCTATGACTTCCTGACTGAAGGTCCCATACTCTGTCCACTAAGCAACACTGCCTGCATCATAGCCATAGAATGAAATACAAATAGAGCTGGAAGGGACTCCAAAAGATCTTCCAGTCCAGGCTCTCCTAGGGCAAGTAGATGTCTAAGCCATCCAGGGATGACTATTAATTTAATTCCTATTCCTCCTTTGAGGCCTAGCTAAAACTCAGCCTCTTTTATAAAACCTTTCCTTCTTCAGCACTCTTGTGGCCTTTATTCCCTACTCATTTGATAATTATCCTGCCATGTATTAGTAGTTATCTCTTTGTATAAACAAAGGTCTTGCCACCACAATTAGATTAAGAGATGGTGAGAAAAGAGACCATATTTTATTCACATTTCTGACTCCCAGAGGATCTAATAGAGGGGTATTCCCAGAGTTGGTATTCCAATCTTTATTGATATTAATTGATTGATTGATAATTTGTCAATTCTCCTTTTTCTTAGTCTTTTGTATTCTTTATAAACACTTCAAAAATTCATTTGGAAATTAATATAAGTGCCTAACTTCTCTATTGCCATCAATACATTTGTTATTAAAGTAGCTTATGATACAATAGGCAAGTGCATACTGAACATGGAATCAGGAAGACCCAAGATCAAAGCAAGGATCAGGCATTTACTAGCTATTTGTTTCTGGAAAAGTCCCTTAGTCTGTTTGCCTCAGTTTCCTCATCTGTCAAGTTAGGGTAGCACCTTATTCCCAGGGTTGTTGTAAGGATCAAGTGAAATAGTACATATCCCATAACTTCAAAATGATATCATGATTATCATCTTTATTATCATAATTTCTATTTGTTTCAATTTTCTCATCTATAAAATTTGGGTAATAATAAAAATACCTATTCCCCAGGGTCATTGTAACAATCAAGTGAGATAGTATATGTCCCATGACTTCCAAATGATATTATTATCATCATCAAGAAAAACAAGAAGGGAATAATAATAACTAGCATTTATATAGTACCTCCTATGTTCCAGGGACTATGCAATTATTATCTCATTTGATCCTCACACAGGTAAGGAAATGAAGGCAAATACCTCTGTTAAGTAACTTGCCTAGGGTCATATAGTTGGTACACACAGTTGTCCGATGCTGGTTTTGAACTCAAATCTTCCTGACTCTGGATTTGGTATTCTATTCACGATGCTGCCTACCTGCCAAGAAGTAGTTGGAGTACCAGGCAAAGAAGTAAGATGCAAGCCCAAGATTTGAGTTATTTTTTTCTATTCTTCTCACAGAATCACAGAATCTGAGGGTTAGAGCAATCATCTCGTCCAACCCATTCAACAAAGGAATCTCCATTGTAACAAACCTAAGGAGTGGTTGTCCAGTCTCTGTTTAAAGATCTTTCCAGGTGAAATGGCCACCATCTCTCAAAGCACCCATTCCACTTTTGCATAGACCTAATTATTAAGAAGTTTCTCCTGTCATCAGGATCAAATTTTCCTCTTATTAACTATTAACTTATTAATTTATTAACTTCCATCCATTGTTCCTCTTTCTGCCTTCTAAGATCAAATGGAACAAGTCTGATCTTTACTCCATATGATAACCCTTTAAATACTTAAAGATAGTTCTCATGCCCTGCCCCCTCACCCCAAATTCTCTTTTTTCCAATCACAACAGAGCTAGGGTCTTTATTTGGTCTTTGTGCTCACCATAGAAAAGACCAGACCTTCAACAGATGAGGATATAGGCTAAGAAGTGGAAAAAGTTGGCTGAGAGATATTGAAATTTTGCAGTTGGATGAGCGCCTAGCCTAGAGGACAATCTATTTGGAGAGGAATTTTCCCTACAACATCCCTGACAAGGAGCCTTCCAGCCTCCATTTAAAGACCTAAAGTTCAGAAGAAGTCACCATCTCCTGAAGGAGCTCAATCCATTTTGAGACCCTTCTCACTGTTGTGAAGTTTGTCCTTCTATTTAGTCAGCATCTGTATTTCATTTCTATCCATTGTTCCTATTGCTGCTGCTTGGGGGCCAAGCAGAAAAAAGGCTAATCACCCTTTTCAAAGACAGCCTTTCAGATGTTTGAAGACAGCTCCTTCTGATTCTTCTCCAGGCTAAATAGTCCCATGGCTTCCGCCGCTCCTCATTGGGCACTCTCACTGGTTTCTGTATCATCCTGATCACTCTCCTCCAGCTGGCACCCAGCTTGTCCATGTCCTTGCTGACGTGGGGCATACAGGATGGGAGAGTCTGCGCTGGAGCTCAGGACTTCTGACTCACAGCAATTGGCTCTTTTTACTCTACACGGTTCCTTCTTAGCACAGCTCTGATTAGAGTACAGGGCACATGGGCAAAGGGGTAGAAATATGCCATTTTTGTCAAACATGTTCATTTAAATTGGTCACAGACCCAAGCCTCTTGAAGGCTAATGCTCAGCAAATTATTTGTGCCCTCTGAATGATTCATGGGTTAGTGGAATATGTTTTTCATTGCCAGTAGAGTGTTGTTCAAATGGAAAATATAGGTCTGGTCTTTCCTATGATAAGCACATAAACTGCTCGGTTTATTATAAAAGCCTATTATTTATATGGGATTTCAAAAGGTCCGCTCCTCATCAAATTCCTCTAAGGTATATAGTGAGAGTATCGATGTCTCAATTATATAGTAATTACAGATGAAAGAACTGAGAGTCATAGAAGTTGTGTGACTTGCCCAAGGCCATGGTTGGTGGTCCTATGTAGGGAAGGGCAATGGAATAAGTATTTATGTGGCACCTTATATGTGCAAGACAATTTTTAAAAAGCTCTTTCCTACGGGGCAGCTGGGTAAGCTCAGTGAATTGAGAGTCAGGCCTAGCCATGGGAGGTCCTGGGTTCAAATTTGGCCTCAGACTCTTCCCAGCTGTGTGGCCCTGGGCAAGTCACTTGACCCCCATTGCCTAGCCCTTACCACTCTTCTGCCTTGGAGCTAATACACAGTATTGATTCCAAGATGGAAGGTAAGGGTTTTTAAAAAGAAAATAAATATATATATATACATAAATAAATAAATGGATAAGTAAATAAGTGAACAAATAGATAGATAGATAGATAGATAGATAGATAGATAGATAGATAGATAGATAAACAAATGAATGAATGAATGAATGAATGAATGAATGAATGAATGAATAGATAAATAAAAATTCTTTCCTTCTGTACCAAGTATTGGTTCCAATACAGAAGAGGGGTAAGGACTAGGCAATTGGGGTTAATTGCCTTGCTCAGGGTCACAAAGCTGGGAAGTATCTGCGATCAGATTTGAACCAGGACCTTCCATCTCCAGACTTGTCTCTGTAATCATCAAGCCACCTAGGTACCCCTTGTGCCAGGCACTTTTCACAATTATTATCCTATTTGATCCTCATAACAAACCTGCTAGTTAAATGTTCTTATTATCCCATTTTATGGTTGAGCACACTGAGTCAAAAAGAAATTCAGTGATTTGTCCAGGATCACACAGTTAAGAAATGTCTGAGGTCAGATTTAAATTCATGTTTTTGTGACTTCAGATCTAGTAGTCTATCAATTGTTCTACCTTGCTGCATCAAATGTTCGTCGAATGTTAAATACTCAGTGAACTGAATTGCAAGAGGCAGTTATTCTGATTCCAAGTCCATCTATTTTTCCATCCAGATACTATATTCTCTCTCAACATTGATAGGGCTGCACTTCCTCTTCTGAGTCAGTAGGATACTGTTGAGTAAATTCTTGAAGAAACTTGAATTTATGCCACATGAGTTATCAGTTGAAAGGTCTGGAGATGTTTAGCCTGGAGAAGAAAAGACTGGTTGGAGGAAAAGAAAAGAGATGGAGGAAGAGGGAGGAATCATATTCAAATATTTGACGAGCTGTGTGATGAGTTATGTAAAAGGAAAATTAGATTTTTTTTTCTGTTCAGCCCCACAGTGTAGACTCAAGAGCAGTGGGTGGAATTTTCAGGGGAAAAAATTTTCTTAACAATTAAAGCTGTCTGTCCCAAAGCAGAATGGGATGCCTCAGGAGTTAGTGTGTTGCCCTTCATCTGAGATCATAAAGGAAAGGCTGGCTGACTACTTACTGGATATATCACAGTAGGGATTTGTTTCTGGTTGAGGTTAGACTAAATGGCTGCTAAATTCCCTTCCAGCTCTAATCTCATGACTTTGTAAAAGTCCATAAAGGTCACAAAGCACTTTGTGTTGTAAGGGCACATCATGGCATTTATTCAACAGCAAACATTTCAATTCAACAAATCTTTTTTTTTAAGAGTAAGGTACTGTGCTGGCTTCTGGAGATATTAAGTCATAAAACAATGCAGTCCCCTTCCTCAAGCAGCTTGCAGCCTAAGAGAGATTATTTGGCATGAAAATAAATATTAGAGAAAATAGTATGTGATAAAGACAAATTATAGATGAAAACAAAATACTCTAAGAAAATTTGAGGAAAGAAACATTTTAAGGGAGAGGAAACAATCAAAGAAGTTTTTGTGAAGGAAGGACCAGCTTAGCTAGATCATCAATTTAATGAATTTTTATTAAATATCAACTATATATAATAAATGTTAAAACTGCAAGGATAAAACCTTTGTCAGGACTATTTCCCCAACCCCCAGTAGCACTTGAAGATTGTGTCCCAAGAGAATTGTTGACTAATTCTCCTCTCAGGATGTGAGAGGTAACTTTGAAGGATTTTGATTTCTAGAATAATTATTAATGAGTCCCTACCAGAGTACTTTTTCTGTTGACAATCAGCCAGGAGCCTTGATTAGCTTTTAGAAAGGGCATTTACTAAGATTGTGGAGTAATAGTTGTTGAAACAAAACATTTCTTCCAAAAGAGCCTAGGAAACATTTTTTCACAAGAATATGCACAGTTCTGGGGAAGAGTAATTTTGCACTTAGATTCTGATGGGAATAAGGCATACACATAGAAAATATTTGGTGCCAAAGGATGGACTTGTTATGGGAAGTCCTTTCTTGAATCCAGTCAATATTCCTTTCTGGTTCAGGGGCAAAGCTGCTTCCTCTCGTGAGTAGATCTCTTTCTGTGTGCATCTTCATGTTTTTCTGTTTACTGTGCATGTCCTTGGTATTTCTTTCTCTGTTCTGGATTAGATACAGTGGTATGCTGGTAAATGTTTAACAACTAGCTCTCTAAGGGGAAAAAATACCTATATGTACAACATAATTATAAGTTTAATCTACATTATTAACATATTCTCCATCACTTAATCAATACACTACTTTCTAGACACAAAAAAACAATAAATCAAGCCCTGATTTAGCATTTACCAATTTCTGAGGTATAAATGCTCATGATGAAATTTTAATGATAGTCTCTTTGGAGCTTGGATGATCTGACTCTGACACACCTCGGTTGGATATCTCCTGTTGCTCCCTTCTCTCTAATGGCATGTCCCAGAGAAGGAAAGAGAGAAAGAGAAACCCTGCCCCTGTCAGAGGCTCAAAGTGGAATCCCCCCCTCCAGAACTGGAATCTTTCAGGGCTCTATATTGAGCTCACAGATAGTCTGACTGCTATTTTATACATACGCTCAATGAATCTGATTCCATTCAATAATCTTTTCAGCCAATTACATCAATTTCTTTCTTGACCCAATCACAAAGATTCACAACTCATAAAGAGGTCACAGAGTGTAAGATAATTTTCTTTACACATTTAAAGCTTAATTATGTCTGTTGGCTGATTTAAGGAACCTACCCTCGCACAAAGATAAAATAATAACGTTCTTTCCAATTTGTTTAAACAATTATAGATTGAGTGCTTATTAAGTGCAAAGGCATTAATTATACTGGGTACTAGTGCTGCAAAGGCCAAAACAAAAAATTAGTCCTACCAGCAAGGAGCTTATATTCTCCTGATCAGTTGGAGCCAGGACATAAATAAGGAATTACAAAGTCTATGGAAGTGAATAGAAAGTAATCACATTACAGTGAGATGGAAAGAGTAGAGAAAGGAAGTTCAGATAAAAATTTATTTAAGAATGGGCACCAAGAAGGGCAGTAGATAGTGCCAGACCTGGAATCAGGAGGACCTGGGTTCAAATCTGACCTCAGATACTTCTTATCTCTGTGGCTTTCAGCAAGTCGCTAAACCCAATTGCCTAGCCCTTGCTGCAATTCTGATTTGGAACCAAGGCTCCTATGTATTCTGTCAGAAAGTAAAGGCTTAAATAAATAATAATAATAATAATAATTTGGTATCTAGGTAAGGAGAAATGAATAAGCATTGTACAGTGTTCGCTACGTGCCAAAGACTATGCTAAGCATTTTTATATTCTCTTTAAAAAAAATCCCTATCTCCCATCTTAGAATCAATACTGTATATTGGTTCTAAGGCAGAAGAACAGTAAGGGCTAGGCAATAGGGGTTAAGTGACTTGCACAGGGTCACACAGCTAAAAAGTATCTGAAGCCAGATTTGAACCCATCTCTGGGCCTGGCTCTTAATCCAGCTGAGCCATCTAGCTGCCACTCTATAAATATTCCCTTATTTGATTATCACAATAACACTGTAAGGCAGATGCTATTATTACTCCCATTTTACAATTGAAGAAATTGAGGCATAGCAAAGTTAAATGAATTGCCCAGAGATTGTCAGAGACGGTAAGTCCCTAAGGTTGTGTTTATATTCTGGCCTTCCTGACTGCAGACCCAAGCTTTTTTCTACTAGAACACCTAGATGCCTGAGCAAAGCCTTGAAGTAAACTCAGGCTCTGATTATCAGCGTGGAGAGTAGGGTATCAAACTCCTGCCAATGCCTGCTTTATGAAGGACAAACACTGGAAATGTTGGCTTATTCCACTCTGCATCTGTCTGTTTTATCTCCTTAGAATAAGATAACTTGGGGGCAGCTGGGTAGCTCAGTGGATTGAGAGCCAGGCCTAGAGATGGGAGGTCCTAGGTTCAAATCTGGCCTCAGACACTTCCCAGCTGTGTGACCCTGGGCAAGTCACTTGACCCCCATTGCCTAGCCCTTACCACTCTTCTGCCTTGGAACCAATACACAGTATTGACTCCAAGACAGAAGGTATGGGTTTAAAAAAAAAAGAATAAGATAACTCTCTTCTCTCTTCCTCTCCCTTACCTCCACTTTCCTGCCTCTTTGGGGGTGTCTCCCCACCAAACGTATTGTAAACTTCATGAAGACAAGGACTATCTTTTTATTCATTTGGATCCCCAGCTCTTCACATAGTGCCTGGCACATACTGAGTGCTCAGTAAATGTTTATTAGATTGGATTGATTGGATTGTGAGAGAAGATCAAAAAGGCGTGTGTTCTAGACATGGAAGAATTGCCTATGCAGAAGCAGAGAGGAGCGAGATGGGCTATTGTTCATGAGAAAACCCAAGAAGGCCAGGCATAAGAAAAAGACTGAGGAGAGTTACGTCCAGTTTAGCTGAACTGAAAAGTGCTTTGAAGACAGTCAGAGGCTGGAAAGGTCATTTGGAGCCACATCATGAAAAGTTTCATTGCCAGGATGAAAGGTTTGTATTTTAATCTATGGATACTGGAGAGACAATGGAAACTGATTCAGAATTAACACGGTCACTTCAGAGAATTATCTTGTTCCTTATAAAAAGCCTACGTATACAGAACATGAATGCATTGTTGGTGGAGCTAGGTATAACCATTCTGGAAATCAATTAGAAATCACGTAAATAAAGTGGCTGAAATAACCATATTCTCTGACCCAGAGATTCCATTGCTAGGTTTATCCTCCCAAGAATTCAAAGGCCAAAAGAAAGGCTCCATATGCACCAAAATATTTATTGCAGTATTTTTTGTGTGTTAGCAAAGGACTGGAAACAAAGTTGATACCCATCAATTGGAGAATGGCTAAATAAATTGTGGAACATGAATATAATGAAATATTACTGTGCTGTAAGAAATGATGAATATTATGAATACAGAAGAGCATGAAAAGACTTACATGAACTAATGCAAAGTGAAGTAAACAGAGCTAGGGAAATAGTATATAAGATGAATACAACAATGTAAATGGAACACAAAACAATCAAAATGAAGGTTTCAAAATAACAAAGAAAAAGACAGCCCCAAAGAAGTGATATGAGAAGACATCTTCCACAATTCCATTACAGAAGAGGGGAGAAGAATTCACAAGTATGGAACATTGCATATAATGTCAAATTTGTTTTAATGTACTGATCACTTTCACTGAATGTCTTTCTCTACTTTTTTCTTTTTTTTTTAAACAAGGAGAGACACAGGGGGAAATCTAGTCAGTGTAAAAATAAAATATATCATTAACAATCTATTTTTTAACATGATGGTACCTTCAAAAATGATCAAATTCACTCTTGTTGTAGGTTCAAACTTGTATACGTTTTATTTTAATTTCTCCCCTAAATTATCAGTATTTTATCCCAAGAATATAGGAAGTCTCAATACTTACATTCAGGGTAAATTTATGTACCTGAGGGGGATGAAGGTAGGGAGGTACATCACTACCTGGTGAGATCCAAGTACCATCAAATAGAATTTCCTGATCAAAAATATCTCCTCCGCTGAGTAGAGAAGTGTTTTGAAATTCCATCATTAGAGAGTCATTATTTTATGGCTTACAGACCTTCCAGTTTTCTTAAAGTACTCTTCATTAAATGAAAGCAGCCCCTGGAAGGAGTCATATGTTAAGGTTATCAGTTTACACTTTAATAGACATTTAGATAACAAAAGCTGAGAGCAAGTTTCCATAAGAATGAGACACAAGGATAGATACTTAGGAGAAAGAGGGGTACATGTTTCCAGAGAGTTCCTGGCCAAAGGAAGGATAATGGGCTCCTTCAAGAGGGGAATAAAGGAGTAGGAAGACCATCAGAGACAAAGTGCCTACTTCTTAACTTTGGCCTGGATTAGGCAATCTAAGTGATCTTTATGGACCATTTAGAACACTACAGGACACAGACATAGGAAGTTTCCAGTGCATTCAAAAGGACTTTGATAAGCTGGAATATGCTCAGAGACAAAACCACCAGAACTGTAAGAGGACTGAAGGCCACACCTTTACAAAAATGAGTTAACAGAAAAGGAAGGGTTTCACCAGGAAAAGAAAAGACTTCAAGGGGATGTTTTCAAGGATCTGGAAAGCTGTCACATGGAGGGTTTTTAGAATTCTTCTGATTGGCCCTACTGGGAATACATGAATGAAAATTTCAAGGAGGCAGATTTCAATTTGATGTAAGAAAAGACGCCCTAACAATTAGAGCTGTCGAAAATGGAATGAGCTCCAGGTCAAGTCTCATTACCTCAGGTCAGGTCCAGGCATGTTATATCCAGCTCAGGTGTGGGTTGGGCTACATCAGTGGCCTCCAGGGTCAGAGCCAAGATCTGACCCCAAGTACAACCATTCAGAGGGTAGTAAGATAGGATGTACCCAGCCTTCTCATGGTATACAATTGTGGGACTTGTCTCCAGTACAGTCATATTTATCCCCCAATGCTACTCAATTCCATCCCATCTTTCTGCTGTTCAAGCTCCCAATCACCTCCTTTCTGAGTTGGATATCACCTCTCAGGGCAGTTATAATATAAACACTATCCACAACCCTTAGGAAAATTCAGTCTCAGGCTCTTTCACCTAACTGTGGCAGGTACTTGTATTGGGCACTGCAAATGGGAAACACTGACTGATAAAAAAAAAAAAGCCTTGCTTCTCTTTTCACTTTGCACAGGGCAAAATGAGACACAAAAGATGAAAAAGCATGGTTGAATTGTGATCTTGAAAGAAAATATCATTAGATTTTCTTTCTTTCAAAACCCACTCATATTCTGAACTTACTTACTGTCCAGTCACATAAGTTTTCCCAATCTCCCTGTCTTGAATTCCTGGCACTCCCTCACCCCACATAGCCAATATGTTGCCAAATCTTGACAATTCTCCATAGCTCTCACTGTGTCCACTTTTCTCTCCTCCCAGCCAAGTTCACCCTCATCAACTCTCATCTTGAAGATTGCAATATCTTCCGAATTCGTGTCTCTATTCTCCAATAACTCCCTACTCTAATCCACCCACCTCTTCACTGCCAAAGGACTTTCCCAACGTTTAAGACTCTCCATGTCACTCCCCTACTCAATAAATTCCACTGGCTCCCTATCAACTCTAGGATCAACGAGCATTTCATATTTATCTTTTTTGCTTTTGAATTTTATATAAGCTTCACAATGCATATAATTATTAATATAATATATATGTATATACATATGGCTATGTGGAACAACTGGATGTCACAATGGAAAGAGTGCCAGACCTGGAATCAGGAAGACTCATCTCCCTGAGTTCAAATCTAGCCTGAGATACTTGCTAGCCGTGTGACCAGGGCAAGTCACTTAACCCCTTTTGTTTTAGTTCCATATGAGCTGGAGAAGGAAATGGGAAGCCATTCCAGAATCTTTGCCAAGGAAACTCAAAATGGATTCACAAAGAATGGTACACAATTGAAATGACTGACTAACAAAAATTCTCTCCTCTGTCTCTCTGTCTCTGTCTCTCTTCCTCCCCCCCCCCCATATGTGGGCATGATTATAGGTGTGTGTCTATAAAATTTCTATATAAGTAAATATACACATATTGAGTATTTATATTCAAAGCTTTTTTACTGATAAGGAAAAGTGATCAAAACAAAGCTCGGGAATACCAGGTCTAAACAATCCCTAACTCAGGTATTTGATGGTTCTGGGATTTCACAATAGGCTGTCCTAATCGGTTTACCTGAAGTTGGCCTAAATTATCCATTTGTTTTCTGGGCTATTAAGGGCTTTTGAGGAAAAGAGGCCAGGTTAGCTGCCATCCATCCCTTGTCCCATCCATCTCCATCCTTTAGTCACCAGGATCCCAGCTACCATGTCACTTAGGACTTTTTAAAGCTGGTTAAAAATCACTGTTCTATACAACCCAGCTTTCCAATCTAGCCATTAAGATGACAGAATTTGGCTTGATTTCAGTGAGTTTGGCAACTTCAAACCAAAATTGGCAACCATAGGAGCCAAGTATACATGGGATCAAGGCCTCAGGAGGGTCTTTCATATCCTAAAACACACCATTTCTCAATACAGAAATAGAATTTATAAACATATCAAGGCAGGTCCTAATTTATATATGCCAACCTCGCATCCCTTTCTATCCATTATAGACTATCCATCTACCCAAGTGACCAAAGGAATTTCAATCATAACACATTAGAGCTAGATGAAATCTTATGCCCTTAAGCAAAGACTGTAGAAGCTGGAAAGAGACTTCAAATATAAAATATGAAAGTTGGGAAAGACTTTAGCCACCTTAGCCCCCTCACATTAAAGAGGAGGAAGGGGAAGGAACAAGCACATATAGAGCATCTACTATGTGCCAGAGACTGTACTAAGCATTTTACAAATATTTCATTTGATTCTCAAAACAACGCTGGAAGGGAGACGCTATTATTATCCCCATTTTATAGTTGAGAAAACTAAGGCAAACAGAGGTGATGTGACTTACACAGGTTCACACAGTTAGTATGTATTTGAGGTCAGACTCAGGGTTATATCCACTAATGAACAAAAATAGTTCTTTAATGATTTCGCAATGTGTAAACATGTCCTTTCTCAGGCTCAGTCTGATCTTAAATCTTTCATACCTAATCCCTTATTCTAGCCATCTATATCATCACTATTCCCCATGATCCTTCCAGTAGCTCTTCTCTAAAGTCTATCTGGTTTCATCAAAGCCAGAATTGAGTATAATGTTATAGATCTCAAAAAACTCATAAATGGTTAGAGCTCAAACTCATTTTACAGATGAAGAAACTGAGGCCCAGAGAGGTTAAAAAGTAACTTTCAAAGGACCACATATTGAGCAGCAGAATTGGAATTTAAACCTAGATCAACTGGTCAATGTCCCATGATCTTTTTAGTATACAAATTTAAAACAAGTCAGTTGAGTTCAATGAAATTCATTGCCTTTTCTGAATATCATCGTAGTTTGCACCATTCAGGATAATGTTTTCTGCTACATCTTCTTCCTCTTCATGTCCAGAATCTTTGTTTGGTTTCCTAACTCCAGCAAAGCACTGAGAGGAGTATTCAGGATTCATCTGAGAATATAAACTTTTCAAGAGGATTATTCTTCGCATTTCTTCTGTTCAAGTATTATAATGTCAACATTCCTCACTAAAAAGAGACAATACTCAGGGGCCTGGTTGTCTGCAGTTATCTTGATGTCTTTATGATGCCAGATTTGGGTGTCAAAGCACCCAAATGCACACATTTTCCATGTAATTATAATGGACAGCAGTGAAGGTTAACTACTGCTTGGGAATAAACAGATGTTTGAGATAAAGCAGCTGTAGTTCAAATGTTTATGAACTACAACAGAAAGTGTGCCAGGTCCTGCAGGTAAGTAAATCATAGGAACATAAGATTTAAAGTGGGAAGAGACCTCAGGGATCATCTAATCCAGCTCCCTCATTTGAGAAACTGAGAAACAGACTCAGAGAGGCAGTGACTTGTTTAAGGTCAATAAACATGAACATTTTGGTAAATGTTTAATGACCTCTCAAAGGGAAAATGTATGAATGCCATACTTTTATGTCTAATCTGCATTATTAATATTTTCTATATCTATTTCTTAAGTTTAAAATCAACAAATCAATAAAATAATAAATCAAACTTTGACCTCTAGGTTAAATGCTCACACTGAACATTTGTTATGAGTTGGCTCTAACACATCCCTGGCAGTAAATAACCTAGCTGTGATTCAAACTCAGGTTTTTGGATTCAAAATGTTCTTAGTCAAAATGACTCTGACTCAGTAATCTTCCCACTATGATTACAAACAAGATAATCTGAAAACTTTTCCAGGTCTCTGGGGGAAGTTATTTAATTCAACAAGCATTTATTAAATATGTAATAGTGGAAATAGCTTTGCACTTGGAGTTGGGAGAATCATATTTGATTCCCATCTCCAACATGCAAGTAACTATGTAACTATGCATGTTTATTTAGCTATAAATATGTCATTTTCTTCTCTGAACATCAGCTTTCTCATCTGTAGAATGGTGAAAATAATCTTGAAACCAATACATAGTATTGATTCCAAGACAGAAGGTAAGGGTTTTTTAAAATGGCAAAAATAAGGCTTGTGGGTTTTTATTCATTTGATTATAGTAAGCAAAGTGTTAGTAAATCTTACAGTGATATATATATATATATTACTTATTATTAGTCATATGATTACTATATCTCCCTACAATGCCTCATCAAAGTGTCCAGGACCTGGGGTTTCAAAGATTATTTCAATGGCCTGTAAATTAAAAACTTATGCCAATGGCTTGTAAAAACTGGCCAGAAAGGTTTAGCATTAAATCTCTGAGATGGATTGAAAGTTATCCAAAGCTTAACTTTGCAAAGCATGGAAAAGGTAAACAATGGAAGGTTGGCCATCTCCTGAAGAAATATGTTTAGCAATGGCAACGTAGGAGGCCATCTACTAAGACATGTGCCTCAAGGGAAAGAATATCCACATCAAAAAAGTTTAAACAGATGTATGTATATATATATATATATATGTATATGGGTGTGTGTATATGTGTGTGTGTGCATGTATAGAGGATGTGAGGAGAAAGACATGACCACAAATAACTTTAATCCAAAAGGAGGACATTATAAGTGAAAAAGGGCACAAGGTAAAAATGATCTGAAATTTTTGAGGAGAAAGAGATTAGTTTCAAAGGAAGGGGAAAGGAAATAAGCATTTACCTAGCATCTGTCACATGCCATGGCACTCACTATGTTAAAGCTCTGTACAAATATTATCTCATTTCATCCTCACAACAACCCTACAAGATGGGTGGTATTATTATCCCAATTTCACAGATAAGGAAATTGAGGCAAACAAGAGGTGAAATTACTTGCCTTGGGTCACATGGCTAGAAGTATCTGAAGTCAAATTTGCATTCAGATCTTTCTTACTCCAGGCTCTGGGCTTTGTGTGCCACCTTGCTGCCTCACCTTGAGTTGGGAGTGAGTTTGGGGAGGAACCATATCAGAGAAATCTTCCTAGAGGATTTGGCACATCACCTTGGACTTGAAGGAAGGGAGGAAAGCCTAGGGGGGATTGTATGAGCAAATTCAAGGAGAATAAAGAGAGCAAAACCTTAGGAAGAGACTTACATAGTTCACATTGCCCTGAAACAACCAGAGTTAAATGTTTCCTCATTCTTGGCTACTGATTCACTTTACTAAAACTGTTACAAATATTATGGGTAACTAATCAGTGTGTATAGTCAGAAAAATTCCCTCCTATTAGCAAAAGTGAGTTCTAGTCCCAGGCCTGATGCTAATTTTCCATATGACCTTGGGCAATTCATTTCCCCTTCTGGATCCCAATCTCATTTGTAACTATATGCTTTCTAAGGGTCTTTTTCAACCCAGAGCTAACAACAATAATAGCTTTTTTGCATTTAGATGACCTTGTAAGGTTTGCAACGAGCACTTTACAAATATCATCTCTTGATCCTCACAAAAACAGTGGAAAACAGGGGCCATTATTATAGTTCCCTTCTATACATATAAGGAAACTGAGGCAGAAGGTAAGCAATTTGCCCAAGATTATTCTGCTAATAAGTGTCCCAGGCTAGATTTGAACCCAAGCCTTCCTGAATCAAGGTAGGTCCAGGGCTCTATCTAATGCACCGTGGAGCCTCCTTAGTGACCCCTTAAGAAAATATGCCTGCGCCTTTCAATTGAAATGAAAAGCCAGGGCAGCAATCTTCCAAAGAATCTCCTCCTACAGCCTGTTTACAGAATGGTCCACCCACCCGATACAGGCAGCCAAAGTCATTTTCTGCCCTGGACGGCTTCTTTCAGCGAATCCCATGTTCCCGTCGCCCGAGAAGGGGATGCTACAACAAAATCCTTCCCTCCGATGGGATTTAGTCAATCACATCTACAATATAGGCTGCCCTCTGCTTTCAGCGAGGTCAGGAATCCGAGTGTGCCTCTGATCCAGGGTCACAGCACAATGAGCTAAAGCGATGCTCCCGGCAGTAATGAGCTCAGGGCTGCCCGCCGCGGGAAATGTGCCCCCGACTCTCCGAGAACAATTAGGGCCCCGGGAAACCGGGAGGAGAGGGGGAAGCCGGCCCGCTGCAGAGACCGCTAACGGAGCGAGGCGGTGGCCACCCTTGTTTGGGGGAGGGGAAGGATGAGCCTGGACACATAAACCATCAAATGACGGAGCTCAAAGCCTCCCCTTCTGATGCCTGGCACTATTTGACACGGTGCATAAAGTTCTACCATATGTAACAGGAGCTGACAGAAATGTAGAAAAACTTGTTTTTAGATTGAAAAGCAGTGATCAATTCCGACAGGATCTGTTCAACTCAATTTTTTTCCCTTTACACTGGCTGAAAGCAAATGCTAGTGAGCGGTGGATTTCTTCCCCAAAGTTCAAGGGGTAAGATGCAAACATGAACAGTAAAGAGACCTGCATGTCTCCAGCTTGTAGGGGTCATAATTCTTTCCAGCAAAGTTACCTTTCCTGTTTCTATGAATTACTCTTACATTCTTGTAAGAGATATGGTTTGAGGTATTTATAGTGCATTCAATTCTGCTATCATTGATTTATTGAACTAAACCTGCTCCGGGATATGATGTAAAGCCCCTAATTCCAAAAACTCTTACATCTCGGCGAGAAGAGCGTTTTCTGCCCTGCTGCCCTCCAGCAGATGACCAAGAGAGATAAACAGAGGGCACTCTCCTCTCCGTTGCAATGTGCTTGGTAATGTGAAGGAATCAATCAGACAAAAGCAGATTATTAGAGTGTCTGAGAGAGATCAAACATTGCTGGCATCTGCACCCACACACGGCTGATTTACAGGCGAGCTGATAAAGTGCTGCAGCTCACTGTCAGAAGTACATGACAGCTCCTCCAGCTCTATGGAGAAATTATTGCTGAAGCCCGTGATAACATTTCTCCACCTAGCAACCAAACATAACAGGATGTGGCTTTTAGTACGAGGAGCCAAAAGGATACAAAGAGAAACGCAGGAAGCCTCCATGCAGGAAGGGAACGGGCTGAGACAGAAGGAAAGAGGGGGATGAACGCACACGGACAGGTAGCCTCGGTGGTGCATCTCTTTAAGGCACATGAGCGCACAGAGACTTTTCTGCACCTCCAGGGACAGACCCTGAAAAGTGGCACCTACAAAACCTCATTGTCCTTGAGCCCCTCTAGCTGGAGATTTCTTTTTCATTCAAATTGGAAAGGCTGAAAAATATATTAAAATTGTATTTGGCTGGTTTTGTTTTGTTTTTTGTTTTTTATGATTGCCATTTCTGGTCTCCCTCGGCCCACTATTTCCTAGTATTACTGCGGAGAACAGCCCCAAAAATGAAGCCGTAAAAAGAAATGAGTTTGGGCGATGGATGCACTGGAGACTCACAGACATCCTCTCGTGTCTTGGCTATAATATCCAGGATGCAGAGGGTGGATGCAGGCCTAAGGTTTCCAGGCCAGGCTTTATTTCCGCTTCTCCCCCAAGCCCCAAATCAGCTTGCACACACGTGAGAAGGATGGCCTGTTTCTGGGTCGGAAGCTCTGGATGCCCAAGACACGCTAGGGAGCATTTAGTAAGCTCCAACTATGTGCAAAGTACTAAGTCAGCTGCTAGGAATACAAAGACAAAATGAAAAATCATCTGAACCTGATGAAAGTCTGCTCTTCCGATAAAGTCAGTCCCAAGTAGAACTTCATTCTTTTTTTATTTTTTTTAAAGCCCTGGCCTTCCATTTTAGAATCCATACTATGTACTGGTTCCAAGGCAGAAGAGTGGTAAGGGCTAGGCAACTGGGGTTAAGTGACTTGCCCAGGCTCACACAGCTGGGAAGTATCTGAGGTCAGATTTGAACCCAGGAGCTCCTATCTCTAGACCTGGATCTCAGTCCACTGAGCCACCGAGTTACCCCCTGGAAGCTCATTCTTGAAGCTTCCCTTAGTCTCTCCCCAGGCAGTAAGGAGCCTTCTAACCTGAGACTTCATCCAGAACTTAGTGTGTTCCTCTCTCATATACTGAATTGTGTAGGTGCCTTTTTCCGTAGAGTGCAGGGTCTAAAGACTCACTTCTAAAAATTGTTATTATATATAATTGGTAACAAAAAATTAACACATGCACATATAGGTATGTGATTTGGGAACTAGGCTTTAAAAAATATCTCTATATCAAAAATGAATAATATGGAAATAGATATCAAGTGACAACATTTGTACAACCTAGTGGAATTGCTTGTCAGCTCTGGAAGTGGGGAGGAAAGAGGAGTGGGAAAGAAAATGAATCATATAAACATGGAAAAATATTCTAAAATAAAGAAATAAAATGTAAAAATAAAGAAATAAAGAAAAAGTAAGTATCTTTATAATGAATAGAAATGGGAGGGTGGGGGGAGATGACCTAGTTCCCAAGTTTGAATCTAGCCTCAGATACTTACTAGCTGTATGACCCTGGACAAGTCACTTAACTTTGCTTGCCTCAGTTTCCTTATACATAAAATGAGCTGAAGAAGGAAATGGCAAACCACCCCAGTACCTCTGCCAAGAAATTCCCAAATAGGGGTCACTAGGATATGACTGAAACAACTAAACAACAGCAACATAGTCCCTCACTAAACTGTAAACTCATAGGTACAAGAAATATATCATATTTAAACTTTGTAATCCTTGAATCACAAACTTAAAAAGAGAATAATTGCTGAAGTTGTTCTTGATGTAGCTAATGCCATTTATATGGTGAGGACTAGCAGTTCTAGCAACAAGAGCTATGGGCAAGGAGTCAGAAGACCTTGGTTCTGGCTCTGGCTCTGCCACTTCTTAGGTGTAACATTGCCAAAGTCACTCCTCCAAGCCTCAGTTTTCCCATCTACAGAATAACAAAAATATCAACATCAGTAATAACTGGAGTATATATACTGTTTTGTTTTACAAAGCACTTTGCAGGCATCATTATGGGACAATGATATTATTATCCCTGTTTTCAACTGAGGAAAATGAGAATAAGAGGTTTAGTTTTATGCTTGGTATCAAACTGTGAATCTTAAAACTGCTCAGACTCTACCTTAGAACATTTGGTTAAGGCTATTCCCCATTTAAGCAATGGAGGTACTTGATCAGGAATGTATTGGGAATTTTAACATTACTCCACCCATACTTAGACATACTTTAGGGGAAGATAAAGTTGTAAAACTCCTTATTGAACAGTGAAAAAGTCCCTAACCCATACTTATAGTGAGGCTAAAACCTTAAGCTAGGTCTGTTTTTAGATCTAATACAAAAGGGTGCTAAATACCTATAAAGGTTAAATTAATCACTAAAAGGTCAAACAACTTAAAAAGGGCAAACCTAGCAAAGAGGTGTGAAGTTTTAGTCTACTCAGAGAAGGTGATTAACAAAAGAAAATGTGAATTAAGAATGGTCAGCCCTGTGGAAAACGTCTACTGTGATTGGTAGATGTGAAAATTTAGGGGAGGTAACAGAAGAGAAATTTCTCTTTAAAAGGAGCTGCTCTCTCAACTTAGGTGAGTTGGATCTCGAACTAGTTGGAGTAGCTGGGCCTCTGAACTTAGTTGGAGTTTTGCTTGAGACAAAATCTTGTGGTGAGTGGATAAAAGACTGACTTAGTTTTCTCTCTTAAAGAGAAAGGCCTAGACCATTTGGCCTAGGCCCTAGGTCTTTTCCTGCTATTTCCTCTTATTCTGTCTCTCTTCCTTCCCTTAATTCCTTCATTCGTATTAATTAAAATCTCCATAAACCCAGCTGACTTGGGTATTTCATATTTGGGAATTTTTCCCATGGCGCCCACTTAATTTTGATATAAAATCAAGACACTAAAATTATTTTTACAGTTTTGGCAATTCACAGTCATTGAACCCACATTTTTGCGGTCACAAAACTGCTGCTAAATGTTTGAAGCAGGATCTAAACCTAAGTCATCCTTGTAAATATAGCACTTGAAATGCACTGTAATGCAAAAATCCACTCTACCTCTCTTATGGGTCAGGCATTTTTGAGTCATATCAGATTCTTTGTGACCCCATTTAGAATTTTCTTGGCAAAGATACTGGAGTTGTTTGCCCTTTCCATCCCCAGCTGATTTTACAGATGAGGAAACTGAGGCAAGCAGGGTGAAGTACTTGCCTAGGGTCACACAGCTAGTAAGTATTTGACACCAGATTTGAACTCAGGAAGATGAGTCTTCATGACTTTAAGGCGCAGCACTATTTCCACTGATCTACCTAGTTTCCTATATGTCTCTACCCTTCCAAATTGAGGGGGTTCAGGATTGGACTAGATGATCTCTGAGGTCACTTCCAACTCCTGAGGTCACTCTCTAATATTCTATATTCTAAGATCTCTTCTAATTAGCATTCTAATGTACTATGGCCCCCTTATGAGGAAGTAGGGGAGAGGGGGAATAAGAAAGGAAGAAGGGATTGACAGAGAGAGAGAGAGAGAGAAACATAGATGGACCAGAAAGACAGACCAGACCAACAGAATCATGTACAGAAATGGATACAGAATCAGGGACAGACACAGATGAAAAAAGTAAGAGAGAGGAGACAAAATAGAGATATGGAGGCAAAAAGAGGCAGAGAGAAAGGCAAAGAGAGACTTTACAAATCTAGAAGGAAATTACTTCATATTTCAAACAAGTTAGCCATTTGAATAATAACTTTTTTTGTTCTTTTTTGGCATCTTAAAAAAGAAGTTACATAAGAGAATCTTAATTTGCTTGCACAAAAGATTTAGAAGGTGTCATGGGCATATTCCAACATACTTTCATTTAAAATTACTTGTTGCACCATATTTTTTATTAGTAAGGCTATAAATCTAAGTAGGCCAAGAATCCACCTTGAGTTTTATATTCACATTTGTATCCTGGGATTCTGCAATTAACTCTCACTTAATGCAAGTAATATGCTCCTGGGTTCATTTTCCTCTGTGGCTGAACTATTTTGAATCTCCAACAAAAAATATTTACACTGCTAAAATGTGAAAAAGTGTGGTTATGACATTTAAAAATTCTATAATTACTTTAATATAAAACAGAAAAAAAAAACAGAAAAAGAATCATGAAGCTGAAAGAAGTATTTAAATTGTTCAAGTTCAGTCCCTAGGTCTTCAGCCAGGTAACCATTCAAATTTTCCAACTCAGCTAAGCACATTTTGGCTTTATTTACAAATAGTATTTCATTTGATCCTCCTGGGAGGATCCAACAACAACCCTGGGAGGTAGGTGCTTTTATGTTTCCCATTTTACAGTTTAGAAAACTGAAGTAAATAGAGGTTAAATGTCTTGCCCAGGTGTGAATTTTAGTTTTACTCTACCCTGCTTAGTTTTTAGAATTCTAGCAACCAGGAATGTATACACCCCCACTTAAGTATTAAGTGTCAGGGAGGAAGGCCTATGACGGGCATATGTTAGCAAGTGAGAAATCAGAAACAACTGACTGACCCCCTGGGCTGTCCTAAGCCAAGCTTAAGCCGCCATTGATACATGTGAGACACAGGAAGTGATGTAAAGAACTGCCTATACATATATATATATATATATATATATATATATATATATATCTGACTCCCTTTCCCTTGGCTTCTGAAAGACCCCTTGGCCAAGGCTTCTGTACTCCTATCTGGCTCAAACTGGGTCGGAACAGTTCAATTCCCTTTCTCTCATTCTTGATTTCTTCCTTCTATTGTAAATAAGCCACCATAAATTCCATTCTGACTTGAGTATTTCATTGGGATTTAGAATTTAAATCCATGGTGACCAACTAAAATTATATTCAGTCTCAACCCTAAAATTTACCCTTATACAGGGTCATACAACAAATAAGTGGATAAAAGTCATCTCTTCTCAAAAGTCTCTAGGAAAGAAATCCTACCCAAAAAAAATCTTCAGTTGTCTATACCCAAGTTGTAGCAACCTGGCCATAAAAAATATTCTTCATAGTCAACCAAAATCTTGAGGTATAGAGATTATTATACTGGTCTAAACAAGAAATAATGAAGTTCTGTGTAGAATGGCAGTAAAAGTCAAGAAGCAGGGGTGGGGTACAAGAGAGAGAAAGATTGCAAAGGTTGAACTGCTCAGATTTCAGCTTTAAAGAAGAGATGAACCAAGTGCCAAGGTTACAAGCCTAAATGAATGTGAAAATCACAGCACTGTGAACAGAAATAGAGAAAGTAAGAGAAGTTAGTTTTCAAGGGAAAATTGTAAATTCAATTTTGTACCCACTGGGACTGAGATGCCAGTATCCAATTGGATATGTCAAGAAAGTACTATTCTAGTAATCTTCCCTGTCCTTTGAGGACCAGGAGGTCCACAAGGTCTTTCTAGCACCCAGTGACCTCTCCGTTATTCTGAAGTTCACAGCACTTACTACCAATCAGCAAGTGGTTACTTCTTGTGACATATCTTAACTTCTCTGGGTTTATATCTTTCCTTCACAGCTAGACTATAAATTTCTTAGAGAGCCATTAGTTATGCTGCCATATTTAATCAATTCCATTCTTTAGAAAAGGCAATATTGCTTAGAAGGTGCTATTGATATGGCAAGCTGTGTTCACCTGTAACTTTATGGATGTTATAAAGTAAATTTTCTAGTCTATGCAATAGTTTTGCAAACTTCCAATCCAATCACTATTCTCTGACTTCATCCTGAAAGGTGTCCAAATGGTACTGGAGAAGCAGCAGAATGAACATATCCAATCTCCATGACTGTGGTGACAATAATATCTTTGCTAGAGAGTTCCGCAAAGCAGACAGGAATGAACTTTTCTTTTGTATCTTGAACATCCATTAAACAGTCAAAATTTCCCCATCCTGGTTTCTAAGAGATGTTAAAGTATTCCATGATGAAGGCTATCTAAGAATTTAGTCTTCCAGCCACTGAACAGCACTGGAGAGGGAGAAAAAATCGTCTATATATTTAGAAGACCAACAACACAACTGTAATACACGAGAGCCAACTTTCTAAAGCTAGACTTCTCTTGCATAAATGAGCTTTAGGCATACAATATGTGACAGTCCTGTGCTTTTTTTTTTTAGATGAAAACCAGGAACAGCAGGAAGTATCTTTAGTTCATTGAGAGTTTATATCATTTGAATTGGGGGGTCAGGGTGAAGTCTGTTCAACTGGATCAGGCTTTGATGCTGGAGTTCTGAGGACTTCTAGGTTCAGTGTTTGTACAATCAGCAATAGAGCTCTACATTCATTAGGAATTTAATATGAGCTATTCTGCTAACACAACATTGTGTTGGTGCTTTATCTCAGACCAGCAACTGAAAAATCTACTGAACACTAAATGGTAGAATTTTTCTTTTAGAAAAAACTGGGAAAGTCCCTGAGGTATTTTGGATGGGCCTTCTGCCAGGTCGGTTTCTTCCAATGTGGTTTCAAAATTCACAAAGTGCTTTAAAATGTATATTCCTAAGTGGATGATTTGAGGAAACAAATTTGTTCTGATGGAATGAGTGCCAATGCTATAATGTGGTTTTCTTCCTTTAAAAATTGTGCATATATCCCATACATATGGAAACTTGGGTTAAGGCTTGTCATAGGATGACCTAGCAAATGGCTCACAATTATCCTCCCACCGCCACCACACACTCCACATTGGAAATTGCTAAAAATGGAGAAATGATTTCTTTTCCTTCAGAAGATACTTCTTGAGGCTTCCCGAACCCGCAAGAAGCCACAAGGTAGAAAGATAGAGGAAGGATAGAATTTGGATACCGCGAGGGGCATGGTGGAGCCAAGTTAGAGATATGAGGTGGCAGAAATGAGTCAGAAACCAGGCCTTATTAATATTAATGGAGCCACAGCAATACTCCAATCAGTGGACTTCTTTCCAAAAGGCTAATTCCCGTCCAGTGATCCAAATTTAATAATACACAGGTCGGAGACATGATAGAGAAAAGAAAGTGCCTGGCCAAAGGCCAGGTCCCCGGTGAGAGAGATAGAGAAGGAAAAGAATTAAAGATGGAGCTTGACTCAAGGACAGGCATCAGTGAGAGCTGAGATCCAAGAGAGCAAGAGGGCAGAGCTTGCTGTGGCCCTGTTTTTAATCTCTTTGATAAGCTAATATGCACAATACATATTGATGACTTACATAGTATATTGCCATTGGGTAATAGTAAATTACAACAAGGTATAGGTGTGGTTTCTCTTAGCCAGGTGAGCACAAAGAAACCTGTTTTCCCGCCTCACCTGGGGGAAGCTGGGGTCAAGGGTCAGAGGCTTTCCTAGCCATGTGCAAGACTGAGCATGCTCTCTTCTAAGCCACTCTGTACATACTAACTGTTTCCCTTGCCCATAGCTAGGGGTGGACTGCTACACTTCTACTTTGATCAGACCCTTAAGAGAGAACCAAAGAGTACCAGATTGGGAAATCTTGCCTTGCTAGATTAGCAAAGGAACCAATTTTAGATGTCTTGCTCTGGAATTAAGTATATCTATCTGCAAGCATTTAAATGTACACAGATGAGTCACTACCCCCTAACTCCTTTGCAAAAAAAGGTACAGTCTTATAAGAGCTTACATTTAAATCACATTTCTGTAAAGTGAATCCTTTTTGCCCACTAACTTTCAAGATCAATTGAAGCTATAATCCTCTGGGGGAAAAATGTTTGGTTCCACTTGAGAATGCAAGCAATCTTGTAAGGCAGGAGTTCTTAACTTTTGTGTGTCTCGGACTCCTTTGGCTGTGTGGGGAAGTTTATAGACCCTTTCACATAATGTCTTTAAATGCATTAAATAAAATACATAGTATTACATAAAAAAGGTTTAGGACAGCTGGTAGCACCGTGGATAAACATCATTGAGCCTATAGTCAGGAAAACCTGAGTTCAAATCCAATCTTAGATACTTACTTAAAGTATGACCCTGGGCAAGTCACTCAACCTCTATTTGCCTCAGTTTCCTCAATTATAAAATAGAAATCACAATTGCATCTACCTCCCAGGGTTTGTTGTGAGAATAAAATTATATTATTTGTAAAGTGCTTAGCGGATTGCTTGGCATAAAGTAAGTGCTATAGAAATGCTTACTCTTGGGGAGCAAGGTATCACAGTGGATAGAGCACCAGGTCTGGACTTGGGAAGAACTAGGATCAAATATGGCCACAGATAATTCCTATTAGTGTGACCACAGACAAATCATTAATCCTTTCTGCTTGTCCCTTGCTACTTTTTTGTCTTAGAACTGATATTAGACAGAAAGGAAGGGTTTAAATAAAAAGGAAGAAATATTTATTGCCCTCCCCCTTATATCAAAATAATAATTAATTTTTAAACACATTCATGAATCCCAAATTAACCCTCAAATCTAGTCACATATTTAAGGAAAAGGCAACATGCTTATGATAAAAGCTGTAATAAATTCAACAAATATTTGTTGAATGCTTACCATGTAAAAGTTACTGTATATTAGTCATTAGATTGCTATTATTAATAGTAAAACTCATTCCACATGTCAAATCTATATCAAATTGCTTACCATCTCAGGGAGAAAGGAGGGGAGGGAGAGAGGAAGAGAATTTGGAACTCAAAAAAATTTTAATGATTAGAATTCCATGTAATTAGAGGGAAATTGAGTATTTTTTTTAAATAGTAAAACTCAGAGTAAGTTTTAATATGGGAATACACAGTAAAGAGAGTTATTTTTATGTTAGGAATGATAGTTTGAAAAAAACACAATGACAGCTTAATTCCACAGGACACATTGGACTGAAATGTCACTTAGTTTCCATCAAGTGCCACTTTCTTCTTCCTTTCCTGATTATTTCTGTAGCAAGATATACAGCTGTCTTTGACTGCTCACTTTTTAACACTTTGGTGCATGATCGGCTTTTGGAAATGAACAATTTGGTCTAGACTTTGGGTAGGTAGAAGGAAAAGGCTTCACAGTAAGGGCAATAATTCAAAATGACAATAGCAACAGCTCATATTTCTATACCACTTTAGAGCATACAATGAACTTCTCTCACAACAACCATGGAAGGTAATATAAATGAATGAAAGCTTTTTTTTCTTATTATTTTACCTTTTGTTATGGATCTATGATATCATTGGCATAGGGTATTCCCTGGTGAGGAAACTCCCCTTATTAGTGCAGATGAATGACTGTTGTGTTCCTGAGATGTTAAGGAAGATATATGTGTGTGTGTGTGTGTGTGTGTTATTATTTTCATGTCTTGTCTCTGAATCTATCCATGCTCTGAGCCAGATGGTCCATACTGTTCCTGAATGTGACAAAAAAAGTTTAAATGCAGTGCCTATCTAATCTTTGGTGCAGCGGTGCCTGGAGTCAAGAACACCTGAGTTCAAATCTGGCCTCAGACACTCACTAGCTATGTGACTCTGGGTCACTATTTACCTCAGTTTCCTCATCTATAAAATGAACTAGAGAAGGAAATGGAAAAGCACCAAGGAGACTCCAAATGGAATCATGAAGCCTCAGACATAACTGAAAGGACTGAACAATGCAATAAATGTACATGAAAAGAAAACTAAAATTAAGCCAAACATTAAAAAAATTGTAATGAGTAATATTGACCCATGAGAACTAAGCAAACTCATTTCCCTTCTTTTGGTAGAAATAGGAAATTATAAGTGTCTAATGTTTTATGTACTGGCAGACACAATCACTATGGTTTTTTTAGTCTTGCTGTCCTCTTTTTACTTTGTTATAAAGAAGGGCACATAGTCAGGTAGTATATCCAGGAAAAAATGATATAAAAACAAAAGATAATAAAACTTGGAATATCATCATCATCACCATCATTTTCTGCCTCCCTGTAACTTAAGATCGTAGAATTTAGAGGTGATCTTTCCCTTCATTTTACAAATGAGGAGACTGAGTTTTAGTATCATATGAGTAATAAGTAGAACTGGAATTCAAAACAAATTTTTAGTCTCCAAATCTAACATTCTTTTAACTATCCTTCCACTCACTGGGTCAGGTAGGGCAAATCTAATCCCTATTCTTCCTTATAATCTTTAGATATTTAACACCAAGTACTTTAAACTGAGCAGAGTCCTTTCACATGCTAGGTGTTCAACAAATGATCATGGGCCACGACCAACTCCAGTTCCAAAGGACTCATGGCGAAACACACTGCTCACTTCCTGATAGAGAGGTAATAGACAAAGAGAGCAGGTCTAGGCTTATATATGTTTTGGTAATGGTCAATGTAGGGATTTGTTTCACCTAATTATATGTATTTGAAGGCTTTGTTATTTTTCAACTGGAAGAGGGAAAAGAAAACTGGTTTTGATTACTTGAGGAAAAAAATAATTAAAAAAATAAAGTATTGTTGTATTAGATGGCAGATTCTGTATGTCTTCACGAGGTCAAACATCTCCAAGTGCTTAAATAGACCGTATTATTAATCACTCAGAATATAAGAATTATGGATACTCTTTAACTAGAAAAAATGTGGTATGAACATAATTATTGTATTGTTGATTCATCAAAACAAACCAACAAAAACAAGGAGGGAAATAAAGAAGAATTATAGTGTAGTGCATAAAGAGCTGACCTTGAAGTTAGAAAGACATCAGTTCAAGTTCAAGTTCAAGCTACAATATTGGCTATGTGACTTTAGGAAAGTCACTTAAACTCTTAATGACTGACACAAATCCCTAAGGCTATAAATTTCAGAGAAATGTTCATTTGGATTGGTAGTTTGTTTTGTTTTGTTTTTTACTGAGATGTCTTGCTATGGTTAAAATTACAGGTCTCATAAAAATAGCAGTAGCCTATAGAGATGGAAGGAAGGGGACCCTGAAATCTAGTTTTTTATACCACTATATTCCATATACACCTCTTACAAGAAGAGGACAAAGGGTCTTTTACCCACAAAGATCTAGAAAACTCATCGATTTTCCTAGTTCAGAATGTGGAACAAACCTCAACAATGGCTCCTAGCAATGGTAGACTGAAAGTCAAGTACTGACATACAGATGACTCAAACCATTCTTTCAAGGTAATGGCTGCCTTTTACACGAGCTTAAACAGTTCATACTGAGCCTCCAAATAGGAATATTAAACACATTTTTTAAACTATCTCTTTAAAATAAACAATCCATAATGCCTTAGCCATTCACACAATCTCCTCCCTGCCCCACTCCCCATTCTGTGTCTGCTCCATTGGTCCACTGAGTCAATAAAGCCACATCTTTCTTTTATTAATAAGACCATTCATTTCAGCAATTCTTTAATTTCCTGTATTTTTCTACCACAAACTTAATTCACTTTATTCCTTATCCCAAGAATGATAACACAGTTTCATTCTTTTTCCTTCTTTTTTTTTAAAGACAATTCAAGATCAAAGAGAAGTTGGTATAATAAACAAAATACCACAACCCAACCCACTTTGAAATAGCTTAACCTAATTAAGTTTAAATACTTTTGGCAAAGGTTTAAAAACTTGGGAGTAACTGGAGCTCCATTCAAGTCTAGAGGGCTTGTTTAAAAGAGGTGGGGGGTAGGGGAGAGTGATTCTTGTGATTTGAAACATTAAAATGAAAATCTTCCTATCCTAAATAGAATCTTAGCTACCTAGGGTAGGAAACAATTTTAACAATAGTTAATAATAATAATGGTGCACATTGATATTGGACCTCCAAATTTATAAAGTATTTTCCTCATAATAATCCTGTGAAGTAGGTAAACCACAAATAATTGTCCACATTTCACTGATAGAGAACCATCTATACATGGCTCAGAGAGCTGAAGTAACTTCTCTGTCCAAACTCTAAAATATGGCAGCATAGGAAGAACTCTGCACATGAAGTCAGACTTGCCTTAACATATATACAATACATACACATATGTTTGCACATGCATTTGCACATACACATACATATATATATACCTCCTTGTATGTGTACATATGATTATACACATATACATTTGTGTATTGTGTGTATATATATAAATGTGTATAAAAGGAGGGGATTGGACTAAATTATCTCTAAGGTCCCTTCTAGCTTGATTGTTATTTCCTCTGGACTATTTTTTAATATGAAATTTTATTGATACCATGTTTTCACATTACCTGAATTTCTTATTCTTATTGTTATTATTATTATTCTACAGTCATTTGGCCTTGAGTCTAGTAATGACTTCATTCCATGAGCCTTTTCTATTCCATTTCTGCTGAGTTTAAGTAATGTTATAGAGCAACACAGGATAGGAATGGTAAATGTTTAATAAAGAGTCAAAAAAGTGCATATACATTAAGTTTGCATTATTAATACTTTCTTACATTTAGACAATCCAGAAAATAATATAGTAAGCCTATATTTGTGGGGATTACCTACTCCTGAGGTATTAATACACTGAAAATTTAACTATTGGCTCCAGCACTCCTGACTCTCTCTTTCCTTACCCTCTTTAAGAGAGTCATCTTTCATAACAATGAAATTTTTAAAAAGAGGAAGAAAACAAACAAACAAAAAGTTCTATAGATCTAACTAATTGATCAAAAAGTCTGTGGGCATATGTGATATTCATTATCCGTGGTCCCCAACTCGGTAAAGAAGTAGTGGGGGTATATTCCCATGGCTCTTCTTTAAGAAACTGTTCAAGTCCAACATCCTTGAGTACACTACAGTTTACAAGGCATTTCCTGCAATATACCTTCTATTTCTTCTTCCTCTTTCTCTATGACTTCCTCTTTTTCCTTCCTCTTTGTCTTCCTTTTCCCCTGCTTCTTTTCTTTTCCTTATAACTAATTTCAAGCTGCCATACTCAATGATTATAAAAATTATAATAGGCAAAGAACAAGAAGACAATTAAAACTGGATGCTATGAAGTCATAGTGACCAAACACCCTCAAAGAGTGTACATCCTCCCCTCATCTCCAAATCAAAAAATCTCTCTCTTCCCCTAAGATTAAGCACCATCTTCTTCATAATCCCCCAACTACTAATGCCTTCCTTCCCAAACTGCCTTGGACTGAACTAGTTTGCATATTTTGGGTGCTTTTTTTTCATTTTATATTTGTGCTGTATATATTGTTATATGTACTTCTGTCTTCCCTATTAAACAATAAATTCCTTGGGAGTAGGGATTGTTTTTATTCTTTATACTTGTATCCCCACCAGCAAGTAGAAGAGAGCCAGAAGAGAGCCAGGTCTCAATTCAAGCCAGAAGATGAAAAGAGTAGGAAACAAAAAGATTTAGGATGAAAGCAAGTTTGTTACCTATGGATCAAGCATTCCAGGGAGCACAGGGGAAGAGATGGATAGCTTTAGAGGAGGAATGGGTCTGGGGGATAGAAAAAGCAAGTGACAGTGAAAAACAGAGAAAAGACTTTAATGTCAACCAGGAGCTCAGAATTACTAGGATGGGGAGGCTATAACTACATAGGAATTTGTTAGTCATTGATGAATAAGTTGACATTGGTAGCTGACATTATTAATGGTGCAGCCTCAGGGTGAAGTCCTCTCAGGGTGTTAAGCAGTTCAGGCAAGGGGACCAGTGAGAAGAGCTAATGGAATGGCCTCCTTGGCTACCCTTCTTTTCTAGCCTTGGTTGTATTTTCATTCATTTGTCCCAACTCATTGGCAGGGTGAGATAGGAGTGTTGAAATACCCCCTCCTCTTTACTGCCACTTCCAAGCTCACTCTTACTTTCTCACACAGTAAGCTCTTCAATTGAGTTTCCGTCTACAGTTACCACCCAATCAAAATTCTGGTAGCAGATCTCTCCTGAACTCAGGGAGCTTCTTTTTATTTCCTCAATAAGTTCAATACCTAGATTACAGGCTTTCTCTCCTCTTCAGAACTTGTTCTCATACTTTGAGACTTCAACATTCTCTTCCAAACATCCCAACTTTCCAGTTCCTCAACTTACTCATTCTCCATGACCTGCTCCTCCACCCCACCTCCCTCAGCTGCACACAGAGATAGTCATAACCTTGAACTTGCCATCACCCACAGATCCACTATTTCCATATTCATTAACTCTAAAATTTCCTTATCTGATCATGATCCTGTCATTCTGCCTCTCCCTCGACCTAGCAATCCTAAAACTTCTTTGTTCTCACCAAAGCCTTTCAACCCCTCCACTTCCTTCCCAGATCATCATCCTTGCACTGCCTATCCTCTTCTCCCTTCACCAACTTGAAACCTTTGTGACTTCATTCAACTCTATACCATCTCCTTCTCTTGAATCCCATTTTCTTGTCACTGATCTAGTCTTGCCAAGCCTTGACTCTGAATTACTCATGTGATCTGTTGTGTTCCCTCCTTTGCTACCCTTATTCATATGCTGCCAAATGAAGCTGTAAAAAAAAAAAATCACAAAACTGTGTTGACTGGATCCACTACAAATGTTTATATAATCTCAGCTGGGTTCTTACTGTAGCAAAGAAATCCTTTCACACCTCCCTAATCAATTCACACTCCCCACAATGACTCCTCCACACTTTTTTCTCCCTCTTCAAGCCTCCTATAGCTCTCCTTCCCCACCCCTATCCTCTCATCTGAGAGCATTGCCTCATACTTTACTGAAAAAACTGAAGCCATTCACTAAGAGTTCCCTCTTTCTTCCTCCTCATTTCACATTCTTCAGATGCTTTCCCCACTGTCTACCTCAAATCCTATCTCACTTGATGAGGTAGCCTTTCTCTTTGCTAAGGCAAAGCCTCTCTCTCCATGTACAAGCAATCCTATACTAACCCATCTTCTAGTAGATTGCTCCCTCATACTCTCTTTTATCTTTAATCTCTTCCTGTCTACTGGCTACTTCTCTATTGCCTATAAACAGGTCCGTATCTCCCCTATCCTCAACTGTCATTCCATTTCTCTTCTTTTTGTTGCCTAAACTCAAGAGTGTTCTCTCCACTTCTTTTCCTCTTAATCTCTTCTTAATGCTCTATAATCTAGCTTCCCACCTCATCATTCAATTGAAACTGTTTTTTTCCAAAGTTACCAATGATTTCTTAAAGGGGAAATCCAATAGCCTTTTCTAAGTTATCTTCCTTCTTGATGTTTCTGCTGCTTTTAACACTGTCAATCATTCTTTTCTCCTTGATATTATGTAATTAGAATTCTGTCCCCAGGGACTCTGTCTCCCAGCATCCCATTTACATATCTATGTTACATAACTATCATAGGGAAGATATAAGTTTTTTGTAGCTCCACCCTTGCTCTTTTCTCCCAGAAACACAGCTGTGGCAGTTGGGTGAGAGCCAGGCAGGAGAATTTTTCTCATGTGGCTTTACTCAGGCCTTTATTTTTGTTCTTGTATTCTTATACTTCAAGTGATTATTAATAAATCTTATAAAATATAATACTTTGAGTTATTAGATATTAGTTTAAATCTTACAATATTCTCTAGGTTTTTGTGACACTACTTTCTCCTGGTTCTCCTACCACCTGTCTGACTACTCCTTTTCAGTTTTCTTTGCTGGATCTTCATCCAGATAATAACCTATAGTGCTATACTAGATTCTTTTCTCTTCTCTCTCTATACTATTTCATTTAGTATCTAGTGACTCAACTATCATCTCTATGTATAGTCTCAGGTCTATTTATTCACCTCTAACCTCTCTTCTGACCTCTAATCACACATTATCAATTGTATATTACATCATAAGCTGAATATCCCATATACTTCTTTTTTTAACCCTTGCCTTCCATTTTGGAATCAATATTGTGTATTGGTTCTAAGGCAGAACAGTGGTAAGGGATAGACAATGGGGGTTAAGTGACTTGCCCAGGGTCACATGCCTAGAAAGTGTCTGAGGCCAGATTTGAACCCAGGACCCCCATCTGTGAACCTAGCTCTCAATCCACTAAGCCACCTCGCTGCCCCCATATACTTCTTAAACTTAATGACTAAGACTGAACTCAATTTTTCTCCCTGAGAGTAGAGCAAAGATGGTGGATTAGTAGCAGCAAAAGCCAAAATTACTCTGACTATCCTACCAAATCAGTCTTTAAAAAGTGCCTCAAAATGAAAGAAGTAAAAAACCATCAGCAAGACAGAGTAAAGGGGCTCTCTCACTGAATACAACTTGAAAGGTAGGAAGAGAGAGTTGATTTTCATAGGATAAGGGGAAACAGGAAATAAAACTGCACACGAAGGAGTGTCTACCAACCACCCCCCACTACTGAGCCATGTTCTGAAACTGGGTATAGGCTAACTTTGGGATTCTGGGACTCGAGCTACACCAACAAAAGAGCATCTCAGACCCACTCCTTGAAGTGGTACCAGTCCACAGTGAGGTATGGAAGTCCATTGTGTTGGGCCCTTTCAAGCCTGAGCTGTGGTGAAGACCTAGCCCCAGGGCAAAATAGATCACAGTGCCAATCTCTACAAGTCAGCAACAGGGAAAACAAAATTAGCAAGCACTTTCAGAATTCCCGATCCACAGGCAAAAAAAAGGCTGGGAAAATGAGAAAACAGCAAAAGAAACATTTAACCCTAGAAACTTTCTACAGAGACAAAAAGCAAAGAACAAAACCAACAGGGGATGGGGAGATCCAAGTAACCACAAGCAAAACTTATAAAACAAAAAACTGGAATTGGTCTCAAGCTCTAAAAGAATTCAAAAATAAAATAAGACAGATTGAAGAAAAATGGGAAGAAAATGGGAAAAAGAAATGAAAATATTGCAAAAAGAAAATAACAGCTTAAAAAACAGAATTGCCCTACTGCAAAAAGAGGCAAAAAATCCAATGAAGAAAAGAGCGTCATGAAAATCAGAATGGACCAAATGGAAAAGGATGATCGAAAGATCAGGAAGAAATGCAGTCTGTAAAAATTAGAAATGGGCAAATAGAAGTTAATGACTTCACAATACATCAAGAAACAATAAAACAAAATCAAAAGAATGAAAAAATGGAAAAAATATATAATAGCTCATTGAAAAGCAGCTGACCTGAAAAATAGATCCAAGAGTGACAATTTAAGAATTATTGGACTACCTGAAATTCATAGCTAAAAAAAAAATCCTAGATATCATATTACAAGAAATTATCTCAGAAAACTTCCCTGATATTCTTGAACAAAAAGGATAAAACAAATTGAAAGAATCCACAAATCACCTCCTACAATAAATCCCCAAATAATAATTCCCAAGAATGGTATAGCCAAGTTCAAGAGCTTCTAGGTCAAGGAGAAAATACTGTATGTAGCCAGAAAAAGACAATTCAAACATCATGGAGCCCCAGTCAGAATTGCACAGGATCTCACAGCTTCCACATTGAAGGACCAGGTTTGAAATATGATATTCCCAAAGCAAAGGGAATTAGGTTTACATACAAGAATCACCTACCCATCAAAACTGACTATATTCTTTCAGGATAAAGCATGGTCATTTAATGAAATAGGTGATTTCCAAGCATTCCTGAAGAAAAGACCAGACTTAAACAATAGAAAATCAGATGTCCAAATGCAAAATTCGAGAGAAGTATAAAAAAGTAAGAAAGAGGGAGAAAAAATTTAAGGGCTTTAATAAGGTCAAATTGTTTTTATTCCTGTATGGAAAGATGATGTCTATAACTGTTAAAAATTGTTATCATTATCATAGTAGTTAGAAGAAGTATACATAGACAGAGGATGTGGTAGTAAGGTGTTTAGGATGATATGTAAAAAAAAACTAGTGGTGAAAAAGAGGATTATACTAAGAGAAATGCGTAGAAAGAAGTAAAATAGGGTAAATTATGTAGAAAGAAGTAAAATAGGGTAAATTATAACAAATAAATAGATGCAGGGTGGGGGGAATACTATTAAAATGGAGGTGAGATGAGGGTAGTGACAGGTAATACTTAAACCTTAATCTCATTGGAATTTTCTCAGAGAGGAAAGATCAGCCAGATCACTGGGTTATAGAATCCTATCTTACTCTATAAAGAAGTAGAAGGGAAATAGAAGGGTGGTGGTGGGAAGGGGACTAATATATGGGAGGGGAAATGAGAGGAGTAATTAAAATCAAAACGTTTGTGTAAAGGGAAAGAGTGAAAGGAGAAAGGGCAGGATTAAAAAAGGAAATCAAAATGGAGGGGAAAACACAAATGGTAATCATAACTGTGAATGTAAATAAGATGAACTCACCCATAAAATGGAAGCAGAGAGCAGAGTGGATTAAAAACTAGAATCAACTTTTCTCCCTAACCTTCCCTCTTCCAGTCATACAGACTCACAACCTCAGTATCATCTTTAACTACTCTCTCTCTCTCTCTCTCTCTCTCTCTCTCTCTCTCTCTCTCTCTCTCTCTCTCTCTCTCTCTCTCTCTCTCTCTTCTCTGTCTCTCTCCCTCTCTCTCTCTCTCCCTCTCCCTTCTTCTATTTCCAATCTGTTGCCAAGGCCTGTTGATTACACTTTCTTAACATCTTCCATAAATACCCCTTTGTCTTCTCTGACACTCCCACCATCCCCCTGGGGCAAGACCTTATCACTTCACACCTGTACTTTTTCAATAGCCCTTTGGGTACTTTCTGTCACAAGCCTCCTATTCTGGGACCATAGATTTAGAGTTAGAAGGAGCTTTGAGGGCACCTATGCTAATCTCTTCATTTTACAAAGAAATTGAAACTCAGATAAGGTAATTCACTTGCCAAAGGTTCTATGTACTTGTCATTGTTCATCCTTCATTTTCAAAGAGAACCAATTACATCATGGATGATGTCTTGACTTGCTCGAGAAATGGTAGAGGCAGAGTTACAGGAAGTCATCAGCTTCACTCTGTCTTCCGTAGTCATCCAAGTCCAATGGCAGGATAAAAGTGAAGATGACTGGTAATGTCTCAGGATGCAGTAGATGAACTTGGTATCTTCAATATCTGACAAAGCTCTAAGAGCTCCATGATGCCTCCTTTAGCCACCTTTGTGGCATTTGGATCAAACTTTTATTATCTGCCCATTCCACTGGGGGAAGTCTTCATACACTTGGGGTAGACAACCCCCAAGCTCATCAATAGGTTTGAGGTCTTTTGGTTATGCTCAACCTGGTTTAGCCTATATGCTAAGATGATTTCCTGGGGGGTAACTATTGTACATGTTACCGTTTCTTGGAGCCATGAGTCAGAGTTGGGTAACAGGTAGATCACAAAAGTGGATGAGCAGTCCTAAAAAACAAGCCCTCACACCAGAAGTACTAGTCCTTCTTGAACACCTCATGCACCCCACATACCTACGTATGTACATAGTAAATATTAAAGGTAGGATTTTAATTCAGCCCCTCCAACTCCAGCTCCTCCACTATACCAAGAAGGAATATTAAAGTCCTCCTTTCTCTGCCAAGGGTAAGAAATACTATGACTCTGTAATGGATTTGATTGATGTATTGATTAATTTTTATTTCTTTCTTTTCTGTTCTTTGTAAAAAAGAAAATGGTTCCATTAGTGAAATGAGCAGAATCAGGGGGACATTGTACACAATGCAAGCAACAATGACCAACAGTGAAAGATGTAGCTACTCTAATCAATGTGATAATACATGACAATTCCAAAATACTGACAAAGAAAAAGACTATCTACATTCAGGGAGAGAATGAACTTTGAGTACAGATTGAAGTGCATTTTTTTTTACTTACTTAAATTTTCTGACTTCTTTTGCAACATAACTAATATGAAAATATGCTTGGCATGATTTCACATGTATATTGATATAATTTGTGTTCTCAATGTGTTGGGGGTACTGGAGGGAGGGAGAGAATTGGGAACTCAGTTTTAAAATATGAATGTTAAAATAGAACATAAAGATTTTTCAATGGCTCTCTGAATGGAAGAGGAAGCATGTACTGAAAGTGAAACTTAAAAGATAACAATACAAATTAATATAAAATTAACATCTGAAAAGAATATTGAATGTAGAAAAGAGATAGAGCCCTGGGGAGATGAATGATAATGATTGTCCAGCAAAGAAGATTGGGAAGTAGTCAGAAAGGTAAAAGAGGCCTTGTTAACAGAGCCCAGATAGGATGAGGATCAGTGTCACATAAATCACAAGATGAGAAGATGTTCCAGAAGAAAGGGTGGTGAGCAATTTCAAAACCTACAGAAAGGTCAAAGAGGATGAAAGGCCCTTTGGGTTTCGCAATTAAGAGACCACTGAAGAGAATAGTCAGAGTAGGTTTGGAATCCAGATGAATAAGGATTGAGAATTTAGCATGTAAAGAGGAATTAGAGGCATAGTATGAAGATAATTTTTTTCTAGGATTTTTGCCAGTGAATGAAAAGAGAACCATAGGATAAATATAGGAGGGTTATGACTGGATCACATGAAAGGGTTTTTGTTTCATTGTTGTTGTGGTTACTACTGATGCTTTTTTATAGATGAATTTAAAGCAGCAAGGACCCCTTTGGTAATCTATGTTTATCTTCCCAGAATAACATGTGTGTTTTTTCAAAATTCATAATAAAAGGAAAAGATAGATTTCAGTTACAAATTAGTAGAAATAAAAAAATGTAATTTTCCCCCCATCCAAATCCAAAATCAGAGACTCCCTGAAATTTAGCCATGAATCCTTTGGGGAGTCTATAGTCCCAGATTAAATACCTCTGAAGTTACTTGATAATAAAATTAAAGTTGAGAAGAAAAGAGTGAATGAGTAAGAGGAAAGGTTCCTAGGTAAAATAAGAGGGGATGGGATTGAGGTCAAAGATAAAGGGCCTGGCCTTAGTCTCTTCCTCACAGCAAAGAGAAAAGCAAAATAAAAAAAGAGTAAATATGATATATTGTAAGGCAAAGAATGAGAAGCAATCTACTAAAAATAACAAAATATAAGAGGCAATAAACACGTAAAATTTTAGGTTGAAAACTTATGACAAATATACCTAGAAAATATGGATGTTTTTCTGGAATTCTATCCCATCTCTTTATTATTTTAGGCATGTTTCCATATCTTTGAAGTGGGAATATTACCTGCATACTCTACTTTCCAAGGTCATTGTGAAAAGAAGGGAATGAAAACTCATTTAGAAAACACTTACTATAGGCCAATGACTGTGCTAAACACAAAGAATATAAACAAAAAAGCAAGATATTCTCTATTCTCAAGGAATTTACATACTAAGTGAAGGAAACAACTCTTACAGGTAGATACAACTTCAGGGCAAATTGCAAGATCCAGTGGTCCTGAGAGTTCAGTGGGTAGGTGGGTGGATAGCAAAGACCATTGGTCCTTAGGGTTCAATGGCAGGGTAGATTGTGATGCTCATTGGTCTACAGGACTCAGTGGCAGAGTAGCTGCTAAACATGAAGGTTCTCTCCATCTTACAAGAAGGATTATAGTTGGTAACTCCCTGCTCAACAAAATGGTTTGAGTAGCCAGCCATACGTATGAAGAGGATAGATGTGGTAAATCACGCTGCACCCTCCCAACACACACATAAAACTCCTTAGCCATAAAACATTCCCTAAATATAAACTATTATCATTATTTTAACATGTTGAATTTTATTTTGTAACATACCAAGAAATACCCCCCAAAATTAACTCCTGAACAAATTCAGAAATGGGTTTGGACATGAGTTTAAGAAATCTCACACAATTAAAAAGGCTAGATTATTCAAAAGTCAGGGAAGGATGACTATATATGGATTAAAATAGGACTCAAAGTCCTCCCCAAACAATTCTACCACCTTCCAACTGCTGTTTTCTCCCTGTCAGTCCTTGAGATGACCTTGGTTTAATTACCTGCATCTCAATGAGTGAATCTACATAGAAAGTGAAGGTTAATTAATGAAGGATCGTTTCTTTCTCTAAACCCATCAGACAGTGGTTGACAGCAAGTCTAGTCCATGCAGTATTATCCTATATCTCATTAGAAATGGTCAGATTGATGTGTTAGCTTTGGACCAGGGGGGAAAAATAGTTTATTAATGACATGCATTCATGGCACCATGGCCACACTATTTCCCCAAAATGGTAACAATAGCTCCAAATGTAATTGCTGTGAAGTCTAAGAATTATGGCATGCCTGTGAAGGGATCTCAGAAATAATTCAGCCCAACCCTCCCCCAATGCACACATCTCTTTTTATCCACATATAAATGACTTGTCCAAGGTCACACAGATAGAAATAAAGCCAGACCTACTACTTGTCTCCTGACTCATAGTTCAGGAATCTTCCTCTTAGCAACTCTTTTACCAAATATTTTGTTGATCCATAATGTGTTTTAAATTTTTTTCATTAAATTTTAATTCTAAACCCTCTAGTTTTGTTCCCTAAAGTTAGAAATCCTCTACATTTCAGACTTGCAAGCTGGCAAGAAATTGGGCAGCCTATGATGTCTATTGATACATTCCCCTCCAAAACAATTCCATTTAAAAAAATACAACTCATTAAATTTTGTACTATTATGTGTAAATGATATTAGCTATCCCTACCAGAGATTCTCAAAATCATAGTTAGTTCACATTCTCAGCTGCATGCTAAATTAAAAGCCAAAGTGGATAATTGCTGCAACATTCATTATAGTCTCAAGAGTCTAGCCAGAATGGTGGGAGTGCCCTCATGCTTGTCAAGAATTAAAATATTGTAGAACACAATATGTGTCTATGAAGAGATGGCCCTCTTCTCTTTGCTCATAATTGACATCCAAATAAGGAAAAGGCAGAAACAGTGGTCAGGACCTGGACAGACCAGTGATTTCCAAGCCGCTGTCTATGCTGTGTAAATATGGGAGTTAAATGAGAAAACATCAATGCCAGTGCCATTTTCCCCCTCTGAATTATTAAACAAGGGGCAGTAAAACCCAGTGGAGAAAGGCCCCATCTTGGAGTCAAGAATTTAAGTTCTGTCTCTATTGAACACTATCTCTGTTACCAGTTAACTTAGCATACCAGAGACTCTCTGAGATTATAAATTAGAGATGAGTTTCTGAATTATGTGTAGAAATATATACATATATACATATGTGTGCATATAAACATATATGTATTGTTGAAAAATGTTAATTATGGCCATTTTTTTTGGTATTAAAATAGGCTTAGATCTCTCTCTCTTTTGTACTGGACCTTAGAGATCAAATCTAATTTCTCATTACAGAGATGAGGAAACTAAGGCAGCAATATGTTAAGCAACTTAATCCCTAGATCCCATAGCTAGAAAGCCTCTTAGGTGGAACTCAAACCCAAGTCTGATTGACTCCAAGTCAATCTTCTCATCCATTATATCAGGCTCTCTATGCCCAGCTCCCTCTCAGCCCAGTATTTCTAGGCTCCTTTAAAGCAAGTCAACAAGTATTTATTAAGTATATATTTCAATAGTTTATTATATATGTGTGTGTGACAATGATACATATAATTACACATTATGTAATAATATATTTGAATCTCCAAAAGCATTTCATGGGCAAATTTATCTGGGAAATACTGAGGAATTTTTCGAGGTTCTGAGAAACTGTGGTTTACTGACACAGAATTATGATAGGAGGTATGATAACAAGGTCAATGATCTCTAGATAAAGACTGCAAGTTGGCAGATTAGAGTACAGTGGTGATCGGGCCAAAGTCATGGGGTCAAAATGGGCCATTTCACCTAATCCATTCCATGATCACAAACTGTATCCTTTATCTATGGAAGCATTTTGGGAAAGAAGGCTGTTGGGCATTGGGACAGGGAAAGTGATATTATGTGAGAAAGGGATTGGATCACAGAAAGAAAGAGGGTCAAGGAAAATTTTCACTTAACCCATAAATATCCCTACATGTTAGGATGGTGAGGAAGCCAAAAGGGCTTTTTATGAAAATTACATCAAATTCAATAGTGCCTTGTTTCTGCAGAGGAGCTTGAGCTCAGGGACATCAAGGGAAGAACTGAATAAGGAACTACAACAACAGGGACAAAGGTGGAAGGGACCCCTATGTAAATGTGTAAGAGACTGGAGCCTGAATTGGGAGAAAGAGATTGAAAGACTTCTTAATAAAGGAGATTTCCACACCTCTAAAGATTGGTGTCTCTATTAATGGGGAATTACACCCAAAAAATCCCCAAGAAAAAAGTAAGCAAAGATTGTTTGCTTATTTTTTTTTAATCTAATACCTCAATATACCTGACTGAGACCTTTAACAAATTTGAAGTCATTTAACTATGAACTTAAATTACATTCAAATTGCTCAGAATGATTTTATAATACAACTAATTGGAGGGAAAATATTATGTTTTTATTAATTAAGGATAAAAATACCACCAATAAATCAAGAGAGAAGATTCAAGGGCAGGCATTTTGTGGAAAAAGAGGGGAGACCCTGAAAAAAATCTATTACCAAGTAACCTGGGAAAGTTTCATCAACATTACTTTCAAGCCATTTGGCAGATTTTAACACTGTAAGAGAAGCTATATATAGGTCAGCAGCTTTCCCAGTGACTCAGAAAACCTACTCTGAGTTACCTCCGACAAAGGTGCCATGCTCACTTGTGGGTATCTATGTGCCATTTAGAAAACCAGAGGGAATATAGTTGAAAAAAGGTCAAGATTAAGAAAAAGGAGAAAAAATGTCTGCCATGAAAGCAGAAGCATGCCTGTGACCAGGAGCTTTTAATATAGTGGCCATGCTTCTGCAAGCATCCCCCAGTCCCACCGTGGGTGTTTGGATCCTCAAGTCACTGAGTCCAACAATGATTCTCATCTATGTGAATGTCTGAGACAAGAACGCCAGCACGGGGGCATGCCATATTTCAACTTGTCTTACTTTTCCTCCTCTCAAGTACTGAGAAAAATAATGAGAGATATCAAGTTTTCTGTAACCATGAAACAGAACTCATTTACCTTTGTAATTTTCTATTAATCTACTACTGGAATTCATTTTGCATTTAATTCCAGCCCCTAACAGTTTAAGACTGTCTCTTTGGTCTTTACACATTTGTGGTCTCAGTCATGTCAAGCTTTTTCATCTCCTTTATGTTCATTTATTTTAACTTTTAGTGGTCTTCTAGCCAATCCTTTATCCTTTTTATTACAGGAGCAGAAAATTTTCTAATCCCCCGGGGCTTTGTTAGTCAGCTGCTACAAGGTTCTTAACCTTAGCTAATTTATTCCTTCATTTTTGACTTTCAGATAGGAAGCATTCTTTCATATTTTGTTTTTGAATATGAAAGCAATTTTTATTAAGTAAGTTTATTGCATTAATAGATTTTTATTTCAGTTTTTACAGTTATATTTAGCATCCTGGCTAGTTACACTGCATATCGCTTTACCTAACAATTTATAATGCCATGTAATATAATTTATATTTTAATATAATAAAAATGTACATAATATAATAAAAACAACAGTAATTTTATAGGACTGTACCATGGAATAATTTTAAATGAGTATTTCTATTCTGGATTTCAGAACAGAAAATTTTATTGATGCTTCTTAGAATAGATACTCCCTGAAATAGAAATAACATGTCTTTTTCAAAAAAGCTCAAGATGTATCCTTTTTTAAAATTGGATACATTTTTATTATTAATTTGCCTCTATTTTTCTCAGCTTTTATTTCATGAAGACAAAAATGGAATTACATTTTCTTCCTCATCCTAGTTCATGAGTGATCGATACCAAATAGAGAAAGAAAATTTCATTCAGATCAAGGTATCAAGGACAATCACATTGGCATTCATTGAGATGTATGTTATAATAAAATAATGCTAATAATTATAAGACACTTCCCTAACCTCCCTCCATTCCAATGCTGATGTTGATATACAAAAAGAGTAGAAGGCTGTCATGTGGACTGGAAATCAGACTTGTTCTGCCTGGTCCCAGCGGGCAGAAATGAGAGCAGTGGGTTGACGTTGTAGAAGCAAATATAGATTTAATGTAAGAAAAAACTTTTTAACAATTTAAAGCTACTCAAAAGTGGAGTGGGATCCCTCAAGGAGGTAGTGCAAATGTTAATGCAAAATCTCAATGAAATTAAATTCAATTCAATCAGAGCAGAATTAAATTCTTGGCACCTACTATGTGCCAGGCACTGTGCTTGGTGTGCTGGGGATAAAAAGACAAAAAGATAGTCTTTGCCTTTAACAAACTATATAACATGTACAGAGATAAATGTATAAAAATATATTCATAGAAAGTAGATGGAGTAAATATGTTGAAGTAGAGACAAAGAAAGCTTGAACCTCTCTGAGAATCCTCTATAACCAACCTTAAAATAAAGCTTTGAACAAGAGTATTGGAGGGACAGGATGAACAAGGGAATTTGGTGAAGCAAATTTCCTGCAGAAAACAACTCAGAAGGTAGGCAGAAATGGTCTATTTCACTGAGATGAAAGGAGATCACAGACCCCAGCAAGACTGAACCAAGAAGTACTAGTGCAAGCCAGGAGCAACACCCCCATCCCCATTACTGCTTCTGAACAGGTTCTGAACATGAACCAAAGCCAATCTCAAGACTCCAAGATCCTGCCAAGCCAACAGCAGTTCACCTCACACACATTCCTTGAAATTCCAAACCCCAGCACAAGCCTATAGTGAAGTCCCAAGTCCTGACTCTGTGGTATGCCCAGCTGGTACAAGCATAAAGGGAGGCCCAATGCCCCTGCCCACATCTGCAGTGAGTACCCAAACCCCAGTGCAAGGTAGCCTGCAATGTGCCTGGCAAGTGTAAGCCCAGAATGATGCCTGGAAACCCTGCCCAAGCCTAAAGTGAGGTCCTCAGCCCAGCATAAAATAGCTCACAGCACTCTGAGCCCTGCCAGTCATCAGCAGACCTTAGGGGAAAATGAACCAACAGCAGGAGTTGGCTTTCAGAGCTCCCATTCCACCATCTATCATACCACCTTGGAATAATTGAAACTAGAACTAAGATAGCAGCAAGGAAAAACTGAAGTTTAAGAGAATGCCCCCACTACCCTGAGAACAAAGCCCATTTTTAAGATAAAAGTAAAAGTCAAGAAAAGCTTGGGACATGAGTAAACATCAAAAAAAACAAACACCCTAACTTCAGAAAATTATTATATAAACAAGATAGAACAAGGCACAAACTCAGAAGGGGACAAGCAGATCAAAGCAGCTATATGTAAAACTTCAAAGAAAAATGGGAATTGCTTTCAGGTTCTAGAAGAGCTCAAAAAAGAATTTCAAAAAATAAATAAGAGGGGCAGAAAAAATGGGAAGGAGAAAGTAAAGCATTGCAAGAAGAAAACACCACCTTAAAGAACATAAGTGGCAAAACAAAAAAAAAGAGGCACAAATACTCAAAGAAGAAAAGAGTTTCTTGGAAAGAAGAATTGGTTAAATGGAAAAGGGAGTTCAAAAGCTCACAGAAGAAAATAATTTCTTAAATAGAATTGGGCATGTAGAAGCTGAGACCTCAAGAAACAATAAAACAAAATCAAAAGAATAAAAAAATAAAACATTAGATATATCATTGGAAAAGCAATTGATCTGGAAGATAGATCCAGGAGAGATAATTTAAGAATTATTGGACTGCTTGAAAGCCACAAAAAAAGCCTAGAAACCATATTTTAAGAAATTATTAAATAAAAACTTCCCTGGTAATCTTGAACAAGAAAGTAAATAGAAATTAAAAAGATCCACAAATCATCTATTGAAATCAATCCCTAAATGACAATTTGCAAGAATGTTATAGTCAAGTCCCATAGCTTCCAAGTCAAGGAGAAAATACTATAAACAGTTAAAAAGAAACAATTCAGATATCATGGAACCACAGGCAGAATTACATTAAAGGATGAGAAAGCGTGGAATATGATATTCCAGAAGACAAAGAAACTAGATTTACAACCAAGAATCAACTACCCAGAAAAAGTGATTTATACTTTCGGGGGAAGGGGAATGGTGATTTAATAAAATAAAAGATTTCCAAGCATTCCTGATTAAAAGATCAGTCCTAAACACAAAATTTGATGTTCAAATTCAATAATCAGGAGAAGCATAAAAAAAGTAAATAAAAAAGAGAAAATTTGAGAGATGTGATAAGGTCAAACTGTTTATATTTCTATGTGGAAAGATGATATTTGTAATTCTTAAAATTTTAATATTATTAGAACAAGGTGAAGGATTATGCATGGAGACCAGATGTAGGAGTAGTAAATTGATTAGGAAAACATGATATCTTAAAAAAAACCCAAAGGTGGGTAAAAAAAGAGTATTGCACTGAGATAAAAGGGAACAGAGGATAGAATGGGGCAAATTATCTCATCCAAAGAGCTTAAAAAAAACTATTATAGTGGAGGGGACAGAAAGGGTAGTGATAGGTAATGCTTAAAACCTACTCTCATTGGGATTGGCTCAGAGAAGGGATAACAACAATACCCATTTGGATGTAGAACCTAATATTATCATATAGAGAAGTAGGAGAATAAGACAAGTGGGATAGGGAGTAACAGAAGGGAGAGGAAAAGTGAGGAGGAGGCATGATTAAAAGCAAAAAACACTTGTGAGGAGGGACAGAGTGAAAGGAAAGGAAATAAGCAGGAACAAAAGAGAAAAATAAGATGGGGGGACACACAGTTAGTAATCATAACTGTGAATGTGAATGGGATGAACTTACTCATAAAACAGAAACAGATAGGAGAGTGAATTAAAAATCAGAATCCTACAATATGTTATTTACAAGAAACACATTTGAGATAGAGTGACACACACAGGGTAAAGGTAAGGGGCTATAATAGAATTTGTTATTCCTCAGCTAAAGTTAAAAAAAAAAAAAGCAAGAGTGGATTTCAAACATAGCTAAAACAAAAAAAAAATAGATTTAATTAAAAGAGATAAGAAAGGAAATTACATCTTGACAAAAGGTACCATAAACAATGAAGTAATATCAATACTCAACACATATGCACCAAATGGTATAGCCTCCAGATTTTTAAAGGAGAAATGAAATAAGCTACAAGAGAAAATAAACAGTAAAACAATACTAATAAGGACTTCAATGTTCCACTCTCAGAATTCGATAAATCTAACCAAAAATTAAATAAAAAAGAAGTGAAAGGAAGTGAATGAAATCTTAGGAAAGTTAGATTTAATAAATTTGTGGAGAAAGTTGAATGGAAATAGAAAGGAATATACATTCTTATCAGCAGTACATGGTACCTACACAAAAATTGCCTATGTATTAGGGTATAAAAACTTCACAAGCAAATATAGAAAAGAAGAAATAATAAATGCATCCTTTTCAGATCATAATAAAATAAAAATTATAATCAATAAGGGTCCAAAGAAAGGCAAATTAAAAATTAACTGGAAACTAAATAATCTAATTCTTTTTTTAAGGGATTGGTAAAAGAACAAATTATACACAAATTAAAAACCAATTAGAAATCATAAAAATCATAGGAGAAATTAATCAAATTAAAAGAAAACCACTGAACTAATAAGACTAGGAGCTGGTTTATGAAAAAATAACAAATAAAACGGAGCACTGGTTAATTTGATTTTAAAAAGGAAAGAAGGACCAAATAAGAGATGAGGAGCATTATAAGATATAAAAGGAATAATTTTGATTATATTAAATTAAAAGACTTTTGCACCCAAAAAAGCCAGTGTAACCAAGATTAGAAGGGAAACAATGAACTGGGGGAAAATTTTATAAAATTTCTCTGATAAAGGTCTAATTTCTCATATCTACAGAGAACGAAGTCAAATACAAGTCATTTCTTGATTGACAAATGGTCAAGGGATATGAACAAGCAATTTTCAGATGAAGAAATCAAAACTATCAATAATCATATAAAAAATGCTCCAAATCACTCTTGATTAAAGAAATGGAAGCACTTCACATCTATCAGATTGGCAAATATAATAGTAAAGGAAAGAGATAAATGTTGAAGAAGATGTAGCAAAATTGGGACATTAATGCGTTCTTGGTGAAGTTGTGAACTGTTCCAACCATTCTTGAGGGCAATTTGGAACTGCGTCCAAAAGGCATATACTCTTTGATCTAGTAATATCACTACTAGGTCTGTATCCCAAAGAGGCAAAAAAGGGGGAGGGAAAGGACCTGCTTACACAAAAATATTTATAGTAGCTCTGGGTGGAAAAGAATTGGAAATTGAGGGCATGTCTATCAATTGGGGAATGGTTGAACAAATTGTGGCATGTTGGTGATAGAATATAATTGTGCTATAAGAAATGATAAGCAAGATGATTTCAAATAAAGCTGTAAAGGTCTACATGAACTGATGTAGAGTGAAATAAGAAGAACAAGGAGAATATTACACACAGTAAAAACAATATTGTAAGATGATCAACTGTGAAAATGTGACTACTCTCAGGATTACAATGATCTGGGACAATTCTAAAAGACTTATGATGGGGAATGCTATCCATCTCCAGAGAAAGAACTGTTTGAATTTAATGGATACAGATCAAAGTGTACTATCTTTCACATCAATGTACTTTTGATTTTATTTAGGGTTTTGGTTTTATGTGCATGTGCTTTTATAACAATGACCAATACAGAAGTGTTTTTTACATGATAATAAATGTATGGCCCAGATCAAATTGCTAACCATCTCTGAGGGGGGGAGGGAAGAAAATAGGGGAATGGTTTAGATATTAGAATTTTGGAAAACATGTTGAAAATTATTATTACATGTAATTGGGAAAATAAAATACTTTTAATCAAAAAAAGGAAAGAAGAAAAACAAATTGCTAGTATCAAAAATTAAAAGGGTAAATTCACTCCCAATTAAAAGGATATTAAAGAAATCATTAGGAGCTATTTTGCCCAATCTTATGTCAATAAATCTGACAATCTAAGTAAAATGAAGAAATATTTACAAAAAACTAATTGCCCAAATTAATGAAAGAGAACATCAAATACTTACATAACCCAATTCCAGAAAAAATAATTTGAATAAGTCATCAATGAACTTCCTAAGAAAAAATCCCCAGGGCCATCTTTCAAACATTAAAGAACAATCAATCTCAATACAATATTAACTATTTGGGGAAATAGTCAAAGTACTCCTACTGAATTCCTTCTATGACGCAAATATACTGCTGATACTAAGTCAGGAAGATCAAAAGCAGAGAAAGAAAATAAATAATGGGCCAATTTACTTAATGAACAGATGCAAAAAAAAATTTTTTTAAATACTAGCAAGGAAACCACTACAATATATGACAAAGATCATTCACTATAACCAGGTGGGATTTATACCAAGAATGCAGGAATGGTTTAATAATAAGAAAATTATCAGCATAATTTACAATATTAAAAAAAGCTAACAGAAATCATATGACTATCTCAATCGATACAGAAAAAATCTTTGACAAAATACAACACCCATTAATATTAAAAATACTAGAAACCATAGAAATAAATAGGTCTTTCCTTAAAATGATAAAACCACAGACAAGTTTAATCTATAATAGGAATATGCTAGAAGCCTTCTCAATAAGATCAGGGTGAAGCAAAGATGTGCAATATGATCACTATTTTTAATATGATACTAGAAATGCTATCTTTCGCAATAAGAGAAGAAAAAGAATTTGAAGGAATTAAAGTAGGTGGTAAGGAAACCAAATGACCTCTCTTTGTAGATGATGTGATGATATACTTAGAGAATCCTAGAGAACCAACTAGAAATTCCATTTAAAATAACTCTAAACAATATAAAATGCCTGGGAGTCTACTTCCCAGGACAAATACAGAAATTATATGAACACAATTACAAAACACTTTTCATAGAAATAAAGTCAGATCTAAACAATTAGGAAAATATTAGTTGATCATGAGACCAAGGTAATATAATAAAATGACAATTCAACAAAAATTAATTTACTTATTCAATGCCTTAACAATAAAACTACCAAATAATTATATTATAGAACTAGAAAAAGTAATAAAATTCATCATAAATGGTCAATATTATTAAGGGAATTAATGAAAAAAAATATGAAGGAAGGTTGCCTAACTATACCAAACCTCAAATTGTACCCTAAAGCAGTGATTATCAAAACTATTTGTAAGAAATACAATAATGACTTCCAGTCAAGATGGCGGCTTAGAAGCAGCAAAAGTTCAGACCTCGGAAAACCCATCCTTAGAGATCATAAACTGAATGCTCCTAGGGCACCGAAATTCAAACTGAACAACAGGACAGACCCGGGGAACCCTCCTCCTGGACTCAGATCAAAAGGTATGCCCCTCAAAAGTGAGAATCCTAGATCACTTGGATCTAAGGGGAAAGCAGAAGGAAGGTCCCAGGACCCCTCCCCCCCAACCCAGAGCGCTGAGCCCACAGCAGAAACGGGACCCTCAGGGCTGGCAAAACGGCCTCATGGCCGGCTATTCTGAAGGACACACCTTGAAAGCAGCCTGGGCCAGTCTCGGGGTCCCCCAACACAGACGGCAGGGAAATAGAGAGAGACGGGGGGAGCCTGTAGCTCCCTGGCTGGGTCCTTCCATCTGAGTCGGTTCCTGCTTCCATCTGAGCAGATTCCTGCTTCAGGGCACATTCAGCCCAACCCAGCTGAACCTAATCCCATCAGGAGCCCTCAGAGCTTCTGAAAGGATAGAAACCTCAGGGCCAGCAAAAGGGTTGCTCCAAAGGGAGAAGGGCTTACCTTTAAAGAGACCAGAGCTCTGTGGAAAGTTCAGTATCAAAAAACAAAGAGCATGGAATACCTGAAAAGGTAAATATGAAGGAAAGGGAAAAGGAGAAAAATGTTATCTTTTTTTTTTATTCAAACTCTCTTCTATAAGGACTACATTTATATCAATTTATATATATTAATATGTGGGGAAAATGTAATGAGTAACTCTCAAAAATTATATGCATCATTAGAGTAGTAAGAAGAATCACACATAGGGTACATTTGGGGCATCAAGACGATATGGAGAAAGGGGGGATAGAAAGAAAAAGGGAGGGGGGAATCATTGATGGTACTAAGTTAGACTCCAATAAATAGAAAAAAATTAAATAGAATAATCTTTCTCACACAAAGATACACATGGAAAGGGGAGGGGAAGAATTCTCCTGTAAGAAGGAGAGGAAGAGAGTTTTAACTTAAACCTTACTCTCAGTGAAATCAACTCTGAGAGGGAAAAGCATCTAGATCCATTGGGATCGAATTCTATCTTATCCAACAGGGTAAGGGAGAAGGGAAAACCAAGGGGGCTGGGGAGAGGGAACACAAAAAGGGAGGGAAGGAGTGGGGGTAGGGGTAGGGAACAAAAAAGGAGGGGCTAGAGAGGGAAACATATCAAGGGAGGGGTCTAGGGGGACTGATTTAAAGTAAATCACTGGCTTAAAAGGTTATAGTTAAAGAAGAAAGGTCAGAATTAGGGGAGGATATCAAAATGCCAGGGAATCCACAAGTGACAATCATAACTTTGAACGTGAATGGGATGAACTCACCCATAAAATGTAGACGAATAGCAGAATGGATTAGAATCCAAAACCCTACCATATGTTGTCTTCAAGAAACACACATGAGGCGGGTTGACACCCACAAGGTCAGAATTAAAGGATGGAGTAAGACCTTCTGGGCCTCACCTGATAGAAATAAGGCAGGAGTTGCAATCATGATATCTGACAAAGCCAAAGCAAAAATAGACCTGATTAAAAGGGTTAGGGAAGGTAACTATATTTTGTTAAAAGGGACTTTAGATAATGAGGAAATATCACTTATCAACATATATGCACCAAATGATATAGCACCCAAATTTCTAATGGAGAAACTAGGAGAATTGAAAGAAGAAATAGACAGTAAAACCATATTAGTGGGAGATTTGAACCAACCACTATCAAATTTAGATAAATCAAATCAAAAAATAAATAAGAAAGAGGTAAAAGAAGTGAATGAAATCTTAGAAAAATTAGAGTTAGTAGACATATGGAGAAAAATAAATAGGGACAAAAAGGAATACATATTCTTCTCAGCACCACATGACACATTCACAAAGATTGACCATACACTAGGTCACAGAAACAAGGCATAAAAATGCAGAAAAGCAGAAATAATAAATGCAGCCTTTTCAGATCACAAGGCAATAAAAATAATGGTCAGTAAGGGTACATGGAAAACCAAATCAAAAATTAACTGGAAATTAAATAATATGATACTCCAAAATCAGTTAGTTAGAGAACAAATCATAGAAACAATGAATAATTTCATCAAAGAAAATGACAATGGTGAGACATCCTTTCAAACCTTATGGGATGCATCCAAAGCAGTAATCAGAGGTAAATTCATATCCCTGAGTGCATATATTAACAAACTAGGGAGGGCAGAGATCAATGAATTGGAAATGCAAATAAAAAACTTGTAAGTGAACAAATTAAAAACCCCCAGAAGAAAACCAAACTAGAGATCCTAAAAATTAAGGGAAAAATTAATAAAATCGAAAGTAATAGAACTATTAAACTAATAAATAAGACTAGAAGCTGGTACTTTGAAAAAACAAACAAAATAAACAAAGTACTGGTCAGTCTAATTAAAAAAAAGAAAGAAGAAAAGCAAATTAACAGCATCAAAGATGAAAAGGGGGACAGCACCTCCGATGAAGAGGAAATTAAGGCAATCATTAAAAATTACTTTGCCCAATTATATGGCAATAAATATACTCATCTAGGAGATATGGATGAATATATACAAAAATATAAACTGCCTAGACTAACAGGAGAAGAAATAGAATTCTTAAATAATCCCATATCAGAAAATTAAATCCAACAGGCCATCAAAGAACTCCCTAATAAAAAATCCCCAGGGCCTGATGGATTCACAAGTGAATTCTATCAAACATTCAAAGAATAGTTAATCCCAATACTATACCAACTATTTGACATAATAAGCAACAAGGGAGTTCTACCAAACTCCTTTTATGAGACAAACATGGTACTGATTCCAAAACCAGGCTGGTCAAAAACAGAGAAAGAAAATTATATACCAATCTCCCTGATGAATATAGATGCAAAAATCTTAAATAGGATATTAGCAAAAAGACTCTAGCAAGTGATCAGAAAGGTCATCCACCATGATAAAGTAGGATTTATACCAGGGATGCAGGGCTGATTCAACATTAGGAAAACCATCCACATAATTGACCATATCAACAAGCAAACCAACAAAAATCACATGATTATTTCAATAGATGCAGAAAAGGCCTTTGATAAAATACAACACCCATTCCTATTAAAAACAGTAGAAAGCATAGGAATAGAAGGGTCGTTCCTAAAAATAATAAACAGTATATATCTAAAACCATCAGCTAATATCATCTGCAATGGGGATAAACTAGATGCATTCCCAATGAGATCAGGAGTGAAACAAGGATGCCCACTATCACCTCTATTATTTGACATTGTACTAGAAACATTAGCAGTAGCAAGTAGAGAAGAAAAAGAAATTGAAGGCATTAAAATAGTCAAGGAGGAGATCAAGTTATTGCTCTTTGTGGATAACATGATGGTCTACTTAAAAACTCCTAGAGATTCAACCAAAAAGCTAATCGAAATAATCAACAACTTTAGCAAAGTTGCAGGATACAAAATAAACCCGCACAAGTCATCAGCATTTCTATATATTTCCAACACAGCTCAGCAGCAAAAACTAGAAAGAGAAATCCCATTCAAAATCACCTTAGACAAAATAAAATACCTAGGAATCTATCTCCCAAGACAAACACAGGAACTATATGAACACAACTACAAAACACTCTACATACAACTAAAACTAGACTTGAGCAATTGGCAAAACATTAACTGCTCATGGGTAGGATGAACCAATATAATAAAAATGAACATCCTACCCAAACTTATTTATCTATTTAGTGCCATACCCATTGAACTTCCAAAAAATTTCTTCACTGATTTAGAAAAAAAACATAACAAAGTTCATTTGGAAGAACAAAGGATCAAGGATATCCAGGGAAATCATGAAAAAAAAAATACAAAGGAAGGGGGCCTTGCAGTCCCAGATCTCAAACTATATTACAAAGCAGCAGTCATCAAAACAATTTGGTACTGGCTAAGAGACAGAAAGGAGGATCAGTGGAATAGACTTTGGGCAAATAACCTCAGGAAGACAGTATATGATAAACCCAAAGATCCCAGCTTTTGGGACAAAAATCCACTATTCGATAAAAACTGCTAGGAAAATTGGAAGGCAGTGTGGGAGAGATTAAGTTTGGATCAACACCTCACACCCTACACCAAGATAAATTCAAAATGGGTGAATGACTTGAACATAAAGAAGGAAACTATAAGTAAATTAGGCAAACACAGAATAGTATACATGTCAGACCTTTGGGAAGGAAAAGACTTTAAAACCAAGCAAGACTTAGAAAGAGTCACAAAATGTAAAATAAATAATTTTGACTACATCAAATTAAAAAGCTTTTGTACAAACAAAACCAATGTAACTTAAATCAGAAGGGAAACAACAAATTGGAAAACAATCTTCATAAAAACCTCTGACAAAGGTTTAATTACTCAAATTTACAAAGAGCTAAATCAATTATACAAAAAAATCAAGCCATTCTCCAATTGACAAATGGGCAAGGGACATGAATAGGCAGTTTTCAGATAAAGAAAGCAAAACTATTAATAAGCACATGAAAAAGTGCTCTAAATCTCTTATAATCAGAGAGATGCAAATCAAAACAACTCTGAGGTATCACCTCATACCGAGCAGATTGGCTAACATGGCAGCAAAGGAAAGTAATGAATGCTGGAGGGGATGTGGCAAAGTGGGGACATTAATTCATTGCTGGTGGGGTTGTGAATTGATCCAACCATTCTGGAGAGTAATTTGGAATTATGCCCAAAAGGCGATAAAAGACTGTCTGCCCTTTGATCCAGCCATAGCACTGCTGGGTTTATACCCCAAAGAGATAATAAGGAAAAAGACTTGTACAAGAATATTCATAGCTGCGTTCTTTGTGGTGTCCCAAAATTGGAAAATGAGGGGATGCCCTTCAATTAGAGAATGGCTGAACAAATTGTGGTATATGTTGGTGATGGAATACTATTGTGCTCAAAGGAATAATAAAGTGGAGGAATTCCATGGAGACTGGAACAACCTCCAGGAATGATGGAGAAGAAAAGGAGCAGAACCAGGAATACATTGCACACAGAGACTAATACACTGTGGTACAATCGAACGTAATGGACTTCTCCATTAGTGGCGGTATAATGTCCCTGAACAATCTGCAGGGATCTAGGAGAAAAAACACTATCCACAAGCAGAGGACAAACTGTGGGAGTAAAAACACCGAGGAAAAGCAACTGCTTGACTACAGGGGCTGAGGGGAAATGACTGAGGAGAGACTCTAAATGAACACTCTAATGCAAATACCAACAACATAGAAATGGGTTCAAATCAAGAACACATGTGAAACCCAGTGGAATTGTGCGTCAGCCAAGGGGGTAGAGGGGGAGGAAAAGAAAATGATCTTTGTCTCCAATGAATAATGTTTTGAAATGACCAAATAAAATATTGTTTAAAAAAAAAAGAAATACATTAATGTTTACCATTTCAATGAAGGTAAGAAAGGAGGCTGAGAATTTGGAACTCAAAATGATAGAAAGGAAATGCCAAAATTCATTCTTACATATAATAATTGGGAAGAAACAAGGCATTTTTGAAGAAAACATAGGGAAAAAATGTGGGTCTATATGTGTATAGACACACACACAAAAATATAAAGTAACTAGGGAGATGCTGAGAGAAGCCTAAAAACTGGAGAGGAAATGGAGAATCAGGAAAGGCCTCATGTAGAAAGTGGCTCCTAAATTGTGCTTAAAAAGCAACTAGGTGGGGCAACTAGGTGACTCAATGGATAGAGAACCAGGCCTGGAGTTAGAAAGACCTGAGTTCAAATATGATCTCAGGAACTTCCTAGATGGGTGACCCTGGGCAAGTCACTTAACCCCAACTGACAAACCTTTGCTGCTCTTCTGCCTTGGAACCAATACTTAGTATTGATTCTAAGACAAAAGATAAGAGCTTTAAGAAAGGAAAAAAATTACAAAGAAAGAAAAATATAATCTAGGGAATCTACAAAGGGGAAGGAAAGGAGAAATACTCCAGGCAATGCCAACTACTCAAGAAAAGGAATAGGGAAAGGAGGTGGAATGTCCAGTCAGGAAGCACTTACATAAACTAGTTTGGCTGGTGGACAGAGAAAATGATGAAGAATAATCAGTCTAGAAAATAATGGAGTCAGACTGTGAGGGGCTTTAAATGCCAAATTGATACATTTGCATTTTATCCTAGAGGTAACAAGTAGAAAAACATTGAAATCTCTTGAGCAGAGGAGTGATGTGTTTGAAACCACATATTAGTATCAATTTTGTATCTATGTGGAGGATGGTATGGGAGAGGAAAGACTGGAGATAGGAAGATACATTAAGGTACTATAACAACCTTCATCAAAAAAAGCGGTGATCTAAACTGATCTCCATGGAATAGAGATAGATAGATAGATAGATAGATAGATAGATAGATAGATAGATAGATAGATAGATAGATAGATAGACAGATGGACAGATGGACGGATGGAGAGATAAGAAATATTGTGAATATAGAACTGAATAAAACTGGAAACTAAATATAGAAGGTGGGAATAAGAGAAGAAAAAAGTCAAGGTCACGGGTCCCATACACTTGGGCGACTAAAATGTTGTTGGCATCTTCAATAGAAACTGGGAAATTTGAGCAAGGGATAGGTTTAGGGTGGGAGGAAAAAGATGAGTTCTTTTTTTAAAATGTTGAGTTGGAGATGTATCTGGAATATCCAGGTAGATCTGTCTTTCAAGTACTTGGAACAGTGCAGTTGGATTGATGCTCAGGAAAGATAATTCTCTGTAGAGGTACTATCATTGAATTCATCATATGTATTTTTTAAACCCTTACCTTCTGTCTCAGAATCAATACTAAATATTAATCCCAAAGCAAAAGAATGTTAAGGGCTAGGCAATTGGGGTTAAGTGACTTGTCTAGGGTCAAATAGTTAGGAAGTATCTGAGGTCATATTTGAACCCAGGACCTTCTAGTTCAGGTCTGGCTCTCTATCCACTGAGCTACCTAGCTGTCCCCCACTCCTATCATATATTATAAAGGGGAGTTTTCATCAAGTATCATTTGGACTGGATGGCCACTGAGGTCTTATCCAGCTCTAAAATTCACTGATTCAACAATTCTGAGATCAAACACCAAAGTGAGGAATATTCTTTAAACACCAATAATTAATGTCTACCTACATCCTCAGGTAAAACCTACTGGCATTTAAAGCAGGACCAGTTCTATTAGTAAATACAGGTATTCCTTTTACATTGCAGTTTTGACAGTTTAGGTCAGCATAAGAAATTTAATGGGAATTTTTTAGGAATTTTGCAGAAGTCACAGTCAACAAGTAATGACCACTAGAAGATATAGAAAATGTTTAGAAAATTCAGAAATGCATAAAAATATGTATCATATAATATCAATATATTTTATCTCTTAATACCATAGACACAATTTCTTCCTAAAAGTTAAAATAAAAGGGAAAGTACCTTCTTGTACAAAAATATTTAAAGTAGCTCTTTTTGTAGTGGCAACGAATTGGAAATTGAGGGAATGTCCATCAATTGGGGAATGGCTGCACAACTTGTGGTTTGTGTTGGTAATGGAACACTATTGTGCTATATAACAAATAATAAGCAAGAGGATTTAAAAAAAAGCTGAAAAGATCTATATGAACTGATACACAGTGAAATAAGCAGAACTGGGAGAACATTGTACACAGTAAAAGAAATATTGTAAGATGATCAACTGTGAAAACTATTACTCATAACAATGGGACAATTCTGAAGGCCTTATGAGAAAGAATTGTTGGAGTCAGATAGATGTGGATCAAAGCATACTGTCTCTCACATCAGTGTATTTACAGTTTTATTTTGGGGTTTTGGTTTCATATGAGTGTTCTCTTACAAAAAGGACCAAAGTAGAAGTGTGTTTTTCATGATAATAATTTTTTTAATTTTAAAAGGTCATTGAAAAACTAAATAAAGTTAAAATATATAAAGAATTCGTTTGCAAAAAGAACTTGAAAGTCAGTTGATGATATATAAGAGCTAGAAATGTAGAACTATCTTTAAAATTTTAGTAACTCATAAATGTACATAAGCTACTGTAAATACCCCATAAAAGAAAGAGAAAAAATTCAGACTTCTTCTCTGTTACAAAGGGGCCAAATTTTTTTACACAGATTTTCCAGATCCCAGGAGTGCCTTGAGATACCTGTAGTTTGAATTCGTATAAGACAGTGGTTCTCAACCTTTCTAATGCTGTGACCCGGCAATACAGTTCCTCATGTTGCAGTGACCCCAAACCAAAAAATTATTTTGGAGGCTACTTCAAAACTGTAATTTTGCTACAGTTATGATTTGGAATGTAAATACCTGATATGCATTATGTATTCTCATTGCTACACATTGAGAGGTTGAGAACTGCTGGCTAAGACATCTAATACTTCTTTAAACAAATTTTCTTTTTTCCTTTTCCCTTCTTTATCCTCCACCACCTCATCATTTGGGGCCAATATCTTAAGTGGCTCAGGTTGACAGGAGAATACACCATCTAAGCCTGCCTCCCTACTCAACATCTCTGCTAGACTCCAGCCATGGCATTCCACCACTGTATTTGAACTCATACTCTTTCCATATCACCCCCTCTGGGGCAAACTCTCTCTACTGCCTGGGGTAGGAATTTCTCCAATACTTCAAGCTTCAGTGATTTGGTAGTTGGGGATATTCCTTCTCATGCAGACCACAAACACTTCCTGTCTTAGTAAAGAGAATCCAAGAGAGTTAAAGTTGAGAAATGAGGAGGAGAGCTTACTAGAATAATGATTCTAAGAGTATTTTGAGTCCAATTTTAAGAAAAGATTGACTATCCAATTCAATCTGGGTCTATTTAATAAAGCAACCATAGATTAAACACCTTCTATGTAGGAGGAGCAAACTGAAAAGCTCCTGTCTTTAGGGGACTTAAATTCTTTCCTGGGGGATACAACACATACAGAGAAGTAAATTCAAAGTCTATGCAAAGTAATATAAAGTAATTTTATAGACAGAGAGGGGCAAAGACAGAGATGAGCAAAGAACAGAGTCAAATATGGAGACAGAGGGACAGAAATGGAGAGAGATAGAAAGAGACAAAGTGACAGATTATAAAAAAAAACAGAGAGAGAGAGAGACAGACAGACAGACAGACAGAACATTAATAACTGAGGGGATCAGGTATGGAAGGCTTTGTGTAAGAGGATGCAACTAAGCTGTGGTTTGAAGGAAGCTAGGAATTGTACATGGCAGAAGGGAGGCAAGAGTACATTCCAGACATATGGTACCAACTGTCCAAAGACAAGGAGGTGGTAATGGACTGGTGTGGGGAGGAGCTCACAAGTTCAATTTGAGTGGAATGGGGAGTGCCTGAAGAAGAGTAATAAAATTAAGAATGGGAAGATAGATGCAGCCAGCCTGTGAAGGACATTATGTTCTATGCTGAGTATTGTGTATTTTATCTTACAAGCAGCAGAAGTCACTGAAGGTTTTTGAATAGGGACATGACATGGTCAGGATTGTGTTTTAGGAATATCAGTTTGGTAGCTACGGAGAGGATGAATTGAAGACGAAAGAAACTGGGAAGCAAGAAGACCAATTAGGAAGGTAGAGCAACAGTGCAGGCAAGAGGTGATAAGTGCAGGAATGAGTTTGGAGGCTATATGAATGAAAGTAACAGATACAAAAGAACTGGCAGGTCTTGGTGACTGATTGGACTGTAATGTTTTGAGGAGGGTGAGAGATAGGAAAAATCAAGCATGACACCAAGGTTATGATCCTCAGTGATCAGCAGGACTGTGGGGTCCTCAAATGAAATGGGGGAGTAGGAGAAGAGGTGAGTTTGAGGGGAAATATAATGAGATCCAGTTTTGGAATTTGAGGTGCCTACAGGACATTCAAATGAAGATCTGGGGACTAGATTTCAGGGAAGTGGTTATGACATCCTTAGGATGTGATGAGATTACTATTGCTAATAATAATAATAATAATAATAATAATAGGTATATGATAAGTGTTATTTGAATGTTAGCTATTGGTAATTGTAGTATTTGAATATAATATCGACAAGCATATAATAATTATAATCAATCATATAATTATATAATTGTTACATATTAGAATATTTATAATTAATAAAATATTTATAAAGTACTTACTACATGCCAAGCACTGTGCAAAGCATTTTGAATTTACACTAATATCTGTTTTCATTGATATAGATTATTGTCAGTTTTGGGTTTTCCACAATTTTTTCCACAAAAAATATGTCTCAGTTTCCCTCAGTTGCCTTGGATTTCATCAGCAGGCCCAATTGACCTTGATACTAATTTTGTGGGGAAAAGAGGGCAACCCACATGTTCTCCTGCTTGTGAGAGCAATACATGTATTGAAAAGCAAATAAGTCTATTTATCCATAAAGATAGCAAACAAAAATTAGATAAAGCATATGGAGAAGAATATATACCTGACTATATGAAATTAATGAACTCTCTCATTGCAAGTGAGATATCTCATCTCAATCAAGTAGAAATTCTCCCATGATATCCTAGCTGAGAAGAGGAACATAATCAAGGTAACAACTCCTCTACATATCAGCTTCTTTCCAAAATCTTTCCAGATAATGCCTTGATACATAAGGTCTTTATGGAGGGGGATTCCCCTTCCAAACAATAACATCTTTCTCCCCTCCTCGCTGTCTTCCATACCCCAAGAAAAGTCTTCAGAAAGGTAAAAGACATGTTAAATATTCATTTATTCTTTACATTAATTTTTATATAAATTTTATATTAATTTCTTTTTTTGTATTAAACATTATACTTATTCTCTATAAAATGTGTTTTTGACATGTATTTTGGAGTGTCTAGAATGAATTAATTGGATTTACATTGATTCACATGAAAATAATTGCCTCGGTTTTCCTTGGTTTCTGATTTTGCCGATTGTTTCCTGGTAAATTATCCATGAAAACAAAGACATCACTGTATTATCTCATTTGATCTTCACAACATCTGTGTGAGGTAAATGTTTATAGATGAGGAAATTGAGACAAACAGAAGTTAAGTGACTTGCCCAGGTTCAAACAGCTAGTAGAAGTATGTGGCCAAATTTGAAGTCAAGATTTCCTAGCCAATGTTCTGTCCACTTATTCCACCTGTCTACCAAGATGAAAAGTTTGGGGGATTGGAGGATGTGGGGAAAAGAAAAGAAGGCTCATCTCAATCCTTGGAGTCATACATACTTAATTAAAGAGTGCAGAGTGGAGCTTTCAACTGATTCAACCATTCTGGAGATCAGTTTGGAACCATGTCCACAGGGTCATAAAACTGTCCAAACTCTTTCACTCAACAATACTACTACTAGGTTTATACCCAAAGAGATCAAACCTAGCAAGAAAAGACCTACTTGTACAAAAATACTTACTTACAGCAGCTCTTTTTGGGGTGGCAAAGAACTAGAAACTAAAGGGAAGTCCATCAGTTGGGGAACAGTTGAAAAAGTTATGGTACATGACTATAATGGAATACTATTGTGCCATAAAAAGAATGAAGGAAACCATTCCCCCCCCCCTCAAAAAAAAAAACCTGGACTAATATGAAGTGATGCAAAGTGAAGTGCACAAAACTAAGAAAATGTGTACACAATAAAAGCAATAAAGTATGATGATCAATGATGAATGACTTCACTATTGTCAGCAATGCAAGGTTCCAGGACAACTCCAAGAGACTCATGATGAAAAAGGCTGTCTGTCCACTGTCATAGGAGGAACCGCCAGAGTCTGAATGCAGAGTATTACTATTCTTCACTTTATTTCCTCTGAATTTTTCTCTAGTATAAGTGATATGCACCTTTTTCACAATATGGAAATGTGTATTGTATGAAAACATATATACAACCTGTATCATATTACCTGCTATCTTGGGGAGAAGGAAAGGGTGGAAGAGAATGCAGATTGAAGAAAACTATTCTTCATTTTATTTCCTTCATGAATGTTTCTCTAGAATAAGCAATATGACTTTCTTCACAACATGATGAACAGAGAAATATGTATTAGATTATAATATATGTATGACCTATATAATATTACTGCTTTTGGGGGAAGGAGGAAAAGAGACAGAAAAAAAAGAGACAGATTTTTGAATATAGCTAATGTGAGAATTTGTTTCTCTTGGATAAGCACACTTATTATAATTTATTACATATTTGTGACAAAAAAATGAATTCTGCTTTCCTAAGGAACATTTATTAGAGTAATTAAAGTTTCCAGAGTGAGTTGTCTAATGCAAAAGAATTATTTTATTTTACCTTTTTTTCTTGATAAAAGACACAGATCCATATTCCATGTTCATTTGAAAGTATATTATAACAAGTTCAAACAGCTATATGTTTTCTACAATAAATAATATTAAAAAATTTTAAATTTTATTGACATTTAATGTGGGAAAAAACATTTTTTTCTTACAAAGTGAAGGATCAGACAGGTTGGGAAGTGGGGAAGGGTCAGGTCTCATGAGCCCAATTGATTCTATGACTCAAAGCCTATTTTCATTGGTAACGAATGATTAAAAAAGGTATTCAGTGCCTGAGTGAAGAGGAAGAGTTGCAAACATGGGTTTCTGCCTTCTGGATTTGAGAAGGAAGTCATGTGTTCCCAGACTCTCTTGAGGTCCTTGAGAAAGGCCCTGGAAAGAAGTCAACATGTGACTTTAACATTAGTTAGAAAAGCCAGCACCGCAATCATGTAGGCTTCTTGAGAGTTTCCAGAAGGAGGAGATGGCTGACAGTGTCAAAAACTGTAGAGATGTTAAGTAGAAAAAGATCTGAGAAAAGGTCATTGGATTTAGCACTTAAGAGATTGTTGGTAATTGCTTAGGGGAAACAGCTTTAGTTAAGTGGTGAGGTAAGAAACCAGATTACAAGACAAGGAGGTAATGTGGTGTAATTAAAAGAGCATTGGATTTAGATCCAGAAACCTAGATCCAAATCCCAACTCTTCCACTTTATTACCATTGTGACCTTCGGCAAATCAATTATCTTCTCAGGGCCTCAGGTTCTTCCTCTATAAAATAAAAGCATTACACCAGTTAACCTCTAAAGCTCCTTCTGTCTCTACATCCTATGGTCCTTGATCGTGGAGGGAAGAGAAGGGAAAGGGGGCTGGGACGTTGAGGGGGGGTGTGGGGGGGGCACTCGTTTTCCTTCTTCCCATGTCCAAATTCCAACTTGTGTCAAATATAATGTCATAATCTTTAACTGAACAAAACCACAATTATATTGTGTATATACTGAATGCCAGAAATATTTTCAAAAGAAATTAAGGATGCACGAGCCCCAAAGTTCAACAGTGTAAAACTGATTTTTTTTAATAGTTTTTCTCAAAATGTGAACTCTCAAAAGTTAAAAGAATAGGGATAGCTAGGTAATTCAATGGATAGAGAGCCAGGCCTGGAAATCGAAGGTCTTGGGTCCAAATTTGGCCCCAGACACTTCCTAGCTGGGTAACCCTGGGGAAGTCACTTAACCCCCATTGCCTAGCTCTTACCTTTCTTCTGCCTTGGAAACACAGTATTGATTTTAAAACAGGAGGTAAGGGTTTTTTTTTAAATATTTTTTAATTTTTAGGACAGCTAAGTGACTCAGTGGATTGAGACCTAGGCCTAGAAACAAGAGGACATGGGTTCAAATCTGACCTCATATAGGTCATAGTTGTGTGACTATAGAAGTCACTGAACCCACATTGCCTAGCCCTTACCACTTAAAAAAAATTCTTGATAGGGGACAGCTGGGTAGCTCCGTGGATTGAGAGTCAGGCCCATGGATGAGAGGTCCTGGTTTCAAATCCGGCCTCAGACACTTCCTAGCTGTGTGACCCTGGGGAAGTCACTTAACCCCCATTGCCTAGCCCTTACCACTCTTCTGCCTTAGAACCAGTACACAGTATTGATTCTAAGACAAAGGTAAGGGTTTAAAAAAAAAAAAAAGAATCCTGGATCCCAGGTTAAGAATTCCTATAGCTCCAGGTTCAAGTGAGGCCACTAGAGATTCTGAGTAGGTCCTGCTCCTCAGAACACAGACAGGGGCTTATAAATAGTCAGATCCATACGTGGGGGCTGACCGCCTGCGTGCAGAGGATCAGCTCTGGAGAACCCACGGTCATCTCCCCTGCATGTCCCAACATCCAAATAATATAAAAATAAGGTAAGAATAGGCTGCCTGGGCAATGGAATTTGATGCTGAACTTGAAGCAAGGAGACACAGGTTCAGATTTTGATATTGACACTTACTAGCTGGGTGACGGTCCTTGGGGATGGCCTCTGGGAGAAACTGATGACCACAACAGAGAGATTTGCAAATAGACTCAAGAAGTGGAAGCTTGAAGGTCTGTCAGTCAAGGAGAGAAGAAAAGATTCCAAAGAAGAACCTGGTTCGGAGGGAGGCTGTTGAATAAGCTCGCACCTGAAACTGGTCATTCACTCTTTCCTTTTGAACTCTGAGGAAGGAGCTGGCAGATAGACTGCTCTGGATTCCTGGCTATTGACTTCCCATTGAAAGATTGGAGTATAACTCTGAAGATCCTTTCAGTTCATCAATAATATCCCCTTAGAGACAAATTACTTTACTTTCCTAGATTGAATTTATAGGAAATTAGGGAGATCCTAACTCCTCTTCCCTCTCCCAATTCCTTAACCTTCCTTCTTTCAAATAAATCCCTTTTAGAAGGTACTATAGTGTGTAATTAGTCCTTTAAAAACTGCTGTCAACTTACCATCTGAGAAGAGCTGTTAAGACCAACTGAGAGAGGGGGACAGGAAGTGGGGTGGGAGGAAGGAGTGAGAATCCCAGCTTCTCCTCTAACCTTATTTCCTAGTGTCTCTGTTCCAGCATTTCTCTTACCCTAAATATCCTCCTTGAAGAGCCACTGTTGCACCTCTCTGGACGCATTCTCTCAACTGTGAAATGAGGATAGATCATCTTTCTGCCTGATCTATCTTATAGGGTAACTTTGAGAAAAATGCTTTACAAACATTAAAGCTAGATCAAGGTGCATTATCAGCATTATCATCATTCAGAGTAGCCCTAAAAATTAAAAATATAATAAAATTTAAAAATAAAAATATTTTAAAGACCTGGATGAGAAATGAAATCATAAAACATGTTCTCCTGAAGGGAGTCTGTGACAGGAGGAAGGATGGTTCTGCTACTCTTGACTTGCTAATTGGAGAGGTTAAGAGAAAAAGAGGAAGGATTCTCTAACCAACTGTATATAAAATATTCAAGAAGTATTATTAGCTGCCTCTAACACAGTGCTGGGAGCTAGGGATACAAAGATGAAAACGAATCCATCCTTGACCTCAAGGAGCTTACATTCTCTCAGGAGGCAGAGCTTCAGCTCTTTCTCTAGGCTTAATTTTTAAGTCTCACAGAAATGGGATGATATTTCTCAGTTTTTCTTCTCAATTGCTCCCACAAGACTTTTTCTGCAGAGTAGCACCTTTTTCTTCTAAACTTGGCAAGGATATAAAGTATGACCCATAATAATAATTACTGCTGAAAAGAATGTCATAACTAAGTCCTTCACAGACTGTAGGTGGGCTAAGATTCAAGCTGTAATAGGAAGGGAAGAGGAAGGAATACAGATGTAGTTAACACACAAACATATTCTATATTGAATCTGTGTCTTATGGCAACAAAATTCCCTGGCAGATGCTCAATCATAGGATCATGGAAATAAAGTTAGATGAGAATTCAGGAGTCAGCTATTCTAGTTCTTCTATTTTACAGATGAGGAAACTGACACCTAAGAAATGAAATGACTTGAAGATCACAAAAAGAGTGTCTCATTGAATGAGTACAATTTGAACCCAGGTCCTTTGACTCTAGAGCCAATGCTCATTTGACCTAAGAAGATGCCTACCCCCTCTTTTCCCTTCTACATCCAGGAAAAAAAAATGGTGACCAGCAACAGTGCAAGGAGCCTGCTTGAAAGATGATTGGAATATCAATTCAGCACTTGCTATGACTTGAGTAGTTTTTAAAAGTTTATTTTTTATGGTTACCTTAGCAAAATTATATTTTTATTTTGTAGTGCTAAGTATGTTCATATTTTCAGTTTTACTACATAATATAGATCTTCTTTTCCACTCATCATATTTATTGTGCAAGCAAGTGACTGAGGAAACGAGAGAAAAAGACTCAACTCCCCTCAGAATTTTGCTTCTGGTCCATGGGGAGCTAACATTTATCATGATTAATTTTTTTAAAAAGAAATGAACATTTCTTTGTCAGGTAGAAGCTTTTAGTCATCCTGACATGAGGCTTTCATATAGCAAAAATATTACTAATTCTATTTTGCCTCTAAAGTGCATTTGTTATCAATAAGCACTTAAAACGGGTGCTCAAGAGTTGGTGGGAGAGACACCTGCTCTGCATTCTTATCTGTTTAATACCTTAGGGATACATCACTTAATAATTTAGTGCTAAACCATTTAGCATTTTAGCCCATCATCTCTTATATTACACATAGGATTTCAGTAATGTCTGATAAAATTATGTGTTAGCTGCCTTATGTGTGTGTAAAACTTAATAAGTCTTCTTTCCCCCCTCAAGTTTAATAACTGATTTCTTACATTTATGGATGTGAAATTTTATTGCTCATGGATATAGTTTGAACCTAAATCTTCATATCTTATAAATTGATTTTTAGTTTCCTTTTTGACCTTATGAATTTCAATCAGACATTGACCTCTTGTTACTCATGAATCTGACTGATTTAATGCCTTATAACAATAATACTGTAGAAAAGCATTATCATAAGAGCCCACAGGGTTTGCTGAAACCCATAACTAGATCTTGGAGGCCTTGAGCAATAATAATTCTTGACCCAAGACTATTCTCTAATGCCTTCATCCTTTACCATTCTGGAGTGGCCAATCTCTCTGTTTGAGCAGTGCCAAGAAAAGCAAGGGGAGCAGAGCCTCTCGTGGGGGAAGGGGCTCAAATTTTATATGAGATATAATAGCATGTGGGTTAGTAATGCGAAGCACATAAAAGGCTAATTTTAATCTCAATTTTATCGTGTTTAGAAAGGGAAGGGAAATAACATGCAGGGGCTGTCTTTGTGGAGGAAATAGGTATTTTAAGCATTTTAGCACCATAAAAAATGAAAAATTAATATTAATTGTCTTTACAGACTGTATTGTTACTCCTCACTCTATTATTGTGACTGTTCAGTCTATAGTCTAAATGGAAGAGTTGAAGGATTGCTCCTTTGTTTGCTGGCCTGTGCTAATTTAATTTAATTGGTTTACTGAATAACTGGGTGTTGATGTTCATTATTCCTTATTAAGAAAGTCTCAAAGAAACATTCTCTTTTTTTCTTTTTTTTTAAATGAATACAGAGACGGACTTTGGGTTGAGAGTGAGCAACAACCTAATAAAGATAAACAGCTTAGTTTGGGGACTATCCAAGAGTTTCCCCTAGTGACTGAGGCTCCCCCAAATCTAAAGATCTAAAAATAATAACTCACATTTACATAGAACTGAAAGGTACACAAAGGGTTCTTCTTGCCATAATCCTATCCATTCTTACTCAACAACCATTTATTAATATCTGCTAGGCACATGACACACTGCTTTTCACAGGGACTACAAAGACAAAACAAAACAAACAAAAATAACACTTGCCCTCAAAGAGCTTATAGCCTAACTTTCTTGGAAGGCAAGTCATACAAATATTATTGTCCCATTTTATAACTGAAAAAAAAAACAAGACTTATAGGAATCCAGTGGCTTCTATAAGGTGAAATATAACTGGTATTGGTGCCAATCACCTGATCAGCCCAGATCACCTGATTCCATGTCAAATGTTCTGCTCAATTCTGGTCTTTTCATCTGAAATGCTTGAAAGTCTTCTATTTCACTGAATGTTTATTCCTTTCTCTGAAGCAATTTACTCTGTTTTTCTGGGAAGCTTATTCTTGGTTGTAATCCTAAATCCTTTGCCTTCTATATCATATTCCAAGTCCTATGCTCCTTTAACATGGAAGCGGCTAGATCTTGCTTGATCCTGGGGGTGGCTGCATAATATTTGAATTGTTTCTTTCTGGCTACTTGGAATATTTTTCCTTAACCTGGGACTTTTGTAATTTGGCTAGAATATTTCTGAAAGTTTTCATTCAGGGATCTCTTTTAGGAGTTAATCAATTGATTCTTTCCATTTCAGATTCTCTCCATTTCAATTTTACATTCTGACTCTAGGAATTTAGAGAAGTTTTCCTTATATGATTTCTAGACTTTTTTTGATCATGACTTTCAGGTAGTCTAATAATTCTTAAATGATCTCTCCTCAATCTATTTTCCAGATCAGTTGTTTTTCCAATGATATGCTTTGCATTTTCTTCTATTTTCCCCATTATTTTGACTTATTTTATTGTTTCTTGATATATTACAGAGTCATTAGTTCCTACTTACCCAATTTTAATTTTTTAAGGAATTGTTTTATTCAGTGAAATTTTGTATCTCTTTTTTCATTTGGCCAATTCTATTTTTAAAGATGCTATTTTCTTCAGTATTTAGTGTGCCTCTTTTACCAAGCTGTTGATTCTCTTTTCATAATTTTCTTGCATTACCTCATTTTTACCAATTTTTCTTCTTCTTTGACTTTTTAAAATTATTTCACCTTTTTCAGGAATTCTTGTTGGACTTCTGTCTAAATTACCTTTTTCCTTTGAGGTTTTGCTTATAAGTACTGGCATCATTGTCATCTTCTGGATTTTTGTCTTCATCTTCTTGTCATCGTAATAACTTTTTATTATCAGATTTTTTTGTTGTTGCTTGCTTGTTTTCTCCAACTATTCCTTGACTTTTAACTTATGTTAAAGTTGAGATCTGCTCCCATGAAAGGCATGGGAGAATAAGGAAGATCAATCCAAATTTCAGATTTTTCCTATGTTATAGGAATTCCAAAGGAATGAAGTGTGTATTCTAGCTAGGGACATAGGAAAGGCATAATGTGAGACAAAATAAATGAGTTGGACTTTGAAGAATGGACTTTATTTGACAGATATTTGGAAGTGGGACAGTCTTGACCTAAGGCATTGCATGAGCAGAGACATAAAGAAAAGAAAGCTGAGATCATTTTGGTGAAGTGGGGATGGGGTAGTTGCAGAGTGTGCTACTATTTTCCTGGCACTGTGTTCAGTTTTTTACAATTATTACCTAATTTCATCTTCACAACAACCGTGAAAAGTTGATGCTATTATTATTGCTATTATATAAATGAAGAAACTGACAGAAATAGATATTAGATGACTTGCCTAGGGTCACACAGCTCAAAAGTGTTAGAGACCAGGTTTGAACTCAGATCTTCCTGACTTTATGTCTGTTTTTCTACCCATTGATCCACCAAGCTGCTAGATAACACTTTATCAATTGTAAAATGCTATTTAAATATGAGCTATTATGATAAGCATAATAGGAAAGATAAATAAAATTAATGTATTCGTAATATAATTTAGTATTATTACATGATATAAATAATATGGTATTATGATATAATAAAGTATTATATTACAATATGATAGTAATATAGTAATGTATGACAATCTGAATTTTCCCACAGAACCCTGACCAACTTCATTTAGAAGGTTCTATCCTATACTATAAAGCCATTTTAGGCTATGATGTTTAACAACTGACATAACACCCTGATTTGAGAGATGAAATACCTTGTGTAAAGAACACAGAAAAGGCCAGTAAAAAGGAAAAAAAAACTCTTTGATAGGCTATCCTTGGAAAGTAAAGAGAGAAGCTTCTTTAAAGGCATGAATGAAAGAGAAACAGAACCACCACAAAAACAAAAGTAATTATTATTTTGTTAAAATTTTTGTATCAAAGTGTAAATTTGGAGAGTTGTTTTTTAACTGGGGATTTTATTATTCATTCTACTGTTTTATTCATATGTTGCTATTGGCTGAGACCATTATTAAGGTAATAATAAAAATATTTTAAAGCCATTAATAGTAAAACAAGAGGTATCCAGGAACTGGGTAACTTCAGTGAGATGGGAATTATATCCAAGTATCTCTTCCCCACAAAGATTTAGACCTCAGAAAAGCCATGAAGTTAGCAAAGTTCATTCTGAATATTCCACTTCTTCTTCCTGCCCTCTCTGTGATGTTTTCAGTGGTCTCCATCATCCTTCTCAGAAGGCAATCACTGCTCTCAGATTGCCCTAATCTTCCCAGAATAGAGAAAAAAAAAGTCTGACTAAATTAAGGCATGCTATGATAGTGATGATATTTTAACTCTCCCAGGGGCACCTTCATTTTTTTTAAGTACCTGGAGAAGACAATGCTTAACACAAAAGAATAATAATAATAATAGCTCATATTTATGTAGGCATTGTCTCCAGGAGGCCCCTGTTAAAATGTACATATGCCAGCTGAAAATGAAACACATTTACCCTTAAACACTCATTAACATATCAGCATGGATTAGTTTTTCTTCATGACTTACAAAGTGCTTTCCTAAAATAACTACCATGAGATAAATGTATTAATGTCCCCATTTTATAGATTTTATTGGCCAATGGCCAAAGACTATTTTAGGATGGTGGGAGCAATGGAGGAAATAAGAAAGGAAACTGGTAGGTAATTCAGTGAATGAAGGACCAGACCAGAGTTCAGATCTGTCTCCTATGCTTACTAGTTGTGTGACCCTGGGCAAATCACTAAACTTTTGTCTACCTTGGTTGCCTCAACTGTAAAATGAGGGTCATAATAGTACCTACATCATATGGTTGTTGTGAGAACCAAATGAAATCTTCCCAATGTTGTGTACAAGGGAATGACCAGAAGCAATGAAAAATTAAATTTTGAAGAAATGCCTCAGAAGGAGAGCAGATGGAACCCCAAAGGATTTGAGGGATGGTATGGAATTTCCAGCCAGGCTCAAAAGGCAGTTGAGAAAAACCAAGAGCTCTTCTTATCTTGAACTCTTTGGAGCTAGGCGGGAGAACTACTTGGCTGTGAAGATACAACATCTCTCAGTCCTTTACATGAGCAGAAGATCTCATCTATCAACTGGTAGCAAATCATTAGGATAAGGACTCTCTTTCTTTCCCTTAGGGGAACCCAGAACTTATTTCTAATGGAGACTCCCTGATTCAATCCCTCAGGATCAGTATAGAGAAATATAGCTAGGGATTTCCTTTTCCCCCCTGTCCTGTTTACCCTTCAACCCATTATATTTAAATAAATTAAACATCTTGATTTTAATAGAAAACAAGAATCAGATTCAAATGTGTTAGGAAGGGAACTTCAAACATCACTTCAAGAAGGAGGCTGAAGGGAAAATTTCACTTACCCTTTTGGTCTAGTCAGCATGACTCCATTGGTCAACAGCTCAACTTTGGGGAAGGGAGAAGAAGAAATGAAGTGTCACATTGTATTCAATCCCCAAGTAGCTGAACTTTGGTTCCTCCTCTTCTAAGTTCCCCCCACTAATACAATGTGCTTAGCACAGTGTCTGGCACATAGGGGGTACTTACTCAGTTCTTGCTCCCTCTCTCCCTGGGCAAAAGACTGTGTCAGGGCAAGGCATCTTTCCTTCACCCTTCAAATTGTACTCTGTTGACAACTACTTCCAGACAAAGATATCATACCACAAAATGCACACAGGAAGGCATCTTGGGTAAGATTTCTAAACCATAGCCCAGATTTCTCCATGTGGACACTCCAGTGGGCCAGTGTTACTGCATATGAATTTTCCATATGGTTCCATACAAGTTTTTCATATGATTTCACACTCACAAACTACATAAATTTGGGTGAATTTAGCAGTGATGAATAAAAGAGTATTCATCCACTTATGTCTCAATGAGAATTCTATTTTTATATAGTACATATACAATACATTTTGGGGAAATTAAAATTTTAAATTTAGAGAAAAAACATAATCCCAGGGATGGAAGCAGAATGAATGAGTGTTGGGGAAGGAGTTCCCAGATTGTGAGTCAGTGGACCCAGAACAATGGAGTTGCTGGATCAAGTAAAAGACTTGGTTTAAGCAGGGAGTCAAGGGAGAAGACTCAAGGAATAATGAACAACAGAGACAGAAATATTTCATTTGGTCCTGACAACAACCATATGATGTAAGTACTATTACGAGCGTCATTTTATAGTTGAGGAAACCAAGGTAGACACAGATCTACTTTGCCCAAAGTCACACAATGAGGAAGAATACACCTTACCCTAGACCAGGGGTCCCCAAACTATGGCCCTCAGGCCACATGCAGGTCCCCTGAGGTCATGTATCATGCCCACACCACAATTCCAGAAGGGGCACCTCTTTCATTGGTGGTCAGTGAGAGGAGCGCTGTATGTAGCAGCACTGCAAAACGCAGCATCACTCACATACTGTACTACTTCCAGTGACATAATCCTTTGTGTAGAGCATAAAGGATTGTATGGCTGCCCAAGGGAAGAGGTCAGAATGGTGAGCAGCAATCTGGGGGAGGGAATTCTACACTGTGTATACAGCTGCCCAGTTAGGGTTAGGTTTAGGTTTTTATAGTCTGGCCTTCCAATGGTCTGAGAGACAGTGAATTGGCACCCTGTGTAAAAAGTTTGGGACTCCTGCACTAAACTTTCAGTGACTCTGAGAGGAATGTGGATTATGCAGGTCTGGGGGACAGGAGTCAATTTCACAGCAACTCCAAGTTAAACTTCAAATGATCTAAACTCCAAGATGGCACCACAATCCAAAGTGATTGTATAGACCCTTGGGGTAGGGTAGAAAGAAAGGTTGTTTGGTTCTCCAAGAATATGAATAATCTTCCCTTTTTAGGAAGCCCCAGCAAGGATAGTACTTTAGTTCAAAGATGGAAGACAGAAGCCCTCCAGAGAGGGAAGTTAGTTTGACCATTTCTAACTTTCCATATGAGACCTTTACATATTCTATTGCCTTAAATAAGAATTATTCAATAATGATTATTTTGAAAGTTTACTCATCTCCATCTCCCAGAATTCTTGTTTTCTTTCAAAGCTCAATTTATAGGCTGCTGCCCATAAATCAGATCAAAGAAGCTTCCTCTTACCCTTCCTAGTGTTAATATTTTGTCTCCACACCTCTATTTTTCTTCTACTATATCATTTGTGTAAATGATCTATTCCTGCTCCTAAGAGACTGTAAACTTCCTGAAATCAGGTAGATTTATTTTTTTCTTTGTAATCCTATGCTTAATACTTCAGTATTAAGGGTTCACAGCATTTAATTTAATTAATTCAGTTAAGAAATGGATCTAAATAGTGAAATGCATCTTTTCTGTATCTTCATCCACCAAAATTAACATTAAAAAGATATATTATATGGCAACAAATATGTCAATCTAGCTTATTTGGATGAATATTTACAAAAATATAAATTGCCTAGACTAACAGAGGAAGAAATAGATTACCTAAACAACCCCATATCAGAAAAAGAGATTGAACAAGCCATCAAAGAACTGCCTAAGAAAAAATCCCCAGGTCCAGATGGATTCACAAATGAATTCTATCAACATTCAAAGAACAACTAATCCCAATATTATACAAACTATTTGACAGAATAAGCAAAGAAAGAGTTCTACCAAATTCATTTTACAACTCAAATATGGTACTGATTCCAAAGCCAAGCAGGTAAAAAACAGAGAAAAAAAACTACAGACCAGTCTCCTTAATGAACATAGATGCAAAAATCTTAAACAGGATCCTAGCAAAAAGACTCAAGCAAGTGATCATGAGGGTTATTCACTATGACCAGGTAAAATTCATACCAGGAATGCAAGGATGGTTCAATATTAGGAAAACCATCCACATAATTGACCATATTAACAAGCAAACTGACAAAAATCACATGATTATTTCAACAGATGCAGAAAAAGCCTTTGACAAAATACAACACCCATTCCTATTTAAAACACTAGAAAGCATAGGAATAGAAGGGCCTTTCCTAAAAATAATAAACAGCATATATCTAAAACCATCAGCAAACATCATCTGCAATGGGGATAAACAAGATGCATTCCCAATAAGATCAGGAGTGAAACAAGGATGCCCATTATCACCTCTATTGTTTAACATTGTACTAGAAACACTAACAGTAGCAATTAGAGAAGAAAAATAAATTGAAGATATTAAAATAGGCAATGAGGAGACCAAACTATCACTCTTTGCAGATGATATGATGGTCTACTTAAAGAGTCCTAAAGAATCAACTAAAAAGCTAGTGGAAATAATCAACAGCTTTAGCAAAGTGGCAGGATACAAAATAAACCCACATAAGTCATAAGCATTTCTATATATCTCCAACACATATCAGCAGCAGGAATTAGAAAGAGAAATTCCATTCAAAATTACCCTAGACAATATAAAATACTTAGGAATCTATCTGCTAAGACAAACACAGGAACTATATGAACACAACTACAAAACACTCTCCACACAATTAAAACTAGATCTAAACAATTGGAAAAACATTGATTGCTCATGGGTAGGACAAACTAACATAATAAAAATGACAATCCGACCCAAATTAATTTACTTATTTAGTGCCATACCCATTGAACTACCAAAAAACTGTTTTTTACTGAATTAGAAAAATCCATAACAAAGTTTATTTGGAAGAACAAAAGATCAAGGATATCCAGGGAAATCATGAAAAAAAAATTCAAAAGAAGGAGGACTTGCAGTCCCAGATCTCAAACTATACTATAAAGCAGTGGTCATCAAAACAATTTGTTACAGGCTAAGAGACAGAAAAGAGGACCACTGGAATAGACGAAGGGTAAATGACCTCAGCAAGACAGTCTATGATAAGCCCAAAGATCCCAGCTTTTGGGACCAAAACCCGCTATTTGATAAAAACTACTGAAAAAAGACAGTATGGAAGAGATTAGGTTTAGATCAACATCTCACACCCTACACCAAAATAAACTCAGAATGGGTGAATGACTTGAATATAAAGAAGGAAACCATGAGCAAATTTGGTGAACACAGAATAGTATACATGTCAGATCTTTGGGAAAGGAAAGACTTTAAAACCAAGCAAGAGCTAGAAAAAAAAAATCACAAAATATAAAATCAATAATTTTGATTATATCAAATTAAAAAGGTTTTGTACAAACAAAACTAATGCGTCCAAAATTAGAAGGGAAGTAACAAATTGGGAAACAATCTTCATAACAAAAACCTCTGACAAAGGTCTAATTACTCAAATTTATAAAGAACTAAACCAATTGTACAAAAAAAATCAAGTTATTTTCCAATTGATAAATGAACAAGGGACATGAATAGGCAATTTTCAGTTAAAGAAATCAAAACTATTAATAAGCACATGAAAAAAGTGTTCTAAATCTCTTATAATTAAAGAAATGAAAATCAAAACAACTCTGAGGTATCATACACCTCGCACCTAGCAGACTAGCTAACATGACAGCAAAAGAAAGTAATGAATGCTGGAGGGGATGTGGCAAAGTCTGGACATTAATGCATTGCTGGTGGAATTGTGAATTGATCCAACCATTCTGGAGGGCAATTTGGAACTATGCCCAAAGGGCACTAAAAGAATGTCTGCCCTGTGATCCAGCCATAGCACTGCTGGGTTTGTACCCCAAAGAGATTATAAGGAAAAAGACTTGTACAAAAATATTCATAGCTGTGCTCTTTGTGGTGGTCAAAAATTGGAAAATGAGGGGCTGCCCTTCAATTGGAGAATGGCTGAACAAACTGTGGTATATGTTGGTGATGGAATACTATTGTGCTCAAAGGAATAATAAAGTGGAGGAATTCCATGGAGACTGGAACAACCTCCAGGAATTGATGCAGAGTAAGAGGAGCAGAACCAGGAGAACACTGTACACAGAGACTGATACACTGTGGTACAATCAAATGTAATGGACTTCTCCATTAGTGGCAATGCAGTGATCCAGAACAACTTGGGGGAATCTATGAAAAAAACCACTATCCACATTCATAGGAAAAACTGTGGGAGTAGAAACACAGAAGAAAAACAACTGCTTGAATACATGGGTCAAGGGGAAATGGCTGGGGATATAGACTCTAAATGAACATCCTAATGCCAACACCAACAACATGGAAATAGGTTCTGATCAAGGACACAAGTAATACCCAATGAAATTGTGTCAGCTGTGGAAAGGTTGGGTGGAGGGGAGGGAGGGAAATAATGTGATTATTGTAACCAAGGAATAATGTCCTAAATTGACTAAATAAACTAATTCAAACAAATAAAAAAATTAAAAATAAAGAGATATATTATTTGTAGGGAGTACACTATAGTAGAAAGGTTAAAGGATAAGGAATAAGAAAACCTAAATATTCTGCTGTTTACTAATCATAAGAATCTGGGGAGATCACAACTTGAGAGGCATCATGATAAAATATAAATATATCTAGAGTCAGAAAATCAAGTTTACATCCTTTCTCTGTTACTTATTACCAATGTGGACTTGCTCACATCACTTAACCTCAGTTACCTCACCTGTAAAATAAGAAGGTTGGACCAGATGACCTCTAAAATCCTCTCCAACTATGAATCTATAGCCCTCTATCTGATGACCCTCTCTATATATTGTTTCATCATTTATAAAATGGAGATAGTAATCCAGAGAAAGAACTGTGGGAGCAGAAACACAGAAGAAAAACAACTGCTTGATCACATGGATCAATGTAGATATAATTGGGGATGTAGACTCTAAACAATTACCCTAGTGAAAATATCGATAATATGGAAATAGATCTTGATCAATGACACATGTAAAACCCAGTGGAATTGTGTGTTGCCTAAGAGATGGAGTGGGAGGAGGGGAGGGAAAGAACATGAATCATGTAACCATGGAAAAATATTCTAAATTAATCAATTAAAAATGGAAATTATAATATGTCCTTCCAAGTTCACCAAGAACAGATGGGTGGTACAATGGATAAAGTGTTCAGTCTGGAGTCAGGAAGACTCATCCCCCAGAATCCAAATCTGGCCTCCAACACTTACCAGGTATGTGACCCTGGGCAAGTCACTTCACCTCATTTGCCAGTTACCTCTTCTATAAAATGAGCTGGAGAAGGAAATGGCAAACCGCTCTAGTATCTTTGCCAAGAAAACCTCAAATGGGTCATGAAGAGTTGAATAACAACTGAAACAACTGAACAACATCCTCACCAACTTGATCTTAAGATAGGGTGAGTGAAAATACTTAAATACTTAGATAACTCAGTGGATCCATGCATGATCTTATCATTTCGATATAGGTAACAACCTTCTCATTCTATGTGATTCTTTTGCATGCTCTTCTATATATCCTTCTTGAGAAATTAACTTATTGGCATGTAGAAGTTTTATTCTCTGCATCTTTTCATACTTTGCAGTCTCACAGTACTTGACTTATTCATCTATTATATAGTCTTACTGCATAAATAGAAAGGCTCCTCTTATGATCTGTTTCCTTGATTATGAATTTCAAGGAAATACTTCTTAAATGCATTCTACTTTTTAAATATGAAGCAAAGTTAGTAATATGTTATATATCTACCATGAATACCTTCATAGCCTTTTGAGTAATTAAAATTTTGACTTCTAAGGATTTATGGGATCACGGAATTCCACGATTAAACAGAATAATTCTGTTGTTTAAAAGATGGGGATTTATTGAGAGCCAGGTCTAGAGGCGGGAGGTCCTGGGTTCAAATGTGGCCTCAGACACTTCCCAGCTGTGTGACCCTGGGCAACTCACTTGACCCCCATTGCCTAGCCCTCACCACTCTTCTGCCTTGGAACCAGTACATACTATGGATTCCAAGATGGAAGGTGAGGGTTTAAAAAAAATGGGGATTTATATCAGGAGACAACTTGGAATAATCAAAAGTGATGTGCAGTTCTTCAAATAATAAACAGCCTGATCTTATCCTCCTATTCAATTGTAAAACCAGATCATTAGCCCCATACCATGCTTGCCCAAGATGTAGGTATTAATGGATTAACCCGATTGTCTGTTCAATCCACTGCTTCAAAATTCCTTATCCATTTGGTTGTTTTTTTCCTGTGTGGATGGCTAGTCCACTCTTTTGAGTAGCTATTAATCTCACTGAATAGCATTACATGGTTTGATTACGATCAGAAAAAATGTCATCTACAAATAAAAATGTTTAGAGGATCTTCCCATCTATGAGTGATTATATCATTAGGCTATAAACTCACAAGAGCAAGGTCTGTTTAGTTTCTATATTCGCACGTGATAGGACTGATATTTACTAGCATTTTCTCAATATAGTTTCTTTGCTCCCACTTCTGACATAGGGGTAGGCCCAGGTTCCTCCTCCTCCTTCCCTCAAGAGACATTAGCTTTATTTGGCAGGAGGCAAGAGGCAGCTGGGTATCCCAGTGGAGAGAGGACGAGGTCTGGACTCAGGAAGCCATGAGTTCACATCGGGCCTCAGACACTTGCTAGCTGTGTGAACCTGAGCAAACCACTTAACCCTGTTTGCTTATTTCATCTGTATGTGGGGAAGGAAATGGCAAACCACTCCAGTAACTCTGCCAAGAAAACCCCACATTGGGTCATGAAGAGTCAGAAATGATTGAAATGAAGGAACAACAGAAAAAGGAGACAAAGCTTTTCCCAGGATCTGAGTGACCCAGACTTCCCTAACACTGCTTCCTGGTCATGTGAAGGCATAAAAAAATCTCAGCCACAGGTAATTGGGTCTCTTTTGACATGCTGGATTTCTGAAGAAACTGAAGATTCAGAATTCTCTTCAGAAAAGGTCCCTGAAGGCAGAGAAATACTCTGGGAAGAAGCCAACATATAGACGAGCTGGTGTTTCAGTGAAGACTCATCCTCAGATTACTCCTAAAGACTGTTAGGTCCTTCAACAGAAAGAGAAAAGTTTGGAAGAAAGGTGGATTTGGGGAAATAAATAAAGAGTTCTGTTTTGGACAGGATGATGTCTATAAGATTATAGTCCAAAATACCCAATAAGGAGTTGATGATCTTTGACTAAAGTATTAGAAAAGGCTTTTAGCTAGATATCTAGGTGTATATCATCTATGTAGAGGTGATAATTCAATCCAAGGGAGCTGATGAGGTTACCAAGTGAGAGAATGTATAAAGAAAAGAGAATAATGGGGACAGCTAGGTGCCTCAGTGAACTGAGAGTCAGTTCTAGAGAGGGAAAGTCCTGGATTCAAATCTGGCCTCAGACATCTCCTAGCTGTGAGATCCTGGACAAGTCACTTAATCCCCATTGCCTAGCCATTACCACTCTTCTGCCTTGGAACAAATATGCAGTATTGATTCTAAGATAGAAGGTAAGGACAGAGAGACAGAGACAGAGACAGAGACAGAGACAGAGACCGAGGGAGAGAGAGAATAGTATCCAAGATAGAGCTTTGAAGGGAACCCACGGTTGGGATCATGAAATAGATAAAAATAAACAGACAGAGAGGTAGGAGGAGACCATATCAAAACAGTGTCATCAAAATGCTTAGAAAAGAGAATATACAGCATGAGAGAATAGTCAACAGTATCAAATGGTGTAGAGTTCAAGAAAAATGCAGACAGGGGTGTGCTGGAGCTAGTTTGAGCAAGAGGATTGTTAAACTTTTAGAGTGAGATCTTATATTTTGAAAATCAGTAAGTAATGTAAATTAGAGTTTGATTTGTTTGATTTATTGATTATTATTATTTATTGTTATTGTGTTTATTTATTGTCTATTCTTAAGAAAATTATGGGGAAAATATCAGTAATTCAGATTAAATTTAAAATGCATTTGGATCATTGACAAATCGAAACAATTGGAAAAATATTATTTGCTCTTAGGTAAACTAAGTCAAAAGAACAAAATGATAATTCTACCTAAATTAATGTTACTTATTCAATGTCATGCTAATCAAACTTCCAAATAATTATCTTATAGAGCAAGAAAAAATAAGAACAAAATTAATCTAGAAGAATAAAAGCTCAAGAAAATCAATTAAAAATGTGAAAGAAGATGAACTAGCAATATCAATAGTATTACAAAATATATTACAAAGTGGTAATCAAAATTATTTGGTACTTCAAAGAAATAAAGTGGTGGATCAATGGAAAAGATTAAGTACACATACACAGCAGTAAATGACCATAATAATCTAGCATTTAATAAATGCAAAGGCTTAAGTTTTGGGAGCCAAGAAATCACCATTTGACAAAAAAACTTGTTGGGAAAACTAGAAAGCAGTTTGGCAGAAACTAGGTTTAGAAAAGCATCTCACACCATATGCCAAAATAAGCTAAAAAATGGGGAAATGACATAAAATGATATAAAGGATTATATCATATGTAAATTAGGAGAGTATGGAAAATTTTAACCTACAGATTTATGGATAAGGGAAGAGTTTATTACAAATAAAGACAGAGAGGATCATAGGAAGTAAAATGGATGATTCTAATTACATTAAATTAAAAAGAAGTTGCACAAGGAAACTAAATGTACCTAAAATGAGAAAGAAAGTAGGAAACTAAAGGGAAAAAATTACAACAAATTTCTCTGTTAAAGGACTTATTTATACAGGGAACTGAACCAAATTTATTTTAAAAAACAAGAGCCATTTTCCATTTGATAAATGATCAAAGGATATAAACACACAGTTTGGGGGGAAGGATGAGAGTTATCAGTAGTTATTTGTATGAAGAAATAAAGAAATGCATATTAAAACAACTTTGAAGTACCACCTCACACCTCTCATATTGGCTAACATGATAGAAAAGAAAATAACAAATGCTAGAGGAAGTATGGAAAAAATGGGCATATATTAAGTAGAACTGTGAACTGATCCAAACACTGGAGAACAATTTCGAATTCTGTCCAAGGGCTCTAAAACTGTAAGGATACCTTTTGGCCCAATAATACCACTACTAAGTTATATCCCAAAGAGAAAAAAGAAAAGTATATAAGCATATTACAAAAATGTTTATAATAATATAGTTTTATAATAATAAAGTTTTTGAGGTGGTAAGAATTGAAAATTGAGGTGCTACCCATCAATTGGAGAATGATAGAATGAGTTATGATATATGATTTTGATAGAATACCATTGTGCTATAAGAAATGATGAGCTGAATGATTTCAGAAAAACCAAGAGATATGAAGTGAAACAAGCAAAGAAGATAAAGGATACAGAGAAAAGAGCAAGTCTAAGGTAAAATCTTGTGTGCTTAAAAGGAAGGAGACAGGTGATGATCAAGGAAAGGAAATTGAAAAGGAATACTCAGACAGGTAGGTAGAGATCAGGGAGGAGAAGAATGGGAACCAAGGACAGAGAGATTATCCAGACGAAAGATGTAGTTGAGTCAAAAGATGCAGATATCAGAGAGGATGAGAAATAAGAAAAGACCATTGGATTTGGCATTTAAAATGTCATTGATAAAACCAAAGAGAGCAATTTTAATAGAGTTGGGAAATCAGAAAACTGATTACAAGGAGATGAAAAGTAAGGCAGTGAATGTAGACATAATTTTCTAGTAGTTTGTGAAAGGAAGAACAGATAAAGGTTGATAGTTTGAGGGATTGGTACAATCAAGTAAAGTTTAAAGATGGAAGACACCTGATCATGTTTGAAAACCATGGGAAGTAAAAGTGGATAGAATGAAGAAGAAAACAGGAGAGGAGGGGAGAAGGAGACAACCGTGAGAGAGAAACTGATCCATGGTGCAAACATCCAGAACATGAGAGTCAAGGGAACAAGTAAAGGTATTACCTTGATAAGGAAAAAGGTTACTTCTTCCCTCAGAAATTGAGGCAAAGAAAGGGAATGAGAGAAGATATAGAGGAGTTTTGAGCTATAGAGGAGGGAAAAAAATGAAGCTTGTGACAAATTACTTAAATTTTCTCAATAAAGTAGGAGAGGGCTTTTGCTGAGGAAGGGGTCCATGAAAAATCATGCAAAAGTATTAAAGAAGAGATTTTGAATAGCCATTGTGTAGAGGATGAGTCAAGAAAAAACAAATTACAGTATAGTGGTGAAGACCCAAGTGAGATTAGATAGCATTATCTTGCAATGAGTTTATTTAGTGGGGAATGGTTTTTCACTTCACTGAAGAGCATTCAGGAGCCTGGAAGTCTTGGAGAGGATGAATTGTGGAGACAATCTACAGTAGAGATTTGGGAGGGCATGAATGGCAGGAAAAGGGCAAGGGATCTAAGGGTGAAAGATAATGCTAGCTAACTACAAATACAGTGGTAGCTTGATACACAAGCACCTTAAGTCACAAGCAATTTGAGACCCAGGCAGTCATGATCAGGATTTTTTGCTTTAAGTCACAAATGGATATCTGAATCATAAGCTTCTACCACCCTCCACTACATAGCCTACTGAAAGTTGGGTTTCACAAGTTACACAAGGCTATCTCCTGTAGTTCAGTATTTATCTGACCATATGAGCGCCTGTATTGAATTGCTTTTGCTTTCTTCTTTATTTTTGTCTTTATCATCAGTTTTGGGGGGCAAATTTCTTAACTTTTAACCAAGGGTCCTGACAACAGAGGAATTGAAGGAGTTACAGCAGCAGCAGCATTCAGAGGTTTTGCAGGAAATTAGTGGGGAGGAGGTTAAAATGGATGAGGTAATCAGTACAAGCGAGATTAAGGAAATGTTAAGGATTTGGGGAAAAGTTAAACATTTATTGAAAAGACACACCCAGAAAAAGTTACAACAGGTCATGCCTTGGAGTTGTGAGATGATACTTGTTTCATACATTAATGAAATGTTCTGAAATGTTCTGAAAGGTAGAAAGAAACAAATTTCCATGGAAAGGTTTTTATTGAAACAGCCTCTAAGTGAAACAAGGAAAATATGGCGAACGGCCAAAATTCAATGAAGAAAATGATGATAATTAAGTATAGTAAAAAAATAGCAATTAAGTTTAGCAATAAAATTACATATCATAAATAATGTCTAAGGTCAATTTTGCATTTAAATGTAGCAGTAAGTGTGTAGAAAGTAAGTTATGTTAAGTGATAGCGCTCGAAATGGAAACCTTCTCTGCCAGCATCTTCACTGACCTCAAAAGTAAATAATATTTCATAAGCAAGTTTATTTCTTCACATTCTTTCTAATTATCTATAAATAAATTTATTTGTTATTTACAAAGTACATTTTCTTATTTAAAAGCATATAAAATAAAATATTCATGTGGTATTTGGGGGGTCAGAACAGATTAATTGCATTTCCATTCATTTAAATGGAGAAATTCTATTTGACACATGAGCAAATGGAGTTATAAGCTTTGCCATGAAATGAATTAAACTCGTGTGTCAAGGTCCCACTGTACAAGACTGGCAATAGGAAAGTTAGGTCAGAGATGAGATAGCAAACTGGAAGAGAATGTAGGAGTTGAGTGTCTGGAGGTCATTGTTTAGCTAAAGAATAGGTTTAGGAGTAAGGCTAATAGTAAGATGGAAGAACATGACACTGAACAACTAATCTACTTTCAGAACTGGAGATCATGGATATGTAATGCTTTGGGGGTCTAAATTGTTACCGCCCATTTTTTAGAGAGAGTAGAGATGTGTGTTATAAATCCTTGCTTGACCTCTGCGTTGTACTCATGCCTTTGTCTTCTTTCATTTCTTTATCTTAATATTTTTTCACTCTCCTTGCCCATGCTTACCTTTGCACTGATGTCATGAGACATCGAGATAAGTTGACCAGATCTAGAATTCAAGATCCTTGAGAACAAGGACTAGTACTTCATTGTTATCCTTGTGTACAGTAATAGGTATATAATAACCCCTTTTTTGATTCTCTAAGTTTCAATTTTCCTCATGGTGATATTTTTTGCTCAATACTCATAAGTCATTCAAGTGGCCAAGTATGAAGGATACAATTGTTGTACAGTATCATTTATCTGTCAAAAATATGCCATTTTGAGATAAGCATTTTTGGATAATATTCTTAGGCTGATAGGACATGGAAATGTTGTCAACATTCTACTTGGATTTCAGCAATGCACATGACAAAGTCACTCACAATTGTGGACAAGATGGAGAAATGCAGCCTGGAGGAAAGTACAACTGGATGACTACCAATTTGGCTAAACTGGACTCAAAGAGAATTAACTAAGGATTCTGTATCAATGTGGGAAGACGCTTCTGCTGCCTACTTCAGGACAGAGTAGTCAGCTGGCCCTCTTTGGAGGTGTTCAAGCAGATACTAGTCATTATCTTTGTGTCACCACAATCAGAAACACAAGATAATTGATCTGCTAAACTGGAAGGTAGCAGCTAATCATCGTAGTACCAATAATCTGGTAATGGAATCTGTCTCTGTCTCATTCTGGGGTGGCTTGTAGTCAACCTGTAAAAGCAAAGATAGCCCAAGCCTGCAGAGTAATGATTCTAAATTGACCCTCCTCCATCTTTTGTCAATGGGGAGTGACAGAGAATAGAGGGGAGAAGTTTGGGTGAGGCTACTTATGCAAGGGGATGACACGGAGTCCCTGAGGATCTATTTAGATTTCCCTCAGTCTTACCCAGACATTTCTGTTGCTACCTGCTGGAGTTCTTGAGGCACATCATACAACGAAAAGGAGTCAGGTAGTGATGAAATTGTGCCACGTGACTGGTCAGCAATGGCAATGAGCTTAGTGACACCTTCTGAGCATTTCCCTCTTTTCTAGCATGCCGGACCAGAAGTAAGGAATCCTAGCAGCATCCTAGATAAAGGATTCCTACTCCAAGTAGGGTGTGGCTAGGTGGCATCAAAGGGCCCTTCCAACTCTGAGATTCTGTAATTCTATGGCTTATGTTTGAGGCTTCCCCATTTTGCTTTGAAGAGCACATTTTAAACGTACCCAGTCCGATAAAACGTAAACTGGAAGGGGGGAAATACTTGTGTCAATCCAAGCATGTTTCCATTTGCATTGCTAGAGCCTCTTCAGCTAAAAATGTGTGACTTTTTTTTTACAGCTGATGATTTAAAATCCTAAAAGACAAATTTGAAAAGTGTTCCTCCATAGCACCTCCTGAGTCTGATTTTGACAGCAAGAAGCTTGACAGGCTGTAACCTTTTGAAACATTACTGTAAAAGGTTGTTTTGTTATAATTTTACTTTTAAAAAAAAAAAAGGAAAACAGCATCTTCATTCAACAGCCTCTATAGTTGTCTCACCAAGACTCAACTTCAAATTTTTAAAAGTGTAAATGTTGCTGATGGAAAAAGGCAAAGCACTGACGTTTCTGAGGCCTGCTCTGGCCAGGCACCCAGAATTTCGAATGTCTATCCAATATTTATGTGAATGCCTCTGCTGTGGTATCATGCAAGAACAAGACTTCAGTGAAAAATGTTTCTCCTACTCTTCTGTCAGATTCTAGCCCATAAAATAGCAAGGTATGAGTGCTTGGGGGGGAAAAAAACACTTCAAGTTAATGAAACCCTTCTCCCTCACCAGTGTTTCAGTTTGGTTTCCTTCTACTCCACTCTGACTTTCTGGGAACCAGTTTACCTGGTGAGCTCGTGACTTCCATAGCATAAGTATCCCAACATTGCTATTTTCAATCAGTAGAATCAACTGACTGTATTTGCTAGGGATCATTGGAAATGACTTAGGAGCGGGGGATGACGGAGGATCCCAGAGTGTCCAGAATCTCTTCTGACTGCCTTTCTTTCTAGTTAAGCTGTATCACTCAGAAGAGCAGAGGAGTAGCTGCCAATATAGATTTACTCTTTTCTGTTTATCCTGTAGTGTCCTGTCAAAGTAAATAAGCCTGCTTTGCATTAGAACTCAAAAATTTAATTGGAGGAAAATGATGAGTCACTCTAGTTAAGGTAAGCCAGGGCTGGTGTGAGCTAATACACCAAACAAAATGATAATTAGGAAAACTTGGAACATACACTCACTCAGGCACATACACATACACATGTGCACACACCCAAAACACACACAAATATATCCACACACAAGTGCTCTAGAGAAGTCATCCAGCTCTCTAATATGAAAAACGTGCTTAGAAAAATATTTCCCAATAAAAACTATACAAATAAATATCACCATTCATTCACTCAGTTAAAACTAATCAAGAGGGAAGGATATGATTTCTTTTTTTTTTTTTAACCCTTACCTTATTTGTCTTAGAATCAATATTGTGTATTGGTTCCAAGGCAGAAGAACCATAAAGGCTAGGTCGTGGGGGTTAAGTGACTTATCCAGGGCAACACAGCTAGGAACTGCCTTAGGACAAATTTGAACCAAGACCTCCCCTTTCTAGGCCTGGCTTCTTAAGGACTGAGACATCCCACTAATCTGGCCCCCAGAAGGCTATAGTTTCTTACTTGGTTTCTGGTACATCTGAGCAGTCATAATCTTGCAAAGGTCTCAAATTATGAAGAGACTCTTCTCCCAGAATATGAAGATCCTGGAAAGACATGACTGAGGTACAAGTAGGAGAAAACACAAAAGAAAAAAAAAGAATTCCATTTCCTTAAAGAATAAGTCATTTTTAAAAAATAATAATTTTAATGATTTTTAATTTTAAGAAATTTACCTTTTTTTCACTTCTTTTCATGCTGTAACACTAAGGCCATATCAATACCCTCCCACAATGGAAACATTTGACTTTTTTTTTTAAGTGGCAAAGCTTTAAATTTGTCAACAAAGTTTTGACTCCTGAAATGACCAAATGTGACTTAATGTGATTTTGACCCCCTAATAACCATATGTGACTTAATTTGGTTTAATCTACACAATGTGATTTAGTAAATTTGAACTTAAAGCACTTTATAAACAATAAAAATACTATTTTCATTTCAAAAAAGATCTTAAACTAGATTAAACTAGGTTAATGTGGTAGCTTCAAACCTCTGAAACATCAGTAATCAGCTTCCTGGGAGCCTCAGGAACAAAACCAGCTCTACTCAAAATTGATATTCTTACGCTCAGATTTGAAGGGAGGAGGCTGTGGTTCAAAGGCTAACTTCTGCTACTTCCTACAAGTATCACATTGAACAAGATACTAATATCTTTGGGTCTCGGTTTCTTCCTACGTAAAATGAGAAGACTGGACTAAGTGACTCCTTCCAACTCCAAAGTCAATAGTGGCTGTTTTGATACTCTCATCCCTCCCTTTAGATTCATTTTCTTAGCTTTTCACACATTTCCCTAACTCTGGAAGACCTCTTTACCCCTGAAGCCTTTTTTCTCTGATTGGTCAATCCCTGGCCCCCCACACACATATCTTCCAATCCAAGGAGAGTATCTAAGCCACCCATGTTCACTCTGTTATTCTCCTCTGTGTTCCACTTCTGACTCTCCAAGCTCCTTTCTCCACCGTGCCCTGAACACCTTCTCTCCTCTCCTCCACTTTTTAGTACTCTTTTATGTGTTGTCTTTCCCTGTTAGAATGTAAACTTCTTGAAGGCAGGGCATATCTTTCTTTTAGCTTCATTTCAGAGGAAGGTCTGATCTTGTCTTTCTTAAGAGAAGGCAATCATAAGCCTATTACCAAAAGACAAGAATACTTACACCCTTTCCAAATACAGTACAATGTTATGAGGAGTTGTGGGTACTCTATACAAAGTATTTACATTTTATACCACAAAAAATCCATAAATACCTACAAGAAAACAGTATCGTGGCTGAGGAGGAAAAAAGAGCGACATTGAAGAGTTCCTGGGGGTTTAAAGAGGGACCCAGGATTCATTCAGTAATTTGTAAACAAGCCACCCCAAAGTGCCATAATACTTTTACCACCTTAATTAATTACTACAAAGCTTTCAACTCAATTCTACACTAATGGCTAATTCATTTACAGTAAATAAATAAAGTAAACTCAAAATTATTGAAAACCCTGGAGTCTCTATCTACATGATAAACCAATCCCCATTCAAAACATATTACCAATATAATCATTTCCGACTCAATTGATATAATACATAATGATTTTCAGGAAATCAATCCAACGCTGTTATAGTCTGGCACTAAATCCATCATCACCTTTCATCAAAAGAAATAAGTATGGCTTCTAAGGCAAAAAGCCATAGCAAAACTTTATATTAATCATTTGATGTACATGGATGGCCTCAAATTGTATGTATCTACCAAGAAAAACCCATTAATAGCTTCTTTATCTCATGGAAACTCTCTTCAATGATATCAAAAGATCATTTGAACTCGATACATTTAAAACTCTTAGTGTACATTAAAAAAAAACAGGTTTTTAATCTTCAATCATGAGTTACATATAGCTGAGGGAAGGTAAAACCTGTAGGTATTTGTATCCTCCAAACAAGACACATCAAACATAAAGAAAATATTGTTTGAAGAGTGACTTCTGTATGTCCACTACCAGAGAAAGGACTGATAAATAGAGATAAATGAGATAGAGTTATAAATATACATATATCTTTTGGTTAAATGATGTGTTCTCTAATGAGGGGAGGGGAAGGAAGAAAAGGAGGGAGGAAGTTACCTGGGTATTTTAATGAAACAAATTTAAGTTTTTAGAAAGTGTATAATAACAGTGTATGTCAAGAGCCTTATTGATATCTAAAGTCAAAGCTTAGTCAGTCAATTGATAAGCATTTATAAAGCTCCTACTGTGTGCTAATTAAGCTCTGAGAACAGAAAGCAAAACAAAAATAGTCCCTATCCTAAAGAGCTCATATTCTCATTGTAGAAAAAAGTGGAAATATGGAAGCAATGAGGTATACAGAGATATAGAGCCAATGATAGGTAATCTCATAATGGGAGGCACTCAGTGGGTAGAACACCTTTGGAACAACTAATACCTTTCCAATGCCAGACTTTGGAATGGTAAAGTGGACAATAGAAAATATCCAAACAAAATACATACTATATTAACAAATTCGGGGCTCATCACTACAAGGCAGCTACAGAAGTGAATGAATATTTCTTAGTCAAAAGTAAAGTGTACTTATTCTTAAACTATATGATAAGCACCTGAATAGTTGGTGTTACAGTACAGAGAACTTTAGGGCATTCAGTAAGGAAAATCTGAGTTCAAATCAAACCTCAGACCCTTGAAAACTCTATGGCCTTGGTTTAAGTAACTCAACTTCTCTCTGACTCAGTTTCTCATCTGTAAAGTGGATGTAATAATTTCTAGGGTTGTGTAGATAAGATAGAATATTTTAACATGCTTTGCAAACTTTAAAATGCCATGTAAATATTAGCTATTATGATTAAGTTATTATCAGGCAAATTTAATATTTATAGAAATGAAAAGAAATCATTTCACAGAGGAATAACAGTAAAGAATGATCATAGTCAATCCAAAAAAGCATTTATTAACTACCTACTATTGCCAGGCACTGTTTTAATTGTAGGAGATATAGTAAAGACAAAAGCATTGCTCCTCCTCTCATGGGGTTCACAGTTTTATGGGGGATATAATATATACATAACTACCTACACACAAGATATATATGGGGAAAATTGGAGGGAAAGCACTAGCTCTAAGAAAGGTCAAGAAAAGACTCCTGTAGAAGGTGGGATTTTAGCTGAAACTTTAAGGAAACCAAGGATGACAAGAGATGGAGATGGAGATGAGAAGAGAGAATTACATGCATGGGGGACAGTCAGTGAAAATATTCACAGTCAAGAGACAAAATGTCTAATGCAAGTAACATGAAGGCCAGTGTCACTAGATTGCAGAGTACTGGAGGTGTGTGGGGAGGGAATCAGGTGTTAGAAAGCCAGAAAAGTAGGAAAAGGGCAGGTGATGAAGAGTTTTGAATGGCAGCTAAATGGTTCAGTAGATTGAAAGTCAGGCTTAGAAACAGGAGATCCTGGGTTCCAATCTGGCCTCAGATACTTCCCAGCCGTGTGACCCTGGGCAAGTCACTTAACCCCCATTGCCTAGCCCTTACCACTCTTCTGCCTGGGAACCAATACACAGTATTGATTCCAAGATGGAAGGTAAGGGTTTTGTTTTGTTTTTTAAGAATTATTGTACCCATTTTTAAAATGAGAATAGAGGCTATGAGAGGCTAGGTGATTTGTCCATGGCCACACAGCTAATGAGCAGTAGAGACAAGATTTGATTGCAAGTCTCCAGATTTCAAGTCTGATATTCTTTCCACTAGACCACAAATCTCCTTATGCCATAAACAAAAGCAGAATCTGTTCTGTAACAGCTGCCAACCATTAAGCCACTCCTTATTTTCTATCTCCATTTTAAGATAAGAAATATAAAATCTTTGCCTCTTATTTCTGTTTACTTCCCTCTTTTTTTCATCTGATTTCTCTTCACTAGACAAAACAATGAAAGAGTGAGGTACAAAGCAATATTTCTAGTAAAGAATCTTTCTTTTCATATATTTTTGTATCTTTCCCATCGGACGCATGCAGGAAGTCAGAGTCGGCCTAATATTTTTATATTAACAAGACTCATAGTAGTAATATCCCTGTGCAGCCCTAACGGCCACATCAAAATAAATCACCATCTTATCAACATGTCCAAAGCTTACGGGTTCTGTCTCCCTGTACCAAACTCCTCATCTATTGTATATGGAAAAGTTTCAAAACAGCAGAGATTTAATGGATTCAAGAAGGGAGAAGTGCTTAGTCGCCTTCCCAGACACTTACAGTAATTGTGCCAGCTTGTACCTCCAGCCTGATCAGAGATATTCAACAGGAGCATTTAGATAGAAATGTAAATGAGACTATAAAATTGCTCAAGTTTAGCAGGGTTAGTGAATAAATAGTGGATTCTGGTTAATCAGCTACACAGTTACTGTACATCCCACACATGGGTTACCAATTTGTAATATTAAGGGGATCACCGCTCCCCTGTGCCTGTATAATCTGGCCTGTGTTGTTCCATCAATCCTCCCTGAGACACTATATCCAATGCACTAAGAACAAGGAAAGCACCATCGGTGAGATTCTTGGACCATCCATCTCTTCTTCCTTGCTTTAACTATATGACTGACCCCATTTCCTTTTCTGGTCAAATACATCTTTGATGTCGTTATGATTGTAAGTCTCAAGAGCTCATATTTGCAAAATCAAAAAAACAAGCAAAAAAATAAGTACTTATTATGTCCCTCAATTCCCCCTCTCAATTCTAGTAATGATTTTCACATCTACCTAGTCTTTCCCAATCTCTCCGCTGACCTCCAGGCTCATGTCTCCAACTGCCTTTCAAACATCTCCAGCTGCATGTCCAGGAGATACCTTAAATTCACTATATCCAGAGCAGAACTTCTCTTTCCCCTTAAACCCTCTCTCAACTCCTCTTCCAAACTTCCCTATTAGTGTAGAGGGCAACATTATCCTCCTGGACCCTCAGGCTCACAACCTTGCAGTAATACAGGACTCGTCACAATCTCTTATTGTTGCCTCTCTCTTTCCCCTTAGTAGCATCTGCCAGAAATGCCCCCTTCTCTCCTCTGACGGGGCCAGCCCTCATCACCCTCCACTCAGATTATTGCTCTCCTGTTGGTGGGTGTGTCTGCCTCCAGTCTCTCTCCACTCTCCATTCATCCCCCCTTCAGTCACTAAAGGGATTTTCCTAAAGCTCAGGTTCGATCATGTTACCCCCTATTTGAAAAAGTCCTGTAGCTCCCTATTGCCTCCAGAATCAAATACAAAATTATCTGCTTGACATTCAATGCCCGTCTTCTTTACACCCTAGTGTGTATCCAGTGGCTCTGGTCTCTTGGCAGTTCCACAAACAAAGCTCTCTGTCTCTCAGCTCCAAGCATTTTCTCTGGCTGTCCCCCCTGCCTGTAATACTCTCTTTCCTCAGCTCCAACTACTGACCTTCCTTGGCTTCCTTTATAATCTCATCTTTAACCAGAAGTTTTCATTAACTTCTTAATTCTAGTGCCTTCCCTATATTACCCATTTATCCTGGATGTAGCTCCCTTTGTATATATATTTATTTGTATGTTGTCTACCCCTTCCTTGAGGGAACAGACTATTGTTTGCCTTTTTTTGAACATGCCAGGACGTAGCACTATACCTGGCGCATAGTAGGCTCTTAATAAATGTTTATTTACTCATTCCTGTGCAAGTGGAAGACACTGGGGATACAAAGATTTAAACAAAACTGTCTCTGTCCTCAAAAAGCTTACATTCAATTAGAAAAACATGAAGATAAATCAGCAAAGAAAAGATTTTTAAAGTCAACAGGGTGGGAGAGTGGTATTAGCAGGAAGCAGCAAGAAATGTCTCTTAGAGGAAGTTGCACTTAGGCTAAATAACAAGGGAATCCAGCAGTTTCTAGAAGGGAGAGTACACTCCTAAGATGAAGAATAATCCTCACAGACTCAGAGATTCAAGATGGAATATTGGAGGAGCAACAGCAAGTAAGCCAGCTGACTGGGTTCTAGAGTGAATGAAGGACAGTAATATAGAATAAACCTGGAAAGAGAGCTGGAGACCAATTATGAAGGGTTTTAAATACTAAAGAAAGGAATTTGGTTTGATCCTAGAGGCAATAAGTAGCCAGTGGAACTTTTTGGCCAAGGGAGCCAGGTGACCATGCTTTAGGAAGATCACTTTGACAGTTCTTTGGAGAATGGTCTGTTGGGAAGAGGTTTGTGGCAGGGAAACCAATTAGAAAGTTATTACAATAAACCATTTTGACTGGGGACTGGAAGTACACACCTATTTAGCTAGCCCACTAAGCCCAGACCCTAGCTTCATCTCCCTATCCTACCTAGGTAAGCTATCTTACCATCTAACTGCCCTGGTAGTGTATGCCACCACTACCACTCCTACCACCTCATATTCTGTCCCTTTGGGGGGCAATGGTTACCAAATAACTAGCACCATTGCTTCTGGAAAAGGTGTTTCAGTCAACTGCCCTATGGATCAATTCACCATCCCTGACACTTCCAGATACTCTTTTCTGGCCATCATTCCCCTATATATGTTATCTTTCCCTATTAAAATATAGTGAAACTCCTTGAGGGAAAGAACGTCTTACATTTTGTATCTCAAGCACTTAAAACAGTGCCTAAATGGCTTTTCATTCATTCATTCATCATCTAGGGAAAATAATGAGGGCCTAAAGTAGGATGCTCACTGTATAAGAGAAAAGAAAAGGATAGTGATAAGTAATGTGACAGAGGTAGAAGTAGCAAGACTTGGAAACCAATTGGAATTATGGAAGGAGGATCAAAAGTGGGGAATTGAGAATAATTCATAGGCTGCAAATCTGGCTAAGTAGGATAGTGGTGTGCTTAAGAGAAATAGGGAAGTGAGTTTAAGAGGGATAGGTTTGGGGGTGAAAGTTGATAATGAGTTCTGGTTGGGACATGTTGAGTTTATGGTATCCATCAAATATCTACTTGGAAATGAACAAAGGGCAGTTGATGATGTACAATTTAAGCTCAGGAAAGAGACAGGGGTTAGCTGTGAGAGCTGGAAGTCATCTACTTAGAGATGATGATAGGCCCATTAGACCTGATGAGATGACTGAGAGGATATGGAAAGAAAAAAAAAGAAGTTAGGTACAGGACTCTCACTCACAATTAGGGAAAAGGATATGGATAAATATTCAGCAAAGAATACCAACAAATATCCCCCAGACAGGAAGGAAGAGAACTGAGAAAGATCAGTGTCAGGAAAACAAAGAGAAAAGAAGAGAGAATCTAGGAGAAAAGGGCAATCAGTAGTATCAAATACTACAGAGAAGTCAATAATAGCATTAAAGAATTTTGCAAACATTAAACCCTATATGTATACTAATTTTAAACATTATTAGCTATATACATGCTAATTGCTTTCATAACTTTTTAATAACTAATTATAGTAATTTTAATGACTAAAATGAATATAATATATAAAGATTTGCAAAGCCCTTTACATACATTTAATCCTCACAACATTGTGAGGCATGTACAATAATTATGTCCATGTTAAAGATGAGGAGACTAAGACTGAAAAAGGTTAATTGACTTGTCCAGAATGACATAGCTATTAAGTGTCTGGAAATTTGAACATGAGTATTCCTGACTATAATTCCAGTACACTATCTATGGTACAATCTAGCTTCTCCATCAACCCCACCTGCCTTATTTTACAGAAGTAGAAATTGAGTCACAGAGAGATCAACTTACCCAGGGTCACACAACCAGTAAATATATATGAGAAAGAATTTGTGCTCAGGTTTTCCTGACTCCCAGCCTACTGGACTAGTGAGATAAGTACTTAACTGTCTCAAGTTCAAGAATGACAAAGAAATTGTACTTGATAATTAAATAATTAAAAAGCAATCTCTCATTTAGACAGAATACTTTCAGTTGAGTTTTGAGGTTGTGATATGTCAACAAACATGCCCATCATGTCCCAAAAGTCTTGGTGCAGTGCTAACATTACTAAGACTTTTGGGACATCCTTTATGAAACATCAGCTAAAGTGAATTCTTGATGTAAGACCCTAGAGAAACAATGGCCTGAAAACAGAAGTGACATAAAACATCAGTACTTCAGCTTTCCAGTGAATCTGTAATTATATCAATGTCTGTATTCTCCATAAGGCTACAATTCACAGCCCTCTCACTTTATGCTATTCTAGTCTTCAAGAGAGCGTCTATAAAGGACCTTCTCGGGGCTCGGGAGGCCATCCCTTAGTCATCTAAACATTCCATGGATACCAGTACAGCACCTGGGCTATCTTTCCATTATCCTCCACTCTCATAGTAGGACCAGCTGACATCTTCTTACAAGTCATTCAGTTTCTAAGTGAGAACTTTTCCTCTCCACTTCTTGCATCCAAATGCTCTATGATAAAGCTTCTATGTGCCTCTGTTGCCTTTGAGATTGTTCCCAAGAGGAATGGGGCCAATATGGTGGAGTAAAGTCAGCATTTTTTCCAACATCTCCCTTGATGTCCATCTTCAACAACTTTTAAAAAATCAAATGAGTTCTGAGTGGGAAAACCAGGAAAAAGTTACAGTGAAAGGGAAATCTAGATGGCTCAATGAATAGAAAGCTAAGCCTACTGACAGGAAGCCCTGTGTTCAAATCTTGCCTCTGATTCTTTCTATCTATGACCCAGGGCAAATCATTTAACCATGTTTGCCTATCCATTACCATTCTTCTGCCTTGAAACCAATGCTTAATATTGATTCTAAGACAGGTAGGGATCTTTTTTAAAACATAGTGAGTCATTATTCTAGCCTAGGACAGCTTAGGAAGACAGAAAGTGAAATCTATGGAATGGAGGTGGAGCTGGCCAAGAACAAAGCTACATACAAAAGAAATAGCACCAATTAGGGACCTCAAAGTAGCAGTAGTGGGATCAGCCATGTATCCCTAGATTATAAGGGAGCTAAATACCTGGTCAGAAAGAGATTCCAAGGAACCCCTGTACTACCACTCGTTACAGGATTGGGTACCATCTGGCAGCTCTCTTACCCATTACCTGGTTTCAAGTCACAGTTCCAAGGCAGAAAGAAGTGTTCATAGTGCAAGGGAGTAGAAGTCCTGGTGTAAGGACAAGAAGGCAGTCTAGAAGGACAATGACCAGACTTCTCTCCATAGCACACCAAATTAGAAGCACTGAAAACTCACAGCACCCTAGACCAAGCTATGAAAGCAATAGAAGGATATCAAAGACAGAAGCTCAGGCCAGACAGACCCTCTAACTCCAGAGGTTATCAGAGTCAAATTCCAATATAAAATCCAAAATAAAGAAATAAGATAAAAAAATGAACAAACAACAAAAAATAAGAACCTAGCCATAAAAAAGCTACTTTGGTGACAGGGAAGCTCAAAACACAAACTCAAAAGAAGACAATATCCTGAAAACATATATAAGCAAAGTTCCAAGGTAGGAAGCTGGAGGGTAAGGTAAAATTTATATTAGGCATAAGACCAACAAGAATTCCTATAAAATATGAAGAAAATGTTTTTTTTAAGAAAATGTTTTTAAGAGAAAAAAAAAAGATTTTTGATCAGCCACAAGTTTAAATCTTCACAGATTGTGTTGTTCCATGATTTACAGTTATCAACTTCTCCCAATTTCCATAAAATTATAGTTAGGTCTTGGTCAGTGCAAATAAATAAATCTCCTAAGTGGTCACCTTATTTAAATTTGTACTGCATATTTCCATTGGATTAGAAGAAATGATCATATTTTACATAATTATGGCTTCAAATAGTATGAATATTAGCATACAACCACTTCAGGGGATTCATTATTTGCACTAATTGGGATCTACCTGAATATATAATAAAATATGCTCTGACACAGATGACAGAGATAGTCACTGCACCTAGTGAAGTCCTTTCATTGATGTTAGGGAATTCCAAGTGAGAAACTTCCTCTGCTAATGAATGCTATTTGGCATTTTCTCTGCTTAGCATGGGAAATACTGATAAGTGATTAATCCAGGGTCACACAATTAGTATGTTTCAGAGGTGTCACATTTAGATACTTAAGCCAAGGATCTGCAAATTGTGACCTAAAGTACACACTTAGCCACAGACTGTTTTGTGTATAGCCCAGCTAAGAATACTTTTTACATTTTCAAATATGATAAAATTTTATTTTTTTTAATGTAAAAATCATTCTTAGTTCTCTGCCTATGCAAAAATGGCAGCCTTACTCCCATAGGCTCTAATTTGTTGATCCTTGACTTAAACTATATTGAATAAAAGTTTATCTTTTCTTTGATTATGCAGAAGGTCCTTTAAGTTCTCAGATCATTTCAGAGCCACTACTATGAACTTCAATGATAAACGGACATGGAATTCTTTCAGAGTTTAGGCTGATAGAATGTCAGAAAAGAGAATTTCTATTTATTTATAAATACGCACATATGTATATTTGCTGTGTACTGTGTATGTCTATATTTTAAAAGAGAATAAAAGAAAAGAGAAAATATGGTTCTATATACGCAATGAAATTTAATTACCTATATGTAGTTTCCCCACAAATAGTGAGTACAGCTGAAAAGCAATGTAGTTTCAATATAAAATATTCTGCAGTAAGTTTAAGGTCCACTGAAAGATATCAAACAGCCAGTTCTCATCATTACCACTCCCAGCTCTATGAAGGGAGGAAACCGTACATAACCACATGCTATTTACCCCAAGATTATGTTGGAGAGTAAGCAAGAACCTACACGTGCTTTGTCTAAGCTTTCATGGAGAAATGGGTCCCACCATGTGTTCCAATGAGGAGATATGCTAAGGAAAAGAAGAGCTGCAGCAATTCTATTATATTATTTATATACTGCTTTATAGCATAACATAAAATCATATATATATATATATAAATGTAAAATAGATAGTCATTGAGGCTAATGTTCCACCAATAAACAAATTAGAAGATTGTAACTATGTTGTCACTTCTGTTCTCAATTTAATGGTTTATTTTATCTAACTGAAAAACTTTTTCATCAGAGGCTATTATCACTTCAAAATGGTATTTGCTGAGCCTCAAAAAGCAATAAATACGACTTCCATTTACTCTTTCTCTTCCTAGGCTTACTGAGTTTTAATGCCCTTTTGCTGTGAGAATACTCTAGTTTTAAGAACTGTAGAGGCCTTAGAGATGGATCATCTATTTCAAACTCTTTATTTTATAGTGGAGAAACCTGAGACGCAAGGAAGGGATATGCTTATGGAAGGTCGCAAAATAAGTTAGTGAAAGAACAAAGATTATAATTCAGCACTCATTTCCTCGACCAGGGCTCTTTCCACCATGCCACACGTGTATTAAGAACCCCCTAAGAAGTCTAGTTAGATGAATAAAGCATTAACTTGGGAATACATGTTAAACCAGGAACAATCTATTAAATCACCAGTGGGCATTAGTTGAGACACAGATACATGTAGTCATATTTGTGTCTATATGTATCCTGACTTAGGTGACATCCAAGGAGCCAGGGAAAAAAATGGACTGTCTAGTAATATTTGTTCTTGTAGTAAAGGTCAAAGCATATAATTTCAGGAATACTGGGAATACAAGTTGTGATTTAAAGCAGGTCAGGCTTGGGAGAGATGAATGTGATAGGCTTCTGAAGAGTTCATGATATGAATGCAGAAGTACATCAACACACTAGAGCAAAGTTTGACAAGTGAAATACCAGGAACTTATGCACAAAAGTCATTGTATTTGAAGCCTTTAACCTCTTTTTGGGGGAATTTTAAATAGAGGAAACATCACAAATACAATATGTTCCTCCCATAACTCTCCATACCCACATCCACATCCTCAACCCCATTGTGCTATTTTTTTTTTCAATGAACTCTGGGTTGCTTGTTTCCAACCAGAAAGGATCTTTGGCAAGCAGAGAAAGGGCATGCTATCAGAGTTGAAAGATCATTTCTCTAGTCAAATATTTGTGTCCCTGGTTCTTAGCTATTTCCCTTCCACACAATCCTCCTAGCTTCATTTCTCTGTCTATCTCTGGGAATCATGCCAAAAACATGGGATGACCCGCTTTCTCCATCTTTTATAACATTTTAAAGCCTATGCCATTTCATACTTGTTTGTTTTCATGCCACATCTTTCATCCAAATGATTTCAAAATATTTTGTTTAGAAAGAAAAAATGAGGAGGTAACACTTTATACATTTTTATTTTTTTGGTTATGGGGATCAATAGCTAAGCATATTTGAAAACATTTATATCAGCTATTGAGAGAGCTTAATAGAAAGATAAGCCATGCAGTAAGGAGTGAAACCTTAGCATGGTAGTTTCCAAAGTGTAGAGAGTATACCCAAGAAATGACAAATCAAAAAAGTGGGAGAGTAGTGGGGCCACCATTGAAGTTTGGTTAAGGAAATCCTTAATGACCTGCCCCTTGACTTTCATGGGGTTTTCTTATTTCTCCCAAGTCTCTTTCTATTAGTCCACAATCTGCTTTTTCCCCCTTTTTAAATGTCCCTAGCTTCTCTTGAGCCAATCAACCTAAACTCATGAATTACCATATACCTTTTCTCTTTCATATAATAGGACAAAAAGTAATCAGTTAGCAGACATTTTTATTAAGTACCTACTATGTCCCAGGTACTCTGTTAAATGCATCATCTTTCCTATTGTGAGAGAGAGAGAGAGAGAGAGAGAGAGAGAGAGAGAGAGAGAGAGAGAGAGAGAGAAATTCAAGTTTATAGAAAGAGAGATGTATAGATGAATAGCTCCCATCATCCTTGTTATGTCCTTGACCTACTATCCTCTATCTTTCCTTCCTTTTAACACCAAACTTCTCCAAAAACTATCTAAATTCACTCTCTATTTGTAAACAACAAACCACTACTCAGCACTTTGAAATAGATCAAGTAACCAATATTCCTTCATAATATTAGGATGCTGAAGGAAACGGGGATGTCTAGTTGGAAAAAAAAAAGACTTAAAAGGTACAGTGATAGCAGGTTTCATATATTCAAAGGGTGAGTAATGTTAAAGGGGATTAGAATTATTCTCTTTAGTTACATAGGTTAAAACTAGGAGAAATGGAACAAAATTAAAGGTATTCAGATTTAGATTTGATTTGAAGACAAATTTTCTAGCAAATAGAACTATACAAAAACAGAATGAGTTCCCTCCAAAAGTAACAGGTTCCCCCTTACCCAATGCCTTCAAGCAAACGATGTATGATACCATGTTGGAGCTATCTTCAAAGGCATAATTTCTTAAGCATAAGTTGTAAAAGATGGCCTCTGAGGTCTCATATATCTCTTGAATTTTGTTATCCTGAGTAGAAGAAGGAAAAAAGAATGGTTAAGTAAGATGTAGCCAGATTGTGAAAGGCATTGAAACCTAAATAAAGAAATTTAGACTTGATGCAATAAACTAGATATGCAGAGGCACTACGAGCCATAGAAGATAGAACACTAACCTTAGAGTCAGGAAGACATGAGTTCAAATCTAGCTTCATATGCTTACTGGGTATATGACTGAGCAAGTCCCTTAACTACTGCCTATCTTCATTCCTCATTTTTAAAGTTGGGGGAAGGGGAGATGAAAGGGTGCAATAATAACATTTAATACCCAGGGTTGTTTGAGAAGAAAACGAGATAACATTTGTAAAGCACTTTGCAAATCTTAAAGTGCTATTCAAATGCTAGCTATAATCATTATTATAAGCAATAGGAAACTACATTAGATTCTTGTGTAGGGGTATGATATGATGAAAGTTGAACTTTAGAAAGATTATTTTGACAGCAGTTTATAGAATGTACTTGAGATACTGGAGATAGAAAAGGCAAGTCTCAATGCGCATGAAACACTTAAAACAATAAGGGATATGTTTGCTCAGTTTTCCTAGGGCTAAGCCCCCATATCCTCTGTGACTCCTTTTTATTCAAGTCTCAACTTGCTAGGTCTGCCTAAATCCAGCCATTTTCTATTTGAACTGGATCTCTAATCTCTTCTAAAAAGTTATTGTGGGGAATGAGGTGTTTCATTAGGGTTTTAAAGGGAAGCACTTTTCTTGTGATCCAGTATCTATTATAAATAATAAATTAAGGTTTTAGTATTTAGAGGATAAAAGCTTTGGCTTAAACTCAGGTCCAATCATTAACTGGTGATAAGAGAATAAGGTTCCATATATTACATGAAAGATAAAAACAGTGTTTGAACCTATAAATATATTAGTGAATAAATTCCTTATACTAGTTTGGATAGGGGATTTAGGGAGAGGGAAGGGGGGAGATGAAGACTTCTAATTTTACTTGTATTGTTAGTATTAGGTTAGTACTTCCTGAAGTACTGACCCCCTAAAGGGGTTGTGGCATGGCCCCAAGGGATATATGGTCAACCAATCCTAGGGTGGAAAAATGGATCTCATTCCACCCTCCCCCAACTGTGGAGTTTGTCTTGATCACAACTGGAATGGAAATCTCCCACTTCACCAATTACCACTAAACATTCCTCCCCCTACTCACAATCAGTCTGCTGTTTAGACTACCAACTTCTTCCCAGTTGCCACCAGACATCTGCCCTTGGGGAGTTATTATCGGAAACCTAGAAACTAGTACCAGCAGCTGTTCCAGAAAAATGCTGGCCCATGCCCTTCCCTGATCACCTAGGCCCATGTTGGTGAACCTATGGTAGTCATGCTGGAGAGGGCTGCTCCCTTCCCCCTCTTCAGACACACCTGAGGACATTCCTCACATAACCCGCCCCTCTGCTCAGCAGCCCAATGGGAGTGCTTCTTCCCTCCCCTGTCTGGGGTAAGGTGGGAGACTCAACATGAAGCGTGAAGGTTGCAGTTTGGGCACTTGGTCTCTAAAAGGTTTGCCATCACTGCCCTAGGCCATATTGTTCCTTTCCTCAGTACACTCTAGTGAATGTTATTTCATCTTTATCTTATCCTTTCCATTTTTTTATTTTTGGGTAAGTTGTACAAAAATATTAGTTGACTTACATATGAATATAATTTATAAATAAATACACACATACTTGGAGTATATGATTAAAATTATTTTGCTCATCCAAAAAGTCTAGAGACTACTGTTCTAGGCAAGGAAAATATATATATACACACACACATATCTATATATATACACACATATATGCATATGTACACACATATACATATATATATAAAATAACCCACATATATAACTCTGAAGGTCCTTTTCCTAGTAATTCTAGGCAAGATCTGTTCAGAAAAAAAGCTAAGACATATTTCATTGTCATTATTTATTTGTTAAATCATTTAATGTTCAATGCCTACTATATGCAAGCACAGAAACTAGTATTTTTAAATAGTTGGCAATACGGGAGACACAAGGATGAGCATGATGCCATCCCTTCCTTTAAGAAATTTAAAGTACTGGCAGAAGTGGGAAGAGAACAGGCATTCATATAACACCTACTAGGCTAAGCACTGTGGTAAGTTCTTCTTAAAATTATTACCTCATTCATTTGATCCTCACAAGTCTGTGAGGTTGTTGTTGTTGTCCAGTCATGTCTGCCTCTTCATGACTCCATGGTCCATAGTATCCATGAGATTTTCTTGGCCAAACTATTAGAGTGGTTTACCATTTCCTTCTCCAGTGGATTAAGGCAAACAGAGGGTAAGCAGCTTACCTCCTGTCCCACAGACCGTAAGTGTCTGAGGCTGGATTTGACCTTAAGTCTTCCTGACTCTGAAATTCAACATTCTTTTTTTTTTTAAACCCTTCCCTTCCCTCTTGGAATCAATACTGTGTATTGGTTCAAAAGCAGAAGAGTAGTAAGGGCTAAGCAATAGGGATCACACAGCTAGGAAGTGTCTGAGGTCAAATTTGAACTCAGGACCTCCCATCTCTAGGCCTAGCTCTCAATCCACTGAGCTACCCAGCTGCCCCCTGAAGTCCAAAATTCTATCCAACTGAGTCACCCAGTTGCCTCTAATCCCGTGAGGTAGGTACAATATATTACCAAAGCTAGTTGAGGAAACTGATACAAATGGAGATTAAGCCAATTGCCCAGGATCATGCAGGCAATAAGAGTCTGAGGTTAAATTTGAACTCAAGTCTTCTGAGTCTAAGTCCCATGTTCTCTCTACTGCACCACCAGTTGCCTGATAGGGGGAAATAAGATACAGGGATAAATAAATATAATACAATAATATATTAATTCTACTTACTCTTTGGAATGAGAATCTTCAAACATTAAAAGGTGTTTCAGAACCAACACAGATAAAAGATTTCTGTGATTTACTATCTGATCAATCAATATGTCAAAACTAATGGATCTCATTAATCAGCAAGTGAAGTGAAGTTTGCTGAGGCTTCATTTTTGCATGTGTTTGTTTCCCTCCCCCCCCCAGGAGGTTTTAAATGCAAATCATCTTTAGGTAAGAAAAATTAAAGATATAAAAATGAATCAAATAGCTGAATCACTTGGTGGATAGTGTTGACTTGCACATAGTAGGTGCTTAACAAATATTTAAAGCAAAGCAAATCATTAGAAAGGATAGCATTTGACAAGATGGTCAAAGTTTTCCAGAAATATAACTCATATACTAGTAAAGAAGCATCTGAGTAGCAGGTAGGTGACTCAGTGGATAGAGAGCCAGGCCTAGAGACAGAAGTTCTGGCTTCAAATGTGACATCAGACACATTCTAGCTTTGTAACCCTACAATCAGAAAAACAACTGGATCACACACAGAGTTAAATTTACCTGTCTTTTATAATGAAAGTCACAACAAATGAAAGAATTGCATTTACTTTTTGTGATTTTAAATCAGGTGAAGTCATAAATGAAAATCACTTATTAATTCCAAACATTTATGTCAGCAAAACATATGCAACAAAAGAGTGATGGCTCCAATCATTAAAAAATAGTTTTGAAATTCATTTGGTGTTGATAATAAGATTGATAATGAGGATTAAGATTGGATTTGTCCCAATAAAACTGTGTTACTACTTATAATATTCAAATTGAAAAGTATTTTGGGGAACCAAGATGGAGGATTGGAGGCAACCAGCTGAATTATCTTAATATTTCCCTCTGAACAACTTTTAAAACATTTCAAATTGAATTTTGAAGTGGCAGAATCAACAAGTCATGATGAGACATTTTTCTAGCCTAAGAAAACTTGGGCCCTCAGCAGAAGTTTGTGACACTATTATGGAAGACTGTTCAGAGCCCACACATGGTGGCAGCAGCAGCACCTTTGGGGGAGGGGAGGGAAAGAACATGAATCTTGTAACCATGAAAAAATACCCTAATTAATTATTTTTTTACCTAATAGTAAAAGAGACAAAAAGATTCACTGAAGTAAAAAAAATTTTTGATTAGAATTGGGAAAGTAGAAGACTAATAACTCTATGAGGCATCAAGAAACAATAAAACAAAGTCAAAAGAAAAAAATAAAAAGAAGAAAATGTGAAATATCTCATTGGGCAAAGAACTGACCTGGAAAATAGAATAAGGAGAGATATTTTAGGACTTATTGGACTCCCTGAAAACCATGGTCAAAAAAGGGTCTAGAAATCATATTTCAATAAATTATCTAGGAAAGCAGTCCCAATGTACCAGATCCAGAGTATAAAGTAGAAATTGAAGGAATTCACCAATCATCTCCTAAAGAGATCCCAAAATTAAAACTCCCCAGAATATTAGAGCTAAATTCCAAAACTTCCAAATCAACCAAAAAAAAAATACTTCAAGCAGCCAGAAAGAAACAATTTACATGCTTTGGAGGCACAGTCAAGATCACACAAGATTCAGTGGCATCTACATTAAAGGAGTGGAGTGCTTAGAATTTTATATTCCAGAAAGCAAAGGGGCTAAGATTGCAAAGAAGAATAACTGACCCAGCAAAGCTGAGTATAATTCTTCTGAAGAATAATGTATATCTAATGAAATAGAGGACTTTCAAGCATTCCTGATGAAAAGACAAGAGTTGACTAGAAAATCTGTTTTTCAAACATAGGAATCAAGAGAAACATAAAATGGTAAATATGAAAAGAAATCATTAAGGTCTCAATTAAGTTTAACTGTTTATATTCCTTTATGGGAAGATGATACATGTAACTAAAGAATTTTATCATTACTAGTGAAGTTAAAAGGAATTTTCATAGACAGAGTTATGGCATATGATTGTGATATAGTACTATTGTGTTGTGGGAAATGATGAGGGAATGGTTTCAGAAAAAAAAACATGGCAAGACATATGAACTGATACAAAGTGAAGTGAGAACTGGGAGATTTTTGTTTTCAGTAATACCAATGCTGTAATGACTTGACAACTCTAATCAATTAAACTGTTCAAGATAATTCCAAAGGACATATGATAAAAAAATTGTTCTTTGACTCCAAAGAGAGAACTGATGAATTCTGAGTGCAAATTGAAGTATAATTTTCTCACTTTGTTTTTCTTGGTTTGAAATAAAATATGAATAATATGAAAATGTTTTGCATTGTTTTACATGCATAATTAACATATTGTTTGCCTTCTTGTTGGGTGAAGAAGGGTTTAGGAGGGAGGGAGGAAATTTGGAACTCAAAATTTTAAAAGAAAAGAATATTTAAAACCAATAAATAATATTTTTTAAATTTAAATACTTTGGTTTTTAAAACAGTCAAAATGGGAATGTCTACAAGTAATACAAATTCACATTCTATGACACATTAATGCTTTAAAGACGCTTCCCTACAGTATCCCAACAAAGTATGCAAATATTACTAACCCCATTCTACAGATAAAGAAACAATCAGAAGTAACGAAGAATGATGGCTTAGAAGTATAGAGAAGATTCTTGTCTATGTAAGGATTAGAAAAGATGGGCCTCTGAGACCCCTTTCAAATCTTAGATTCTGTGATTCCATGACTCGCCCTAGATCCCACAGCTATTAAGTCTTGGAGCCAGAATTTGAACAGATGTCTCTTACAACTTTAACACTTCTATTTCTACCACAACACTGCCTCTCAATTCTCAAAGCATTTTTCCTTCTGATAGAAACGGAATCTCCCCTAAACATATGAATTGATGTTTTAAAGACAACATTTCCAAAATGAATCAGCATTATCTTTGTAACACTAAAAGAAACTGTAGTTGTTGTTGGATGAAAATCTGTTAAGTAAGAAATCCAGATGTTTAGAAACCATCCAGAATGATACAGTAGAGATGAAAACAGGTTCATTCGGATGCTTAATTCATTCAATGAAGAAAATATTTATTGAGCACCAACTAGAACCATACCCCTTCTTATGTTGCCCCAAATGGCATTTTTCACAGCATTGTTTTTAACCAGTGTTTTATTTCTTTTCATTAGTCTCATCTTTGCCATTTAAAATAACATATTTTTCTACATGTGTCTAACCACTTTTCCTGTAGGACTAACTGCACTCTCAAATAGGATTCCATCTAGCACCACATTTCCACAGAACTACTTAGTAGCATTGGGCAAAATATGATTCCATATGCAAGGCATGGTGCTGAGTGCCCCAATCAACATTGCTTTTGATACACAAGTGGGATTGTTTGTTCTTTATAGAGAGCTTAGTGATATTCTGGGGGTACAGGATATTCAGGAAAGAAGAGTACCTCTGGTGTAAGAGCTTGCTGAGCCCTTTTTCAGGGCTGCTTTCCTCCATTGGTATCCACCTATCACTTGGCTCTCACTTGTGGCTCTAAGAAGTTATAGCATATGCAGCCATAAACCCCGGTAAACTCTCTCAGCAGGCAGGTGAAAACTAAGTTGAGGGTAACTGGCAGGCTTCAAACCTATCAGTGAGTTGGGGGAGGTGAAGACTTTCCCTGGTGGAATGGGCAGATGGGAACAATGTGTTCCATTGACCATGAAGGTGGCTAACTAGGCACTGGGGACCACTTAGATCTTGGTCAAACATCAAAGATGCCAGGGTCATCCACTGCATCCCAAATCATCACCACCCGTCCTGACTTTTGGCTTGCTAATGGATTTCAATAACTGGAAGTGAGAATGAGGTGACATTTGTGTAACTCTGCCCCCTTAGGTCCAATTCATACCTGAGTCAAAAGGCATCACACTGGTAATGTCATTTTGGTCCTCTTCCAGTACAAAGTACAACAACCAGAAGTATTCTGACACTCGTGATCTTTCTACATCAGTTGTCAAGAGGAAGAATGGGCAGGAGATGGGAATGTTGCTCAGGGGCAAGAAACATAATGAAAATTAGATGAGAAGCATTTTCTACTGTTCTGAAATGTTCTTCATTTTGTGTGCATGTCCTATAGGAGTAGAGCCTAAGATAGTGTGCCTTAATGTAGCCTGATCAGCTAAATGCCTAAAGAAACATGCAAAGCATCCAATTCTTAGATTGATGTGGACATAACAAGGCAAGCCCAAAAGGATGCTGATGGAGTTGGGACACAGCATTCTCAAATGAGCAATGAAAATAAACACAGAGCCTCTTAGAAATTTTTGGAATACAGTCAGATGACCTCCGAGACACAAATGAATGCAAACAATCTAAACAATAATATAGTTGGGGACTATGTGAAGAAGTGGTAATAGCACTTAAGAAAATGAAGTAAGAGAGAGCAGCTAGAAACTGCATGGTGCTTTCAATGATTCTGCATTGTGCTTGCTTCCACAAAAACCCATCTCTTTAGCACCTGTGTTCTCCCAATGATGCTGTATTACCATATATAATGAAAGGTGATAATCTTGGAAGAATTAAAATTACCAATAAGCTAAAGAACAATGGGAAGAGATAGGATAGACTTCAGTGGATGGCCTGTGTCAACTTGAATACAAGAAGTGGTGTAGATATTACGGAGGGGAAAATAAGAAAAAGAACATTCTATGAAGTAAGAAAGAGAAAATATCCTGAAGATTGTCCCAAGGGGAAGAGAAAGTTCTCTTGTGTATATAAACAACCTAAAGTGAGAATGTCTGAATGGGGTGGCAGTTCCTACACAGAGATCACAGAACTCCCAAAGAACAAAGTCAAGCCATTGAACAATGCAGGAAAAGAATCTCCCCTCCCTCCAAAGACTATAAAATACTCTAGGATCTGATGGTTATTCCTTGGAGACTTGAGCAGAGAAAGCACTGCCCTCACTGTGTCTCCTCTGGGGAGTAAGAAGAGGTTTAAGATGATGGTGCCTAAGAGCACTAACATAGTTTGTCTCCATCAATGAGGAGATACTTGTCAGATACCTCTAATGGTACCCTCTGTCAGTCAAGTCATAGAGTGCATGTCAGCTTTGAAGGCAGTAGATCACCCTTTCCTCCCTGCAAGTAGTTGTACATCTTCTTGGCAGCCACACAAAGGAAGCTTCAGAGGGAAAAGTGAGATAGAAAGGAACTAAAAATGTGGGAGAAAAAATAGGAAAGTGAACTGCGAGCAGAGAGAAAGAAGGAATATAGGAAAAATTAGCCAGATCCTTCCCAGACAGTCACATCAAGTTTGGCAGGAGAACAATGAAGTCTTTCTCAATGCCTTTAGCTGTAAGGAGTACAAGTCATCCATATAGTCAGGTGTACTACGTGCTTGATATTGTTACAATTTATATGAAGCCCAGAATATAATATACCCCTTCATTAAAGAATGCCTGGCCTATTTCATGTCCGTTTTTATAACTCCAGCACCATTTTTGTTTGTGGTTTGTCTTTCATTTTCAAAGAAGACCAATGACAACACAGAGTGATGTCTTGACTTGCGCATGAATTGGATTTAAGTGAGGAAGAGTTGCATGAAGTCAGAAGGCTCACTCTCTCTTCTAGAGCCATTGAAGTCCAGTAGCAAGACAAAATTCAAGATGGCTGGAGATGGCTGGAGATGTAGGGGATGACCTTGGCATCTTTGATGTCTGACCAAGTTATAAGCCCTCTGCAACATTTGCTTCCATTGCTTTCATGGCCACTGGAAAAAAATGTTCACATGTTCCCATTCCACTGGTAAAAGTCTTCATATGCTTGGGGTAGACACCCCTTTAATTCAACAACAGGTTTGTGGGTTGTGTGGTTACCCTCAACCTGGTTTAGTCCATCTACCAAGATGGTTTATTGGAGTGTGGCCACTGGGTGTGTTATAGCCTCTTGAAGTCACAGGTGAGAGCTAAGTACCAGGTAAACACCAACAGCAGAAAATCATCAAGCCCTCATACCAAAGATTTTGGTCCTCCTTGAACACCCATATACCCCATAGTATACAGTATTTAACAAACGTTCTCTAATTGTCTGAGAAAGGTACGTTTTCTGAGTGCTTTTTGGTTGATATAGCCACAGGAATTAATAATATTAAATTCTAAAATGCTTTAAGATTTATAAATTATTCCTTAATCCTGAGAAGAAAATATTATTATTCCTCTTTACAGATGAAGAAACTGAGTCTCAGAGGCAGAATGACTGACCAAAGTCATGTAATTGATAAGTACTAGAGCCAGGCTTCAAACCCAGATCTCCTAATTCCAAGTTGAGAACTTTTTCTATGCTATCAATTGCCTTTCATGAGGCAGGTCAAAGCCTTAGTTAACAAATATCCATCAATAAGGCAGTGGCTAAACAAGTTGTGGCATATGATTCTGGTAGAATACTACTGCACCATAAGAAATAATGAGCAGGTTAATTTAAAAAATGGAAAGATCTACATCAAATTTTGAAGAGCAAAATAGGCAGAGCCAAGAGAACATTATATACAGCAACATTTGAAGAATGATTTGTGTGTGTCTACCTCCATAGAAAGAATTGATAAATAGAAATAAGCAAGGCATAACTTTATATTTACATATATCTTTGTCAAATGATTCCATCTATAGCATGGTGAGGGGAAGGAGGGAGGGAGTTAACTGGGAATTTAATGTAATAAACATATTAATTAAAATTTTAAAAAACAAAACATACATACAAGTATATATAGGCCTCTATATAAACATCAATAAAGAGGTGAGGGGAGGAATGGAGAGATAACATAGCCTAATGGATAGAGAGCCAGCCTTAGAACCAGATCAGGATTCAAGTCTTAACTTGGAGGGAAGGAAGGGGGGGGGGGGAAGGAGAGGGGAGAGTGAGAATGAGAGAGAGGGGGGGGGAGGGAGAGAGGGAGAGAGAGAGAGAGACTTCTGGGTGGCCCTAGACAACTTTTTCCTCGTACTCTCAGTTGTAGAGAAGGCACCAATCTACACTGGAAGAGGAAGTTTTCTTATCCAGAAGTCCCAAAGAAATCATAGGTCCAGAATCTCTCCCTTCTCCTTCTACCTCTTGTTCTTCTCCCTCCTTCCCCCCTTCCTCTTCCCTTCTGTCTCTATATAGCTATTTAGATATGTGCATAGAATGGAATATTATGCAGACTTCCACTCTTCAACACAATTCTATACAGCATGTGGTTATGTGCACTGCTTTTCCCCCTTTGCAGGGGGTGATGGTAATGATAAAGAGAACTGGCTGCTTGATATCTGCTAATGGACTTTAAAGCCAGGTGTGGAATTTGGGAGCTAAATAGCTTTATGGGAGTACTTACTCATATGCAAAAAAAAAAAAAAATCAGATCCTACTGCATATATAGCACTGGCTTTCTCTCTTTTCCTTTTTCTCCCCCTCTCTCCCTCCATCTCTCTTTTTTCTTCCCTCCTTTCTCCATGAATATATATCCAGCTATATACATGTATAGCATACATGTGTATAGGTATATATGTGTTTGTGTACCTGTGTGCAAATATATTACATATCTATATACATAGATATAGATATAGGGTATTCCAAAAGTCTTAGCTCAAAGTTAAGCTTTACTAGCACAGTGTTTGCTTAATAATGATAGCTAATTTGCATATAGTACACTGTGCTAAATAAACACTTTCAAGCATTATCTCATTTGATCTTCACAACAACCCTGGAAAATAAATGCCACAATTATTCCCCATTTTTTAGATGAAGAAACTGAGGCAAACAGAAGTGAAGTGACTTGCTCAGCGGGCACACCACTAGTAAGTGTTTGAGGCAAAATTTGAAATCAGGTCTTCCTGATTTCCTCTACCCCCTACCT